>NC_135493.1:57748382-58402132 GCF_052094955.1 Ictidomys tridecemlineatus | reverse complement strand
AGGATTCCTTGCATACCTTGGGTGCCTTAAAAAATGCATAGTATTGGCTATATAAATCTAAACCTTAAAATAAGGATAGTAGTAATTTCCTATAAAAGGTTTTTGTAAAGATTCATTTTAGTCCCATGTTTTTCAGGAAGTCCAGAATCTTCAGTTGATCATTATCAAATCAGGGAGCCACTAATCACAAACTTGAAAGGGGCTGAAATTAACCAAGGATCAGGAAAATATTCCCTTGGTATATTTCTCATGAAATATCAGATAATAATAACTAATGATATTCATTAAAAAACAAATTCCCTGTCCCTGCCCCTAAAAGAGTGAATCATGTTCTGCAGGATGATACCCCAGGTGATTCTTATCAGAGAAGATTAGTAAACATTATAGTTTAAGTTGATATATTGTCATTCTGCTATTGATTTATGGTAGGAGGATATATATATATACCATAAGGATATGGATATATATAGATATATATATAGATATATATCCCCAGGATATATATATGTATGTGTGTGTATATATATATATATACACACACACACATATATTTATATGACCCCAATGCCCAGTTTTTATGTTTGTCATCTAGATTGTACTTTTCTTGGTATCAAAAAATATGGGAAAAATTATAAACAGAGAGTGATATGGTGAGCATGAAATCAGAATACAGGGATAGGAGGACAAATTTGGGGAATCATTCATTCAAATTTTTACGTGACCTGCTGAGCTCTTCTGGTATCACACTAAGAGTATATCTTAATAGTGAACAGAGTCTCATGTCTTCAAAGTCAGCATCTTTCTTTCCATTTGACCGTAGTCTTTTATTTCTGTGAATAATCTTCACTCAGACAAAACAGATATACTTCATAATGATTAATTTAGCTTCCTTTCCATGATTAGCTTATTGTTTGATATAAAAGAGGGTGACCTTAGTTGTCCGTAATATCTCTACAGCACCAATTTATTGCCTCATTTCCTAGTGTGGGATTGTTTTTATATTTGATTTAGGAAATTTATTAATTTGTTTCTTCTGACCAAAGATGAAGTAGAAGGATGGTGAGAGTAAGACAATGAAAATAATTTATTCCCCCACTTCTATCCAAGAAGCAAACTATTAAGGTAGTTGGACATTTCCTATTTTATAGTTTTTGACTCTTTTAAAATAGTAACTAGCAGTTTTGTTTTAGAATTTTGCTTTCAGCTTTTATCCTGTGAGTGAGGCTCACTGAACCTCTCTCCTTTCTAAAATATGTGGAAATTACTTTTGGTAGCTAATGCACTACAGTGATTTCAGGTAAGAGTGTAAAAATTTGCTTTTGTTTGTCTTTAATCTTTTGGGACATTTCAGACTTTGGTTGGGTGGAAAAGAATTAGTGGCAAACAAAAAGAGGTTTGTCAAGGGACAAAGAGTCAAAAGTTGTGCAAGCACGCTAAATTTGAGGTGCCTGCTACACCATCATGTAGCAACAGTAAGCAAGCAGATACCAGATTTTTAGGGAATAAATCAAGGCTACAGAAACAGTGTGGTATAGTGCAAAGAATTCTGGGGATTAAATTAAGAGACATGGGCACAAAGGCTCACTACTACTAAATGACTCTGTGACTTTGACTAAGTCATTTTGCCATTCTGGGCCCAGTCCTAATTGGAAAATTTCAAGTAGATCATCTCTAATAAATTCTTCTCCAGTCCTAATATCAAATGATTCTAAGTGTATCCATACTAACCTTCTTAACTTGAACTTTCTATTTTTTTCAGCATTTAATATGAGAACCTACATTTGCCATATTTGTAGTATAACCTTTACATCTTTAGATATGTTCCGGTCCCACATGCAAGGGAGTGAACATCAAATTAAGTAAGTGGTTTTTTTGATAAAATGTTCCTGACACCAAACACATATTTTACAAAACTTCTCTGGGCATTCATTTCCTTATGAGTTGAACTAGATATGGTTAACAGTATTAGTAACATTGTACACTAGTGTTCTTGTGTCACCATAGTGTGCTGGAAGAGCTGGCTCTTTTGTATCCCTCCTGACCAGAGAGCATTACATTTTTTAGAGAGATGCTAAGGAATCATTCTCAGGCTAACCATACAAATTCAAAGCATTTCTAGAAACTTGGCTTAGTTCCACAGTTTCAATGATCCAGTCAGCATTCAGTGAGGTGTAGTGGTTAAGAACAAAGGTTTTGCTGTTAGACAGACCTGGATCAGAATACCAGATCCATCTTTTGTAAAGTGTATAATTGTGAAGAACTCTTATATAAGATTGTTAAAAATGAAATATAATAACATATGTAAGGTACCTGACTCGAACATAGGTGGAGCTCAATAAATGCTTAGTTAACAGTTATTTTAAGGAGATAATAATTGAATGTGCAATTGAGGAGTGGGTAATTTAGGTAATACAACAGAGGGACATTTAATTGTTATATAATTGGCTTATTTTTAAAAAATCAAATATAACATTTCTGTTACTTTATTATAGATGAATATTTAGGACCTAAATTGTCTGACTTGCCAAAATTAACCTACATTTAGATATGTTAAGAAGAAATTCAGGGTTCTAGAATACTTGCCACATTTGTAGATCTATACAAGGAACTGATTAATCAAAACACATATCATTTTAACATTCAGATCAGACCATTTATTAGAGCATTAAATATTAATGGCCCTTACTCACACATCCAAACATGTCTTAAGGTTTTTAGTACATCAGCATCTGATATATATGCTCCTCCCTTTAATCCCAGCCAGAGAAAGTTTTCTTAAAAACAAAAATTGTGAGATGCCTGGGAGATATCTGATCATTCCCACTGTATCTTTTTATCATGAAAAGTAATTCTGTATAGCTTTTATCCTGAGGTTGATTTTAAAATTTTATTTGGATTTTTTTTATTTTGAGAGCAAAGAAAATATTCAGAATAAAATATTCTTGTAACAAGAACTTTCTGTCCTTTTTGCAGAGAATCCCTTGTTATCAATCTAGTAAAGAATTCAAATACACAAGATTCTTACCAAGTTGAATGTGCAGATTATATCAAAATTCAGAAAACGAGAGAACTAGAGTATAGGACTTGTTTCAGAAAGATGGAAGAGAATTACTTGGAAAGCCTTGGGTACAGAGAAATGGTTGATTCCAGATCCAGACCTAAAATGTATGAAGAAAGACTTCCATTTGAGACTTTCCAGACATACCCAGGATCATACAATAATTCACAAACAGTGGAAAACCAGTTACCACATTGCTTACCAGCTCATTCAAAGAAGACACATGACTCTTTCAAAGATGAACTTGAAGATTACATCAAAGTGCAAAAAGCTAGAGGACTAGATCCAAACACTTGTTTTAGAAAGATGAGAGAAAACTCTGTGAACCGAGGGTATAGAGAAATGGTTGATTCTGGACCCAGACAAAGAATATGTGAGCAAAGATTTTCTTTTGAGACTTCCCATACCTACCACCAATCATACAGTAGTTCACCGGTGGAAGGCCAGTTACCTCATTGGTTACCAGCTCATTCAAAGAGAACATATGACTCTTTCCAAGATGAACTTGATGATTACATCAAAGTGCAGAAAGCCAGAGGATTAGAGCCAAAGACTTGTTTCAGAAAGATAGTTGATAGCTCTGTGGAAACTCATAGGCACAGAGAAATGGTTGATAGCAGAACAAGATACAGAATGTTTGAGCAAAGACTCCCATTTGAGACTTTCCAGACCTATACAGGACCATACAATAGTTCACAAACAGTAGAAAACCAGTTACCTCATTGCTTACCAGCTTATGACAGCAAACAGAGACTAGACTCTGTAAAGTACTGTCAACTTCCCAGAGACTATTTCTCAGAAAAACCAGTACCTCTGAGCCTTAGTCAGCAAGAAAATAACTCTGGCCCATACAGTGCAGAATGTGAAATTTATAAGCACTTTTCCTCAGAAAACAACACCAGCGACGATCAAGCAGCTCATAAACGGCGACACCAGAAGAAAAGACGACACCTTGAGGAAGGTGAAGAAAGGCAAGAGAAGGAGCAGTCCAAGCATAAAAAGAAAAAGAGTTATGAGGATATGGATTTAGGCAAAGACAAGAGCATCCAACAAAGTAAACGAGAAGAGGATAAAGTCAGAGTCAGTTCAGGAAAACTTAAGCATCGAAAAAAGAAAAAAAGCCGTGATATATCCTCTGAAAAAGAAGAACGTAAGCACAGGAAAGAGAAAAGAAAATCTGTTGAAGAAAGGACAGAAGAGGAAATGCTTTGGGATGAGTCAATTCTTGGATTTTAAACTTTTAGTTTACCAAAGGATGATTTGAAGAAAATAGTATGGGTTTAGATAAAGACAGGAGAATCCAATGAAGAAAAGGAGAGTTTGATGTGGTCATTGTTGGTGCAGGAAAGCTTCATTGTTTTGTGTGCAAAAATTAAAAATGAATTGAAAGAAGAAACACACGAAAAGCCTAAGTCAGTCTTTTAGAAAGAAGAACAGCAGAGAAAATCAAACCTATGAAAGAAAAACAGAAAAGTCAGTATTTTGGGATGAATCTGCTTTTGGATTTTAAACTTTTAGTTGGTGTTTCCTCAAGGATGAACTGAAGAAAACATCAAGAAGATGAAATTAGATAAACACAAGAGCATCAGATGAAAAGGAGAGGTAGATACAGCCATTGTCAGTTAAGGGAAACTGGTTTTCTCTTTTTCTTTCTTTCTTTCTTTCTTTCTTTCTTTCTTTCTTTCTTTCTTTCTTTCTTTCTTTCTTTCTTTCTTTCTTTCTTTCTTTCTTTCCTTTTCTTTCTTTTTGTAAAACTTGAAATTTAACTGAAAAAACAACCAAGAAAACCCAAAACTAACTTCTGAGAAACAAGAACATAAGAACACAAGAAGAACATAAGAGAAAAGGAAACTTATAAAAGAAGTCAGAAGAGTCAATGCTTTAGGGTGATTCTATCCTCTAATTTCAAACTTCCTAGTTTTATTCCCTTAAGGTTGAAGAAACAGGTTGAAAAGTTTGGTTTTATTAAATAATTATTTGATTTTTCACATGGACAGTTAATGTAATAACTATAAAAGCCAAGTGAACTGAAAGTATTCACTATGCCTTTTCCTCAAATTACTCTCCTCAATTTTTTAAAAAAGAAGAAAAAAGAAAGAAAGAAAGAAAGATTATTAAATGTATCTTACATAAAATGTAATTTCCCTAAATGGGGTTATCTCTACTTTGTCCATCAGATTGCTGTGATAGTGGATTTTTTTACCCAAGAGAGATAATTTATTTTTTAATGAGAGAATTATCAAGAATTGCAGTGTACAGCCATACCACCCTGAACTCACCTGATCCTATTTGTTCTTGGAAACTAAACATGGTCAGCCCTATGGGAGACAAGGCATTGCTGAATCCATTCCTTTTGGGGTTTGTGTTAGTGTTGGTGGTATTTTATTATCGATGTGTTTGTTTATGTTTCTTAGTTTTCTCAAAAGAAAATGTATGAAACAATTTACACTGATTTTTTTCTTTGTTAAATCTAATTTGCAGTGTATTTTTGTATTTTCTAGTTCTGAAATTGAAAAATTAAATAGTCTATAACAAACTTAGAAGATATATACTTTTAAAAAAAGTTCTCAAAGTGCTGATACAAAAATCACTCTATATTCTGGAAGTGTTTATATTAAAGTGTTCTAATTTCTATACATTGTTTTATTTAAATGATCATTTTCCATCCATAGATGATTGATCTTGGAGTGAAGGGGCAGTAATTAAATAGTTTGCACTTAATACTTCTGGGAAGATCACACTATAAAGCTATAATAATTTCATTGCTTTTACAGCTTGTCTAGTAGAAACTGGTACTTTATCTTCAGCTTAGTGTTATCTTAGAAAAATATGACCAGCTAAATACTTGAAATTGAAGAAGGAAAAATTTTAAGTGATAGGGGCCCATGAGGGTTTATTACCTTTAAATTGTTTGATTTTGATGATTTTTTTATTCTGGTGCTCCTTTTTTTTATCATCAGCAACTCCTGTAAGCATTTGAGCATCACTGTGGTATAATAGAAAGTATAATGGCCTGGGAATCCAAATCCCAGGGTTGGATTCCAGTTGTACCATCAAGTTGCAGCGTGATCTTGAGAATGCCATCAGAATCCAACATGGAGTCACCAGGAATAGGAAAAATAGGCTATAGTAGTCCCTTCACGTGCTAAACCTATTCAAAAAGTAAGTAAATTTTAATGGTGATATATCTGCATTTAGGCAAGCCATTTCATAGTTGGTTTTTATATTTGAAATTTAAATAAAATGGTAGATATGTGCTAAAGCATGATATTATTGGTTGGGCTTATACCTAGTTAAATAAATAATCCCAAAGAGTTAGATGGTCCCCAAATCTTTTTTTTCTTTTATGAGACTGTTAATATAAGATTATTTTATGCTATAGTATCATCCCCCCCTTTTAAACCATATTTGGTATACTAGTGAAAGGAGAGGAAGAAGAGCCAAGATAGAACAAGTAGACTAAATTGTCAGCCACAAAATTGGCATTTTTTTTTCTGAGCACACACACATAAATACAAAAGTACAAAGTTTTTTTTTTTCCGTACAGAAAATGCAAGATAAGATCAATTGAATCATTAACATTTTTACAGTTGATAAATTCTTATGCAGAAGTCTTTTTCTATTTAAATCTGTTGGGGGAATTCAACATTATATGTCAAGAATATTCACTAAGATACCAAATTACTGTGTTATTCTCAAAATGTATAGATACAATGTTCCATTAAAATTAGCCATACATAACTTTATAGAAATGAATCATGTAAATTAAAAAAAACATTAAATTGGGTAGTGTGGCTATTGTAACAAATAGGGTGTGGTTTTGATTACAATCTTAAGACAGTAACTTGGCTTGCCCAAGAAAAGTGGTTTTCAAAGATTTTAGGATAAATTTTTTGGCAAAAGTAAATTATTTGTTAACCAGAAAATTTAATTTTATGGTTGAAGCTGGTGACAAGCACTTGGAACCCAAGTTTTGCATATTTGCTCTGCTCCCATCTTCTGCCTCTAAGCATCTGGAGGTAAGAATATATCTAAGTCAAAATACATCAACACACAGAGAGAAGATATAAAGTGATCTCCACTTCTGGAGTTGACTGCTGACTCTGTTAAGATTAAATTCAGTAGTAAAAGTTTTTTTTAAAAATCCTGCACGGGGTATGGAAGACAATATAAAGACTTATTTGAGGAAAAATAATTTAATATATTACATATGAAAGCAATGTTTGGGGATGTATTACATGTTTGGTTTGAAAGACCAATATCTAGACATAAATTCACATGTGATCTGAGGCAAATGTTAAAGACAGTATTCAGAACAAGTAAACTAATAGTACCTAACATCAGAGATGTGCCCTGAACTGGATAGTAGAAATGAGCAAACATAGGCTTAATTTGAAAAATATTTTTCAAAAATGGGAGTTTTAGAAAAAAATATATAATTGGCTGTCCTATTATATACATGCATTGAGAAAATAATAGCTGACTATCAGTATTGTGCCAGAAAGGGACCTGAGAAAGAAATGAACATATGTCCTGTTTCGCAAAAAGCCCACACAGTCCACAAGAGGAAAAGGACCAATAAACAGGTAATTGTGATATGAATTGGATAAAGGCTACAACAGGAATGATTATGAAGGGTAACATGGCATTCAGGAAAGGCTTCACAAAGGAAACTGTTCTAAATAAACTTCCCAGTTCAAAGTTGTATCTCTTTAATATATCCATGTAGCTAGAAGGCACCTCAAACTTAATATATTCAAAATAGAGTGCCTGCCTCTATCATTATTAATCATTCATTTTCTAGTTTACCCATTTATGTAAAAATCTTCATTCAGTTGCTCAAGCAAAAACAAACAAACAAACATTTTTGAGCATCTCTTCTTTGCATTAAACCAAACAATTCCTCTTAATTATATGACCAAAAGAGGAAAATGTTTGAGAGCAACTAAAACATTAGAAGTCATTACAGTTTCTGAATTACAGGTAAGTGAAGAAAACTGCACAGGATCATCAAAAGAGAACTGTGGTGAACTAACTCCTTGAGGATCTCAGAACCATTCAGCATACATTTTCCTCCAGGGTAAATCCATGTGAAAAAAGAAAACTTCTAGTTTCTGAAATCAAATTGAACAGAGCAGAAAGATTGTAAGGAAAAACGTAAATTCATATGTTAGAGGATGGGAGAAGAATCTAGAGAAAGCAGATCTCAGAAAGCATTATGGCACCAAAATAAATATATAAACATGAGATTAACACATTAGACCAAGACCTGTTGAATGTGAACACCAGAAAATGCAGACAAAAAGCAGCTGGAACATCTGACCTAGTAATTTTTTAAGTGCGCTAAATGGAAGAAAACATTTAAACCTTTGAAACAGAATGAATCAGAAAAATAATCCAGAAACAGTCAACTGAAGGGTGTGAAACAAAAACTGACAGAAGGGAACAATTAAAAAAATCCATAAATGAAAGATTTGGAAGGTAGGAGAAACACTGTGATAAAAATGGTAAGGAAGATAAGAGCAAAGTGAAGACAATTTTTAATTATATAAAAGATTGATAGGAGTAATAGGTAAAAAAGCCAATGGAGATCTAAATTAAATATGTTGTATTGGATGCTGTATTGTGCTGACCCAAACCATCCTCTATCTGTCACACCTTTTTCAGGTGAGAGGCATTCATTTCTCCAGTTTCTAGGGAATAGTCCTTGTCTAAGGAAACTGCCCTTCCTAAGACCAGGCCTCCTGCTTCAATCTGGGACACCTGCAAAAGGCTATTCTAGTTACAGAGTTCCTTATGGGATGAGCAGAGGTATTTGTCGTGACTGTTTGTAGTTCCATTTATCCTTCTATCACTGCCTTACAAATATTTTTCTGATAACCCTTTAAATTGCCTTCATCAAATCCCTACCTCATAATAATTTCTTCCCAGAACCTTACCTAGGACAAGAGGAACCAGAAATGGTCTTAGGAAATAGACACCAAAGAGGGGCGGTTTGGAGCAGGCAATATGGATTCTCTTATTTGTAGGAGGTAAAATACAGATGATAGGTGGTTTCTCTCATGCTATGGCAGTATAGTTTTAAAAGTTTCACCAGTGATGCTGTTGGACAGGAATATACATGCATGTGTAATATCTCAAGCAGTTGAGAGGATCAGGGGACATAGCAATTATATGAAAACTGCTAAATTTCAGAGTCATTGTTGCATTGGAGAAAGAAAATGAAGGCTGACAGAAACACCAATTTAAGGAAAAATATGAAAGTTAAAAGGTGTTATGATTTAGATACCTGGTATACCCCAGAAGCCCATGTCTGAGAATGCAAGAAGGTTTAGAGGCCAGATGATTGGGCTATGAGAACTTAACCTAATCAGTGTGTTAATTCCTTGATAGGGATTAATTGAGTGGTAACTGAAAGTGGGTAGGGTGTGGCTGAAGGAGGTGGGTCATTAAGGGAATGCCTTTGGGGTTTATATTTTGTGGTTGTGAGGAGAGCTTTCTCTCTGCTTCCTGGTGCCATGTCCCCAACAGCTTTCCTCTGCCACACACTTCTGCTGTGATATCCTGCCTCACCTCAGGCCCTGAGAAATGGAATTCACTGTCTGTGGATTCAGACTTCCAAAGCAGTGAGCCCCAAAATAAACTTTTCCTCCTTAAAATTGTTCTTGTCAGATCTTTTGTTCACAGCATCAAAAATATGTCTAAACTGAAGGCATCCTTGGTAGCATATAAAGGGATTTTCATCTCTTCATCTTCATCATACCTTCCCCTGGACCCTCTGAACTCTAGAATTGCCAGATAAAATACGGGATGACTAGTTAAATTTGAATTTCATATAATGAGCTAATTTTAGTATAAATGTGTTCATGGAATATTTGAGATAAAATCACTTAAAATTGTTTATATAAAATCCAAAATTAACTGGGTGTCATTATATTTAATTAGTTTTGATAAATGTGGCCACTTAACACATTTCTAACAATTAATGGCTAGCATTCTTTTCTTGCTTGAAGATAATATTGCCTTGAAAGACAATAAGGCCCTTCCCCAAGCATTTATACCCATCACTCCTACTGTCCATCAGACCAATTACTATGATCAAACCACAGTTTAACCCAGCCTGAGAAGTACTAGTCTTATAAGGGGAAAAAGACTGTATGTATTCAACAGAAGGAAAGAACTAGGAAGAGGTTTGGTGGAACTGGTCTCTAAGATTAGACAATTTGTGGCCAGAATGTAAGAGAGCTAGAGGTTTCTAGGAGGAGCTCCAGGAGAAAGGCAAGTCAGGAAAGAGTAAGGGTGGGCTCTCCAGAAATGGGGCATAGAGGACTTTGATAAACAGTATTAGTAGCCTTGTTCTGTTATGAAGCAGGAGTTGCTATGGTTTGAATGTATTTATATTCTCCATAATTCACATGCTGGAAACTTAATTCTCAATGCATCAATATTGGGAGGTAGGCCATAGTGGGAGGTGCTTAGATCATGAGAGTCCTGCCCTCACAAGTGGATTAATGTCACTATACAAAGGACTTGTGCATGTGGCTTCATTCTCATCAGTGCTTATGCCATATGAGGAATGGTTTTTACCACCCCTCTCCCACCCCTGGTAATAAGTATTCAAGTCACTATCCTGGAAGTGGAGACAAGGCCCTTAACAGACAACAAAAATATGCCAGCATGTTGATTTTGAACTTTGCAACCTCTATAACAGTGAGAAATAAACTTCTGTTTTTTATAAATTACCCAGTCAAGTCTCAGACATTCTGTCATAATAGCACAAACAGAATATAACAGGAATCATGAAATATTTCTAAGCAAAAAATAAAATAAAAAGTTGGACTGGATTGTCTCTGATGATATTTTATGAGTCTAATGTGCTCATAAAACACATTTAGTGTGAAGCTGGAGGCTAGGCAGGGAAGGAGACATAACATAGGATCTGTACAGTAATCTAAGTGTGATATTAGGTAATAGGGTAGTATCAGAGAGAACTGGGAGTGAGACACAGAGGGAGAAAAACTGTAGGATTCCTTGACAAAACTGAAATGCTAGGCTAGGTCATAGATTCCTAATGAATATTTGAACTGAGAGGAAAGTGGGAAAGCAAAGCCCTATTTAGATGGGCTAATATCAGAAACACTGATACAAAGAAAGTCAAACTGAGATCATGCTGAGATTAATGGGAAAAGGCTTCAGATTGAAATAAAACCAAATAATTTTTCATTACAAATGTTAAGTTTCTTAGGACATTCTAGACCAAGGAGGATTAAAAACAATTTTAAGTATGTAATAATTGACCTATAACACTTGGGATCAGTAAAGCTTCACCCTGTACCTCAATTTAAGATAAGCACTTAGTAAAAAGATGTTTGGGAATAGCAAGGATCAGTCATATTATGGAAAAGTCAAAAAGGATTCCCCACATACCTGTTATTCTAGAATATACCATATGGGTACAGCCTCACCAGATGTTTGATGCATTTGTTTTCTTCCTTGTTTTTAATGAGTAGTTCATATAATTCTTAAGCATATTATGACAAGGTTCTGGAGGAAGATTTCATAAAATCTTTCAAAATTTTTTATTTGTCTTTAATTGGCACATGGAAGATAGAACAGTTTAGACAGGAAATCTATTTGTGTACTTCTTTTCAAAATATTAGCTGTACATCAATCTCACCTCACCAGCTAGACACAAATGTAAAGGATATTTATTAGAAAAAAGAAAGCATAGATGCAAGGTAACCCCAAAGAGATGGAGAAGAAGGAAGTGTGCAGTACTTAGGTGATTTTCATAAATGATGTATCTAAAATATAGAAATAGGTATAGGCAGAAGTGAGAGTCATCAAGCCCTTCTGTATCCTGAAATGCTGTATAAAGTAACTAAGAAAGTAAGCATTCATTTGACTGTATATTTTCCACATAATGTTTCTCTTTTGCAGAACTCATAGATCCTGAAGAGGTTGGGTGGGGCAGAGTTTTTTTCCATCCCAGAAAAAGATAAAATCCTGGCCTTATATATTTCTGCATCTTACATCAAATAAAACCAGTAGGTGATACTGAAATGTTCCTTGAATTCACTTCTATGTAATATATCTTATTTAGTAACTAGAAGTAAACTACCATGTACCAACATAACTCATAGTGCCAAAAGTGGGAGAGAAAACAGGATCCTAACATGTAAATGGTTCAGGCAATGGATTCAGATTCAGAAGACTGGGTTCAAATAATCACTGACACTCATTTGTTTTAGGGTCACTGAAGGCAAGTCATTTAGCTACCTTAAACCTTTTTCTGATTTGTGACAGGAAGACTTTGTAAAAAATTTCACTTAGTAAGGTTATTTAAGGACTAAATAATATAATATGCCAATATATTTTCTGACCTATTGAACTCTCAATAAATGTAATTTAATTAGAATGCCAAGTAGAGTAGTATTGAGGGAAACATTACTAAATTGACCAAAATTCAGTTGCTAAATTACATGATGGTAACCCTAGGAAAAATCCCTCTCCAGTAATAACAGCCAAATATAAAATAGGTTATCTCAAGGGTTACTGAATAATGGAGTGTTCAAAGGCTGGAAGGTTATTCAGGTAGATTGTATGGGAGTGTGTGGGAAGCATTACTTGTGTTGTTTGATACCAAATTCACCCTCATTTGTCACTCCACTTCAGTCTTAGTTCTTTCTACCTTATTTTTATCTACAATTCCATCACTTTATCTACAATTTTATCAAGCCTATCTTTTTAAGCTGCCTTGAAGTTTTGTTTAACAAAACCTGGTACAAACCAATACACAAATTTCTCCAAAATGATATGTAGCATTGGACCTCAGAATTTAAAATTTTATGTTTTCATTATTTGTGCTGAAAATAATTTGGTAGGAGTCTACTCTCTAAAAGGCTGAGAGAATAAACATAAGACAAATTTCTTGTGTTAGTACAGTTTTGGGGCTAATGCTTTGTGCATAGAATTTATTTTACTAATAGCTAAGGTTATATAATGGTTGATCTGTATATTAATAATTATATTGGCTTACTGGTTAAGTTCAATTTTGTAATTGTTTTCACGTGTCACCTTCATTATCCCTGGTTCACAGCGGAGCCAAGCAAAATTTCTTTTTCTCAAATCTCACAATTTCCTACCTACAGATAGTTAATATATACATATTCGTCTCTAAGTGGTCCAACTTGTTAAACATCATATCCTTTGATGAAAAAGGTTTTATCTAGATGAGGCATCTACTAGAGCTCCTCCTTCATTAAAAGCATTTGAAAAGACTAGTCCTTCTTTTCAAAGTGCACTTCTCCTAGAAGAAATGTGACTTTCAATTCCATTGAGATTTAAATCCTGTGAATTAATGAGTATCCTTTGTGAGCCACCAAACATTTTTCAAGGAATAATTTATTCAGTTATTCCCAGCTACCAATTTCCCTTGTGGAAAAAGCAGCAAATGATTTTCTAAAAGAGAGGAAATAGAATATTCAAGAAACATTTGAACGTAAGGGGAGGGAGTTGGAACTAGATTTTTGAAAACCTGTATTGGGCTGGGCACTTTCACAATGTATCTCTTTGAAATCTTAATTCTGAGAACCAAGTGAAAAAAAGGAAAGTGAGTCTCAGAATAGTTAGGTGTATGGCTTAAGATCATAGAGATGGAGGCTGGGCTGAGAATGCAATCCCCATTTTTCTAACTCCTGAAGTTGGTCCATGGTGAGTCAATCCATTAAGTACAGTAGGCACAGTACCCAGGACTCATGATACATTTAGGGATCTACAAAAATTGTTTAATTTAGGGCAGTGGTGTCACTAAGAAGTCAAGTGGTGAGTTTCAGGACCCTGTCTCTCTATAAAAGCAAGTAATAAGCTAACAAAAATCTGTCAGACTCACAGAACTCTTGAATGTAGTCAAAATTTAAGTTTCAATGAAGAAAGAAAATTCAGTGTTGTGGGAAGAAAGTTTTATGGCATTTTAAATAACTCTTTTACCATCATCAATCCCCAGATCATCAGCAGCCATGAAGATTCCTAGTGCAGGTGGTGAAGAGCCAGAGTGAACAGTACAGACCTTTCTCTCAAATAATTATAGTTGTGTGTTTCAACTACTCTGGCAACTCTGTGAAGGACTGTCTCAGGGCTTCCCTTTGTTTCTATTTACTTAGAGATTTCCCACAGCTGAGGCAACTTCCCAGGTAATATTGGCCAAAAGTGTTTGTGGTGATTAATATTATGTGTCAACTTAGCTAAGCTAAAGTTTCCAGATATTTGATCAAATGTTATTCTGGATGTTTCTATAAAAGTTTTTTTTGGGGGGAGGGATGTTAACATTTAAATTGAAGCATATCACTCTACATAATATGAGTGGGCTTCATCCAATTAGTTGAAGGACTCACTGGAACAAAGACTGACCTCCCAGGGCAAGAAGGGATTCTGTTAACAAGTTGACTTTACACTTGAAGGGCAATTCTTCCCTATGTCTCTAGCCTTTAGTCCTATTAAGAAGCCTCCTATAATCTCAGGCTAATTCCTTAATATCTGTCTATCTATTCATTCATTCATCTATATACTGTTAATTATCTTCCTCTGGAGAACCCAGACTAACATGAATTTTGGTATCAAAAAGTACAGTGCTACTATAAAAATGCTTAAAAACATGGAAATGATTTTGGAACTGGGTAATGAGGAACTGGAAGGGTTTTGCAGTGCATGTTAGAAAAAGTCTAGATTACCTTAAAGAGAGATTGTTGGTATAAATATGAATATTAAAGGTAAATTTGGTGTTTTTTAAAATTTATATTTGTTCTTTTTAGTTATACATGATAGAAAAACTTTGACATATGTATACATAGACTACAACTTCCCATTTTTGTGGTTGTACATGAAGTGGAGTTCCACTAGTCATGTATTCATATATGATCATAGAAAAGTTATGTCTGATTCATTCCACTGTCTTTCCCATTCCCAGCTCCTGCCCTTCCCCAAACTCAGCCCTGTACAATCCAGTGAACTTCCCCTCCCCCCACCCCCTTTTTATGAGTAAGCATCTGCATATCAGAGAGAATATTTAGCCTTTTTTGGATTAGCATGGTAGTCTGCATTTTCATACATTTACTAGTAAATGCCATAATTTCATTCTTCTTTATCACTTAGTAACATTCATTTGTGTATATGTACCACATTTTCTTTATCCATTCATCTGTTGAAGGGACAACTAGGTCAGTTCCATAGCTTAGTTATTTTGAATTGAGCTGCTTTAAATATCGATGTGGCTGTATCACTATAGTATGCTGATTTTAAGACTTTGGGGTATATGCCAAGGAGTGGGATAACTGGGTCAAATGGTGCTTCCATTCCATGTTTTCTGAGAAAGTTCCACACTGCTTTCCAGAGTGGTTGCAACAAATTGCTGTCTCAACAGAAATATATAAGTGTACTCTTTTCCCCATACCCTTAACAACATTTAATGTTACCTGTATTTTTGATAATTGCCATTCTGACTGGAGTCAGATGAAATCAGTGTAGTTTTAATTTGCATTTCTCTAATTGCTAGTATTGTTGAACATTTTTTCATATATTTGTTGACCAATTGTATTTCTTCTTCTGTGAAGTGTCTGTTCAGTTCCTTTCCTCATTTATTGATTGAGTTATTTGTTTTTTTTTTTGTGTGTGTGTGTGTGTGTTAACTTTTATGAGTTCTTTATATATCCTGGAGATTAATGCTCTATCTTGAGGTACAGGAGGCAAAGATTTTCTTCCATCTATATGTTCTCTCTTCACATTCTTGATAGTTTCCTGTGATGTGAATAAGATTTTAAGTTTGTTACTATCCCAATTCTTGATTTTATTTCTTGATTCTTGATTTTATTTCTTGAGCTTTAAGAGTCTTGTTGAGGAATGAGGTTCTTAAGCTGACCTAATGGAGAGTTGGTCCTGTTTTTTCTTCTAGTAGACACAGGTTCTCTGGTCTAATGCCTAGGTCCTTGACCCACTTTGAGTTGAGTTTTGTGCACGGTGAGAGATAGGGGTCTAATTTCATTTTGTTATATATGGATTTCCAGTTTCCACAGCACCATTTATTGAAGAGGCTATCTTTTCTCCAATGTATGGTTATAGCACCTTTGTCTAGTATGAGATAACTGTATTTATGTGGGCTTGTCTCTGTTCCTTCTGTTCTATACCATTGGTTTTCATGTCTGTTTTGGTGCCAATACTATCATGGTTTGTTGTTGTTGTTGTTGTTGTTGTTGTTACTATAACTCTATAGTATAAAGTCTGGTATTGTGATGCCTCCTGCTTCATTTTATTGCATAGGATTGCTTTGGATATTCTGGGGCTCTTATTTTTCAAAATGAATGTCATGACTACCTTTTCTATTTCTTATGAAGAATATCATTGGAATTTTAATAGACATTGCATTAAATCTGTGGAGTGCTTTTGGTAGTATGGCCATTTTGACAATATTAATTCTGTCTATCCAGGAACATGGGCAGTCTTTCCATTTTCTAAGGTCTTTTTCAATTTCTTTCTTCACAGTTCTGTAGTTTTCATTGTAGAAATATTTCACCTCTTTTGTTAGATTGATTCCCAAATATTTTTTGAGGCTATAGTCAATGAGACAGTTTGCCTAATTTCTCTTTCAGTTGATTTATCACTGAAGAATAGGAACAGAATTGATTTATGGGTGCTAATTTTATGTCCTGCTACTTTACTGAATTAATTTGTGAGTTCTAGAAGTTTTCCAGTGGAGGTTTTTGAGTCTTCTAAATATAGAGTCATGTGATTGGCAAGTAGGGAAAATTTGAGTTCTTCTTTTCCTATTCATATCCCTTTAATTTCTTTCTTCTAATTCTATTCTTCTATTTGAAGTGGTAAAAGAAGGGATCTCTTGTCTTGTTCCAATTTTTAGATGGAATCCTTTCAATTTTTCTCCATTTAGAATGATGTTGGCCTTGGGTTTAGCATATAAAGCTTTTACAATATTGAAGTATGTTCCTACTATCCGTAGTTTTTCTCATGGTTTGAATATGAATTGATGCTGTGTTTTATCAAATTCTTTTTCTGCATCTATTGAGATAATCATGGGATTATTGTCTTTTAAGTCTATTGATGTTATAAATTACATTTAGTGATTTCTGTATATTGAACCTACCTTATATCCCTGGGATGAACCCCACTTGATCATGATGCATTATCTTTTTAATGGTTTTGTATGTGATTTGCTGGTATTTAAAGGTAAATTTTGTGAGTGCTTAGGAAAGAGGAAAATATAATAGGAAACTGGAGAAAAGGCAACCCTTGTTGTAACGTGTCAAAGAACTTGACCAAATTGAGCTCTAGTGTTTTATAGAAATTATAACATTTAAGTTTCAAATTTGGATATTAGCAAAATATATTTCTAGGTAAGATTGCTGAAGATGCAGCCTGGTTTCTCTGTTGCTTTATAGTGAAAGGAGAGAGAGAAACTTGATAAATAATTATTAAGCAAAAATTGACCAGAACTTGAAGAGTTCCAGTCTATATATATTATAAAAAGTGACAAAGCATGTTCTGGAGAAAGCCTCAAGTGTTGTGACTGGTCGGTCACACCATGAAGAGATTAAAGGTGTGACTCATGTGTCTGATCAGTCATCTGAGCAGAATCCAGGAATAGAGATGGGGTCATACCAGCAGAAATACTGCCAACTTCTATTGAAATGACATGTAGCAAGATGAAGGAAAACTATCATACTTTTAAGACTCTACAGGATGGGATAGTAGAACTATCTTGCTGTTGATATCTTTCAAGAAAAGGTAAGAAATGGCCATGAAGGTAGGAATGGCTGTTCTTGGTTTCAGAAAGCAGGGGTACCTTATCAGTTTCATCAGGCCAGGCTAACATGCCTAGGGTCTGGATGCAAGGCTCCTACCACAGTGAGACAAAAAAAGTGAGGCTACCACTCCTGTGGGCCCAGAAGACAGAGTATCAAGCCAAAGAGGATTGTCTTGAGAATTAAACTTTAATGGAACTTGCCTTGCTATGTTTTAGACTTGTTTGGAAACTGTGGTCCCTTTCTTTCCAATTTTTCTAGTTTGGAATGGAAATATCAATCTTATGTTAGTCCCACCATTGTATTTTGGAAATAAACAACTTGTCTGGCTCCACATGTTCAGAGTTGGAAAGGAGTTTTGCCTTAGGATAAATGATAACCCTGTCATTCGAAAGAGGGTCTGAGGAAGTCCCTCTGAGGGGGAAGCAGGACTTCAACTTGGACTGGGTATATTTTTGACTTATGCTGCTGAAAAGAATTTCAGTAAGGCAAAAGCAAATATTTTTTAAAGGACAGCATAGCAATACTATACATATCCCCAAAGTAGGGGGCAGATGTTCTTCTTCTCTCAGACAAGTGACACAGCCAGAGTTGAGCTTTATGACTACATATATGATTTTCCTGGGAAGAAATGTACAGGTTCCCAGGCAACCTTTTGTGAACATCAAATCCCATATAAATCATTTGATATTTAGGGTTCAGAATGTTTCTCCTTGGTTAAGCATTCTAGCCATAAATCAGTTGTGGGCACATTGTATAGGTTTTTAAATTTTATCTGGTATAAGCATATATTGGAGGTTTTATTCACCTAATTAAATAGATGAGCATGGCTGGTCATATTCATACATCTGGGTCTCCATCTAGTAAGGACATCTTTTCCTTTCTCCCTGAGAACCCACCTATCTCAATACCCCAAGTCTCTTTCACTCTTAATTTAGATACTTAGCTTTATGACTTAGAGTTGATACTAAAATAAGTTAAGACTTTGGGGATATTGAGAAGAGGATGAATGTATTTTGCATGTAAGTAGTACATGAGGGTTGGGGCTGTAGCTCAGTGGCAGAGCACTTGCCTAGCATGTGCAAGGCACTGGGTTCAATCCTCAGCACCACGTAAAAATAAACAAATAAAGGCATTCTATTCATTTAACAAAAAATTAAAAGAAGTACATGAATTTTGCAGGTCCAAAAAGCAGAATATTATGAATTAAATTGTTTCCCCTCCATATTCATGTGTTGAAGTTTGAATGCCCAGTTCCTCAGAATGGGACTGTATTTGGAAATAAAGTCTTTATAGAGGTGATTGAAGATGTTAAAATGGCTCCTAGACAAATATGACTGTTGTCCTTGTAAGAAGAAATTAGGACACAAAGAAACATTATATGTACATGTGCATACACATAGGAAAGAGCATATGAGAAAACAGAAAGCAGTCAACTGTAGGCAAGAAGAGAGGTTTCAAGAGAAACCAAGCCTGCCAAATAAAATCTTTGTTATTTATATACCCTTTTCTATAACTCAATTTTTTTTATTGGTGATACTGGGGATTAAATGCAGGGGTATTTTACCACTAGCTGCATTACCAGCCCTTTTTATTTATTTTATTTTATTAAAATATCTTTAGTTGTAAATGGACACAGTACCTTTATTTTATTTGTTTATTTTTTATGCTGTGTTGAGGATCAAAGCCAATGCCTCACACATGCTAGGCAAGTTCTCTACCACTGAGCCAAAACCCCAGGCCCCCTTTTTATTTTTTATTTTGAGAAAGAATCTTGCTAAATTGCTAAGGCTGGCCTCAAACTTCCAATCCTCCTGCCTCCATCTCCTGAGTTATTGGAATTACAGGAACCTGTCCTACAGCACTTTTAATGGAAGCCCTGGCAAACTAATAGAACATTTATAGGTAAAGAGATTAGCTCCAGTAGCCTGGAGCAAAGCACAATAATCAAGATCAGTAATAGACAAAAACCTTAGAAGTAAAAGTTGGGAAAAAATGGATGCAGGAAGGGAATGAGATTCTTTGAAAGCTCCTTGTATATTACGAAGTCTAGAAGTCCACTTACTACTACTAGTATTAGTAGCTGTTAGATTTTTTTCCCTTTCAGTTTAAAGAAATTCAATTAATATAATCTAAATTATTAGTTTGGGCTATAATTTCCCACATTTAAGACATTTTAAATACAATGTGTACATGTTGAAAACTCACCTATAGACATTTCCACATTCTGTAGTTTATTGAGTAGTACTTATTATTTTATAAGAGATATGCTGTGATATCATAATTGCCAAAATAAGCTAATCAAAATAAAAAAGCACCAGCAGCACCAGCACATTCTCAACCTTTTCATTAGACAACTCTCACAAATATACTGCTTGCTCTTTATTCCTGAAGATCACTTGTGTGAGATGTTTCATTTAGTGATAACTGTGGTTCCATCCACATCACCACTGAGTTCCTAGGAGGGAACTGAAAAATCATGTCCCTATCCATGTATATTCTAGAGTTGTAACTCCACTTAAAAGGGAGCAAATATTCAGCACAATGGGATCTCACATTGGTATATGTTTGCTGGGAATTTTTTTGCTAAATTATCCAGAGTGGCAAGAAGTTTATGAAAGGAAGACTTTTTATCAGAATCAGACATAAGGTAATATCTGTTAGGCCACAAACACAATGACTGGCACATAACAGGTCTCCAAAGTTCCTCAGAGTCCTTAGAAATGAAAACATGACATCTACTTACAGTCATGTCTTACACAAGAAGGTATTAATTCATTCATTCAACAGCTATTTCTTGAGCACCTTCTATGTCGCAGATACCATTGTTGGCATTGAGAACACAGCAAATAACAAAACAGACAAGAATCCCTGTTTTCATGATGCAGGGAGAGAGAATATAAAGTACATTATCTAGTAAATTATAGAATGTTAGATGCTAGGTAAAAATAAAGAAGGAGGATAGAGTGTTTCTCAGGGTTCAGTTACAAATAGGGAAGTCCTCATTGATAAGTTGACATTTATGTTTCATCTCTGTGACCAAAATACCTGACAAAAAACTTAGAGGAGGAAAAGTTTATTTGGGCCCATGGTTCCAGAGGTCTCTTGTCCATGGAAAACTGACTCTATTGCTCTGGCCTGAGTCAAGGTAGAACATTGTGGTGAAAGGGCATGGAAGAGGAAAGCTACCATGGCTCATGCCAGCTGGGAAGTGAGTGAGAGGGAAAGAAGTGAGTCAGAGACAAGATATAATCCAAGCCAAACCCCCAGTGCCTTCTTCCTCCAGCTATGTCCTACCTGCCTATGGTTATCACTCACAATCCATTCAAATTATTAATCCATAAAATGGATTAATCCACTGATGAAGCTATAGGTCTCATAATCTAATCATTTTACTACTGAAAATTGCCTAACATATGAACTTTTTGAGGACATTAAAGATTCAAATCATAAAAACAAAACAATTAAGCAAATATCTGATGGAGATAGGGAAGAGAGCCTAGAAAATGTCAAAAGAAATAGTAATTTAAATAGAGTGAATAGCATACACAAAGAGTCAGAGGCACAGTTTGTCTGGTGACTGACATATTCAAGAAGCCTCACAGAGGCCAGTTCGACTGGCACAGATTGAGAGAACAGAAGAATAATATGAATGCGTGTTAGGAAGGAAACTAGTATTATTCAACAGGCCTATTCCAATGTGCTGTTTCAAAATCATGACCCAATATTTTAGTTACTCTCCTGTTAGGTTTGTTGATTCTCTCACCTCTCTCTCTGTCCCAAAGAGTGTTTAGAAAATCTCACACAACTATATATTCCCTGTAACAGAAAAAACCTGGAAATAAGTATTTCTTACAAATAAATTTTCAGAAATGGTTCTATGGCTCTGTACATTTAAAATAGTTAAATGGGAAAATAAAATAGTTAAATGGAATAATATCTATATTTTATAGTGTAATAATTTTTCCAAGATGAAAATATCTCCAAATTTCATAAGCAAGTTTTACAGTTGAGGGAACCTGATCCAGCTCCATGTCTGCCCTCTCCAAGGAGTTGCAGAAAATGGTACAGACTTTCTCCACCTAATCTGAGATGAACCTCAAGTGGTCTCAGAAATGAGTGCTCAGTGTGCACAAGAATGGGATGGACTCAGAGAAGCATGGGCATTAATAATTGGAAATAGCAGGAAATTATTTAAAATCTATTGTTTTATACAAAAGTTTCCCTTTTTAAATTTTTTAAAATTTTATACTAAAACATTTAAATATACTATACAAATAAACATTTTCCTACCATACATACTGTTTTAAACTTCATGTTTATTTATTATCCAGCATAGTTTTCTCCTCAGTGTATATTAAGCTACCTTGTTCCTTCTAAGGGCTTTTTGTTAAACAATGAATTCTAGTAGGCCACAAATAGATATACATTTGCCTTTTTACTACTCTCTCCCCCTTATATGCAGTGCAATCTGTTTATTCTGATACATATATCCTGGTAAACTTGAAAGCATATATCTATAGCAAAGATTTATCATTGGAATTATGTAGTCAGAATTTCTACATTTTCATCCCAAAGGAGGTTATTGTACTCCTCAGCACAGTTACCGCAGTACAATTACTGGACTATAGAAGGACTTTAAAATTCTTCACTCTTATCAAAATGTAGTCTAGGAAACACAAGTGTAAAAAGAAATAGGTTTCTAGGTTTTCAGGAAGGTCAAGTAGGCAGAACTCAGGTGCTCAGGGATGATATTCAGGGATTCTGTCTCTGCTGATGTCTCAACTCTTTCCCTTCACTTTCTTCAAAAATATTTTGTCCCAGAGGATGACTTGGACCTTGCAATGAACAAAGATATTAAAAATAAATCCTTTAAATTATCCCTTAGATGCTTTTATTTTTATTCCATCATGTTTATTTTATTCTTCTTTCAACCTGAAGCCATACCTATGACTGAGATTGGGCTCTGGCTTATCAGGAAGCTAAAGTTTACCTTGTAAAAGCTGAAAGGTGTTCTGTGTTTTTCCCCACTAAAGATCCTGCTTCTTTTCATAATAAAGAGTGACTTTGCACATTATATATTGTATGTCCTGGATTGCTCTTCCCTTACCCCAACCATGAGTCAGTCAGCAGTGCTAGGACCAAAAGATACCATCTCTCCATCACTGAAAGTCCCTAGCATTTACATCAGGCATTCATAGTGCCTGAAAATTATACAGAAGGGATTCAAATCCTGGACTATTCTGAAAATCACATTTTTCTCCCTTATCTATTTTTTTACTGAGAATTGAACCAGAGGTGCTTTACCACTGGGCTACATCTCTAGCTCTTTTTATATTTTTATTTTGAGACAGGGTTTTGCTAAGTTGCTGAGACTGGCTTTGAACTTGTGATCCTCCTGCCTCAGCCTTCAAAGCTGTGGTATTATAGGCATTCACCATCACCCCAAGCTTCTGTTCCCAATATCTTGATAACTGTGGTGGTTAGCTTTTTGTCACTGTGACCAAAATATCTGACAAGAATTAACTCAGAGAAGGAAATATTTATTTTGGCATACAGTTGCAGAGGATTCAGTGTTTGGTCTTCTCTCTCCAAGGCAGAATTTTCATGGGGGGGGGAGAGGGAAGGATGGAGGAGGAGGAGGAGGAGCAGGAGGAGAGAGAGAGAGAGAGAGAGAGAGAGAGAGAGAGAGAGAGAGAGAGAGGAAGGACCCCAAAACAAGATAAATCCTTTCAGAATATGCTCCCAGTGACCTACTTCCTTCAACTAGTTCCCACCTCCCACCAGTACTTCCAGTTATCAATGGATTAATCAAATGGATTACTCCATGGTGAATTCAGAGGCCCTATGTTCCAATCATTACCTAAAAGCTTCATCCCTGAACTTTGCTGCATTGAGCATCATGCTTTAAAAACATTCCCTTCTGGGGAACATTACAGTCAAAACCATAACAGCAACCTTCACCCATCACTTCATAGTAACTCACAGTTCCAACCATTCTCATGCCTATTTATATAAACAAATTTAACACCTTATCGAGTAACATGTCATATTTACTTGGTATTTATGGATCTCTTATCAGATCTAAAACAGTACATTCATTTTATTAAGTATTTTCAATGTGTTACTGATTAACTTATTAAATGTTGTGCCCCAACCTCATTTTCCCCACAAGTCCAGTGAATTTTTAACTTTAAATTTTGAAACATGGTCAGTATTCAAAAAGTTGCAAAAGAATGTGTATGGAGGTTGTATATACCCTTGATGCAACTTCCTCTAATTATAATGTTTTGCATTAGTATACTACATCATCAAAACAAGGAAACAGACATTAGTACAATCCACAGAGCTTCCTGAGGCTTCACTAGTTTAATATGCATTCATTTGTGTATGTACTAATATCTGTGTGGGTATAAATAATTCTTTGCATTTATGGTACTTTCTGCTCAATTCTCCAACTGCAGTTTTCATGGGTTCAAACAAAACTGCTCTTTTGGAGACATCTGAGTTTGCTCTCTCATTAGCTAGACTCTGGCTGTATAATCATGACTTAGCATACATATATTTAAGTCACTTAATTCCTTCAACAAATATTTATTGGTTACCAACAAAATGTACAGTCCTGTGAGGAGCACTGGAAATAGAGCAGATAATTTGACTGATATGGCACAACTTCTCATGGAACTTACATTCCAGAGGGGTTGATATACTGAAGAATTAAGAACCACAAAAGATAAAATGGGGAAATGTGATAACTTTAGTGGGGAAGGAAGTAAGGATTATTTGAGGAAGTTATTTTGATCTGATACTCAAACATAAGTCAGCAGTGGGAAGATACAGGAATTGAAGTACTCTAGTCAGAGGGAATAGCAAGAAGAAAGACCCTGAAATATGAATAAGCTTGGCACATTTAAGGAACAGCTTGGATGCCACCTTGTGCTATGGAACATTGGTAATAAATAAGGATGGAGTGGTAGGCTCTTTAGGACATAGTAAGGATTCTGGGTCTGGTTCTTATTATGATAGAACAACTAATTTTTTCAGAAAGCAAGGGATCTCATCACAATGTACTTTATTAGGAGTTCACTCTGGAAGTTATTTACAGTGTAGACTAAAAGAGAATAACAGTAGGAACCAGGAATCTAGTTAGTGGGTTTGTTAGTCAACTTTTCATTTATGTAATAAATAGCTTAGATAAGCAATTTAAAAGAAGAAAAATTTTATTTTGCCTCATGTTTTCAGTAGTTTCATCCCATGGGCTCTTGGACTGATTGCTTTGGGCCTGTGGCAAGACAGATCATGAAAGCAGGAAGTGTATGGTAGAACAAAGTTGCTCACTTCATGGCAGTCAGGAAGCAAGAGAGAAAGGAGGGGAAGGAGAGAGGAGCCAAAGTCCCAAATCCTCTTCCAGAGCATGCTTCCAATGACCTAACTTCTTTCTACTAGGCCTCACATTCTAAAGGTTACACCATATCTCAATAGTGCCACAGGCTGGCAACCAAGCCTATAATATATGAGACTTGGGGGACATTCCACATCCAGACTATAACAGCAACCACTGCAATCATTCAGGTGAGCAGATATAGTGCCAATGTACAAATGTTTACAATGTAGAACATGAGAAGGAAATAAACCCTGGGAGTGCTGAGCTTGCTGATGAAGTAGATGTTTGTGGTAAATGACAGAAATGAATTAAGTGTGTCCCTTGGAATGTGTACCTTTGCAATTGAGACAGGGAAGTTTGTTGAGATGAGAAAGTGAGGGAAAGACAAGGTTTTGTTTGAGGCCCAAAAGGTAAAAGCTATTTTAGCTGTGTTGTTTGTGGATACTATAAAGAATCTTGGTAGGGCCATGTGGTTGGATATATAAGTCTTCAAGCCCTTGACTATATCATAACAACAAAACAAAAAAATCCTATATTGCTTAACAGAATAATACAGATGACTTCATACCTGAACAGGACATAGCTCTAGAATCTCAGAGGAATTCAAAGATATTTTCAAAGACAATTCTAATGAACAAATGATATTGATGTCAAAGAGATATCTACTCTCCACATTTATTGCAGTATAATTCACAACAACCATGATACAAAGTCAACCTAAGTATCCATGAATGAATGCATGGATAAAGAAGATATGGTACATAAACAGAGTAGAATACTGTTCAGTCATAAAAAGAATGAAATCCTGTCATTTGGAACACTGTGAATGGAACTAGAAATAATTATGTTAAGTGAAATAAGTCAGGCACAGAAGACACATCACATGATTTCACTTTGATATTGAATTTCTGTCTTCGTTGTGCTCATGAACTATCCAGCATAAGGAAGGAGTCACCATCCTGCCAGGGGTAACTGACTCTGATTTTCACAAGAAGAAAGGATGCTGTCATTCATTGGAAGAGGGAGAAATAAGTATGACTCTTAGGTGATCTATTAAATTTTTCTTGATACTCTTCTGCCCAGCATTGTCAGTAAAAGGACAAGGTAGCAAGATAGGCCAGGAAAGGGTAAGATGACGAAGGATGAGTGTATGGATAATTCCATATAAATCACTAAGACAACCTTTAAGTCTTAAGGCTTAGGAACTGAAGGTGAAATGATTGTATAGTGAATTGTGCAAGAAATAGTTAAATACTAGCTGTGGCCACAAGGCCAGGTACAATGGTATTGGCTAGTATCTATATTCTTCTAAGTTTCCTTAGTAATTCAAACCAAACAGATCCTAGAGAAGCTGATACTTGAATGTTATGTGGAAACATGAATCCAATCACAGCAAAGAGTAAGCTGTGAGGGACAACATATGTGTGTTACCTATATTTTTCCTGAGTGAATGACTTGTTGCCCACCTGCTGGCATTGATGTCAACAGACTTCCCTTATTTGTTGTGTTTTCAGGGCTAACTCTGCTGCAGAAAGCTATATTGACCATGGTTATGTTCTATCTATGTGACTGAAGGAAGTAGTATATAAAGGCTCAGCCACTTAGGTCTAATACTTGGCAAGTCTAGTAGGACATTTTAGCTCCTAAACTTCAAATGGTATTGGCAAAAACTGTCAATAGACCTGCATTGCAGACTGACTTTTTTCTTAGTTCAATCAGTCTGCCCACTCTTACCTATGAATGTTGATCCCAATGAAACTTCATAATAAACATCCAGTATAGTAAGTTTAATCTCAGAGCCTGTTTCCAGGAGGGCACCTTGGAACACCCATTTAGCTTTTGGGAATGGAGATATGCATATTTATCTGCTTTCTTCAAGGCTGTGCCCACAGAGTCCAGAGTATTGCCTGGAACATAGTAGAACCTCAATAAGTATTGGTTAAATGGAGATATAAAATAGTTCAAACATTTTGCCAGGAATGGAGGTTAGACAGTCTAATGAAGCAAGTTTGATGAGGTTTTATTCTGCAGTGTGCCAGAGATTTCCCTCCTTTGTCTCTCTGAAGATGTCCATAAAAAAGTACATTGATTATTTTTATAATTATACACATCCTTGGCAGAGAGATAGGGATATATGTACACCCTTGGCAGAGAGATAGGGATAGAGTTCAGTGTGCACGCTCAAATTTGTGGTAAGAGAAAATATTGCCCTAAGGTCCCCATAATATTCTGCTTCATTAAGTTAGGTGCAGTCATAGTAAATTATTTAAACTGAAGTTGAATGGTCAAATATGGGTTTCACTCAGATAAATAGAACAATTCTGAAGAAGTAGAGGGAAAAGATTCAAATTTTCCACAAGCAGATAGCAACAGGTTTTCTAGTTATCTTCAGAGGAGTTTAGCTGTTAAAACATTGGGTGATTTTTCCAGGTGACTGGTATTTCCCATACCTACCCTGTTCTTAGTCTTCAGTCTTATTGTTATATCAGCTACCTGCTAGTCTTGAGAAGAAAAGGTATAACATGTTATGGTCTTATTTTGGCAAGTTGATTTTTTAATCTTTATTTATTTATTTTTATGTGGTGCTGAGGATGGAACCCAGTGACTCACATGTTTGAGGCAAGTGTTCTACCACTGAGCCACAACCCCAGCCTATCAAGTTGATTTTTTAAAATGAGTATTTGACAACTTTTTGCAACCCCAGTAACCATAGAATGGAAAAAAACTGAGGTGCAATGGATGTTATAGGCACTAGCAGAGTATAATGAGGATGTGAAGAAAACTTGAGTTCATGTTGAGGCTGACATAGGAATTCTGACTATTTAGGGTGGAGGACAGTAGAGAGGTAATGGCTTTTTTGATGTTTTCCTTGAATCATTCAGTAATTATATATACTCTTCAATCTCTGCCTTGGATATAACTTGATATCTCCAATTCCAGAGTTTTTAATTTGTTTCCTATAAGATTAGTTTCATTCTTTGTGACTGTCTAAGGGCTTATAGTTCATCCACCTGTTTTCTAGCTCCTGAAATTTTACTCACATATTTTTCTTGGCTTCCAGACCCTATTTTACCCCTTTACTTCTTTACCAGCAGTTTTCTGAAAGGAGAAATGAAGCATTTGTATTCATTTTTCAGGCATTATTAGAAGTTTGTTGATTGATTTTTTACTAATATTTTACTATCCTTTCATTTTAGGAACAAATATTTTGTGATTATGCATTGGTTAGTTCAGGTTGATAATGTTTTATTTGTAATTTTTACATTTACATTTAAACATGTACTATATTTTTTTCTTGCTTATATTGTCTCTTTCTGATGTTTATTTAGTGTCCAATTTTACCAGCCTCATAAGAGTATTTTTATCTTGTTGATTTTACTAATTAATGTCCTCTCACCTATAAATTGTAATGGAGGTAGAACCTGGACAAATTAATAAATTGGATTATACTAGGATGAAAGGAAAAGAAGAACACTCTTAACATTTGCTAAGAGACCATTAGTATTTTAGAAGCACTGCTCTGTGAAATGAAGCAAAGTAAATCTCATTGCATTGACTATTACTCATAGGATTGGGGTAAAGGGTTGTTTTGGGGGACTGTTCATTAAAATGTCCTTATTATTTATAATGTTGATTTAGAGAAAAGCCAGTAAATTGTTTGAATCAATTAATACTCTCTGAAGCCCCCACAAAGTCAAAAGTAAACCCTGAACTAATAATTTTCATCTAAATTACTTAGTACCAGGATCTGGTATACTAAGGCCTGACATGGGCCAAGAAATAACTGTGCATTTCTAGTCATCATTGCCAGGATGGAAGGAGGGATGTGAGAGAACACTGGAGCTCTCTTCTTTAGCTACTGTTATGAATAATTGTCCTGACCAGACCTGGGAGGAAATCTAAGCACTGTGAAAATTCATTCAGGTTTTCTGTCTTATCTCACACTGGTTTCTTGGAGTTGAGCAGACAAAACCCTTAGTTGTACATGCCTTAGAGAAGTTTTCTGTTAGCCTCTTTCCTAAAGCAAGAGAAAGTGATATAGACAACAGAGAATGCAGAACCAAAACATATTCCAAGTTCCACTGGTATGCAACATGAAGTTTGAGAAACTTTGAAGTTGTTGCTTGGAGTCTCTTAGAGAAGAAAGGACTTGATGTAGGTAGGAGCTGAACATGTATTTTTATGTGTGATGCTAGGGATTGAATCCAGGACTTCATACATGCTATGCTAGTGCTTTACCACTGAGTTACATCCCCAGCCCCTGAATATACATTTGAAGTACTTGAGCATGTTATTTAATGTCATTATGGTAATGATGCATGACTGTGTGAGATGTGGAGAAGGATTTGGGAGGATAACTGGATAAAACAGTGTCATGGCAGAAATGGCTAGTTGGTATTAACTAGGTTGGTGACAGGAGAAAGGATCAAAAAATGCCTCTTACAGGGATCCACTGCCACTGCTCCTATACCCGCCCTACTGTATTGAACTTAAAGTAAACATTGCAAACCTTCCTTCCCCACAAGATGTTGAAGCTATGGTGTTTGAAGTTAACTCATGACTTGAGAACTAGAGGAATGCATTTGAGACCTCATCTGTACTCATTGGCATTATTGAAACATTGTCAGAGACAGAGGCATACCAGTTCATAGCCAATCCTAAATCAATTTATATGAGTATCTATTTAGAAAACAAATAATTATACCACTTTTGCATAATTAGGATACTATGACTATTAAACATATATCACTGGTCAGGCAATACTTCTAAAACTAAATATGCTAAAGGTAATGGTTTTGATAAACAGGTGGGATTTGTATTTGTGATTTTCCTTTTACTTTTAAAAAATCTTTCCTGTGAAAATACACACGAACATTTTGCAGGTGGTTGATTTAGTTTCTCCTTACCTATTGCAGAGATAGGAGGAGCACCAGGGACCCTGTGACTTCACTATAGGGCACAAATGAATGCCCACCTTCCATTCTACAGCCTTGGGTAAATCCATGGAATACTGGAGCTGTAATCATTCTAAGAGGTAAGCTTGCATTATTGGACACAGTTTTAACTCCTGTTCTTTACTTCATCAGTATAGATTAACATCTAGGGAAATCACACGATGGACAATATCTTCAAGTCTTCCCTTCTGACTCCTCCCTGTAGAATAAGTCATATCATCTCCAAATGTTTAACTTGATTATCAACTATCTCTCAGGACAGTTACATAGGTCACTCAGACAAGTATGAAGAAAAGTGTTCTGAAGACACAAAATCCATGATCCCCACATAGACCCTCTGAAATCTTATCAAGTTAGAGGCAGAGAGAGAAGATGGCAGATTAGAGGAAGGCTGTGCTTTCCAGCAGTTCCTTTCCTTAAGATTTGAAAAAGGGATGGCAGCACCTCAGAAAGATGGATAACTAAGAAACTCAATGAAATTCAATATTTGACAGTAAAGGAAACCAGAGAGACATAGTGTCAGAGTAGCTGGTGCAAATATCCATGAGAGACACAGCTCTGAGTTCAAGCAAAGGTTTACTAACAGAGAAAATCTGTCAGGCTGCCCTTCTGCAAAGTGCAGCAGCCAGTGTCACTTGAATGGAAGCTTATATATCTTTTGGACAAGGAGCAAGAGCAAGCTAGAAATGACTTTGGTTACAGGTGTTTGGGTAACAACAGGTTTTTATTGTGCTTAGGAACCTTGGGGGGTTATGGGAACAGGGTATCTCAAGTTTCTTTTTCTTGGCAATTTATAAAAGTTTTGGTTTCAGGTCAAGATGGAGTCTCAGAACCAAAATGGAGTTACTAATATCTAGGGACCTAAATTTTGGCCTTTTGTCTTATAATAATAATGAGTGTTGTTCATTCTTCTTTGAGCTGAATGGGGGTGAAGAAGGGTTTAGGCCAGAACTTTGGGGAGGGGGCTATGTTGATTCATAAAGAGCTGGTTTACAGTCTGATTAGTGAGTGCCTTTACTCAATCTTGTAAAAAAAGTTTTCAGGCATTTTACCAGACAAGGTCTTATTAAGAGCACTATGATGAATATAAGGAGAGGGCCCATCAATGGGAGCAGCCAGAGGAGAATCTGACCCAAAAGGTTCCAGGGAGATGACTGCTGCTGCTCCTGGTGGCGCTTCTTAATGCTCTCCTGGAGCTCAGCTATTTTTCCTTGGACTATTCTGGATTTGTTGGCAAAATAATAGCATTCCTCTTCTAAAAAGACACAAGTGCCTCCCTTTTCTGAAGTTAGTAAATAAATAGCTCTCCTATTTTGGAAAACTACATTGGCTAAAGAAGTGACTTGAATTTGAAGAGATTCTAGGAAGTCTGCCACCCGCTTAAAGTCATCATTCAATTCTTGGGAGAGTTTATGGTAAAGATGGGTGGCTGTACCAATTTCTACTACCCCTGTGCCAGCTGCTGCCAATATGCCTGAGCCAATGAGGACTGGGTTGAAGATTGTTCTTTTGCATCTGGGATGTTGAAGTGAAGTCCAGGAAGGAGAGAAAAGGGACAGTTCAACCCCCCCTCATAGTGTATGGTGATATCAGGTGTAAGGAGGACAGGGAGGCAGAAAGTGGGAATAGGGATTGTCAGGCAGTGAAGAATGGAGCTTCCACAGAGGAAGAAGATGCCAGGTTGGCTCTGAAGTGCCTGAGTGATATTGTAAGTGGTATTACATAAGGAACTATTAGATAGAATGGTGGAATAGAAACATAGGGTGGGGAGGATGCAGCAAAGTAGGAGACATTGGAATAAAGTGGTCCTGAGGAATTACATGAGGAAGTGGTGAAGATCTTTTTCTGGTCCTTTGGGAAATTTTGGTGGCAACTGAAAATGCAAGGACCTATAAGAATTACTAAGAGAATCTGCTGAGGGCCATTGCCAAGTAGGAATGACGCATCAAAATTTCCTTGCCAGCGTACCCCATGTTAAATGGACTTGCCTTGGAAATTCGCTGTGACATTGCATGTGTGTTTGAGAAAGGTGACCCTGCTCAAGGACCAGGGTGGATCCAGGTTTAGGGTGTATCCTGCAGGTTTTAGGAAGTATCTCACTCCTTGGGTTTAGGGTGTTCCCGGTTTAAGACAATCTGGGTTTAGGGCAGTTCCAGGTTTAAGGTTATTCCTGCTGGGAACAGGACATATCCTGCTGCCTGAGTTCCCCTTGAGTTCTCGTGGAATTGAGAAAGTACTTTGGGACGTGAATTGAGGGCGGCCGAACTTGGATTTCCCCAGAACGTGTTTGTAGAGGGCCGGTGTGAGTTCGGGAATAAAGAATTCTGTTTGAATCTACAAAGTGTGAGTGGCTCGTGATCTTGTGCCCAGACAGACTGCGGCAAGAATCATTAGTGAAGGCCCGATGAGGGGAATCTCCTGTGTCTGGTGTGTGCTGTTATTGGAATGGGTAGCCTTTGGTTGTGGGGTTGAATGTCAGTTTGAGAAGTAAAGAAAATTAAGGTATAGAGGCCAATTTATGAGCCACTTAAAGAATATACCTCAGGAGTTTGGGGGCATCAGGGCTGTGGGACTGAAATAAGTGTACATCTTAAGTTTTATTAAAAAAACTATTGGGTTTTTTGTTTTGTTTTGTTTTTCTAAATGTCCATGTGTGGCTGTGTTTTGGTTATACTCTCTTGCCAGGTGTTTAAGACCAAGTTGGTCAAAAATTAACCATGTTCCTATCTGCAGTTAAGAGTCAGCTGAGTTCCCTCAGGGGTTAATCTTGGGGAACTTGAGAGTAACTTCTTAGCTCTTTTAGTGCCATCTACTAGGGTCTCCTTGATGAGATGGCTTCCCTTGGAAGCATCAGGGATGTCTCCCTTCTCAAATGACCTTCTCCTTTTGTAGAGGTGCATGGATTGGCTTTCCATTTTCCAGTGGTCCTGTTGATCTCTCTGATCAGGAATTCATGTGGCCTAGAGTTGGAAATCTCCTTAGAGAAGTTCTCTTGTTCCCTAGGTTCAGGCTGACTCAGAGTTAGAGCCAAATATTGGTTTTCTTGGCCCTTTTATTTTAACTTTAATCTTTAAGCCTTGGTTTTAAACATCTAGCAAGTCTGTCTCACCAGTCTTAAAGTAAGAGTGCTGAGCTTTAACTTCAGTGTTTATAACCTTACAATCATTTACCCATTGTATTTAATTGGGGTATGTATTAGAAGTTAGTTTTATATCCTATTTGTCCAGTAGATGATGGCTTATTATCTTAAATTAACCCAGGCTGTGTGTTCTTTAAGCAATACCTCTGTAGAACATTAACAGGCAACAGCTATGAAGTTTACAGGAAAATATAAAATGAAGTCAGTAAGAGTAACAACATATTCAGTTTGTATAATGACTTTGAACCAAGAAATATAATTTCTATAATAGTACTAATTTAAATTTGATATCTATTTAGTCCCTAAAAAGACCAAATAATTTATGAACTTAATCACTTATGAAATCCTTCACAGTTTATTTTCTTTTTAAACTCTCTTACAACCATAAATACCTTTTATACTTTATCAAAATCTTTATGTAATTTTGTATTATGTTCCTTATTTATTTTGAAATCAGTTATCTTTATAACAAAAAGTTATCCTTTGAACATAACTTTAAATTAGCTTAAATTTATCTACTTTGAGATTATCTTAACACGAAGCAGTAACATGAGAGACAGGGTCTTAATTTATGTGAGCTGGGGCTCTTGGTAAATTTTAGTTTAAGTGTTCCAGTTCTGAAATTGATCTTTGTCTCTTTATTAAATGTAATTTTATAAAGTTTGTATATATTTTTCCTGAGTTTATATGAACATTAATTAACATAATATAACATATTTAAAACATTAATCAGAGAAAGGTTGAGTGAGCTTTTAACTTTACTTTTGTGTGGTTAAGTGGCAAAATGTTTTGTTTTATGATATTACCTTTAAATAGATCATATTCTCCTCATTATCTTTCAAAAGTGCATTTAAATTCCAATTCTAGTGTGAAGAGTAACATAAAATTGTATATATAACTTATTGACAACAGATTAATTTATCCAGCTATAAAACATTAGAAGATATGAATACATACCAATTTAATTTGTTATTCTACACAAATGTGAGACTCTTGCTACAGATAATTTTAGTTTGGAGAACACCAATGTGACAAAGTGCTCTCCTAAGCTTTACATTTAACTAAGTTTACCTTTTAAAGTATAATTTAGAATACATAGGTCTACATAGGTTAACAAAAATCAAAGGATAGCATTAAATCTCATACATTTAGGAAACTGTGTTAATAATCAGAAATTGACTTAGTCAAAGTAAACCAATATAAGACATATCTTCAAATGACAGTGTAACCCTTTTATGACCATGCACAAAAGAGATAACTTAATGGTTATCTTGCTGGTAAACTTATATAAATTTTCACTTTATAAACCTTTACATAACACTTAGATAAGACTTAGACAGATGTAGTTCTCAGATGCATAAATATACCTAGTCACATATATTTTGGGGTCAATTATATTGTTATAACCTAAATAATATCTGTTTATTTAACCAGTTACAAAGTAATTATTTAAGACCTTAAAATAGGTATATACCCTAATTCCTTTAAGACTTAGTTTCCCCAAGTAATAAAACCTAACAAATAAAAGAAAATTATCAATAGATAAGAGCAGATCAATGTTTCATACTTTGCTTCATATCAGTACATTAAAATTCAAATCATCCTTTTCCATTGAAGGAAAATCCTAGAAGCAATGGACATTACACTTTAAACATTTTTTTTTTTTGGTACTGGGGATTGAACTCAGGGGCACTTAACCACTGAACCACACTCCAGCCCTTTTTTTGTATTTTTTTTATTTAGAGACAGGGTCTCATTGAGTTGCTTAGCACCTCACTGTTAATGAGGCTGATCTTGAACTCGCAACTTTAAACATTTTATAGAAAACAACATCCTTCATTGTCTGATCCTCTGGGAAAAAAAGCTTGTGGGTTAGTGATTTTAAAGACATTAAAATTTTTATTTATTTACCCAATTTAAATTGAACCTTTTTGAATCAAAAGTATTTGGATCCACATTTTTAATTTTAGTTTATGAGTGCTCTATATGTTGGTTTTGATACACAAACACATGTAGACAAGACAATACACAGAACGAACAAAGGCCTTATAGCTTTTTGAAATCTATAGACGGGGAATATTTGTCTGCTGCTTGGCCATTTGTCATCTCTGTAACTTGGTGCTCCTAAAATGTGTTATCTGAGGTGACAGGGGCAGTGGAATTTGGGTTCTCTCATTCCAGCAATTCAGTGTATGAGACTTAGGAAGTTGGCTTCATTGTGGGGAGGATTTGAAGAGGGGCTTTGGGGAGGGGAACCTGCAGGAGAGGAGAAGACTACTGGGAAGGCTATGGAGTCCCAGGATCTCTGTGAAGAGGATTCATCAGCTATCTCTATAGCTGTGAATGAAGAAGGGGATTGTGGTCAACTTTAGTATAGCATTGAAGTGCCTTTGTAAGGCATGAAAGAAACTTGGCTAGATTCTCATTAGGGTCCTTGGGTAATTAACTTAAATTTATCAAAATTAACCACTTTCTGAGAGGCCTTTTTGAGAACTGTCAGGATACAAATAACCATCTGGTCTCTTAGTGTTTGGCCATTGGTTTGATAATCCCCATTAGGCTCAGATGAGGGAATTGCAATAGCTCCAATAAGAGAAGCAGGATTGGTTCTATGTGTCTCATCTGTCTCTCCTCAGAGGAGGGTAGAAGATAGAATGATGTAGATTGTGCCCTGTCATATCATAGAATCTGGTAAGATTTTGGAATTCCCTAGTATAGGTATCAGGATGAGTAGAATAGGAATCTAAATGTTTTTCAATCTGGGACAGGTCAGTGAGTGAGAAGGGAATGTGAATACATACAATGCCTTTGGCTCCAGCTGTGTCCCCTAATCATAGGAGGGGGGCTGCTGAAGCTGCAAGGTGGGGTTCATGGGAGCAATTATGAGGGAGAGGAGAAATAAGGAGAAGAAGAGGTGGAAGTAGGCTTTGAGGTCAAGAAAAGGGGAAGGGGGAGGAAGGACAGGGCTGGACAGGGAAGTTGGCTACCTATTTAGTGAAGGTGTGTCCGAGTCAGGTGATGAAAATGTGGCTGGGCAAGGAGTTGAAGAAGAATAGGGTGGAGGTCAAGAAAGTGAAGAGTGATCTTATTATGGGTCAAAATAGGGAAAATTGCTAGGATTGGGAGGTGAAAGTGTTAAGGGAGAGTGAGCAAGGTGGACCTGGGCAGGGAAGCAGAATTGACAAAGAGAGGAGTGATAGCGAAGAAAAGAGAGGGCTTGAACATAAGGAATCTCTGCCCAGTTGCTACTGTGGTGACAGAAGTTGTGTAAATCCTGTATAATGGTGGGATTGAAAGTCCCATTCTCTGGCCAGGAGGAATCATTATCTAATTTATATTGTGGCCAGTCTGTGTTATAATAGAAAATGGGCCTGTGAGGATTGAGATCAGGAGTCATATGGAGAGGTTTTTGAGAAGAAAGCTGAGGGGATGGGAGAGTTGCAGGGAATTTTAGATTGAGAAGAGCCCATGGCTAAGTTCTCAGGATCCCAGAGTAGGGAAACAGAGGATGCATTCCCACAACTTCTCTTATTTCTCACATAGAAGTAGACCATCAGTGAAGGTCATCATTATGCCTGACAGGTGTATGACCAAAGCCAAGGGAGGCCCTGAACCAGGACTGGGATCTGGTGTGTGTGTGTGTGTGTGTGTGTGTGTGTGTGTGTGTGTGTGTGAAAGAGAGAGAGAGAGAGAGAGAGAGAGAGAGAGAGAGAGAGAGAGAGAGAGAGAGAGAGAGAGAGCGCACTCTCAGAGCTGCCATAGAAGGGTTCTGAGAACTCACTGCCAGTAGAAGGAAGGCTAGTTGAATTCTGTGTTGAGTGAGGAGGTCAGCAACAGCAAGAGGCAGAAACTCCCTATTGTGGATACTGGCCAGGGGGAGGGGGCACAATCAAGGTGGTCAAGGCAGCTCAGATCCCCGTGAGGGGAGAACCAGCAGGCAATGACCATAGACCCCCTCCTGAGTTTCAGCACCAGAATGTTAGGGTAGCTGGCACAAATATCTATGAGACACGGCTCTGAATTTAAGCAAACATTTATTGACAGAGAATATCTGCCAGGCTGCCCTTTTGCAAGGCACAGAAGCCAGTGATACTTGAATGGAAGCTTATATATCTTTTGGACAAGGAACAAGAGCAAGCTAGAATTGACATTGAGTGCATAGGATTGGGTAACAACATTTTGGGGGAGCTTAGGAACCTTGGGGTGGGGTTACAGGATCAAAGTATCTTAAGTTTCTTTTTCTTAGCAGTTTATGAGTTTTGATTTTGGGTAAAGATGGAGTCTCAGAATCAAAATGGAGTTACTAATGTCTAGAGACATAACACACAGAAATTCAGAAACTTCAAACATAATATAAGAAATAATATGTTAGAGTTGCACTGGCTTGACTGACTGATGGTGGCAGTCTAGGCTGCTAAGGGGACTGGGAGCACAGACAGAAAAAGAATAAAGTGTGGTAGGGAAAAATAGATTTTGGGGAACCTTTGTGATAGGGAGGTTGATCTTAATGGACTCAGAATTGCTGGAGAATGTTGAGCGAAAAGCAACCAAAATTGGTCAGCCCATGAGCAGATAGTTTGACAGGAACCAGGGTTGCTTGTGTGGAAACAATTTATAAGCACTCTGCAGCTGCAAGCAGAGGCAGGAGATCATGAACACATAAAGGAAGTTGCCAGAATGACCCAACAGTTGCCTATTCTGGGACCCAGAGTGTGGGGACCAGTGTGACTGAAATGGGCACAAAGAGAATTGTACCTAGGGTATCTAGGCTTGGGATACTGAGAGATAGAAAGCTCCTGTTGTTGCCGGTGTCCCTTAAGAGCTATAGGGAAGACACCAATAATGGCCACATAGGAGCATCTGTGCTCTAGGTCTGATCCTGGGTAATTCATATGAATAGCAGCAAATGTGAAACCTGTAGAGGTTTAGACTCTGTATCCTAAAAATTGAATTTACAGGAGTCCCCTGAGACCCATATGTCCAGCAGAGATCTGTATCACCCCGATGAAAGGGGATATGAATCAACTCTCAAATACCCATGAACAGAGTTCCAAAGGTCATCTGGGACTAAATCCCAACTACTGGAACTTCCAATTTAAAACTCTGCACCACCCCTGCTACAAGAGTATCCACTACATGCTGGTCTCAAATTATACTATACAGTTGTAAAAACAAAAATAACATGATACAGACATAAAAAATAAACATGAAGATCAATGGAATAGAATAGAAAACAGAGAGGAGAAACCCACATACTTACAGTCATCTGATATTTGACAGATGCCAAAAATATAAATTGGAGAAAAGATAGCATTTGTAACAAATGGTTGTGGAAAAACTGAATATTCATATGTAGTAGAATGAAACTAGATCTCTATCTCTTCCCTGCATGAAAGTTAAATCAAAGTGGATCACAGACTTAGGAATTATACCAGAAACTTTGCAGCTGCTAGATAGAATAAAATGTAGGGTGAGCACTCCATCATTTTGGGGCAGGCACTGGCTTCTTAATCAGACTCCTAACACTCAAGAAATGAAATGAAGAATAGATAAGTGGGATGACATCAAATTAAAAAGATTCTGTACAGCAAAGGGAATGCTTAAGAGTATGAAGATATCCTGCAGAGTGGGGGGGAATCTTTTCCAGCTACTCCTCTTACAGGAGATTAATATTCAGAATATATAACAATCTATTTTTTAAAAAGCCCTTACCACCAAAAAGTCAAATTCCCAATAAATAAATGTGCAAAAGAATTCAATGGACATTTTTCAAAAGAAGAAACACAAATGGTCAACAAATATAAGAAAAAATATTCAACAACTCTGCAGAAAGGGAAATGCAAATTAAAACTACACTAAGATTTCATCTCACACCAGTCAACATGGCAATTATCAAGTATACAAATAAATATAAATGCTGACAAAGTTGTGGAAAAAAGGTACTCTTATAAATTGTTGGTAGGACTACAACTTAGTACAACCACTCTTGGAAGCAGTATGGAGATTCCTCAAAACACTAGGAATGGAAGCACCATACGACCCGGATATCCCACTTATCCAAAGTGTCTGGAATCAGCATACTATAGTAATACAACCACATCAATGTTTATAGCAGCACAATTCACAATAGTCAAATTGTGGAACCAGCCCAGATACCGATCAATAGATTACTGAATTGAGAACATGTGATATATATTCACAATGGAGTTTTATCAGCCATGAAAAAGAATTAAATTATGGCATTTGGGGGTAAATGGATAGGACAGGAGGATATCATGCTATGTGAAATAAGCCAGATTTAGAAAAATCAAGGGTTGCATGTTTTCTCTCATATGTGGAAGTTAGAGTTAAACAAGGGGAAAATGGCAGGATGGTAGATCAGATATCATAAAGGGCAGATCAGTGGAGTTGAAGAAGGAGATCAAGAGGGTAGAAGGAGGGATCAGAAAGTGGAGAAGATGTGGAATAAATTTAAGAAAATCACTGTTATGGTTTAAATGGCAGTGTCTCCTCAAAACTAATCATGAGATAATGCAAGAAAGTTTAGAGGTGAAATGATTGGGTTATATGAGCCTTAACCCAATCAGTGAATTAATCCCCTAATAGGAATAACTGAGTGATAACTGAAGGCGGGTAGGGTATGGATGGAGACAACATCTGTTTGGTGGAGGGAGAGGGGATAAATTCCAGGCCTTTGATTTGAAGCAGTTCTAAGTCCACCACAATGAAAACCAGAGATTAACGGAGATCCACAACCCTTGCTTCCAAGCCAGAATTTTGAGACTAAGCTGGACCCTCCTTTGACAGGTGGACAAGGGACTCTCCCCACAATTACTTCCCCAATCTTGGATAGTAAATCAAGGTACAAAACTCCAGAAGCTAGGAAGTAGGTCAGAAAAGTTAACAGGACATTGTCTTGCAGCCCAGTGCTAAATCTGCTAGAGTGAGACCCAGAACCAGGTAGAGGCCAAACCTTATTTCCAGGCAAATGCTCACAAATAGAGACTCTAGACCTGAATCGGATGGAAATCTGTGTCCTTGTGTGAGATACTCTTGTTTCAGCCTGCATTACCACCTGCAGTGGGTCTGTGACTGTATGACTCAGGTGCAATCCCTGGGCAGCCAAGGGATTGCCTCCACCAATCCTCTCCTCCCCCAACCTTGAGAATGAGAGGAGAGAAAGACTCCTTCCATTGAGAGACAGAGCAAGAAAGTAAGCACAGATTTTTCCTTTGAACTCAGTGACAGACTTGTGAAATCTAACACTGGAAAGATCCTGACAGTCCCTGTTCACAGGTCACTATGCCTCCAGATGAAGCCTCTGAACTTACCCTGGAGCTTGGTAGAAACTTGTAGCCTCAGCAAATTGGACTCATTTTCTGGTGAGCAACACCCATGTCTTGTTGCCATGTTCTTGGACCACATATCTACCTCATAGTAGGCAACTCATGCAAGTGTGGGCCTTGGTCCTATTCCTATGTTGTGCTGTTCTCAGTGGGCTGAGAGATTCAGTTGTGACCAAACACTGTGGCATTTGCGGCACTAAGATTTGCACACTGCTTTTCACCTACTATGAAGTGAGAAGCTCTTCTCTACCACATTAACCTGACCATTATGTTCTGCTTTGCCACAGGACCTTGCCACAGGGACAATACAATCAGTTGACTATAGACTGAGACATCTGAAAACATGAACCAAAATTAATCTTTTCTTCCTTTAGTTTGATCTCTATTCAGGTATTTAGCATAGCATTGGAAAACTGCCTAACACAGAAATTTGGTACCAAGAGAGGGCTCATAGAACTGGAGTTGTAGCTCATTGGTTGAGTGCTTACCTAGAATGTGTAAGGCACTGGGTTTGATTCTCAGCACTGCATATAAATAAATAAAATAAAAGTTCATCAACAACAAAAATAAAATAAAATTTAAAAAAGAGTGGGGTAATTGTCTTTGGTACTTGTTGGCCAAAGAAATTTGAAAAGATTTGAAGATGCATGCCTAAAGAAGTCCTAGAATGCTGTCAGTAGAGCCTGATTTGCAATTATGATGACGATTCAAAGAGCCAAGATGCTGAGAGGAATACAGAGAGTTAAGATTGTTCTCAGTTTCAGACAGAAATGAGGACCATGTTGAGAATTGGACTATAGGATATTCATGTTATATTATGACAAAGAACGTGTCTAAATTTTGTCCATGCCCAGAGGCATCATGTGAGGCTTTGTTTTAAGATGATGGACTAAATCTTGCAGAGGAAATTTCAAGGCAGCAGAACATTCAGGCTGGGACATGGGAAGCATAGCATTCATGATGTTGTTATCCAGATTTACAGTGAGAATTATGATGAATAAGTAAACCAGGAAATTTGAAAAATTTGCAGTTTGGTCAGAAAAGAGGCACATATAAAGTTAGTTCTAGGAAGATGTGGTTGCTGAAGAGATTAGCACCATTAAAATGAAACCAAGTACTTTGCATCAGTACAATAGGAAAGATGTCTTGGGGCATCTCAGGAATTGGCTGGACCTCACCCATTGCAGCTCAAGGTTGCAAAAGTGAAAATTCATTTCAAATTTTTCTTTGAGGAGAGAGTTATGGGATGTTCTGTTCCCACGGAAATCACTTAGAATGCAGTTACCCCAAAATTTGCTTCATTGTGCTCAGTCATCCAGGTACTCAGAGGCAAACAAGTAGCAAGTACTACTTGGAAGTATGTAACTTGATTTTTTCTTTTTCTTTTTCTTTTTTGAAAGGGCTCACATGTAAAATGTTTTTTTGAATATTAGAGGAGAATTTGGACCTGGACTTTTAAACAATACTAAAATTATTAAGATTGCAAGACTCTTGGATATGGACTAAATGGAATTTGCATTATGAGGAGGATATGAACTTTTGGGGGCCAAGGGTGGAATGTTATGGTTTGGATCTTGTGTTAGTCAGGTTTTTTTCTCACTGTGACCAAAATACCTATAAAGTACAACTCAGAGGATGTTTCTTGGTTTATATATGAGTTATTCCCCAGAAGCTCATGTGTGAGACAATGCAAGAGGGATCGGAGGGGAAACTATTAGGTTGTGAGAGCCTTAAATCAATCAGTGAGTTGATCCCTGATGGGATTAACTGGCTGGTGGCTGAAGGCAAGTGGGGTATGGCTTGAGGAAGTGAGTCACTGTAGGTGTGTGGCTTTGGGTATATATTTGTATCTGGCAAGTGGAGTTTCTTTTTTTTTATTGGTTGTTCACAACATTACAAAGCTCTTGACATATCATATTTCATACACTAGATTCAAGTGGGTTATGAACTCCCAATTTTACCCCAAATGCAGATTGCAGAATCATGTCGGTTACACATCCACAATTTTACATAATGCCCAATTAGTAATTGTTGTATTCTGCTACCTTTCCTATCCCCTACTATCCCCCCTCCCCTCCCCTCCCATCTTCTCTCTCTACCCCATCTACTGTAATTCATTTCTCTCCTTGTTTATTTTCCCATCCCCCTCACAACCTCTTATATGTAATTTTGTATAGCAATGAGGGTCTCCCTTCATTTCCATGCAATTTCCCTTTTCTCTCCCTTTCCCTCCCATCTCATGACTCTGTTAAATGTTAGTCTTTTCTTCCTGCTCTTCCTCCTTGCTCTGTTCATAGTTGCTCTCATTATATCAAAGAAGACATTTGGTATTTGTTTTTTAGGGATTGACTAGCTTCACTAAGCATAATCTGCTCTAGTGCCATCCATTTCCCTGCAAATTCTATGATTTTGTCATTTTTTATTGCTGCATAGTACTCCATTGTGTATAGATGCCACATTTTTTTTATCCATTCATCTATTGAAGGGCATCTGGGTTGGTTCCACAGTCTAGCTATTGTGAATTGTGCTGCTATGAACATCGATATGGCAGCATCCCTGTAGCATGCTCTTTTAAGGTCTTCAGGGAATAGTCCGAGAAGGGCAATAGCAGGGTCAAATGGTGGTTCCATTCCCAGCTTTCCCAGGAATCTCCAAACTGCTTTCCAAATTGGCCGCACCAATTTGCAGTCCCACCAGTAATGTACAAGAGTACCCTTTTCTCCACATCCTCGCCAGCACTTGTTGTTGTTTGACTTCATAGTGGCTGCCAATCTTACTGGAGTGAGATGGTATCTTAGGGTGGTTTTGATTTGCATTTCTCTGACTGCTAGAGATGGTGAGCTTTTTTTCATGTACTTGTTGATTGATTGTATGTCCTCCTCTGAGAAGTGTCTGTTCAGATCCTTGGCCCATTTGTTGATTGGGTTATTTGTTATCTTATTGTCTAATTTTTTGAGTTCTTTGTATACTCTGGATATTAGGGCTCTATCTGAAGTGTGAGGAGTAAAAATTTGTTCCCAGGATGTAGGCTCCCTATTTACCTCTCTTATTGTTTCTCTTGCTGAGAAAAAACTTTTTAGTTTAAGAAAGTCCCATTTGTTGATTCTTGTTATTAACTCTTGTGCTATGGGTGTCCTGTTAAGGAATTTGGAGCCCGACCCCACAATATGTAGATCGGAGCCAACTTTTTCTTCTATCAGACGCAGAGTCTCTGATTTGATATCAAGCTCCTTGATCCATTTAGAGTTAACTTTTGTGCATGGCGAGAGGAAGGGATTCAGTTTCATTTTTTTGCATATGGATTTCCAGTTTTCCCAACACCATTTGTTGAAGATGCTATCCTTCCTCCATTACATGTTTTTAGCCCCTTTATCAAATATAAGATAGTTGTAACTTTGTGGATTAGTCTCTGTGTCCTCTATTCTATACCATTGGTCCACTCGCCTGTTTTGGTACCAGTACCATGCTGTTTTTGTCACTATTGCTCTGTAATATAGTTTGAAATCTGATATCGCTATACCGCCTGATTCACACTTCCTGCTTAGAATTGCTTTTGCTATTCTGGGTCTTTTATTTTTCCATATGAATTTCATGATTGCTTTATCTATTTCTACAAGAAATGCCATTGGGATTTTGATTGGCATTGCATTAAACCTATAGAGAACTTTTGGTAATATCGCCATTTTGATAATGTTAGTTCTGCCTATCCATGAACAGGGTATATTTTTCCATCTTCTAAGATCTTCTTCTACTTCTCTTTTTAGGGTTCTGTAGTTTTCATTGTATAAATCTTTCACCTCTTTTGTTAGGTTGATTCCCAAGTATTTTATTTTTTTGGAGGATATTGTGAATGGAGTGTTTTTCCTCATTTCCGTTTCAGAAGTTTTGTCGCTGATATACAGAAATGCCTTTGATTTATGCGTGTTGATTTTATATCCTGCCACTTTGCTGAATTCATTTATTAGTTCTAGTAGTTTCTTTGTAGACCCTTTTGGGTCTTCTAAGTATAGAATCATGTCATCTGCAAATAGTGATAATTTAAGTTCTTCTTTTCCTATTTTTATGCCTTTAATTTCTTTCGTCTGTCTAATTGCTCTGGCCAGTGTTTCGAGAACTATATTGAATAGAAGTGGTGATAGAGGGCATCCCTGTCTTGTTCCAGATTTTAGAGGGAATGCCTTCAACTTTTGTCCATTCAGAATGATGCTAGCCTGAGGCTTAGCATAGATAGCTTTTACAATGTCAAGGTACGTTCCTGTTATCCCTAGTTTTTCAAGTGTTTTGAACATAAAGGGATGCTGTACTTTGTCGAATGCTTTCTCTGCATCTGTTGAGATGATCATATGGTTCTTATCTTTAAGTCTATTGATGTGGTGAATAACATTTATTGATTTCCGTATATTGAACCAGCCTTGCATACCAGGGATGAATCCTACTTGATCATGGTGCACAATTTTTTGATGTGTTTTTGTATTCAATTCACCAGAATTTTATTGAGGATTTTTGCATCTAGGTTCATTAGAGATATTGGTCTGTAGTTTTCTTTCTTTGAGGTGTCTTTGTCTGGTTTCGGAATCAGGGTGATGTTGGCCTCATAGAATGAATTTGGAAGAGCTCCCTCTTTTTCTATTTCCTGAAATAACTTGAATAGTATTGGTATTAATTCTTCTTTAAAGGTTTTGTAAAACTCCGCTGTATACCCATCCGGTCCTGGGCTTTTCTTGGTTGGTAGTCTTTTGATGGCTTCTTCAATTTCATCCATTGATATTGGTCTGTTCAAATTGTGTGTATCCTCCTGACTCAGTCTGGGCAAATCATATGACTTAAGAAATTTATCGATGTCTTCACTATCTTCTATTTTATTGGAATATAGGTTTTCAAAATAATTTCTAATTGTCTTCTGTATTTCTGTAGCATCTGTTGTGATATTGCCTTTTTCATCCTGTATGTTAGTAATTTGAGTTCTCTCTCTTCTTCTCTTTGTTAGCATGGCTAAAGGTCTGTCGATCTTATTTATTTTTTCAAAGAACCAACTTTTAGTTTTGTTAATTTTTTCAGTAGTTTCTTTTATTTCAATTTCATTAATTTCCGCTCTGATTTTAATTATTTCTTGCCTTCTGCTACATTTGCTGTTGTTTTGCTCTTCCTTTTCTAGGGCTTTGAGATGAAGTGTGAGCTCATTTATTTGTTGGTTTTTTCTTTTTTTGAGGAATGACCACCAGGCAATGAATTTTCCTCTTAAAACTGCTTTCATTGTGTCCCATAGATTCCGATATGTTGTGTCTGTATTTTCATTTATCTCTAAGAATTTTTTGATTTCCTCCTTTATGTCTTCTGTAATCCATTGTTCATTCAGTAACATATTGTTCATTTTCCATGTGATGTAGGATTTTTTCCTTCCTTCTTTTATCATTGATTTCCAGTTTCATTCCATTATGATCAGATAAAATGCATGGTATTATCTCCACCCCTTTATATTTACTGAGGGTTGCCCTGTGGCATAATATATGGTCTATTTTTGAGAAGGATCCATGTGCTGCTGAGAAAAAAGTATATCCATTTGATGATGGTTGATATATTCTATATATGTCAGTTAAGTCTAGGTTATTGATTGTGGTATTGAGTTCTATAGTTTCCTTATTCAACTTTTGTTTGGAGGATCTGTCCAATAGTGAGAGAGGTGTGTTGAAGTCACCCATAATTATTGTGTTGTGGTCTATTTGATTCTTGAACTTGAGGAGAATTTGTTTTATGAATGTCGCAGTGCCATTATTTGGTGCATAAATATTGATAATTGTTATGTCTTGTTGGTGAATGGTTCCTTTTAACAGTATATAATGTCCTTCTTTATCCCTTTTGATTAACTTAGTCTTGAAGTCGATTTTAATCGATATGAGGATGGCCACCCCTGCTTGCTTACAAGGACCGTGTGCGTGGTATATTTTTTCCCATCCTTTCACCTTCAGCTTGTGTATGTCTTTTCCAATCAGATGTGTCTCCTGGAGGCAGCATATTGTTGGATTTGTTTTTTTAATCCATGATATCAGCCTAAGTCGCTTTATTGGAGAGTTTAAGCCATTAACATTCAGAGTTACTATTGATATATGGTTTGTACTTCCATCCATGTTTGATTATTTATCCTTTTTTTAAAAAAAATTTAGTTTGTTTCTCCATGATTATTTTTCCCCTCGCCCTCTGTCTTTACCGAGGCACTTCCCTCTGATGGTTTTGGTTATTGTTTTTCATTTCTTCCTCATGTAGTGTTTTGCTCAAAATGCTTTGCAATGCTGGTTTTCTGGCTGCAAATTCTTTTAACTTTTGTTTATCATGAAAGATTTTTATTTCGTTGTCATACCTGAAGCTTAATTTTGCTGGATACAGAATTCTTGGTTGGCATCCATTGTCTTTCAGTGTTTGAAATACATTGTTCCATGACCTTCTTGCTTTCAGTGTCTGTGATAAAAAATCCGTTGTTAACCTTATTGGTTTACCCCTGAATGTAATCTGTCTCCTTTCTCTTGTAGCTTTTAATATTTTCTCTTTGTTCTGTATATTGGATATCTTCATAACAATGTGTCTTGGCGTTGGTCTACTGTGATTTTGTGTGCTCGGTGTCCTGTATGCATCTTCAATTTGTATATCTGTTTCCTTTTTTATTTCTGGAAAGTTTTCTGTAATTATTTCATTCAGCAGGTTACTCATTCCCTTGGTTTGAATCTCTGTACCTTCTTCTATCCCGATGACTTGTAAGTTTGGCTTTTTTATGTTATCCCATAACTCTTGGATGTTTTTCTCGTGATTTTTTACCAGCCTTTCTGAGTTGGCTAGACTCTTTTCAAGATGAAATATTTTGTCTTCATTATCTGACGTTCTGGCTTCTACTTGCTCCACTCTGTTAGTGATACTCTCAATTGAGTTTTTGATTTGGTTTATAGTTTCCTTCATTTCTAAGATTATGGTTTGATTCTTTTTTATAATATCTATCTCCTGATAAAGGTGCTTAACTTCTTCTTTTATCTGTTTGTGTAATACATTCTCAATGTGTTCTTTCGCTGCTTGAATTTGCTGTCTCGTATCCTCTTTAAGGTTCCATTCCATCTGTCTAAGGTGTTCCTTGAGTTCTTTATATGACCATTTTTCTGATGACTCTAGGTCCTCCTGAATATTTAGGCTGTCCTGCATTGTTTGTACTCCTTTTCTTCCTTGCTTTTTGAAGCTGCTCATGTTACTTCTTGTTCTTTTTGACTGCTGAGTTACTGTTTACTCCTATAAATTTATTTGATGCTGTAGCTGCAGGTTTCAATGAAGTTATCTCCTCCGCCGCAGTCTGATGACGTCAGTTGTCTGCCATGGTGGTATCTCTTGCAAATGGCGACAGTTCATTTCCCTTTGCCAGGTGACCAATGCAACGGGTGGGTCCTTACTGTCTCTCCCAAGCCCCGTTTCAAACCTGTGGCCACTACCTATGAAGGCTTGGTTGGCATTTACCTCCGTAGGATCAGAAGGGCTGACCAGTTGTTTCAGCCGGATGGATTAGTGCTGAGTCACAGCTGTTTGTCCGCAAGTGGAGTTTCTTTCTCTGCTTGCTGATCATCATGTGAGCTGCTTCCCTTTGTCATTATGTTCAGCCTCACCTGGAGTCCCTGGTAAATGGATCTGTCTGTATATGGAGTGAGAACTCTGAAACTGTAAGCCCTTAAATAAACTTTTCCTCCTCTATAATTGTTCAGGTTGGGTGTTTTAGTCACAGCAGTGAAAAAGCTGACTAAAACAGGTGGAAAGATTTATTTTGTTTCATCGTTTCAGAGATTTAAGTCTATGGTCAGTTGGTTATAATGCTTTAGTCTTGAGGTAAGACAGAACATCATGATGGAAGGATATAGCAGAGGAAAGCTGCTCAGCTCATGGCAGCTGAAAATGAGAGAGAAAAAGAGAGGGAGAAATAGAGAAAGAGGGGGAAGGGTCCAAGGAAAAGATATTTTCTTCAAGGGCATTTCCCCAGTGACCTTTTCCCTCCAACCATGCCCCACCTTCTTATAATTTATACCACTTCCACTTTCAGCTATCAATGGATATTAATGTACTGATAAGGTCACTCTGTAAAATCCCCAACTCTAAACATTGTTTCACATGAGTATTTGAGGGTTGCTTCACATGCAGATATGAAATATCCTCAAAAGTTCATGTGCTAAATTACTGCTTGCCAGCCTATGACACTATTCGGAGGTAGTGGAACCTTTAGGATTTGGGAACTATTTGGAAGAAGTAGGTAACTGGGACATGACTTTAAAGGGTTTATTTTGTCACTTCCTCCCTCTCTCTCTGCTTCCTAACCACCATGAGATAAGTGTCTATGCTTCATCAAGATCCCTGCCATAATGTTCTGCCTTGCTACAGGCCTAAAAGCAATGTAACCAGGCAACAATGAGCTGAAATCTTTTACACTGACCCCAAATTTTCTTTCCTTTAAATTAATTTCTGTTTAGGCATTTTTTCACAGTAATGGAAAGCTAACAAACTCATGTACATAGAGAACCCCAAAATTGCCACCACAAAAACCTATTAGAGATGATAAATGAATTCAGCAAAGTTGCAGAATACCGAATCAGCATATGAAAAAACAGTACCACTGCTGTACACAAATAGCAAATTATCTTTAAAAGAAATTAGTAAATCAGTCCTATATCTAATAACCATACACATATGAAAACAAAATACTTAGGGATAAATTTACCAAATATGTAAATATGTAATATAGACATATGAAATATTTCTATACTGAAAATGATAAAACATTAATGAAAGAAATTAAAGAGGCCAGGTAAGATGACATACTCCTGTGATCTCAGCTACCCAGGAGGTTGAAGCAGGAGGAACACAAGCTTGAGATCAGGCAATTTAGCAAAACCTTATCTCAAATTTAAAAATATAAATGCCTGGGAATGTAGCTCAGTGGTAAAGTACCCCTGGGTTTAGTCCTCATACAAGGAAGATAGATAGACAGATAGATAAATAGGACACAAAGGAATAGAAAGATATCCCATTATAGACTGAATAGATGATACAATATCATTAACATATATGCATTACCCAAAACAATCTACAGATTCAATGTAATTCCTATCAAAATACTAAGGAATTTTTTCTCAGAACTAGAAAAAATCCTAAAATTCATATGGAACCACAAAGAATTCTCAATAGCCAAAACAATATTGAGCAAAAAGAACAAAGCAGAAGGTATTACACTCCCTGGCTTCAAAATATACTACAGAGCAACAGTAATAAAAAGAGCATAGCTTTGGCATTAAAATGATTAATTGAAATAAGCCAGGCACAGAAACATCAGTATTACATGATCTCACTCATATATGGAATCTAAAAGAATGTAGATTTCAAAGAAACTGAGAGTGGAATGGTGGGTTTTGGAGGACTGGGAGCGTAGAGTAGAGGGAGAGAGAGAGAAAGTTTAAAAGGAACCCAGTTACAGTCAGATGGAAGCAAGTCTGGTGTTCTATTGAGTATCAGGATGACTATAGATAATATAAAATGTATTGTATATTTATTTATTTATTTAGTACCAGGGATTGAACTCAGGGACACTTGACCACTGAGCCACATCCCCAGCCCTATTTTGTATTTTATCTAGAAACAGGGTCTCACTGAGTTGCTTAGTGCCTTGCTTTTTCTAAAGCTTTCTTTGAACTCAGGATCCTCCTGCCTCAGCCTCCCAAGCCACTGGGATTTCAGGCATGCACCACCACTCCTGGCAAAAATGTTTATTTTGTAAATGCCAAAATAAAGTTGGGTGAAGTGGTGCACACCTATAATCCCAGCTACTCATGAGGCTGAGGCAGCAGGATCTCAAGTTCAAGGTCATCCTGGGCAAGTTAATGAGACTCTGTCTTAAAATAAAATAAAGTGCTAGGGATGTAGCTCAGTGGTAGAGTACTTGCCTAGCATGTTCAAGGACTTGTTCAACTTATTCCCACCACAAAAGCTAAAATAAATTACTTTGAGTGTTCTTATGATAAATAAATGATAAACATTTGATGGGATAGGTATGTTTGCACTGATTTGAGCATTACACAAAATATATGTATATATATATATATGTATATATATGTATATGTACGTATATTATATATATCACATAGTTCCCCCAAATATGTATAATTTTAATGTATCAGTCAGGTAAAATATTTTAAAGATAATGGTAAAGTATTTTGAAATAAAATATGAGTTCTATTGGTAATAAGAGAATGTTAGACCTTATTATATAAGTTATTAACTAGAGCTATGGTTTTAATATGGGTTTATTCTCTCTGAAACTCAAGTTGAAATTTTATTTACTTTGATGAAGAGGTGGGTGAGAACTTTTGGGGGTGATTAGGTCATTAAGAGAGATTAATGCAGTTCTCTTGTGATTGTATTAGTTGCCTTGAGAATAGGTAATTATAAAGGATAGTCATCCCTCATTTTTTCCCTCTTCCCCAATGCCCCCATACCTTTCTGCTTTTTTCCCTCCATGTTATGATACAGCATAAGAGCCTTATCCAATACTGAGCAGATGCTGGTAGCATGGTGTTGCACTTCCCTGCCTCCAGAAACATGAGCCAAACTAAACCTCTATTCTTTAAAATAACTAACCTAGTCTCCAGTAGTATATAGCAATGGAAAAAGAACTATGACAACTATCGTGAGACACTGGCTCTCATCCTTCAGATCCAGGCTTACATAAGGACAATGCAAATTTTCCAGTCCAATGTTCTGAACCTTGAGGGTTCCTAAGGCTGCTGGTCATATGGATGCTTCCATCATGTGGACACTATGATGTGGCAGACCTTGGTCTACTGTCAGGTCAGCACCATGAACTCTTAAAGGCTGAGATAATTTGGTCTCCGTGGTTACTTTTCTGTTATGATCATTTGGTAGATGCAGCTTTTCTAGTGACTAGAGTATCCTGCTGGCTATCTGTATTCTTTCATCATGTGGCCACTGCTGGCTACCAGAATGTGGAAGTTTCTACCCTCATGTCATATAGGTGACTTACTGGGTTATGTGTTTCTATGATCATATACACCGTATTACCTACCCCTCAGGACTCCCTCCTTCACAGTGTCAGGCTCAGCCTTCTATCTAGCAAGGATTACAAGCTATGGAACTCTGCAGATCCAAGGTCTGCAGCCAGGTGGCTCTCACTATCACATAGGAGGCAAAGACCTTGCCATCACGTGAGCATTGTAGCTACCCTATAGCTGTTGTTCAGGTAGTCATGTGTCACACTATGGTCACGTGGTGCTCAGCCCTCTCAATCACGTGAAGACAGAGCGTGCCTGATCCCTGAGGGAGCTAGGATATTGCCATCATGCGGTCCTCTTCAGATAAGCGCCAGGCAGTCAGGTAAGACCCCACAGCTGTGGGTTATGTGGATCTTATGGTCATGTAACTGCCCCTTTGATCAGATACCATTCCCCCAACCCCTGTACCTCCATCGACCACCGTCACCCCTCCTCCGCTCCCACCCCCACCTCACCACCCACCTCACCACCCATCCCCCACAGCATGCTTGGCCTTCTGAGGAGACAGCACAGTGTGTGCAGATATTTAAAACTGCAATCAGTGGCAGAGCTCAGGCTTAAGTTTGATCGAACTCTGCCTTAAATCACAACCTTCCCACAAACTTTTATATTCTGCCACCATGGACAGTTTTCTGGTAGTAGAATTTTACTCAAGGAATAAGGCTTCGAAGGGTAGCCAACTGGCCACCACAGAGCCAAAATTTGTGAGGAGTGAGAATTGGGTGGAAGTAGGGAGATGACTTTCTGATCGAGGTCAAACTCCTGTACACGTGGCAAAGAAAGAACGCAGATGAGTGCTGCCCCCACCAGGGACTTAGTGGCACTGTTGATGGTGGAGAGTGAGGCAGAGGAGAACAATGCAAGGGACTCGGGGCGGGTAGCAGGGAAGGGTGGGCGGGGTTCCTGGACGTGTCAGTCATCTCAAGGGCGGGGCTCTCAAGCCAGATGGAACCTTGCTCTCCTCCTCCCACCCTCTGAAATCCCGTCTAGGCGCATCACACTGCCTGATTCACTGTTTGTGCCTCGCATCCGCTTCGACTTCCTCTGTCCCATTGTTTCTAAATTTTTACCAAACATTTTCTATATGCTAATTTTTATTGATGATTCTAAATCCAATCTTAATTTCCTACTCATATTTGATTCTCTGAGGAAAATGGAGGGGGCTGAGAATGTGGATTGGTGGAATAGTGAGTGCTTGCTTGCATGTGCGAGGCTCTGAGTACCATCCAAGTACCACCACCACCACCACCACCACCACCACCACACACACACACAAGGGGAGGGAAGCTTTTTTGAAAATAAGAATTGGGCATATTGCTAAAAATGTGGACATAGCCATCATGTGAAAATTCAGGATTTGTTTCTTGTATTTACTTGAATTTCAGTTGTTTTCTGAAGTGCATATGAAGTAGGGTGCCATAATCTTTATTGAGCTTGAAATCTCTAAATATCTTAAAGTAGTTCAATCAAACATTATTTCTGTGGGGTGCTCTCCCCTTCCCCCAGTTTTCTGTTATTTCCTCCACTCCTTGAAAACTACATTACAAAGTAATAGTGACTTAAGAAAACGTATTAAGTAAAATTATAGGTAATATATGTCAAAATCCATGAAGATAATACTAAATAAGTAGAGTTTGACAAATAAATGAGTGTTCTTACATTTATGGGGCACTTGATGGATGTGAATAGTAGGTATTTAATGTAGACATAGCACGAACATGGATATTAACTCAGTTACTACATTTGTATTTTGGGATTATAGAAAATTTGTGTGTTATATGCTTTACTTCTAAAGTTATTTACAGTCAATTTATGTTTGGAACTATTAAATCTTTTATGTTTTGTATCTTGATATATGTAAAATATTCTGAATCTTGTAATTCTCTACTACCACAGTGATAGTGCTTTAATCATTTTGACAAACAATTAATTTTGGGAGAAATATAAAGTATTATTTCTATATAAAATAAATAAATATCCATTGAAAGAATGTTTAAAATATTATAGCTTGTGATACTTTATTTTATATGAACCTTACATAATTCCCTTTTTTAATTCTTATCTCAGTACTTCCAAGGTTATTCTGCAAAACACTAAGTCTGAGAGAGAGCCACAACAAAAATGTGATCAACCGTTAGAGAAATGTGGGACAAACAGAAATGAAGGTAAAAGGATTTCAATATTGTAAGAAAGTTTTAGATAATTTGCTAATATGAAACATGAGTCTTGAAAGGAGAGGTAGTTTGTCCAATTTATGCCTGAATGGAACAATTTTCCATAGTGTATAGGTATCTCAACTTCAGAAAATATTTTGGGAAAACCTGTTCAAACTAAATACTTTATACTACATTATTATTTTGTTCCCAGGGCTGGGGTTATAGCTCAGTATTTGAGTGCTTGTTTCGCATGCATGAGGTACTGGGTTCAACCCTCAGCACCACATAAAAAATAAATAAATGAAATAAAGATATTGTGTCCATCTATAACTAAAAATATTTTTAAAAATAATGATCCATCAGTGATATAAATTGTTTTAAAAATATTTTGTACCCATATTTACAAAGAACAATGGGTTGTGTGTTTACTAATAATTATAATATACTATATTATAATTATTACATTATGAAGTTACTTATTGGTCTTTAACCCATTTTCTTATTTGACTAGTCAGTCTCTGTCCTGCTGTAATATTTTCACTTTTCTGTTCTTTATGGATATCCCCAAATTATAACATATTACTTTTTAAAATTTTTAGTTGGATATGGACACAATACCTTTTTTAATATTTAATTTTTAGTTGTAGTTGGACGCAGTACCTTTATTTTATTTATTTATTTTCATATGGTGCTGAGGATTGAACCCAAGGCTTCACATGTGCTAGGTGAGCACTATACCGCTACACTACAACCCCAGACTCTTTTTTATTTATCTATTTTTATGTGGTGTTGAGGATTGAACACAGTGCCTCACACATGTGAGAAAAGCACTCTACCACTGAGCTACAACCCTAGCCCCATATATTACTTTTAAATTTTTTTCATTGTTGATGGACCTTTATTTTATTTATTTATATATGGTACTGAGAATTGAACCCAGTGTTTCACACACCACTGAGCTACAACCCCAGCCCTGTAAACATATTCCTGACATCATGATGGCAAGAAATTTATTGAAAAGTTTAAGTTGTTTGGAAGTATTATGTGTAGTAATAAATAAAATGCATCACTTTTCTAAGAAGGATACAATTTTATTTTTCAGGATAGGCAGATATAATACCTTTCATTTTATACAATTTTCCCATATTTTCCAGAATTGTTAGGTTATTATCAAGTATACTGTCATATTTTGAGATCTTATTATATGTTAATCAATTACATCATCATGAAACTTATCCTCAGAAAAAAAATCCTGTGAGAGTGTTATTTTAATTTATAGATGAGATATATGAGTCAGTACGGGCTGGTTAATGCTGTGGTTCCAGGCAACCTTCAAAATTTGGTGGCTTATTTTTTACTGCTACTACATGTCTATGGCACGTACACATCCTTCAGAAGATGGTGGATGTTGAGGCCTGAATGATTCATACTGGAATGGCTCAAAGACACAAAGTGATGAAGCAACCACCATTTAGAAAATGGTCTGTCACTGTGCCAGATGTAAAGTGAGTCCCAGTCTCAAACTAACAAGATGTTCTGTCCCATAAATAGCACACATCACTCAACAATGGTTTAGCCAGAGCTAGTCACTTACATTGCACCACCCAAATGAAGGCAGTTAGTAAGTTCAGTTCTATCAGGTAAGTGCCTGGAACAAGGGAGAACACTTGGCAGACAGAATCACTTGACTTCAACATAGAAGAATGGAATCCCAGAGAGATTCAGAACTTTCCTAAAACCACATAGACCATAAGTGACAGAGCCTGGATTTGAATCCAGACAAGTATGATTTCAAAATGAGTGTCATTTCTAGGCTGTATGCTATTCTCTTAAACAAACTTCATATATTTTCATAATAATAATTCCTTTACTTCAGTGATGCAGTTCCCTCTTCCTTAATCATCTGATATTCCAACAGTTGAATTGAACATACATGATGACATTTATTAAAAACACTAACATTGAAAAGCCACAGGTCTTTTATGAACCATTGAAAGTATTGGATATTTGAATATCCATTTCATTCAAGGATAAAAATTATAATAAATAAAACCTGGTGGTATATGAAAAGATTGTTACTTTATTATTGACTTAAGAGAAAATAACCTCAAATCTTTCCACTTTTTCATGGAAAAGTAACAAAAATAAGCACAAATATTAAATGAAACTGATAACAGAGATGATATAATTGAATAAAAAATGCTAGAAGTTAGTGCTTTAGAAATACAGGATAATGATAAATCCTCTGCAAGATGGGTAGAAAAATTAGAAGGTACAGAAAATCCATTTTGGAGTGAAGAAGGAGTCATGTTTACAGTCACAGAAGAGGTGAAAAGATAATATGAAAAAGATATGCTGATAATTAGAAATTTCAGATTAAATAGACAAATGCCATAAAAATAATTTTCCAAACTAAATGAATAGAAAAATCTTAATATTTTTAAAAGTGTTGTTGACAAGGAATACATGCAAAATCAAAATTACTAGTCAACATCCATTAGTTACATAAATGCAAAAGCCCACCAAATAAATCAATAGCAAACTAACTCCAACAATAGCTAAAATAGATAATGCAACATCACAAAGGGAACACGTTTACAATGCTGGTGGGATTGTAAGAACAAGAGGTTGGTTTAGAATTGTAAGATATTTAAACATATTACCTGAACAAAGGAAGAAGGAGAGTGAGATTATGACAAAATATCCAGCAAAGACATATTTAGTAAATTAATCAGCCAATATTAAACCACAAAATAACAGTAAATCTCAGCAAATTGAAAACAGAACTTTGTTTCTGTGAACTGACAACCAATGTTAAGATAATAAACTACATCAAATGCCACCCTTAGTAGTAAAACATTAGAAGTATTCCCTTTACAATTAGAAAAGAGGCAAAGACAACTCCTATGGAGACCTCTGATCAATAAGCTACACATTCTACCAGGCACTGCAGTGATATATAATACATACTTGCAAACATACATACATAGATTAACACAAATATGATAGTGAAAATAAGCAAATCTATCCATTACTATCTTCTTATAAAATTCAAAATAAGGTAAGAAAATTAAAATTAAAAACAGATTAACAAGTATGTTGGGTAGAAGACTAATACACACAAAACCATTTTAACAAATAGAAAATACCATTTTCATTGTGAATACTATTTATAATAGCAAACATTATATTGGTTTTTGTTTTTTCCCTTATTTTTATTGGTGTATTATAATTATAGTACATAATGGTGGGCGTCATTGTTACATATTCATACATGCACATGATATAACAATATAAATTGGCCAGTATCATTCCCCAGTATTTCCCCCTTCCCTCCCCTCCTGCTTTACCATAGTTTCCTTCCTCTATTGATTTTCCTTCCATTTTCATGAGATTCCCCCCCCCTTTTTTCCTCTTTAGTCTCCACATAAGAGAAAAATATGACCCTTGACTTTCTAAGTTTGACTTATTTCACTTAATGTAATGTTCTCAAGTTCCATCCATTTGCTACAAATTCCATAATTTCATTATTCCTTGTGATTGAATAAAACTCCATTGTGTGTGTGTGTGTGTATATATATATATATATATCACATTTCCTTTATCCATTCATACATTGCCAGATTCTTAGGTTATTTTCATAGTTTGGCTGTTGTGGATTGTGCTCCTATAAACATGGTTATGCATGTGTTGCTATAGTATTCTACTTTAATCCTTTAAAATAAATATTGAGTAGTGGTATAGCTGGGTCATACAGTGATTCCATTCCTAGTCTTTTGAGGAACCTCCATATTGATTTCCATAGTGGTTGTACTAATTTGCAATCCCACCAGCACTGTAAACATGTTCCTTTTTATCCATATCCTCTCCAACATTTATTATTGTTTGTATTTTGATGGTTGCCATCCTAACTATTGTAAGATAAAATTTCAGTGTAGTTTGGATTTTAATTTTCCTGATTGCTAAAGATGTTTGACATTATTTAATATATTTGTTGTCCATTTATATTTTTTCTTTTAGGAAATGTCCTTTTAGTTCATTTCCTCATTTATTGATTTATTTGGAGGTGTTAAGTTTTGAATTATTTATATGTTCTGGATATTCATCCTTTGTCTGAAGAGTAACTAGCAAGGACTTTCTCCTGTTCTGTAGGTTCTCTTCACATTCTTAATTGCTACCTTTGCCATGCGAGTTATTAATTTGATGCTATCTCATTTATTAATTCTTAATATTATTTCATTAGTTGCAGGAGTCCTCTTTATAAATCATTGTCTGTTCCAATATGCTAGAGTGTTGACCCTACATTTTCCCCTAGGAGTTGCATATTTTCTGGTCTGATGAATAGGTTTTGATCCATTTTGTGCTGGGTGAGGGAAAAGATCTACTCTCACTCTTGTATATATGGAAAACTAGATTTCCAAGCATCATTTATAAAAAGGCTGTCTTTTCTCTAATATATGTTTTTGGCACCTTTGTCAAGGATCAGATGATTGGATCTATGTGGGTTTGTCTCCATCTTCTGTTCTGTTCCATCAGTTTGTGTGTCTGTTTTTACATCAGTACTATGCAGTCTTTGTTCATGTGGCTTTGTAGTGTAATTTGATGTTAGGTAATGTGTTGACTCCAGTATTGCTTTTTTGGAATAGAATTGCTTTTTTTATTCTTGGACTTTTCTTCCAAATGAATTTTAGGACTATTTTTCCTACTTCTGTGAAGAATTTCATTGGTATTTTGATGGATTGAATCTTTATATTGCTTTTGGCAATAGGGCCATTTTTTAATTCTGCCTATACATAAATATCCATGTTGTGTCTTCAATTTCTTTCTTCAGTGGTCTATAGTTTTCATTCCAGAGGTATTTCAGCACTTTAGATTTATTTCTAAATGTTTTTTTTTAAGCTAACATGATTGGAATTGTTTCCCTGACTTCTTTCTCAGCTGATTCATTATTGGTATACAGGATAACTATTCAGCTTGTATGTTGATTTTGTAACCTGTTACTTTGCTGAATGTCTATTATCTCTTGAAGTCTTTTGGTGGAGCTTTTTGGATCTTCTAATTATAGGATCATGTCATCTGCAAACATTGATAATTCCTTTCCTATATGTATCTCTTTTATTTCCTTCTCTTCCCTAATTGTTCTGACAAAAATTTCCAGTGCTATATTGAAAAACAGTGATGAGAGTGAACATCTTGTCTTGTTCCAGTTTTTTAAAGGAAATGTTTTTGGTTTTTCCCCATCACTATGTTTGTTGGCTTTGGGTATATTGTATATAACCTTTATGATGTTGTGGTAAGTTCCTTTCTTTTTTTTTTTCATGCTCTCATGTGGTTTTCTTTTTTTAATTTTTTATTTTTTTTATTGGTTGTTCACAACATTACAAAGCTCTTGACATATCATATTTCATACATTAGATTGAAGTGGGTTATGAACTCCCAATTTTACCCCAAATGTAGATTGCAGAATCACGTCGGTTACACATCCACAATTTTACATAATGCCCAATTAGTAATTGTTGTATTCTGCTACCTTTCCTATCCCCTACTATCCCCCCTCCCCTCCCCTCCCTTCTTCTCTCTCTACCCCATCTATTGTAATTCATTACTCTCCTTGTTTATTTTCCCATTCCCCTCACAACCTCTTATATGTAATTTTGTATAGCAATGAGGGTCTCCCTTCATTTCCATGCAATTTCCCTTTTCTCTCCCTTTCCCTCCCATCTCATGACTCTGTTAAATGTTAGTCTTTTCTTCCTGCTCTTCCTCCTTGCTCTGTTCATAGTTGCTCTCATTATATCAAAGAAGACATTTGGTATTTGTTTTTTAGGGATTGACTAGCTTCACTTAGCATAATCTGCTCTAGTGCCATCCATTTCCCTGCAAATTCTATGATTTTGTCATTTTTTATTGCTGCATAGTACTCCATTGTGTATAGATGCCACATTTTTTTTTATCCATTCATCTATTGAAGGGCATCTGGGTTGGTTCCACAGTCTAGCTATTGTGAATTGTGCTGCTATGAACATCGATATGGCAGCATCCCTGTAGCATGCTCTTTTAAGGTCTTCAGGGAATAGTCCGAGAAGGGCAATAGCAGGGTCAAATGGTGGTTCCATTCCCAGCTTTCCCAGGAATCTCCAAACTGCTTTCCAAATTGGCCGCACCAATTTGCAGTCCGGTGGTAAGTTCCTTTCATCCCTAGTTTCTTCAGTGTTTTTTATCATGAATCCATGCTGAATTTTGTCAAAGACTTTCTCTGCATCTATTGAGATGATTATGTGATTGTTTTACTTAATTCTTTTTCTGTGGTGAATTACATTTATTGATATGCATATGTTAAACCATCCTTGCAAATCAGGAATAAAACCAACTTGATCATGGTGTACAATCTTATTATTATGTTGTTTGCCGCAGTCTGGCTGGGCAAAATAACGGGAGGGGGGGTGGTGACAAGCAACTTGTGAAGATTGATACATCAGGAGCCGCTTTATTGCAGGACAGCAGAGATATATATACTTAACTAATTACACACAGCTTATCTTAATTAACATAAACTAGATACAGCAGTCAACCAATAAAGAATCCTCATCTTAATGATTACACACAGCTTAACTTAATTGACATAATCTAGACACAGCAGTCAGTCATTAAGGAATCTATCTTAATGGCTTGCTGGTGTTACTTCTCAAACCACTCCTCTTGGCATAGTGCCAGGTGCCATCTTGTCTGTGGCTCTCAACATTTCCCCCTTTTGTTTAATTTAAATAACAAGTTAGGGACTGTGCCTGTTTTAGGTTGTCCAATACTACATATGGTCCTTACCCATCATTGGATGGTCTGACCTCAAATCATCAGCCTCCTGTCTTAGGTTGGTACCATTGTAATTGGATCTTACCCGTCCTTGACTACCAGCCCAACACACTCAGCCACACTTGTGGATAACGACCATAGTGGTTTTTACACAAACACCATAAATAATCTGCTACAAGCAAAAGGGGAGGATACAAAATACCATGATACCAAGCCAATTGATGGCTCCAAGTAAGAAGCCCTTGGAAAAATTGTACCACAGGTGACACCATCAGCAAAGATACCCTGGTACTATCACAATTCGTTGCATCAACAGATAATTCACAATGCATATAAGTAACACATAGTCCAGGTAAATCACAGTCCAGGTAAGTTCGAAGATCAATAGATTAATTAAATCACAGTCCAGGTAAGTTCACAGTCCAGGTAAATTCACAGTCCAGGTAAGTTCAATCACAGTCCAGGTAAGTTCTGCAGGCAGCTAGCTTAAGCTGTAGCAGCAGAAACAGCATCAGCTCCGAAGTCCCCTTCGGTTCTCAGCAACACTAGAAATCCCTCCACCCTCGTCCTCGTCCTGCACTGGAATGAAGGCAGGAACTCCGGCAGTGATGGCTAAAGAAAATCCTGTAGCATTCCACTGAGAAAACAACCTTCTGAACAATTTAGTACATGATCTCAAGGTTTTTTACATTTGAAATAGGTCTTAATGGTGCTCATTATTCATTAGCCTCCAGGTGTGGGAGAACCATTGTAGTTATTGACATTGGAAATGACTAAACTTCAGGGGCGCAGGGTGTATCCTCTGCCGCTGGCTGTAGCGTCCTCAGGCAGTCCCATGGGGGGGGGAGGGCCACCGGCTGGAAAGTCCCTGCTGCGCTCACAACCAGCGGCAACTGCCACGCTGCTTCTGGCATCCTCCGGTAACAAAAAGTATTCAGTAGTAGCCTTTTGCAATTCCTTTCTTGATAGTCCTTCCTCCTCTGAACCTTCTTTCTCTTCCTGACTAGAGTTCCTGGGCCCTTATCAACGTATGCCCTAACTGTTCTTGGTTCCACTGGGGTGTTTCCTTCCTTAGTAATTTACTTAACACCCCTTCCATATTTTCGTTACAAAGACAATACAATACACCAAGACAAAGCAAGACACAAACATACTGTATCAATCTTCTCCATTTTCTTGAAATGGCCATCCTTCCTCTCGTCCTATCTGCTTCTAGGGATGAGCAGATTTGCTACCATCCTATCTAGGGACTGGCAGCTTTTCCTTACCCCCGAGCGTCCCGGGGCTCCCCGTATGGGCCACCATCTGCCACTCTCTGGCTGGGCAAAATAATGGGGGGGGTGACGAGCAACTTGTGAAGATCGATACAGCAGGAGCCGCTTTATTGCAGTACAGCAGAGGTATATATACTTAACTAATTACATACACCTTATCTTAATTAACATAAACTAGATACAGCAGTCAACCAATAAGGAATCCTCATCATCTTAATGATTACACACAGCTTAACTTAATTGACATAATCTAGACACAGCAGTCAGTCATTAAGGAATCTCTATCATCTTAATGGCTTGCTGGTGTTACTTCTCAAACCACTCCTCTTGGCAAAGTGCCAAGTGCCATCTTGACTTGTATGTGGCTTTCAACAGTTGTTAAATGCAATTCGTTAATATTTTATTAAACATTTCTGCATCTATGTTCATCAAGAATATTGGTCCGTAATTTTCTTTCCTTAATGTGTCCTTAATCTAGTTTTAGTATGAGACTGATACTAGCTTCACAGGATGAATTTGAAAGTGTTTCATCCCTTTCTATTCCATGAAATAATTTGAGTAGCATTGGCATTAGTTTTTCTTTAAATATTGGATATAATTCAGCTAAGAATTCATCTGTTACTGAGTTTTTCTTTGTGTCAGAAGACATTTTAGTACTGCTTCATGTTGCAAGTCAGTGGTCTGTTTAGGTTTTTTGTGCCTTGTTGATTCAATTTTGGCAGGTTGCCTGTGTCTATAAATGTGCCCATTTCTTCTGGGCTTTATAATTTTTTGGAGTATAAATTTTCAAAATAGTCCCTAACGATCCTCTGGATTTCTGTGATGTCTGTGGCAAATTCTCTTTTATCTTTAATTTTATAGATTTGGGTCTTCTATCTTTTGTCCTTTGGTTAGTTTGGCTAAGGTTTTATTAGTCTTACTTATCTTTTCAAAGAACCAACTCTTTATTTCATTGATTCATGGTCTTATTGTTTTATTCTCTATTTCATTGATCTTGGCTCTGATCTTAATTATTTCCTTACTTATACTATTTTTGGAATTGGTTAGTTTTTATTTTGCAAGGTGCCAATGTCTTGGCTGGGCACTGAATCACGAGCCACCACACACCTTGTAGATTCAAACAGCAATTCTTTATTCCCGAACTTACACCGGCCCTGTACAAACACGTTCTGGTGAAATCTCAGTTCTGCCCGCACAATTCACATCCCAAAAATACTTTCTCAATTCCATGAGAACTCAACGGGAACTCAGGCAGCAGGAACGCCCTATTCCCAGCAGCAATAAACTTAAACCTCGAACTTCCCTAAAACCCATATTGTCTTAAACCGGAACACCTTAAACTTGTCTTAAACCAGGAACGCCTTAAACCCAAGGATGGGATACTCCCTAAAACCTGATCAGCTCTAAACCCGGATCCACCCTGGTCCTTGAGCAAGGTCACCTTTTTCAAACACACATGCAAGGTCACAGCGGATTTCCAAGGCAAGTCCATTTTACATGGAGTACGCTGGCAAGGAAATTTCGATGCGTCATTCCTACTTGGCAATGGCCCTCAGCAGCAAGGGCCACAGAGAGATGTGAGATTCTGCCCTTTTCATGGTCACCCTCATTTCACCTCTGGAGCCAGAGGGTGAGTAGAAGCAAGTAACTTCCTGGTTGAAATGGAGTGCTATTGACCTTGAGAGCAAGGTTGGAAAAATAATCATAATGGTTTGACCTACAGTTATTTTCAAAATTGGGTAGTTAATCAAAATATTTCCTGGATATTGAAATATCTGAACATCTTATAAAGTTGTTCCTATAAGGTTATGTTATGATTTAGATCTTTAATATCCCCTGAAAAAATTCATGTGTTAGGCAATGTAAGAACTATTCAGAGGTGATATGACTAGATTATGAAAACTATAACCTTGACAGTTCATGAATCCATTTGATGGAGTAATAAGTTGAATGTACTTCTGAGTGGTAACTGTAGGCAGGTAAAGGAAGTAGATCACTGGGGGCATGCATGCCCTTAGAATATATGTTGCCTCTGGCACCTCTCACTCCCTCTGCTTCCTAGCTGGAATGAGCTGAGCAGCTTTCCTCTACCACACCCTTGTACCCTGTTATTATGCATCACAATCAGGCCTAGAGCAATGGAGTTAGCGAGCTAACGAAAGAACCTCTGAAACTGTGAGCCTAAAATAAAGTTTTTACCTGTAAGTTACTCTTTTGCCAACGAAGTCCTGGAAGGTCAGGTAAAGTGTAGCAGCATTGGAATTATTGTGAATAGCCCCTGAGGAAAAGATGCATTAAGCTGTAAGAGTGAAACCAAAGCTGGGATGGTGACCCCAGGAAATAAGAGATGCCAGAAACCTGGAATGTCTGTCAATGAAAACTGTAGGAAGTGATCAGAGCCAAATCAAAAGAGAAGCCAGGTGGGCTGAATCTGGGAAGGCCAAAGTGGTAGGGTTGTTCAAGTCCTTTGGGGCCCACATCTTGCCACCATGTTCAACAGGTGCTAGACATGAAGCTCTAGAACTTAATATTTCCCAGCTGGGTTTTGGTTATGCTTTTATACCATTTCTTCATTCTATGTTCCTATGCCTCCCTTTTGAAATGGACATATTTACTCTGTGCCATTTTATATTGGATATATGTATTTGTTCTTTATTTTTACAAAGGCCTTGAGTCTCAGAGGGGATTTAGGCTTGGGCTTTTGGGCAGTGCTGGAACTGTTAAGACTAAGGGACTTATGGAGATGGATTTAAGGCATTTTTTACTATGAGATGGACATGAAGTATGGGGAGCCAGTGTTGGAATGTTATGGTTAGGATCTTTAATATCCCCAAAAAGCTCCTGTATAAGGCAATGCAGAAATGTTCAGAGGTGAGATAATTAGATTATGAGAACTGTAACCTTGTCATTGTTTTAATCTATTCGATGTATTAATAATTTGAATGGACTTCTGGGTGGTAACTGTAGGTACATGACATATGGCTGAAGGATACATCAGTGGGAGCATGCTCGTGTACCATATCTAGTCTCTGGCTCCTCTCTTGCTCTTTCTGCATCCTGGACACCATGAGCTGAAAGCCTTTCTTTGCCACAACCTTCTGCCATAATGTTCTGCCTCAACTCAGGAACAGAACAATGGAGTTGGCTGACTATGGACTGAACCTCGGAAACTGTGAACCCAAATAAATTTTTCTGTGACTTAAGTTTTCTTATGAGGTATTTTGATCATAACAATGAAAAGCATACTAGCATAGGTTGTATTTGATCCATTTAAAAGTAAATACAATATAAAGAATATTTCTTTATAAGATATAATTTAAAAATATACAAAGAAATTAAAAATGAAATTCAGCTTCAGAGGAATTGAACAATCATGATGGTGAGTGGTGGTCCCTTACTCCATTTCTACACCTATCCTACAGTGCTTTGAATGAAGGGATTATTACAGAAGAACCTACAATGAAGTCACACAGGACTCCAACAAATCTTTCTTGGCTTAGCCAAAGGGACCCATGACCATTTACCAGAGTTACTGTGAGCTTGCTCTAAGCCATAGTTCAACAAATTTGTCCTGAGAAGGGCTGAATTATGAATATTTAGGGCTTTGTAGGCCATTTTGTTCCTACTAGAATTATTCAGTTCTACCCTTCTAGAACAAAGGCAGCCATAGGCATAGCATGAGCATGACTGGGATCTATTGTACCTTTTTGGATACAAAAGTGAATTCAAATGATTTTAACATGTCTGGAAATAATATTTTTTTCATTTTTTCTAACCTGTTAAATATGTAAAAGCCATTTTTAGCTTGCAGACTGCACAAAAACAGGCTGTAGGCCAGATTTTGCCATCATTCACTGTTTAAGTTCATAGACGCTTTAGGTCTCCAAAATAATGCTTAGTGGAAGTCAGCAAAACAAGGTGGAAACCATTTCAAGAAATCTTCCAGCAAGTGTAAATCAAAAGTAGAGGCTTCCTCAAAATCGTTTGCAACCTCAGTTGCACACCTCAGTGCCTGATGTGGAAAGTTTAAAAACTGTGCTTATCTGGTCAGACCCCAATTCTTCTTTAAGAGTTCTGTGGGTAGCCTGGTCCTGATGATTTTTTCAGACTCCCCAAGCAGCCATAAGGTATAATCAAAGTTGTCAATCACCAGAACAGTTTAAATGATGAGAATCCAGGTATTGTACAAGATTTAATTTAAAATGTTTATAATTTCTATTTTGGGATAATAATGTTCCATTCAAATAAATGTAAAGGTACACTGGAAAACATGAATCAAAATTCTCATGTAGAAAAAATAGAGAAAAATGGCTTTTTAAAAGAGAAAGGAAATGGTAAATCACAGTGATAAAGCACAGACCAACACAGTTTGGATGTGAGGTAAAGCTAAACTGCTTGCAAGGCCAGAACAGGGTCTGGATTAAAGCCAAGTATCAACAGTTCCAGCGCAAGACTGTCAGAAATGAGGATCAGCAAGGAAGGGAATGGCACAAACAACAAATCCAGTGACCAATTCTGAGGGAGTAGAAAGCATGGAAAAATCTGGATGGCCTTGAGATAATATTTCCCCAGAGAGATAAAGTAATGAAAAGGATGAAGTTGTAACCATTATAAAATGGTACAAACTGTCCAAGGAAGATGACTAACAAAAGCATTTATTTTCTCTCCCTACTCAAACTACACTGAAACAACCTCAAGGGTAAACAAATTATGATCTCTCCATATGATGGAATATTTCTCATCAGTAACAAGTCCAAAGCAGGGATGACTCCAACAACATTATGCCAATTTAAGGAAGCCAGACACAAAGCAGGAGAGACTGTATGATTCCACTTACAGGAATCTCTATAACAGGAAAACTAATATATAGTAATCTAAAGCATATCAAGGTCTGCATGGAGTCACAACCTTGGCTTGTATTATTTTTTTGTATACCATGATTGAGGTGGTGTTTAGCCCTAATCCTTGAGTTTTACATGTGAGGCACCTGGCATCAGATGTTGGGTGTCTTATCCTAAGTGATGCCGCTTATTTATCAGTGACAACATACTGACATATAATAATATATTGCTATTATTTTGTACAGTGGATCCATAGGAATAGTGTTGTATCCCCAAGCATCTGTCAAAACCCCTACTTGGCCATTAGCATGCTTTTATACAAGTAAATCATAGATGTGAAAGCATAATTATTCTGCATTATAATCATCCATTCATATACACAGTTGACATTCCACGTGTTCATTTTCCTAACTTCTTTGTGTTTAAGTTCACACAAAAATGCTATAAGTCTCATTAAATGCTGAAAGTCTCATTTCTCTTCTGAGAAATAATGCCATAATATACAGTTTCATAAACTAACTTTTGTCTCTGCACAAATATTACTTCTTGCTTCTTGTAGTCTGCCACTGAAACCTGAGCCATTTCTTGAACGATAATACATTTTTTGCCCAAAGATTGAAAATGGGAAGAAGGTAAGCCCCCAACTTAATCCTTTCCCATACTTGTTTCATTCTTGGTGTTTTTAATTTTGTTTCACTCAATCTATATATCAGATTATTTCCCATGAGAACCACCGTGATTTACTATTGCCATTTTGTAAAATATATTAATAGCTGACATGGCAGCCTGCCCCATTCACCCATCTGTTTTTCTTCTTGTTGCCAGGAGGACTAATATGAGCAAGTGCAGTGAGTACATATGTATCCCTCACTAAACAGCAGACGATATACCAAGTACTTGACCTAGTAATAGCTAACTTACTTTAGTGCTTATTAGGTTACAGACATTTCTCCAGGTGCCTTCCACTTATTTCCATATGTTAACTCACATACTTTTCAAAATGACCCTAAGGACAGTGACAACAAAAAAATCCCAAACCGAAAAAACTTTAACACTGAAGCCAAAGTTACATGCCCTAGAGCATAGAATTATGCACCAGGATTCAAACACTGATCAATCTAACATCAGTCCCTATGTCCATAACCAATAGCATATGACTCTGTGTTTGAAATGAACACTGGACAGGACTCACTCAAAGTCTGTAGGGCAGTGATGGGTTGGTGGCTAGGGAGCTGAGATCCCCAGCTTTCTGACCACGAGACCCATCATCATTGAACATTGTTTCCCTGCAATGCCTCTCCTTTCTCAGAAGGTGTGGGAACTATTTCTCTGGGGTTCAACTTGAAGTAACAGAGACAGACGATATATGTGTGGAAAGGAAGGTTTTCGAGGAGTGCATATCTCCAGGATGAATTCACTTCCTCAGAGACTTTCTTAGTGTGAGTTTCATGGTCTTTCCAACACTCCCCTCATCTTCCTGACCCATTCATCCATCCCTTGGCTTTTTCATTCTCTATCAGGTACTCTTATTTCTTCTTTCCCATCTATACTTTGTTCCAAGGACAGTCATTTCTACTCCTCTCTTGACAATATTAGCCACTCTCTGACCTCATCATCCTTCTGTTCCAAAGAGCCTGAAAAGCACAGACATATAATCATGTGGATATATTAAGGCAGATATATTTTGCATGATAAATTAAGAACCTGAAATGTCTTCATCAAAGTATAAGTTCTGGATTGTTAAACATATGGTAGGAAATTAGTCACACATGATTAGTGGAAATGTGTCTGGGTGTAAACATCATTTAATCTCCTTGAGAAAAAAAAATTACTTTTAAAAATATTCATGTGCATTTCCTGGGAAACTGTAGAGTAATGATGCAAAATTCCTGAGCCCACTCTGAAGACCAAGCTATGCTCCACTGTGTCTTTAAGCCTTCTCCAATAGGGATATTTTCTAACTCTAGCTAAACTATGGATTTTGCTCTACTATATTTTGATACAGAAAACTCTAATACTTTCTTAATTAGAAACATTCTAAATATTAAAACACCAAGATTTTAAAAACACACCAAGATTAAAGAAAATAGCACTAAAAAGCACATTCACAACAAGGAACATGCTGGGCTCAGTGGCATGTGCCTGTAATCTCAGTAACTGGGGAGGCTGAGGCAGGAGGTTTGTAAGTTCAAAACCAGTCTCAGCAGATTAGCGAGGCACCTAATAACTCAGGAGGACCCTGTCTCTAATTAAAATATGAAAAAGGGTGGGATGTGGCTTGGTAGTTAAGTACCCCTGGGTTCAATCTCCAGTACCAAAAAAAAAAAAAAGAAAAATGAAAAAAACAAGGAACATAATTTGCCCATATATAATATGTAACACATTAAAAGAAATTCTGCAGTGAGATCCAGTTCTGTGTGGCAATGCAGTTACCAACATGATTTGAAATGTGCATATCTGTAACCTATGTATAGAAGCACATCACACAAAGCATTCATACATGCCCATGTGTCCATATGCATATACACTCATACCCACACACACATGTGCACTTTCCTTCCTCTGTGATAAGGATGTTCCTTTATGTCTGTCACGAGGCTGAGTGCCACAGACATGCCTGTGGGGCCAGAACATTCTTCCTACACATACCATGTGTTCAGAAAGCTATGTCTGCTGGATTCAGGGAAAGCCTCTCCTCATTTTGGTCAGCAGTATTTACAAATGCCTCCTTCTCTGACATTGTCAAAGCTACAGTTTTAGGATTAGTCTATAGGGAGTTACTTAGTTCTATTTTTCACTGCAGCCCAAATTTGGGATAGACAAACAGATGGAGGTAGAAACAGGTGCGATGTATGTAGTCTTCTCAAAAGTGGTTTTGTTGGTGATCCCAAATTTACATCATGTGCTCTCATAAAATAAATATTAGTTAGGGTCCTGCCAGCCCAAAGTAACTCCTAATCTGCAAACCTATGGCCCAAATAGATTCCTCCCATCCGGTCCAAGAGAGCTTTCTCCACTTTGCCCTAATCATCTGCTTCTTACCCCAAGAGGAGCAACTAGCACAAAATCTTATCCCTCACCCATTCCTAGAAATCTTTCCTTGAGATCTAGAAGTTCAGAACAGTGCAGTTGTTGGAGAAGCACTTAAACTGTGGAGGCAGACCAGAGGGTCCTGAGAACAATACTTGTTCTCCACTTGCTGGGCTAGAAATCCAGGTAAATGTTCCTCATGTCTGTGGGCTTCATGTTCATGATCTGAAAAGGAACTGTGGATATACTTCTTGTGGCATTTCTGTGAGGAGGTCAAATCAAACCTAGAGTTCGCACAACACTGAGAAAATGTTGGTTGGCACTGGGCAAGTGCTAGTTTACTTCTTGCTCCATTTTCCCCTACCACACAGCAGGATGAAGTTGCCATGTATTGGGGGAATTGGAGGGGGTGTGGTTCTAAAATGACACAGTAAGTAGCATGGGAACACATACCATGTCATAAAGGATCCTCACTAGTGTTTTGATGTGGGAGGAAACACCTGAGGGGGACCTAGGCAGACCCAAGCAGAGACACTCTGGCTCCTTTCTCATACTCTTGTCAGGGCCTTTGGTTCTGGCAGCAGGGCCATGAGCCAGGGACTGGGCTGAGATGTGGGAGTTCAGTAAGTGGATGTGAACCTGTGTGTGTTTAGTCTTCAACATCTCTGACTGTCAAGGCCCATGGTACTTTCTATCACATGTTCACTGTCCCCTGTGATTCACAGCACAGGGCCTTGCCTGAGATTGTAGCTATAGGCATTTTCTAGCTCACTTTTATATTTTCCCCTCAGTTATGTTATCAATGAAATCATATTCTCAAAATGACTCAGACTCTGCCTGAACTCCATACCTGGACAAAGTGCCCTGTTAACCTTCAGTTTAACATCCAGAGTTTTCCTTTTGTTTATGAACATTCATGGAAATGGGCTGGTTTCCTGGCATTCTCCAAATATCACCAATAAGGTTCCCTTTTGTTGTCATTTTGGACTCATATCTCTTTAACATATTGATGGGCTCCAAACCTCTGTTACAGTATTTTGAGCAGAGGAATGACAAGATTTGACTTGTACTTAAAAAAAAAATCACTCTGGTGCCCAGGTGTAGGGGAGCATGCCTATAATCCTAGTAGCTCAGGAGGGTGAGGCAGGAGGATTGCAAGTTCAAAGCCAGCCTCAGCAAATTATCAAGGCTCTAAGCAATTTAGGAAGACCTTGTCTCAAAAATATATAAACAAACAAAAAGGCCTGGGTATGTGGCTTAGTGGTTAAGTGCCCCTGGATTCAATCCCTAGTACAAAAAAAGAAAGGCAGGGAGGGAGGGAGGAAGAAACAACAAAGAAGAACAGGAAAATCCCCACACCTTTGGGAATTGTATTTGAAGCTACTCATTCCAGTTTGTCATTCAGACTCTTGTTACAGAAGAGTAGAGTTTAGGAAGAGCCCTGTTCTGGGCTGAAAGCATTGCAGGCTGTGCAGAAGGAAAGCTTGCTCTGAACGTTTCAAGCTGAGTATTGTTGAAGGCGAGGGCGGAAGTGTCAGGGACAGTGTAGCAGGATGTTAGATTAGTCCCAACTCGCATTAAAACTTTTACTATACCAGCAAGGGAAGCTTGGCTAGCTGATTATTCACAGTGAGTTCTGGTGGGTGATTAGAATCAGGGTGTGTTACAAAGGTTACCTCCCAGCAATTGGTGGTGATTGGAGAAGCCTGAGAAGGCAAGTGTAGAACAGCTGTCTGGTGTGCAGATGATGTCTAGCCTAACCCAAGGGCAGACACATCCTTGATCCTTACCAATCCTGCTCCACTTATTAAAAGGTCCAACAGAGTTACTTCTTCGTCTATAGTATCTCCCTTGATTGTGTCACCTATGAGAGAAGGCTCTCATATCTGGACAAAGGAGTTTGTTTTCTGGAGTTTGTGTGATTGATCCTTAGGGAAAGTTGGCATTTCGCTTGCCTTAACTCACTGTTGGGCCATGACATGGTAAGTGGATAATTAATGTTTCCTTAAATTTGTATTTTTTATGTTTTTATTAGTACATTATAATGTACATAATGGTGGGGTTTATTGTGACATGTTCATATATGCACATAACATGATTTACCCTAATTCATCCCCTAGGACTTACCACTTCCATTTCTTCTCCCTCACCCTATTCTGCATATAATTTTCTGGCCTTCATTTTATTTATTTATATATGTATATTTTTATCAGTATATTATAGTTACACATGAAACTGGGATTCATTATGATATGCTCACACCTGCACATAGCATAATTTGGTTGATTTTATTCCACAAGTTCTTCCCCTTTCTCTCCCTTCCCTCCTCCCTCTTGGTCTACTGCCTTTCCTCTACTGATACCCCTTCAAATTTGCTGAAATTCCCCACATTTTTATTCCTTTAATCTCTCTAGCTTCTGCATATAAGGGAAAACATTTAATCCTTGACTTTCTGAGTCAGTTTGGCTTATTTTACTTAGCATGAAATTTCTTCTCATCCCAGTTAGAATGTCAATCATCAAGAAAATAAATAATAATGCTGGAGAGGATGTGGGGAGAAAGGAATATTTACACATTTTTGATGGGATTGAAAATTAGTACAAACACTGTGGAAATCAATATGGAGATTTCTAAAAACACTAGAAATAGAATCATCATATGACCCAGCTATTCTACCCTCTTTGTATTCATCCAAAAGAACTGAAATCAGTGTGCTATACAGTTACATGCATTCCAATGTTTATAGCAGCACAGTTCACAATAGCCAAATTATGCAACCAGGCTAGTTGCCCATAAGTAGATGAATGGATAAAGAAAATATGGAATATATACACAATGAAATTCTACTCAGCAATGCAGAAAAATGAAACAATGTCATTTGCTGATAAACAGATGAAGCTGTAGAACATCAGGCTAAGTGAAATTTATACTTGCATTTTTGTTACCAGTTTCAGAAATCAGTGATGATAACAGTGCTGTTCAAGGAAAAAAGAAAGGTGGAAAAATTTCCCAGGGTAATCTTGGCAGGAAGAATCTTCATTATGAGCATACTGGGTATAAACTGCTTCCTTCGAAACTCCAGGAGGGAGATCGAAATGTGGCAATAAGGTATGTCCACAAAGACCCACAATAAGACAGGAATCAGGTAGCCTGCTTTGCAGATAGCAGCCCCTTGGACAATGCAACTCTTTTACTCTCTGTGGTCTTTTTTTTTTCTTCTCTCACTGGAAAACTGAACAACAGTGGAAGTGGCATACTGGTGAAGCAGTCCTCATTGTGACCCTGGTATCAGTGAGGGGAGGGGTATAGAAGGCTTTCTTAGCATTGATGGACACCCTCCTTCTCTCCATTTGCCAGCACTCAAACCACCCGCCGCAATAAGAAGAGAGGGAAATGGCATAATGAAGAGCAAATCCATATTACTGTGTGGAAAGATACAAAACCTGAAGAGAGAGAAACAGGAGAGGACACACAAGGAAAAACAATGGGCAACTGGTTCAAGGTTACGGTGAGTGTCATGGAAAGGTCTGCACTAAGTAGGATATTTTGGAAACTAATAGAAGGAAGATGACATTAAACCCATACATTGGTTATTTGGAGAAGAGCTTCTGAGAAGGAGGTTTCAGAAATCCATATTTGGCACAGAAACAAGAAATCATGTCAGTGGTCCCTTTAGAAGTACTTTAAAGCTAGATAGAATATTGGAAAATAGCACTTGGCTGGGTCTGTCCTCCATCCTAATTCCTTGCTGTCTCCTTCCTCTCTGACTCTTTCTTTTTATCCTTAGATTCCACATGGGAGAAAGTATGACAAGGCATGGCTAATGAATACAGTCCAGAGCCATTGCATTGTCCCCTTCACCCCGGTGGATGTAAGAGAGGATGGTGAAGCCAGCTGAGTGGGCACAGGGGAGGGGGAGAGGCCTGGCTCAGCAGGGGCCATTGTCATCTGACACCATTGCTTCTGTCTTCACTGTAGTTCCACTACATCAGAAATCAGGCCCGGTTCTTTGTACAGGATGTTAAAACTGCTTCTGCATTAAAGGATATCAGCTACAAGATTTGTGATGAGGAGAACCGAAAGGTGTGTGCTAGGGGCTTTCCCTGTATCATGTTGTCTTGGAGTAAGAGCATGGTTGTTATCTTTAGGATTAGAACTCCAGATGTTTACCCTACCTCTCCTTCCCACAGATATCTGTCTTTGTCAATACTTCTGCTGTACCTTACTCTATGCAGAATAAGTTCACGCCAGAACAAATGGAGCAGCTAAAGGTAGTGTAGACTCAAAGCAAGTTATATGCCCATTTCTTAGAAACTACCCATTCCCCTACCCCCTGATGTCACTGTCCCCATCCCTATAGACTAAGAGCTGCTATTTCCATCTCTGTCTCTGCAGCTGACTATGAGCAAACGATATGATGTCTCCCAGCAAGTTCTCAACCTCCAAAAGCTCCGTTTTGACTCAGGTATTGCTGACCACAGTAATCCTAGGGCAGGTGAGGGCAGAGGGTTCTTCCTGGGAGGAGGACATAGGGATGGAAACTTGGGGAGGGGTTTGTGCTGACATTGATCGAGCTGGACCCCTCTTAGCCTTCTGATTCCCTTGTCTTGGCTTCCCAAAGACTTGGTGGGCCATGACATTCACATGATCCTGAATCGAAGAAACTGCATGTTTGCCACCTTGCAGATCATTGAAAGTAATTTCCCTGAGGTGAGACCTTAGGCCCAGGTTTGGTATTTAGGTAGAGGGGTGGAAGGGATGGTGTTCAGGGCAGATGTGTCTCCCAGGTGCTAGATAATCCCCATCACTCTAACACTTCCTCCCCAAAAGCTGTTGTCCTTGAACATGCAAAACAACAAACTGTACCAGCTGGATGGCCTGTCTGACATTATAGAGAAGGCTCCCAAAGTCAAGATACTAAACCTTTCCAAAAACGAGGTGAGAAGAGAGAGCCAGGTGAAATTTGGGTTGAGGGTGGCTGGTAGTGCACAGCAGGGTGTTGGCAAGAGGCAGACAAAGGCACTTGTGGGTAAGGATTCAAGGGGCTGGCATGTAGGATCCCAGGTGTCTCTCTCTCCCTGGCCCTCCTTAACTGGTTCCCTCCCCATCTTTCTTAGCTGAGGACCACCAAGGAATTGGACAAGCTGAAAGGGCTGAAGCTGGAAGAGCTGTGGCTAGAAGGGAACCCCTTGTGCAGTACTTTCCCAGACCAGTCTGCCTATGTAAGGTAGATAATGCCTGGTAACACCTGTCACCCTTCACGGGGACCTTTGCTTCCTGGGAGCCGGAGCTGCCCCTGATGTCCCCGTCTGCAGGAGGATGCAGCCCTGGTCCTCTGAAAGGACCACAGGCCACGCCCTATCCTCTATCTATGTCCCTCAGCTATGCTCACAGGTCTACTTTCCTTCTTCTGACTTGCCTCTCATTTTCACCTGGGCTGGGGTGTGTTTCCCACCTCTCTGTACTGACCTCCTCCAGCAAGCCCTCCGAAGATGGACTTGGGCTTCCCTCCCCTGTCCTAAGAGTGGCTATTCTTCCCTTGCTCCAGAAAAGTCCCCCTTCCTGTCCCAGGCTGACATGGAAATTTTATGCCCATGCTGAGGACCAGGGTGGCTACCATCTCAACATCTGTTCCTCTAGGCCATTGGTGGGAACTGTTTCCTCCTTGGGGAGAAACTTGGGTTACCTGAGTCAAGGAGCCAGAGGTGGGCCACTGACAGCGAGCAGAGGCCTTCCCAAGACAGGAGGGGAAGGCAGAGGGCAAAGGAGGGGCAGGAAGAGGAGGAGGAGGCGGGAGCACAGGCCCCTCAGGGGCACTGCTGCTCTCTCCCCCACTCCACATCCCACATCCAACCTGGTCCCTCAGAGCAGCCCTGGGTAGCCCAAGTCAAGATGCTTCCTTGGGCAAGACACTGACTCAGACAGGCACAGGTGCACAGGGACCACCATGAGGGAACCTGGTGCTCATAAGAGGGGGCCACAGACCCTCTTCACATGCTGAACTGGTGCCTGATTCTTCACTATTGGTGCTGAGAATGACACCTCCTGTGGGGGCGGCTCCTTTTCCCATACCTGGCCCCCTCTGGGCCCACACAGGAGACAGAGGCTGAACCTGCATCCTGTGGGCCCCAGCCCAGCAGGTACATGTTTGCATTCCTGCCTGGGGCTGCAGGGCCAGCCAGGGGCAGGTGAAGGAATGGACTGCAGTAGGACAGCTGGTTTCTTACTTCCATCTTGACCTCCAGCACCAGGGGGCAGCATCTTCCCCTTCCCTTTGCTTTGCTTCCTCTATCACCATCTCTCCCTCCCCTGCCTTCACTCCCTTTCTGTGGCCATACCCCTGCCTTCCCCTGCCTGCCTCAATCACCAAACCCCCACCCCACCCAGCATCCTATCCTGGGAGGCGAGAGTATGACCTGGTCTTGGTCTGGCCAGGCCATGCCCCACAGAAGGCTGGACACCCAGCACAGTAGCAGAGCCCTGGTCTCCCACCCCATTCCCTGCTCCCTTCAGAGCCTTCCATGGGGGGACCTGGAATAAGGTAAGGGAGGCAGGGTGGGCCCTGGAGGAGGGGGTCAGGCCAGTGTAGATGGGAGGTACCCAGGGGGAGGGAGAGGGAGGAGAGCAAAAGGGAGAGAGTGTGCACAACCCTCCACTGTCACCTCACTTCATTAGATTTTTCATTTGCACAGTGCTATCCAGGATTGTTTCCCCAATTTGTTACGCCTGGTAAGTATGCACTTCCGGTCTTATCTCCTTACTCACATACCTGACCTCCCCGCTGGCCCCAGGCCTTATGGGCCTTGCCTAGATTATGTGTGCACCAGACCCTCATCCATCTTAAAGGGCATGGATTCTCCCTGGCATGGACATTTTCCCTAGGAAGAACACACATGTATGTGTGCACACATGCATGCACACTCACCTACAGGTTGCATATAATGGCAGAGATTCCCAACAGCTCATGATGTAGATGCCTAGTGTGATCTCATCCACAGAATTTCCAGGGCCATTTTTTACCTAGCATCTGGCCCTTGTTCCCCCTTGGGCGTGTTCAACTCCTTGTTCATACTGTGCCACCACCCTGAGCTGCACTGTTGACTTCCTCTTCCCTTCTCCAGGATGGCCAGGAGATATCCACACCAGTTGTCATTGACCCTGATGCCCCCAAATTAATAAAACCCTGCAAGGTGAGGAAGAAGGACCAAGAGAGATGGGGGTGTTGCAGGGGAGACTTTATCCACCACAGAGTCTAAAATGAATTTTTATTCCAGGAAAGCTATAAAGGATCTGAGACCTTAAAGAATCTAGTTCTGCAATTCCTACAGGAGTAAGTTCCCCCTGAGACTTTGAGGAGAGGAAGGCTTGGGACAGGCTTGGCTTCCATAGCACCAGTCTGCTCATAGGAGTCTTCTGGTCTCATTTGAGGGTTAGGCCACAGAGATAGCCTGTTCCCTTTGCTCCCCAATAGATATTACCTGATCTATGACTATGGAGATCGACAGGGTCTACTTAGTGCTTACCATGATGAGGCCTGCTTCTCTCTGACCATTCCCTTCAACCCCAAGGACCCAGCCCCGTGAGTATCACAGTTCAGGCTCTGGTCCAGGATGGTGTAACCCTCTCACAGACACATATGAGTTCTGGAAATAAACACACTGGCTGACCCACCCTCTTATTCCTCTTTTTCTCCTAGAAATAGCTTGTGCAAGTACTTCAAGTATAGTAGGAATATGAAGAAGCTCAAGGATTCCAGTAAGTGTGAGAGGGGGAAGACTGGGTAGCATAAGGGGGCATGACAGGCAACAATTTTAAGGACCAAGGGCCAGGGTATGGTATTGCTCCTATTTTTGTTTCTGTTTTCTCTACAGACATGAGGAGACAACTGCTGAAACACACAAAACATGACATCGTGGACTACCTCAGTGTGTTGCCCAAAACTGAGCATGACTTCAGTTGCCTTATGGTAGATATGTGGTTCCAGACGGTGAGCACCTGCTTCCTCCCTGAACACTGGAGGTGGGAAAGAGATTAAGCAAAATCCTGAGCTCTTGCGTTTTCTCCTTTTAGGAAACAATGCTCTGCTTTTCTGTGAATGGGGTGTTCAAGGAAGGTGAGTGTCTTTTTGGCCCCCTACTCAGATCCCCTACTGCTTCCTCCTTCTCAGAACTTCTCCAGCTTCTCCAGTTCTGGCTGGAACTTTCCGTTCTATTCTTCTCTCTATGTTCTCCTGCCTACACTATCCCACAAACCATCCTGGCATGAATATTGTCCATGATTGTCTGTCCCATAGCTCAGGTGTTAGAGACATAGGTGTTGGATGTTGATGGCTGTTCTACAAGGTCTTTACTTTATAGTCTTGGATCCGTTACTCTCTGCTTCCCCATTTGCAAATCAGAGCTTACAGAGCCCATTTCTCTGGTAGATGTGACAGAAAGATCAAGTAAACTTTTGAAGTGGTTTTCACATGGCCCAACGTGTGATAAGGGATTCATCACTGGGATTTAATTGTTCCAGTTGTTGTCCTCCATTCCTGTCATGCCTCCCAACTCCAAGTGAATGATTGTCTGAGTCTGGCCCCCTTCAGCAGAAGACCCTGATGGGAAACATTGTTTGAAGTATGTGCATCTCTAAAGGGGTATTGTTTGCTGTCCTTGAAGCAGAAGGAAAGTCTCAAGGATGTGTTCATGCCTTCACCCGGACCTTCATTGCTATCCCTACCAACAATTCCAGGTAAGTTCTAAGTTATGGGTGGGAAAAACCACACCATCGTGGGGCCAGAATTATAGTACTGTGATGGTGCAGTCCTCAGAGTATTCTTAATATTGGGGAAAGTCAACAGATTAGTTCAAGGATAAGTCTAACCTAGTATTTAAGAGCATTGACACTTGGGATAGACCTCTCTTTCTGACCTCAACACTTGCTACCTATATAACATGGGTCAAGACACATGACTTATCTCTGATTCAATGTCTTCTTCTGAAAACAGAAGTTCGAGTGTTGTGCAGAATAAACGCAGTGGAGTTAAGTCTAAAACTCTGGTCAGGCTGGTAGATAGTCCCTCCAAAAGTAGGCAGTGTGGGAGGGATGGAGGCTTCCAGACAAGGAAACCATGCAGAGTAGGGATATGGAAAGAATCTTGTTTACTGAGTGGCAGTGAATGTAGGATTGTCATTGGTAGTGAGGGATTGTCCATCTCTACTATTGTCTGAGGGTCAATTTTTCCTCCAGTATATGCATCATGAATGATGAGTTGATTGTGAGGAATGCCAGCCGTGATGAGATCCAGAGCTCTTTCTCCATCCCAATGCCTGCACTGTTTTCCACCTCCATGCCTACCCTCTCCCAGGAGCAGCAGGAAATGGTGAAGGTTTTCTCTACACAGTCTGGGATGAAACTTGAATGGTCTCAAAAGTGAGTGCTGGGTATGTACAGGAATGGGTTAAACTGGAGACTGGGTGAGTGAATCATGGGAACTAGCAGAAAATTAAGAAAAATAATTATTGGGATATTTTACTTCCCCCTACAAAATGGGCTCATAAAAATGTATCCTAATTTTATACTGTAAAGAAATGTTAAAACAGTTTAATGTTCAGCCAACAAAGTCTTGCATATGGAAAATCCTAAAGAACCCCCAAGAAAATATCAGTGTTGATTTAAAAATTCCACAAGATTGCATGATAACATATCTATATACATATATTATTTGCATTTCTGTGCACTTGCATTGAACAATCCAAAAAGGAAATTAAGAAACCATTTCCATTATAATAGCATCAGCAAGAAAAAAATAACAAAAGATAATGGGAGGTAGAGCAAGATTACAGCCTAATAAGATCCTCCTGTAATCTCTCCCCAAAGATTTACCAAGTTGAATAGCTATTAATGCACCAACTACCAGGACAAGAACTAATGAAATCAGGTGAGAGGGCTGATTTACAAAATCAGAGAGACCTAATTTACAAAAACAAAAAATGCATTGAAGAAGGCAAGAAGGAAGGAGGATTTAAAAATTTAACAAGCTTACAGGATATTAGACAAAGGGGAATGAAGAGAAGGGAGGGGAATAGGAAAAGAAAAGATAGTGGAATGAATCCAAAATAACTTCCCTATGTACTTATATGGATACACCACAGTGAATCCCATCACCATCATGTACATCCATAAGAATGGGGTCCTAACTAGAATAATGCCACAGTCTGGCTGGGTGCAAAATCATGAGCCACTCAAGCAGGAACAAACTTTATTTTTGAAACTGCCACCAATGCCCCGTATGCTCCCTACGCTCCCGGGAAGATTGCCAACTGACCCAGTGACCCACCGCAGCGTTCTCCGGCACCCCAACAGGAAGTCTCTCCTCCGGAATTCCCTCCTACCACACTTCCCCAACCAATGGGAACTCTCCAGGAGTCCCTAGCAGGCCAAGGTGGACAGCAGGAGTCCAACATCCATATGAATGCAGATCTTAACATAATCATATCATCTCAATGGCTTGCTGGCTCACCTTTCAACCAAAAATGCCATGCATCATATTACTTTGCTGTGGCTCTTAGCAGAATAAGATATATTCCATGATTTTATCAAAATGAATTCTACTGTCATGAATAACTAAAAAGAACCAATTTTTTTAAAAGGTTGCAGGATAAAAGGCTTATCCTTACCTTCTTCCTCCAACTCCAAGCAGCTCAGAGCATAGAGAAGCACCTCCCACTTTGGGGAGGGAGAAAGATGTTCAGGTCTTGGCCTTGAAACTCAGTACCAGGCCTGCCACAGTGAAACCCCAACTATGCAGAGCTCCATAACCCCCTACCACCAGGCCAGTACCCCTGGACTGAACACTGAAACTACATTAGACAAAGAGACTACCTCTACCTCCCCTCCTCAATTCTTGGGCAGCAGAATGGAGAGTAGGACTTTACTTGCTGGGGAGCAAGACAGGAAAGCTAGCATAGGGCTTTGTCTCAAGGCCCAGTGCCAGGCCTGCCGAAGTGAGACCAAGCACCCAGTAGAAATGAAAGTCCCATATGCAGGCCAGAACTCATAGACAGAGCCTCTAGACCAGTCTGGCATCAGAAAAAGACTGTATGTCTGCATGACAGACTTGAGTTTTGACCACATCAGTTCAGCCTTTGAGTGGACCTAGGGAGCATTCATTCTCCTGAGATTGTGCAGGCCCCTGCAGTTGTAAGACTCAGGTGGGACCAGCTTGGTACCAACCTTTGTGGCCAAACAACTCTTTCCACCAACAATCACCAGTACTAGACAGCACAGCTATCACCAGGACAATGCTCACAGACTGAACCCTTAAACTGCCCAATACCAGGCAGATCTGTGTTTCAGTGGGACAGATTGATGTTTCAGCCAGTATTACCACACTGGCTTTGCCATTGGACTGGGTGTACTCCTGAGACTGTGTGGATTCCTGTGGCTATGAGAATCTGCTGCAGCTCAGCTGAGAGTCAACCCAAGTGGCAAAGTACCTTGAGCAACACTACTCTAACCTTGGGCATTGTAGTGGTGGAAGACCCCATTCACTTCGGGTAGGAAAAAGCAGAAAGCACAGGACATTATTACTAGCTCTTAGTGCTGAACTGATGAAACTTAACACTGGGCAGATCCTAATAGTCCTCTCCTCAGGCCTGCCTATGAACAGAGCCTCTGGAACAGTTCCAGTGCCAAGGAAAGACATATGTCCCCACTCAATTATACTTCTGTTCCAACTACATTATCTATGGATGGTTCCAGCAGTCTTAAGCCATGAGTCCTCCTCAGTAATAGCCCATAACATTGTGTGCCTTGATCCTAACCTAGTGTCTCGGTAGTCTTAGTGAGGTGTTGGCTCAGGGTGTGATAGAATTTGGTGGTTTTGATGGCCACAGGTGTAACATAGGAGCCTCAGGCTGATACATCCATGGTGATTGCCTACAGTTGGGAAGAATCTTACAGTGTCAGACTACACTCCAGTAACTATGGTTTAGGGATATAGGCCTAAACACACACATGCCCACACATGGCATTTTACACATCCATAAAGAAGAATGAAGTTTTGTCATTTGCCTGTAAATGGATGAAATGACAGAACATAATATTAAATGAAATATGACAGCCTCAGAAAATCAGGGTCATATTTTTCTCTTATATGTGGAACATAGAAAAAAAGAAGGGCAAGGAAATTTTCATGAAAATAGAAGGGAGACCAGTAGAATAGAGAATGGAGATTTGGATGAGGGAGAAGACAAGAGCAAAGGGAGGTACTAGGCAGTGAAATTGAACAAATTATGTTATGTTTATGTACAAACATATCATAATGAATCCCACCATTTTGTATAATTATAATGCATCAATTCTAATCTTGTGTGTTGCAAGATTAGATTTCTGTTCCAACTACATTACCTATGGATGGTTCCAGCAGTCTTAAGCCATGAGTCCTTAGTATAAATACTAAAACAAATTATTAAAAACTAGTAAATGATATTAATGTGTTAAGTGATAGGCAATATTGAAAGATGTAAAAATGGGATATAAAAATTTTTAAATATGAGGAAAAATGGAATGCAACAGGAGAGTTTTCTTGTGAGTATATTTTCCTCCTGTTCTTTTTCCATTTTGTTTCTTTCTCTTCTTATGCTCATGTTAAATTGCTGTCATTCAAGCTAGATATGATCAGAAGATTTTGTTGGTGAGCCTTATGGTAATAGACAAACAAAAATAAGCAAGAAATCAAAACATACCAGTAAATTCACTTAACCACCAAATAAAACTACAAAAGAGGGAGGGAGAAAGAAGGAAAAAAACTACAAAGAAATTAGAAAACAAGTAAGAACTTAGGTATCCATAAATACCTTGAATATAAATGCCTTAAGTTTTCCAATTAAAAGATATAGAGTGGCAGAATGGATTAAAAACAATGGCAATATGTTACTTAAAAGAAACTCATTTCACCTGTAAGGACACGCATAGATTGAAAGTGAAGGAATAGAATAAGGTATTCTATGCAAATAGAAGCCAAAATAAAGAAGTATCCATATTTATATTGAAAAACAGAGTTTAAATCAAAAGCAGTAAAATGAAACAAGGAAGGTCATTATATAATGATGAATCAGTCAATTCATCAAGATGAATGAACAATTCTAGACCACAGATAATCAGGGGGCACTCCTTCTAACTCTTCAAAGAGCAATTAGGTGCCTAGACATGCCAAGGAACTGTGTAACACATCTCTGCCTTGGCTCTGAGATATACCCCCAGTAAGAGATCACTCCATGTTAAATAACTCAGCAAGGAATATTTTTAGAATCTTTAATGTAAGTTTTTTACTTCATTGTTATTTTCTTCTGTGTTTACTTCACAGTTTTCCTCACTTTTTGATATTGCATACTTTAATCCAATTTTATGTATTTTAATGTATTAATTGGATTTACTCTTCTGTCTTTCTCATTGTTATACTCTGCCCTCTTTTTTTCTCTGTGTCTGCTCACATTATCTGTTTTAGTCTCTCTTCTGCCTTTTCCTCTGCCTTTTTTGTTAACTTCCTCTTTACTTTTCCTTGTCATGCCCTATATCATTTAATGGAAATCTTTCTTCCTTTAATACTTAATTTTTCACTTTATTCAAAATCAAAGAAGAAATAAAAACCTTCCAAAATAAGCATGAACTAAAGGAGTTCATAATCATTAAACTAGCATTGTAGAACATACTCAAAGAATCCTATACAGAGAAGAGCAAGATAAAAATAAGAAAGAATGGAGGAGAAAGAATAAATCACATTAGAAAAATAAATAAGCTGCTGAGAAATAGAAATGATTCAAACCTTAGAAATAAACCACAATTACAGGAAGTAACATATACCTCTGTATATTAACAATGAATGTAAATGGTCTTAATTCTTTAAGTACATGACCAGAAATTTTGAAACTGACAGAAGGAAAAGAAAATGGTGGAAACACTTCAATATAGGTGCAGGCAAAACTTCATAAATAGTATCCCTATAACTCAGGAAATAAGAGAAAGAATCAATAAATGGGATGGCATCAAACTGAAAGTTTCTGCATATCAAAGAGAACCTACTCAATGGGAGAAACTCTTTGCCAGCTACTCCTCCAACAGAGGACTAATATCCAGAACATAGAAAGAACTCAAAAATCTCAACATTAAAAAAATGCAATCAATTAAGAAATGAACTAAACAAATATGTCTCAAAAGGAGAGTACAAATGGCCAATGATTATATGAAAAATATTCAACATTTTTGGCAATCAAGTAAATGTAAATCAAATCCATTTCATTCCAGTTAGAATGGCAACCATCAAGAATACAAATTACAATAAATGCTGGTGAGGATATGGTGAAAAAAGAATCTTATATACTGTTAGTGGGAATGTAAATTACTACAGCCACTATGGAAATTGGTATGGAGGTTCCTTAATAAACTAAAAATAGAACTACTACATTATCCAGCTTTACCACTCCTTGGTATTGATCCAAAAGAATTAAAGTCAGCATATTTTAGAAATGTATACATACCCAAGTTTATAGCAGTACAATTCACAATAGCCAAGTTATGGAACCAACCTAGGTATCTGTCTACAGGTGAATGGATAAAGAAAATGTGGTGTATACATGATGGAGTTTTATTCAACCATAAAAAAGAACAAAATTATGTAATTTGCAGGTACATGAGTGGAACTGAGATTATAATTCAAAGTGAAATAAGTCATACTCAAAAAGAAAGCTATCATGTTTTCCCACATCTGTGGAAACTGGAGGGGGAAAATAGGGATGCCATGAAAGTAGAAGAGAGACATGTAGGGTAGAGGAAGAGAATCAGGAGAGCTGAGATGGGATGTTGGGATGTTATTAGGAAGTGGAGTTGATCAAATTATATATTTATTTGTGCACCAATATGCCACAATGAAATCTACCATTTTGTAAAATTAATATACTCCATACAAATGAATAAATAAATCACCTTTGAAACATAAAATATGAATTGTTCAGTATTACACTGAACTCTATTAATAGGTACAAATAATATGTACTAATAAAAATAAAAATAATTAAAAATAAGAAAAATTGGTAAAAAATGAAATCAAAATGTCACAGTTACAGATGACATGACGTTCTATGTAGCAAACCCAAAATCTCAACAAAAAATTAGAACTAATAAATGAATTCAGCAAAGTTACAGGATACAAAATCAACATAAAAAATCAATAGTGTTGCTATATACCAGTAGTGAGTTATACAGAATAGAAATCAAGAAAGGAATACCTTTTACAATTGCTACAAAAATTAAAAGAACTAGAAATACAGTTAACCAAAGAGGTGAATGATCTCTACAATGGTTATTATAAAGCATTTATGAAAGGTGCAGAGGACAAAAGAAAATGGAAAGACATACTGTGTCATGAATTGGAAGAATCAATATTGTTAAAAGGCCCATACTAACCCTAAGCAATTTATGGATTCAGTGTGATGTCTATTAAAATGTCAATGGAGGGCTGAGGCTGTAGCTCAGCAGTAGCACACTTGCCTGGAATGTGTGAGGCACTGGGTTCCATCCTCAGCACCACATATAAGTAAATAAAAGGTCCATTGACAACTAAAAGAATATTTTAAAAAATCATTAAAATGTCAATGGTATTCTTCATAGAACTAGAAAAAAAACATATAATATTTATATGGAACCACACACACACACACACACACACACACACAAACACAAAAATAGCCAAAGCCATTTTGAGCAAAAAGAACAAAGCAGGAGGCATTATGCTACCTAACTTCAAAACATGGTCTCAGAATAGCCACAGTAGTCTTTAGAGAGAAGAGAAAATTAGTAATCTCATACTTCCCTGTTTCAAAACTTAGTACAAAGTTACTGTAATCAAAACTGCAGGGTGGACTGGGGATGCAGTTCAGTGAGAGTGCTTGTGTACCATAAGAGAGGCCCTGTGTTCAATCCCCAGCACTACAAACCGAAATAAAAATTTAAAACACTGCATGGTACTGGCATGTGAATAGATATGTAGATCAATGCAATAAAATTGAGAATTCAAAAATAAACCCTGACATTTATGGTCAATTTATTTTTTTTTAATTTTTTTTAATTTTTATTGTTGGTTGTTCAAAACATTACATAGTTCTTGATATATCATATTTCACACTTTGATTCAAGTGGGTTATGAACTCCCATTTTCAATTGATTTTTTAAAAAATTATTTTTGTTGTTGATAGAACTTTATTTTTATTTATTTATATGTGGTGCTGAGAATCAAACTCAGTACCTCACACATGCTAGGCAGGCACTTTACAACTGAGCTACAACCTTACAATCTTAATTTTTATAATTTTTATAATCTTAAAAAAATAATTTTTAAAGAATTTTGAAAACAATGAAGAATAATCTTCCTTAAAATAAATGGTGCATCTATTCGGTGGACAAATAGATAATTATATGTATATAAAATTATAAGATAAAAAATTTTGAACCCTTCCACTTATCACAAACAAAAATTGACTCAAAGGATCAAATATAAAGATCTAAAAGTAACACTAAAACTAAAAAGCTCTGAGAAGGAAATAGAAGTTTATATCCTGATGACCTTGGATTAGGCAATAGTTTCTTTCATATGATATCAAAAGCTCAAGCAACTGAAGAAAATAGATATGGTTAACTTCATGAAAATTAAAAAGTTGTTTGCACCAAAGGACAATATCCAGAAAGTAAAATACAACCCAGAGAAATGGAGAAAACGTTTGGAAGTAAATAGTACTATCCAGAATATATGGAGGACACTTACAACTCAACAATAACAAGACAAAAAAAATTGAAAGTGGGGAAATCATTGGAATAGATGTTTCTCCAAAGAAGATATATAAATGACCAAGCAAATCACATAAAAACATACTCAACATCAATGGTCATTAGGGAAATACAAATCGAAACTATAATGAAATACTGCTTCACACAAAAATGACTTTAATAGTTGAAAAAGAAGATAAATGCTCGTGAAGTTGTAGAAAAACTAAAAACCTCATAAATTACTGGTGGGAATGTAAAGTGAAGCTGTTACCATTAAAACATTTTAGTGGTTCCTCAAAATTTTAAACATGGAGTGGCCCAGTAATCCCATTCCTAAGCATATACTATGAATAATGATAATGTATCTTTTTTCAAAAATTTGTATGTCCATAGCAGCATTATTTCTAATAGATGAAAAGTAGAAAGAACTCAAGGGTGATGAGCAAATAAATAAATGTGGTACATACATGCACTAGAATTTTATTCAATCATTAAAAATAATATAGTCCTGATACATGCTATAACATAGGTGAACCTTGAAAATATAATAAGTAAAAGAAATCAGTCACAAAAAGACACATGGTATGATTCCACTTATATGAAATGTCCAGGATATAAGGAAGAGTTGTTGTTGCCAGGGTCTGGGAGAAGAGGGAGAATAGTTATCTCTAACAGTTAAGAGTTTCTTTTTGAGGAATTTGATAGATGAGGAAATCACACAATATTGTGAATATGCTAGAAACCATTAAATTATACACCTGAAGAGAGTAAATGTGTCTTTTATCTACAATTTTAAAGGGATTGGAATTCTTTATTTTTGAATTTCAATTTGTTATATTCTTGAGCATCTTTTTATCAGGATGATCGATGCTTTTGAACATCCCTATTTTTCTGCTTTGAATTTGGGTGAGCATGAATGATAGTGACAGACATTTTGGTTTTCACAAGGTCTTTTTTCATCATTACAGTGGTCTTCATTCTAGTACATGCATCCCAGCAAAAGAGCAGCATAGGTTAAGAGATGGCATTTTGTGGCCAGTGTGTCTGTACTATGGTAATAATGGAGATCACCTGTTCTTCTCTCACTGAAGGTGCCTTGAAGACAACGAGTGGAACTACACCAGAGCTGGTCAGGTCTTCATTATGCTTCAGGTGAGACCTGGGGGCCAAGAGGGTAAAAAATGTATGTCTGTGGGCCTTCAGTAAAATAGAGATTGGGTGGATGGAACTCAGGGCACCTAGCTCTTCTGACATTCCAATTCCTTCCCTCCAGACGGAGGGCAAGATCCCAGAAGAGGCCTTCAAACAGTTACCCTGAAAGGAGCCCTTGAATATTGATGTTCTTTTCATCCACATCATTGTTTCTCTGTCACCAACTTAAGTTTATGATGCTTTGGAGATCTAGCTGACCAAGAAGCCAAAGTTAACCTGTAGGCTAGGTAAACATAGCCTTCCTAAGGGCCAGTTGTTCTGTTTTCCCCATTGAAAGTGGCCGTTTATTTTCATAATAAAGATTGATATTCCACTTTACATGTTGTTGTGCCCAGGATTGATCTTCTTTGACATAGCTGTAAGCCAGTGAGGACTTGGGCACCCCTGCTCCCACCAGAAGTGTGGAGAATAAATTTGGTTCAAAACTTGCCTGAAATTTGAAACTGCTAACTGCCAGTCATTGGGAAAGATCCAACAGAACTGACCATATGATATGAGATTCTGTGCTATTGTTATTTGAATGTGAAAATAAGTGGCTGAAGGCCTTCAAGAACATGAAGAGAGAACATCAATATCACTTCTGTGAGGGATGCTGTCCTGGCTGTCCTTAAGCAGATCTTTTTAGGCTTTCTTCCATGGGTACTTGTAAATAAATTTTCATGAGAAAGGACACACGTATATACCATGTTGGCCTTTGATGATGTTGAGACTGTGAGATGCTCTACCCAGCGCTCTTCAGAAGCTAGGGTGTGACTTGGCACAAGAGAAACTTCTCAAAGGATGCTTCCTGGATTTCAGGGGCTGTGGACGGATGGAAGGAAGGAAATTAGGTAGGTGAGGGCTCACATATTTTACTTCTCATTCCTAATCATGTGAGCATTTTCATAGACCGTACCATGCTTAGCTTTGTGAGATGCACATAGGTAAATGGGAAATGGGCTTTTCCACAGCTTTTCCCACCCTTCCATCTGTCTCCCTACCCAGCTTTCCACCCTTTCCCTTTCCTGAAGGTGCTCTGGGAGGAGTTTGCAGTCAGCACTTGCAGGGGAAGAATCAGCATGTCTGCCCAGTGCATCCCTCACAGAGCTGATAGCAGGTGCTCAGGGCCATGATCTTGAGTGGCTTTAACCACATGTGTTGTGTTCATTGACAAATAACAACAATGGTGTGGTCCTATGGGATATTCCTATTGACTGGCAGTTAGAAGTTCCAAATTCCATGCAATTGTTGAACATGCCATCTGCATACTATATTCTTCACACTTCTGGAATGCTTGCACTTTAGAAAACAGGTATAATTTTTTAAAGTAAAATAATAGCAGTACAAGATTTTCAAGTTGTTATCCTATAAATGACATGGGTGAAGCACCACCAGTTGGCAATAATTGCCTGTACTTCTTGGGTGTTTGGCAGAAATAATTTCTTACCACTTGACACTTTTGGATTTTTATATATGCTTCCAGTAGGGAGCCAGATATTGAAGTGTGGATTTCTGAAAAATTGGTACTGAGGCAACAGTTGGCATTACATAAAGAATAATGACAACTGTTCTTCCAAATAGGACCTCAGTGGTCAGAGCCAAGCTCCTGCAACTCACTAAGCCTTGGCCTTCTTACATTGGGAACAGAGATTACACCACATACTTCTTGGCCTCATAGGAAGGGATAGAGATGGCCTCACATGGTATTGAACAATCGCAGTGTCTGGCTCAACTCAGGCTCTCTCAGCTATCTGGGTTCCCTAGTAGGCAGGAGCCATGGAAACCATGGCATGGATCCTCTACTTCCTCTACCATCAGGCTTCCACATCCTCAAACTCCTTCCCTAGCCAGATCAGAAAGCATGGTTTCCTTCCAATCACCCACCTGCTAATTCCCACAGCTATCATTAGGCCCATGCCACCAGGCAAGCAAATGCTAACCCTGAGATGCCCCCCAGGTGAGTTGGTATATAAATATGTACACACACAAACACGCACACACTTCTATCTACAAATATTCCCTTAGGATATTTCTTGGAAGAGTAAATGATGATTCTAATATTGTTACTGAAATTTGTGGTTTGGGGACAGCAGGTATACTTATACATTGTTTATGAACATCTACTTAAGCATATTTATTTTTAGTGCCCACACAGAACAATTGCATCCTATATACATACATATTTACACATATAAATATTTTATATAGAGATAAATATTTTAGAGAGATTCATAATGCATGTACCCATTTATATCCATTATTGACACAAAGTTGTTTACAATCACACATGCTATCAATTTTATAGGATATATGTGATGATCTTTTATTCTTGACATTGTTAATTTGGGGTTAATTGCATATAGTGTCTGGTGAGAGAACTGATTAGTGTAGGAGTCAGCAAATGGAAGCTGTGGCCAGCAAGGTCCATCTACAGCTCCTATGTTCATTTCCCTGGGTCCTTAAACAGTCTGCTTAGGGATAAGGTGAGAAGGATGCTGAGACTACAGAACTCACATGAGCTTAGATCTAATAGTGGTATTATTTTCCATATGTCACTTCCCTTCCTGTCCATCACGTACAAAAGCATCAAGTTCATGGACACCTCCAAAAAAGTGCACCTCTTACAAAGGTTACATGTGAGGGTAGGTAGTAGACTTCCGCCCGTGACCCATCAGGGCCCAGCAGCCTCTGTGGGGAAGGGGACCCAGGAGTGCCTACAGGAACACCAGGGACAGTGGCCCTGATGATGCTCTTTTCCAGAACTCACTCCAATTGTGTGCCTCTCCTCAGAATACCCTTGGGTCCTGCTTATTACTCTTCACTCCTAACTCTTTGTTCCAAAATCTGTTTCTGAACTGATCCCCATACTCCTGGGACGCCGCCCATAGCTCCAACCCTCAGCCCTATGCTTAACTGCTGATTATCATTGTAAACATGGATTCCTTTCCTCCTATTTTGCTTCTCAGAAGGCTTAGCATTATTCCCCTCCACACAGACTTCCCTTTCACACATTACCCCTTGTGATTATACCCTCCCATAACCTGTCTACTGGAGAAAACCAGAAGGTAGTTGTGAACCCTTCACTCCCACAGTGAATATACAAAGGCATGAAACTCAGACTCAGAACAGGAAATGTTAGACACTAGTCCCCACCCTCACCAGAATATAAAAACATAGAGAAAGTTGGGGCTGGGGTTGTGGCTTAGTGGTAGAGTGCTCGCCTAGCATGCACAAGGCACCAGGTTCCATCCTCAGCACCACATAAATATAAAATAAAGATATTGTATCCACCTAAAGCTTAAGAATAAATATTTAAAAAATAGAGAAAGTGTCTGGGTGTTTTAGCATCCTAAACTGCATCAAAGGAATGTGATGATGAAATGGTAGGAAGACACACTTTCTGGGGATTGGGAAAGTTGTGCTAAGGCCTTAAAATCTACATTTGTAACAGGATCCAGCTGTGATACTTAATTTTATAGGTCAATTTGGGTAGGTGACAATACTCAGATATTTGGTAGAACATTTTTAATGTTTCTGTGATGGCATTTTTAGATGAAATCAGCACTTAAATCAGCAGGCCTTGAGTAAAGCAGATTACCCTGCCTAGTATGGATTGGCCTCATCCAACCTCCTTCAAAGATATTGGAGGAAGAAATGACTGACTTACCCCAAGGGAGAGAGAATTCTGCTACAGACTGCCTCCAATTGGAGCTGTTTGTTGGGTGTTCAGTCTGCTGGACTTCTCTGTAGATTTGGGACATTCCTGGCTCCATTCTTTCATGAGCAAACTCCCAATAAATACACAAACACACACACACACATACACACACACCTTATTGGTTCTGTTTCTCTGGAGAACCCTAATAAATCAAGTAATTCTGAAGCTGCTATTTAATGGATTGTGCTTTGAGTAACAGGTAATTAGAGAATATCTGGCATGTGGGCACATGGCCTGACTCATATATAATAATATTCATTGTTGTATTGTTTGTGAAAGAATGAAAAACCAAAACATCCATCAAAGTTATCCAAATAATACATTGAGATGAATTCTTTGAGTATAATATTACATAGCAGAGAGAAAGAATGTCCCAGACCTATAAGAATAAGGAGATTATCTATCTATCTATCTATCTATCTATCTATCTAGATATCTCAGAAAATATAATGTTAAATAAAATTATCAAATGAAAGATAAGAACACCTACAGTATGAAATAAATAAATATAAAACATATACATATAACATTTTAAGGATCTTTTCATTCACAATACAAATATAAAGCAACTTGTGGAGAGGATGAACAACTTATTCTGGTTATGTTATATCTTCAGGGCAAAGGAAAAGACAATGTACAATTTAGGGGAAGGGCCCAAAGCATTTGTCAAGTTTATTACTTAGTATGAGTATTGGGTACATAAACCTTCATTTTATAGCTCTCTGTAACACTTGTATATTTGGTATGTTTGATAAGTATCAAAGATTTTAGAGGTTAGTTTTTATTATAAATCTGATGTATACTCATTTTACCAACTGATTAAAATATGTTTAATTATACAATAACCAGCACTTCCACCATCACTGAAAAAAAACATTAATATTTGTTGTGTTTCATTCCTTTATTTTTTGTTTCTTTGAATATGTGCTAATACATGGTATATATTACATCCAAATTTCATGGAACCATGATGTATATGTAATTTTATGCTATCCTTGTCCTGTTGACTTTTAATATTAAATCATGTGACATGGGAAAAATATTGAGTTTTGATTTTTATGCACCTGTCCAATTTCTTGAACTATGCCTCCAAATGCGCTGGATGGCAATGTACATCAACCAGTCTGTTCTCAACAATAATGAAATTGCCCCACTACCAAATAATTGCACTACCTGGCAATGCAAACCCCAATGATTTATCTTTTGAATGGCTGGGAGGGGTCCTGGTAATCATAATGAATGATGCAAGCATACACTTAATATTAGAAGGTGCTAGACATTGCTCTGATTGCCTTCAATGTAGTCATTTTTTAATTTTCACCACAACCTCAAGGGGGCAGGTACCATTACAATTCCCCTTTAGCACAAGAGGAATTTTTGTTTTGTTTTGTAATAAATATAATGTATACTTGTTTTACAGAGAGTAAAGAAAGTAAATTACTTATTCAAGATCACAAATCCCACAACAGAGGGTTCCTAGGTCAAATCCCTCTGTCTCCTCCCAAATCTTGCACCCATAACAACTGTTTTTAATTTGAGTGTTCTTCTGTGTTAAGGCTGAGGCCAGTGTAGAAGAGGCTCACCCAAGATCCTGTGGTTTTGCAGTGGGCACGGATATTATTTTGTTCACATTTATACTCTTATCTAAAATTAGATGGAAATTGTTCAAACAAGGAGGAAAATAAGGGGACAAGAAATTACTTAAAATAAAACTGAGAAGTTAAGCAAATTTCCTGGAGAAAGAACCTTGTCAATTAATTATCAGGAATTCAAAACCTGTAATTAAACAGAACCAATATTTTTATGCTCTATTATCTTGGAAGACAATCAATGAACTTAGGAGTATTGATTAGGATTTTTCTTTAATGATGAGCTTTACTGCTTATCTGTCATCTACCCATTTACCTGTCATCTACCTAGAAATTACTAAATGCGTAGCAAAATTTAAAAATTCAAAGTATATAAAATATTTGCAACTTTTACTACAGATATGAGGTTAATATCCTCAAACGCATAACAGAGAAATAGGCCAAAACTTACAACAGAGTATGCACATAAAATATAACATAAAATCCCAATAAAACACTTGAAAACATGCCCAATGATAGAACTGATTAAATGCTAAATAAGCTCTCAGACTACATGAAACAGGTAAATATCAACACAATATTTATAGGGCAGTCATAAGTTTATAAAAGAATATTGGGCTTACATTTGAATAAATATATCTGTATTATATTAAGATATACACAAAAATCAGATGAATATACATCAAATTATTATTAATATTTTCTGTTGGGGTGGGAGGGCAGGCAGGATGATTAATATCCCGAGGCTTGAATTTGGCAAAATGAATTAACCCCCAAATATCTTTTCGAAATACTGATTATGAAATACTTTTCAATAAACAATGATTACCCCATTCTGAAATAACCATTTTTTTCTTTCTTCTTTATTCTTTTAAAATATATAATTCATAGTAAGAGCTACTGTATTTAAGTGGCTACAACCCTGTTCATATCTCACAGTGTTGGTGAGCAAAAGTGTCTAGGGTCATAACAAAGAGGTCACAATGTACACAAGTGTAATATTCCTACAGCAGTGGTCAGGATCTCAAAAGTAAGTAAAACCAGTATATGTCATCTCCCTTATACACATCTCAGCAGTGATAAGTCCAGTATGAATGTTCAGAGTACCCCTTCCCAGGAGACCATTCATAAAGTGTCTGTTCATATTAGGATACTAGAAGAAGTGCTTGAATTAGACACATTTGTAACATAATTTACAGACATAATTAATCTGCCTGACAAAGGGAAATCAGACTAGCCAAAAGAGTCATGTTCACCTATGACAACAGGTAATTTAAAAAAGAAAAATGAATGGCAATCGACATATGTTAAATTGCTCAAACACACCAAAACTTCAAGAAATATAATAAAAGCACTGAGGTATATAAATATATAAGCAATATACAGAACATGTTGTTCAAAGATATCTGATTTCTGAAGAATACATATTTTCATAAGAATATACATATTTTTAAAAAAAAACTATTTTTGATGGTAGTTGAACCCAATACTTTTATTTTATTTATTTTTATGTGGTACTGAGGATCAAACCCAGGGCTTCACATGTCCTAGGCAAGTGCTTTACCACTGAGCCACAACCCCAGCCCCTATTATTATATTTTTAAATATAAAGAAACCCACATAAAACATCTGGAAAGTATTTAAAAATCAATTGAGTGATTATTTTGAGGCAAGATACAATAAGGTAGTAGGCAAAGATAATGCCTCCTTTACATTTATCCTTCTGCAGTTTTGCCAAGTGCTGAGAGAACACTTACACAGAATTTTAATTAGCAAATTACTAAGATAAAACTATGCCAGCATATGATAAAACTGATTGTAGTTTGATTTCTAAAACTAATGCTGCAAAAATATATGGATAGTAAAAGATACTAAATATATTGTAACATAAAAAGGAGCTTGATATTTATAACCACACATGCACATTAACTTAACTACATTGAATCAGAGAGAGGAGCCTAAGGAAATATTGTATCACAAGATTAAATGTCTGTGGGCCCTGTCTGCATCATCACCTAATGCTTCCTTTGTCATACAACTTCCAGAAAGTTTCTCCTCTGAGCTTCCATGAGGATAGTCCTCTTTCTCCCCCTCTATATTTCCTAAGTCTCTTTTTAAAATTTGTTCTTTTAGATATACAAGACAGCAGAGTGTATTTTGACATATTATGCATACATGGAGTATAACTTACTCTAATTCTAGGACTCTTGGAGGCAAGAATAGCCAGGGTGCCAAGCTGCAATTCTAAGTTTGATCACCAGATGGCACTGACCACCAATTTCAATCTTATTTTTCCATGTAAAGATATTCATTTGGTAAACCAACAAATACTACTTTGGAAGTTATGAAAAAAGTGAAATAAAATAATTATTAATTAATTAACTCAGAAGTTAACACTTTACATTTGCTACATTATTTAAAGAATTTTCAGAGTATGGGTCTCAAATTTCAGTTTACATCAGAATCACATGATAGGCTTATTAAAGGATTGCTAGAACTCATCCCAAGAATTTCTGATTCAGTAGTTCTGGAATGGAGCCTAAAAATTAGTATTTTCTAGAAAGTTCCCAGCTGTTGCTGGTGATGGTCTGAGGACCACACTTTGAAAACCACCAATGCAGATCAACAAACAAAACAGTATTTAGCCTTTACAGAGTATTTAGAGAATCATACTGTGTTGAGAGTGCTAGTTGGGGTACATGATTTGGGGTTGAGGCAATGGAGTTGAAGTGTGCAGTGGGACTACAGACTGAAGCAGTGAATGTTGTAATGTCACTCTCTCTAAAGTATGAGGGGACCAGTCATAGATGTCCTATTCATAGATGAATAGGACAGCATAGATCCCCCACGTGGACATTGGTAATTTCATCATGAATTTCCAAGGAATAACCTTCTACTTCTGGGGAAGTGATGTAATTACAAACAGGTCAGGTCACAGGTGTTCCCTTACTGTAGCCTTCTCTCCTGCAGATCTGCTATTAGTATTGGTTCCCTCTACTGTCTCTTCCTTGAAAGGGAATCTACTCTTATACCTCTTTTTTTAACCTCTATTTTACTTATTTATTTTTATGTGGTGCTGAGGATTGAAACCAGTGCCTCACACATGCTAGGCAAGTGCTCTACCACTGAGCCACAACCCCAGCCCCTTCTCTTATGTCTCTTACAGTCTTTCTTCTCTTACAATATAAAAGGCAAAATGCCAAGGGCAGGAAAGCATGTTAGATGGCAGAAAATGGTGTGACAATTTTTTGTTGTATTCCCAAGCCCCTTAGGTAATTTATCCTACAAAACTAGAGTCATCATGGCTAATACATCAAGAGAGTTTGCACATATTTGCCTCCCTACTTTCAGGGACCCAATTTCTGAGAGTTATGCTATTTATTTAGTTTCTATCACAGTCATCTCTATTGCATGAGAGAGAAGGCAGGGTCAGGCAGAGACAGTAATCAGTAAAGCCTTCATGGGTTTTTTGTTGTTGTTGTTGTTTCCCCAAAACAACTGTGTGAAGAAAGCACCTTTATTTCCAATTCACTGATGATCAGCATCAAGATTGCCAAGGATAAACCACATTTCTAGGAAAATAGCAAGTAAGAGATTCAGCTTTTTCACCTCCACATGGTATTCCCAGCAACCTTCATTGCGGAGGATACCTTCCAGAGAATATGAACTGGCCATTGTAAACTTTTATGGTTTTGTTCCTGAATTATGCCATGCACATAGTGTATGTGCACACAGACTCTGAAACCCAAGCTTTGCCCACTGTGTTGTCTTCCTGGGCTTTGAATGATCTCTACCTTAAATCTTCCCAGAAAATGGCAATCTCTGCACTCCTCCAATTCTTTGAAACTTTGACAATGAACTATATTGTTTTATTCATTATAAAAATCAATTACATTTTGGGATGGAGATATGGCTCAAGCGGTAGTGTGCTTGCCTGGCATGCATGCGGCCCAGGTTCAATCCTCAGCACCACATACAAACAAAGATGTTATGTCTGCCAAAAACTAAAAAATAAATATTAAAAATTCTCTCTCTCTCTCTCTCTCTCTCTTAAAAAAATCAATTACATTTAAAATTTAAAAGATGTATAAAAATTGTGGGGGAAATTTTCACATATACCTCAGAAAACACTTTGTATATCAGAGACTTTTAACCAAGAGAAAGAAAAATACATAAAAAAATGTAAATCTCATAGAAAATTATTCGAATGCAATTAAACTATGACGTGTCCAACAAAAATTAACACAAAAATAAAAGTCAAAGTAACTTTATCCTGAGCTAACAATGGTAAGTTGCATATACAGTTTAGAGTCATCACATTTTTATAATATATGTGTGTATACATCTATACATGTATTCCCATATAAATATATTCTCACAAACATTTTCTCTCTTTGGAGAAAAAAGATCATCAACATATTATGCCCTGAATGATTAACAATGGATATCTTAGGTAGGAGAGAGGAAGTAGATACAGGATTATTTTACTTTCCACATGTACAAGTCTTATTGTTTGATTTCTTTCAATTGTAAACATATTTTAGTTTTGTGATTTAGGAAAGTAACAAATTTTGTAAGTGAGGAAAAAATCTTGTTATGATTTGACTTCAGAACTAATTTCATATAAATCTACTAGCCTGAAAAAGAATTCACAGTTAACAATTTATTTTTTAAAAGGCAAATTACATGCCATATGTATAGTATGTTCAGTCACATTAATTGTTGATAATAACAGATATGTATGAGTAGGTTCATGTTATAAAGCAAATGTGTCTAAAAGGATATGACCAAGAATACAAAATAACCTCCCTCACCTACACACAGGCACATGAGTGCGCACACACACACACACACACACACACACACACACACAACTCCTTCAGATACACTAACACTGTTTTCTTTTCATTAGAAGACAGGAATGGAACTTCCTGCCAGGAGCTGTGAGCCAGGCAGCAACTGATTCTGCAGGAAAGGCTGCCTGTGTCATTTAAGTCTCCAGCAAGCCCGGTTTGTGGGGTCAGGTCTTAGGCTGGTTTTGAACTCCTGATTCCCCTGCCTCAGTCTCCCAAGCTGCTGGGATGACAGGCATGCACCATCATTTCCAGATCTTGAGACTATTTTTTAGCATATGTTTCCTAATGGAGTTTGAAAGAGGAGAGGAGATATATGCATTTCCTTTTATTATTATTGCGTTATCCTGTTAGATTCCCTCCCTCTCCCAATTCCTTGCATAAGGGCCTCCAAGATATCTAGAGTTGTAGTTCTAACTTTGACCAACTGGTGGCGACAGGCTCACTAGTCTATCTTTGCTGCAATAGAAAAGCATCGATTTTTGCAGAGATAAAAAAATATGCAATGAATATTACTAAATATATTTAAAATTTTCACATGGGGAAACAAAACTAAAAATGTCTATGCAATTTCATTTATTGATAACAACTCCCAGAGCTGAGTCATTCACCATCTTTTGTTTATTCAGTACACATTCATGGGGCACCGCCAGGTGGAGTCTATTTGTCCACCTCGTTCTTATCTCTGATGCCCAGATACCCATTTCCAACTTCTTATAAACATGTTCCCTTGAAGAAAGATGACTGCACTTCCTTTCTGCATGTTACAGTGAACGTGTATTTCTCTGTTACACTGAAGAGTAAAAAAATTGACAGGATAAAGCATTAAATAATAAAAGGAAATGCATATATCTCCTCTCCTCTTTCAAACTCTGTCAGGAAACATATGCTAAGAAATTGTCCCAAGATATGAAAGTGATGATGCACGCCTGTAATCCTAGCAGCTTGGGAGGCTGAGGCAGGAGATTCAGAAGTTCAAAGCCAGCTCAGCAATTTAGTGAGCTCTAAGCAACTTAGTGAGACCCTAAATATAAAAAAGGGCTGAGGATGTGGCTCAGTGATTAAGTACCCCGAGTTCAATCCCCAGTACCAAAAAAAAAAAGTCCCAAGATCTTAAATTACATAAGTGTTTGTACAGTGCATGTCTTGTGTATCTTTAATATAGTTATGCTATTTATTTACACCCAAATACCCTCATTTATGGAAGAAAGGATTCTGGGAATTGCAATTCTGATATCTTAAAGGCCATATAGTACATTCCAAACACTTTGTATAATTTCTCTGATATTCTCCTTTAAAATGTGGTTAGGCAGAATTTTTGCTACTTAGCAATAATCTATTGCTTATGTCATTATTTTACATTGATTTTGACATATATTATATATGTATATATGACAATAAAGAGGTAATGTACTACTTTTGAAAACATTGTGGTGATTAAAGAGTTGGGGACCCAGGAAAAAGGTCATGGCCAATATCTGTTATACCTCAGCATTCATGAGTGCGGGGAGCTGCTTACCACCACAGGGACAAACTACCACTGTTCCTTGTCTGTCCACTCCACAAACACCCACATGCCCAAACCTGTAATGCAGAATGTCAAAATGGAGGGCAAGGTCAACCAGAAAAACTCTGTGTATTCTCAACAAGACACAGATAGTGAAGATGCAGACGGAGCCAATGAAGACAATCTGTAAAGTCACGCAGAGATAAAGGTGCTACATAGTTTTGTACATCTGAGTGCATGGTGGGCAAACTTTGGCACCACTGTGCTAAAAGATTATCAAATCAGAATTCTCAGTTTATTTCTCAGTGTGTAAGTTCATCTTTTCAACTGAAAAGTCTATTGCCTTTCCATGTAGACATTCACCTCTTCACTTTAAAATAACACCCTCTGTCAAATCATTTCTTTTCCCAGTGTGTGAAAATGGATTGTCTCAACAGGAGAACAAGTATTCCTTTGTATTCAGTCATATTTATTTTGAGAGCTTAAATCAGAGTATTTACAATGATTCTGGGACTTTTTTGTCACATATTCCTTATCTAGGAATCAAAGCAACCTAATTTTGTTCTTAATTTGTATGATTTGAATTTACACTATCCATAAGCAAACATATTGTTGTGCAGTCTCATATTGGTGTTTGGATTAAAATAAAAATATTGAATTTTGAGAAAAATCATTCAGTAGGAAATTATGTATTCTGTATGCTTTCTGCCTAGTTTTGACAAAGAGATATTTTCCATTGGTGGGTATCTTTTCAAAGTCAAATGATAAGTAGATTTCTCTCTCTTGAAACACTATCCACATATTAGCAGATAAAACTTCACAAATGCTGTTAAACTGAGTACTGTTTTTTTCACATTAATAGGATTTTAAAAATAGTATTCAAAGCTCAGCAAAGACTAGTAGTAATATTCTGAGTCCTAGACATCCGGTTGACATTTCCTCCTTCACTATGTGAAGTTGTAACTGAGATTTGCATGAAGAAAAGACTACTTACTCCCTGTCTTCTCTGTGAAATATGTTCTATGCTCAGGGTTTCTTGATGTATGGAATTTAGATCATTACTCATTGCCATAAGAGATCACGATCATACAACAACAGTCCATATAAACTGAAAATCCCTGTAAAATAAAATAAACTGGTATTAGTGTGGCAGGCAAAAACAGTTGTTCTTATTTTAGGAAGGCTCTTGGGGCCTGACCATAGTGTCCCCATTTTTCTCATTGGATATTATATTTAACCTTGATCGTTGAAACTTTTTGGTAAACATTTCCATTAATGTCCATAATAAATCAAGTAATAAATAACTTCTTGTTTCCTATATCTGGACAAAGCATGTAAGGTCAGTTTCTTTGTGTTTTGCTGTTGATTTAATTCCCTTTTTTTCTACTTTTAAATCTTTAATTGGACTTTGTTTATATAAAGATACTTGTGAAATATTAATTAAATCTCTTTCATCTTGATTTTATTTATCTGGTTTTAGATGTTATATCTTTCAATAAATATCAGTTTACAACAATTAGAAGGTAAAAACTGATGATTCAAGGGGTACAATTTTGTCTACACACTGTTTAATTTTTAGATAGTTGCTAATATGTAAAAATTGGAAGATTCTCTCTCTCTCTCTCTCTCTCTCTCTCTCTCTCTCCTCTCTCTCTATCTCTCTCTCTCTCTCTCTCTCTCTCTCTCACACACACACACACACACACACACACACATATCTCCCTGCCTTATCTTGAAAAGTGAAAAGTTCGGCCACATGGGAGGAATACCTTCCCATATGCCCTCAAGGAAAAGGACTGACTGGAGCTGAGTAGCATCTTCTTTATCCTGTTCACCACTGTACTTCCCTCTCCTATTGTACGACTGCCCAAATGACACAAAATGCTGTTTTTTATTGTACTATTATTACTATAGCTTTTCTTACAGTAAAGAGAAAAAATGAACTATTTCGTGCCAAAATAGTATATTTTAAACATTCTCACCATAAAAAGTGAGTCCATAAATATGTTAATTAGTTTGATTTAATTATTCCACAATGTATACATGTATCAAAACATCATGTTATACCCCATAACTATATACAATTAGTATTTGTCAATTAAAAATAAAATTTGTAAATGGGCAAAACAAGACTAGAGAGCACTTACTTGTGGTAGCAATGAATTTTCCTATATTTGTAATATCTGTCTGCTTCCATTATTTACATAATCAATTTAGCTCCTGTGTGCCCCATACAACCCTTCTGAGAATATGATAAGTACACACATTTTAGCATTTTGAAACAAATAAAAGCATATTTGAAGCAACATTTAATGACATGTTAGAAAAAATATTCAATAAGACACGAGAAACTTCCATTTGTCTTATTGGTGTTGGTATAGTCTTTTATGTGACCTCCTTCTGGAAGTCATAATGGAGTATTGGAAGATAATATATCTTAGATGAATTCATTTCTGTGCCAAGTTACCTCTGGCCATGATATTTTTCTATGACCCTATGAGTGATGTGGGAACAGTATTTCAATCATACCACCTCACATTAGAGATAAGATAGTGGTCTGGACAACCTTTGCCTGTTTTCAAAATGGTTTGCTTTATGCCCTTATATGAATTGTATGGCAAACATTCAACATGACTCTAAGTGCCTGAAAGCTTAGGGAATGAATTTGATGGATTTAGATTGCAGGTAACCAAATCAACTCCTGCTGCTGTCTACATTTGTAATTTTTATTTGTGAACCACAGGAAAGCATTAACTTAACTGCTAAATGTGCTCTTTGAAAATTTCAGGTATTTTATTTGTCCATACTCCCTACAGGTCCTTGCTCATATGCAGCCATTTGGTAACACTATGAAAAGAGGGGATTTTTATTCATTTGGGGTTTTTTTGTTTTAAATTGATGCATATTAATTGTTAGGTAATTATGGGGTACAGTGTGTTATTTCAAATTATGTATACAATGTATAATGATCAGATCAGAGTATCTGGCATGTCCATCACCTCAAGCATTTATAGTTTCTTTGTGATGAGAACATTCAGAGTCCTCCCTTCTATTTTCATATACACACTACAATACTGTTAACTATAGTCACCCTACTGTGCTATAGAACACCAAAACTTACTCCCCCTATCTAACTGTAATTTTGTACATGTTGACCAATCTTTTCCTATTATCCCTTCCCCACACAGCTTTTAAGTGGGCAGAATTGCAATGGATCTTGGCTTCTAATTCTCTGCTCTTAACTATTTCTATACTGTGCCTCTCCAAATTAACTATAGCATCTCACATACTCTATAGTTTATATTTTGTTTATTTTTTTATCAACACCACCATAACTTGAATTCCAGAAGGGCAAGAATTCTGTTCATGGGTTCATGGCTATAACGTAAGGCAGAGGTACAGTGTCCTATAGCCACCAAGTAAAAAACCTGGTATAAACATAAGCACTCACCTTTCTTATGTTTAATGTTTGGGTGGTGCACCTTTAGCTATCCTTTAACTTTTAGCCTATTTGGCTATAATATTTATATTTAGATCTTGTTTTGTACATTTTCATAATCTGTACTTTGGGTGGTCTATTAACATTCAATAGTCTATTATCAATAAAATTTGATTTAATACCAACATTTTATTATTTTGAATGTCTTCTTTTACATTTTTTTTGTTTTTCCTCATTGACTTCTGTGTCAAATGAGTTTATTTTAGAATTTCATTCTACTCTATAGAATGACTTTATAGATATACCATTTTGCATTTTTAAGTGGTTACATTAGGGATTGGAATGTAAATAATTAACCTGTTGCAGTATTCTTAGAGTTCATATTGTACCACCTCACATAAAATTAAAGAAGCATAATGTCATGTATTTTATTTTACCAGCCCTCTCTTTTATGCTACACAGATGGTTCTTAACTTGTGGTCTGGCTTACAATTTTTTTTTTACTTTACAATGGTTCTAAAGCAATATGCATTCTGTAGCAACTCTACTTCAAATTATTAGATCTTTTCCTGATTGTCTCACATGATGCTAGGCAGTGATAGTGAGACACAGTTCCCAGTTAGCCATGCCATGATGAAGGGAAACAATTGATACTCTACAGCAAACTGTTTTGCTAAGTTCTAATATTTCATAGGTTAGTAGATCAGATGTATTTTCACCTTAGGATATTTTTCATTTACCATAGGTTTATTGGGGCACGACCACATTGAAGTCAGGGATCATCTATCATTGCCATATTATTAAACACACATGCATTAAACCTCAAAATGTGATCATTTTTGCCTTAAACAATTTTTTTATATTTCAAGTAAATAGAGAGAAATAAAAGTGTTTTATATTTACTCACATATTTACTACTTATTATGTTTTTCATTCTTTCCTAGAGTTGATTTTATACCTGGCATCATTTCTCTTCAGCCCGAAAAATATATTTATGGATTGATAGGGTTTTATTTTCCTTTCTGTCTTTTCCTACTGTCTTCTGGCTTCTGTTGTTTCTGATAAAAATTTAGTCACCATTTGTACTGTTGCTATTCTACATACAATGGGTCATCTTGATCTGACTGCTTTCAAGATTTTTCTTTTTAACTTTAACATTCATCAGTATTTAGGTGTGCTTTCTTTATTTTGTCTTTGTCTTGCTTGGAATTTTCTTAGCTTCTGGATCTGTAAATGTATGTCTTTCACCAAATTGTGTCAATTCCCATCATAATTTTTTCAAATACATTTTATTCCCCATTGGCTCTCTTGATTTCATATGGAACTCTAGGCATTGTCCACAGGTCACTGTGACTTCTTAAATCTTTCAAATATTTTATCCCTTTTTTTCAGGTTGTATAATTTCTACTGATCTAATTTTAAGCTCACTGACTTCCCCACTGTTTTCAGTCCTCTGTGAACTTATCCAAGACTTTTTTCCTCTTGGATATGTTTTCCAGGTCTCACATTTTAATTTTTAAACTGTTCAGATTTCATATGCTTACAAAATTAAGAGTTGTTTTCATTGAAAAAGCAGCAGGATTGTTCAAAAGGAGCTTATGTTTTAGGCTTGGATTAGTATTACACAAGCTAACAGTCTTTGTCCTTGGTTTACTTTCTAATCTGTGTAACAGGGATTATAGGTTTGGCCTCCATCAGCTATGATTAGGATTAAAAGGTCTAAAATATGCCAGCATGAGGTGGGCTCTAAAATTGTTGATTTCTTACCCCTTACCCTGACCTTTCCCCCACTGTATAGTCTGTGGTTTTACAAAAGTATTTCAGGAACTTGGGGACTAGCTTAATCATGAGGCCTTTGACCGCTTGTCTTCACAGCTACTCATGAAGCAAATACAGCAAGTTAAGACTATCAATCTTTGAGCCTGGAAGCCCATGAGACTTCCAAATGGGAGACGTGGTTATTTTAGGTCAAGATTCAAAGTCCTTCTTCTGTTTCTTACAGGATGGATGATCCTGTGTGCCTCAGATGGATTATATATAAAATAAGACTAATGGCATCTTTCTGATAGTATTGTGGTCTATAATGCTAGGGAAAATTAAGAAAATCCATAGAAAGTATCTATCATACAGAAGATCTACAAAAACAACTGGCCCAGGCCTTAACCTGTCTCCTCTCTACTCCCATAAAAGAGATTCTTAACAATGTAATTCTTTGAAAATGTGTCTGGAAATCTAACCATGAGAAATGACATAAACCTGTTGTTAATGGTTTGAGTGTGACATGTTCTTCCAAAAGCTCATTTTGAGACAATGCAAGAAGGTTTAGAGGGAAAATGATTGGGTTCTGAAAGCTTTAACCCAATCAGTGAATTAATCCCCTGATAAGGATTAACTGAGTGGTAACCGAAGGCAGATACGGTGTAACTGGAGAAGGTGGGCACTGGGGGCATACCCCTGGGGTATATATTTTATATCTGATGAGTGGAGTCTCTGTCTCTGCTTCCTGATCATCATATGAGCTGCTTTCCACTGCCACACTCTTCTGCCATGATGTTCAGCCTCACCTCAAGCCCTGAGGAATGGAGCTAGCTGCATATAGACTTAGATATCTGAAACCATGAGCCTCCAATTAAATTTTTTCTCCTTTTGTCCAGTCTTTTAGTAACAGCGGCAAAAGAGATGACTCAAACACCTATTGTGTTATGAATGAAGATCAGGGCTATTTCTGAATTGTAGGGCAACTTAACCAAGGGTTGGAAGAAGAAAAGTAAATCATCTGCACTTCTGACATCATCATTGTGTCAATGGAAAAGAGATGTCTCTGAATGAAAGGTTTGAATAGTTGCAGAGAGAAGGGGGAACTCTACTCAGAACCAGCAGTGTTTTGGGCATACATGATGGAGAAGAATTTCAGCATATTCTAGTCAGACGCAGAGACAGAGGTTTGTTTAGGAAACTGGACACATATTCAAGGAAGAATGTGGACCACCTCAAGAGCAAGAGATATGTTTTTAGAGTTCATATCTCTTCTTTTAAAGTAAATTTGGTGAGGGGTGGATATGGAAAGGTATATAGGACAATGTCAGTCTGGTGATCTCAAGATGATTTCTGGTGGTGTGGTCAATCTCCAGATCCTTAGGCTGACATGGTCTTCATTATCTGGTTAATATATTGCTGCAAAGTCCCCTAAATTATTATAGGTTCCTCAAGGTTTAATGTGTTTATTGGGGAACCGATTAACAGTGCACATGCAGACTTATAGATTTACTGAGAAATTGGGAATTACAGGCCTGCAAGAGAGAATGGTTGAGGGAGTGACATGCCTGGAAAAATATACAGAACTTCTGAACTAAAATATTTTATTCCTGTCCTTCTTGTATGTCTCCTTCTACCTATTTCTTATTCCTTCTATCCTACTTCAAATTGGAGTACATGGTTGTGATCATCATCATTAGTGTAAGGTCGCAAGTTTTCCATAGACTTTTTGGCCTCTGAACTCTTACATCTGCCAGCTTCTTAGTACAGCAACAAAAGAGGTACACAATCTATGCCAATGACATTGTTTATACATATAATATATAAATGTTCATACAAATATATATATAAATCCTCACAATAATAAGCAAGAAAAAACTATTACTAAGTAAAAGCAACAATCATAATTTTTCTTCTTTCTGATAATATCTCTATTTTTGCACATTTTAAAGTATGAGTATATTTCTCAAACATAATATTAAATATATTAGAAGAGTGTCTTCTCATTTAAAAACATAAAATGTGCAGGACCATTGAGCCTATAATATTTTGGGAGAATTTAGCCCTCTCTCATTTCCAGGTATTTTGTGATAAATGATATCACTGTGTACCTTATGCTGTGGTGTTTTGAACAGTGGCTGAGACAGAAGGAAGTTAGGATGAGAGATTTGAGGAAAATTGTAGGAAAGCAATTGAAGCAATGGTTTGTCATGATATTGAGACTTCCTGGCAGAGGGTAAAGGTTAATATGCTATGAGATCATAGAGCTTATAAAAGGGAGGTACCCAATCTGGAGGTTAATGTTAAGGTCAGTAAGAGTATTGGTAATATAATGAAGAGCCAAATTCATACTGGCATTAGTCTCCCCCCTAGGAGCTTCCCTCCTGGAGTAATATTGTGCCTTTTCTTTGTTTAATCACTGTGTTGGGGAAGGAAGGCACAAAAGACTGAGGGGTAGGGGAAAAGCAGAAGAATCCAAAAATAGGAGACACAGCTTCTTCCTGCTTGAGAGCTGAGGGAATTCTGAATGCCTACTGTGTGCTTGGTAATGTAGCTACATCCCTGCCAGTACTGTCAGACTTACCCTCTATATTCTTGTGATGTAAGAAAATTATCACATCTATTTCCTAGGTGATGAGATTGGGACACAAATTGATGGATTATCTTTTTTTTTTTTTTTTGGATCACACTGTCACTAAGTGGATAAACAGAGATGAACACCAATGTCCTTCTGATTTTCAGTTCTGTTTCTACTAGGACACCATGGAATCTCAAATGTAAATCCCATGCTTACCAATCAGGTGATATAAAAACATTAATTTACTATACAAGGTAATAGATATGCTTTATATCTATAATCTGGTCATACTTTTCTCTCATTAATTGACTGAACATCTTGGATGGTTTGTTGGACCTCTCTGAACTCCAGTTAAATTGCATGTGAAATACCTGGATTTGTGGTGGATCTTTAAGTTCTTTTTGACCTTTTTAAGTGAGCATTATGTTTCACTGTCTCCTCCTGTTGGAACTGAAATGCAGATACTCAAGTACATCAGGCATAGACTTTTTGTAAACTAAATCTTAACTAATGAAGATGTGATGAGAGGTCTGGTTGAAGTGGGTTTCCAAGACTTGGATTTGATTAATTGCACAGAAGACATATAATCTCTCTCTCTCTCTCTCTCTCTCTCTCTCTCTCTCTCTCTCTCTCTCTCTCTCTCTGTCTCTCTCTCTTTCTCTCTTTCTCTTTTCCCAATGAGAGTGTCAAGCATAAGGAGGAGAAGACTTGGATGTGTGAAATGTGTGACATGCATGTGGCTCCATCAAAAGAGTCAGCTATCTGAACAACCATAAACACACCTCCTTTACCAAGCATAAAATCCCTTGCCTCTCATGATCATCTTTCCATCTGTATGACTATATGTCTGTAGGGAAGGTATAAACTGAATATTTTAGTGTGGTAAAAGGAGCATTAGTTTCAGCAAATGTAGAACAGTCAGCCTGTACTTTGCATTCTTTCAATTCCTTTAATTATTAGGAGATTTGAGGGCTGGGGTTGTGGCTCAGCAGCAGAGTGCTTGCCTAGCACATGTGAGGCCCTGGGTTTGATCCTCAGCACCACATAAAAATAAGTAAATAAAATAAAGATATTGTGTCCAACTACAACTAAAAAATAAATATTTAAAAAAATGTTAGGAGGTTTGAGAAACTATTCACACCTTTGATTCCCTCACCATTTTACCACCTGGTTGAATATTAAAGACACAGGTTTTCATGAGCATGAGACTGAAGAAACAGATAACTCAGTTTACAATTACTGAGTGCTCACATTGTGCTAGGTATTGTTAAAGATCAGGAGAAACAGTGGTAAAAAAACTGACAAAAATTTGTACCATCTTAAAATTTATATTATACAGGAAAATTTAAACATTGAAGAATTACCAATAAAGATTCATTGGGTCCAATAAATGGCAGTTACTGTTCTAAGTGTAGCAGATATTTTGGTAAACAAGCATGAAGAACCCAAGCATGATGGACCAAAGCATTCCTTGTATTGAAATATTCAGTAATCAAAATGAATAAACTCATGTGCTTGTTTTTAAAAGTACATTTTTATGACAGTATATAGAGCTATAATTCACAAAGTGTATAATTCACCTCTTTGAAGTGTACAATGCAATCTATATGATAATATTTTCAATATTTATTCATATTGTATCATGTATCACTGTTTTTTTATTCAATAATATTCTAATGTGTAGATATATCACTGTGTATATTCACCAATTGTTATGGTTTAGACATTAGGTGTCCTCAAAAGCTCATGTGTAAGACAATGCAAGAAAGTTTAGAGGAAAAATGATTGGGTTTGGAGAGTCTTAACCCAATCAGTGAATTAATCCCCTGATGGAATTAACTGAGTGGTAACTGAAGGCAGGTAGAGTATGGCTGGAGGAGGTGGGCTTTGGGGTGTGGTTTTATGGTATATATTTTGTGTCTGGTGAATGGAATCTTACTTTTTTTTTCTTTCTTTCATCATCATCTCCTCCTCCTCCTCCTCCTCCTCCTCCTCCTCCTCCTCCTCCTCCTCCTCCTCCTCCTCCTCCTCCTCTCCTTTCTGATCATCAGTGAGTCACTTCCCTCTGACTCACCTTGAGACCTGAAAAGTGGAGCCCACTGTCTATTGAGACTCTGAAACTGTGAGCCCCCAAATAAACTTTTTCTCCTCTAAAATTGTTCTTTTTAGGTATTTTGGTTGCAGAAGTGAAAAAGATAACTAGAACACCTTTTGATCAGCATAGGATTGTTTCCATCTTTGTTTATTATGAATGTTGCCATAAATATTCATGTACAAGCTTTTAGTTGAACAAATTTTTTTAAACTCTCTGTGTATATACCTAAGAGTGTGATTGAAGACCATGTGTTCATTTTTAAATGAAGCAGATATTACCTGTGCAAAAATTATAAGCCAAGCAAAGACAGACACATACTTCATGATCTCACTCATTCATGGAATCTAAAAAATCTGATCTCATAAGATTACAATCATGTTTAGTAGAGGTTGTGGAGGGGAAGGGAAAGGATGATGAAGAGAAATTGGTCAATGGGTAAAAAATTATGCTTTTATAGGAGGATAAATTATGATGTCCTATAAAACAGTAGGGTCACTAGAGTTAACAATATAGCAGCCTGTGTTTCAAAATAACTAAGAGAGGGTTCTTACTGTTCTTGCCACAAAGAAATGATAAATGAGGTGGTGGATATACTAAATACCATGATTTGATTATTACATGAAATGTTGAAGTATCAAAATATCACAGTATACATATTATTATCATGTGACATTAAAAACAAAATAAAACCTTTAAAAACCAAGATAAAATAAAAACATAACTGACCTTATTATGGAAGCTACTTAAACCTCTCAGTGTCTCCCTTTGCTCATCTCACAGATGAAAAATTGATGATGATGATGATGATGATGATGATACCTCCTCTCCCTAAATTTTGATATGAGAAATAAATGTGTTAATGGATATGAAACACTGAGAAAAATGATTGGCTAAGAGTGAGAATTACCTAAGTTTATACTATCATTTTTTATTTTAGAAATATTAAAGCTGGGAGGAAGGACGAGGAATGCCTGGAGGTATGTGAACTTTCCAAGCAGTGTAGGAATTGAAGTTCTCACTGATGAAGGTGACACTTGAGCAAAAACCTATTTCTATACAGAGGATTCTTGAATTTTACAGCAGAGACCAGCACCAGGGAAATGGCTCACTGAAAGTTCTATGATCAGTGATAGATCTGGTATTTGGGGCCTACATATCTTGATGCCAGCCTTCTGGCTAGTAGATACATGACTGTCATTTCTTTCTCAGACTTAATGGGAAATTGCTTCTTTAATGTGCAACTAGAAGTTGAAATCACAGAGGCAGAAAAACCACATAGAATAAAAAGTTCCAAGGATGAATTCTCTCTCACTGAGGATTTTAACATTTCATTCTAATTACATAATACTCTTCTTTACATTAGCTTCTAAATTTCTCCTTCTTAACACTCTCAAAAACATCTTTATTTTCCAATTTTAATTTTAATTAAAATTAATCAGTTAATTAATTTTAGTTCTAAAATCCACTACATCACACACTTTAAAGACAAAATCCTTTACTTATGTACATTATCAGTGGAGTTACAATTTTTTAACAGTGATCATAAGTGGTAAATACATATTGATTGGTTCCAAAACTTTTACAGTGAGTTATATTATGAATTTAAAATATAAATATTAAGGGTAAGTTAAAAGAGACTTTATGTATCCAAAAAGAACCAGAAAACATGACTTTAAGGAAACATGAATTGTGGGGGAAAATCCCAGTATAATATACAGATGGATATTTAACATTCCTATTATGTCTAAATACCTAAAACTCTTTATTAGAAGTCTACAAAGAAACAATTCAAATAATTTTGTATTGCAAACATATAAAGACTAAAGAACAAGCAATTATAATGAATAGAAATAAAAAGTGATATTAAAAGAACAGAATATACACATATATGCAGTATTCTGCATGTACAGTGATCAACATTTTAAAGAACAATATATAAGTTTATGTGAATTTAAACTACATATTTCTATACACATAGAAATAAAGCTAGAAAATATAAACTAAATTATTAAGAATGAATACCTTACTATGTAATAAGATGAAAAATAAAAAGATTTTCTCCAATAAATGAATATATCTACACTGTATTTATTTGGTTAATAAGTACAATAATTTTGAAATCAGAAAAAATAAAACATAAAACATTGTAACAGGCACAATCCCAGTAGCTCAGGAGGCTGAGGCAGGAGGATTGCAAGTTCAAAGCCATCCTCAGCAAAAGCAAGGTGCTAAGCAACTCAGTGAGACCTTGTCTCTAAATAAAATACAAAATAGGGCTGGGGATGTGGCTCAGTGGTCAAGTACCCCTGAGTTCAATCTCCAGTACCAACAAAACAAAACAAAACTTTATAACATTGTATCATTGCTAACTGGAATTTGATCACAAAAATAATTTTGTCAAGATTTTCTGGACATGAATATATATGAATAAATACACATATTTTAATACATATACACACAAATAATTTTTAAATAAAACTTTTTCGACACTAGAAATTAAACCCAGGGGTGCTTATATCCTCTGAGTTATATCCTCAGCACTTTTTCATTTTTTTTATTTAGAAACAGGGTTTTGCTAAGTTGCTTAGTTAGGGCCTCACTAAGATGCTGAGGCTAGCCTTGAACTTGCAATCCTCCTGACTCGGCCTCTTGAGTCACTAGGATTACAGGTATGTGCAACCATGCTTAGCACACACACAAATAATTTTTTAAGAAAATACAGCTTTTTCCACATTGTAAATTGCTATTTAAGTAATGCATCCTGAATAATTGTGCATTTTTGGCAGATTTGGTTTAGGGACTATAGGTTTCTATGTTAATGACATTTTTCTGTTAATGACATTGAAAAACAAAATACAATTTTCAATGCATATCTATATGCAGGCATTATCTCTCTCTCTCTCTCTCTCTCTCTCTCTCTCTCTCTATATATATATATATATATATATATATATATATACACACACACACACACACACACACGTATACACACACGCACTCACAATCACTCTCACATACTCAGACACACATACAGAGCTTTCTTTTTATCATGGATGATGCCAAATAAAACTTTATACCACATATTTTAATGTGATTTAACATCCATAGGCTCTATCTGAGTCACTCCACTTGCCACATAATCTTCCAGAAACTTTCTCCTTATTTGGAAGTGGACTCCTTCCCATTTCCATTTTTTTCCAGTGAAAAATATTATTTGGTAAAGTGAAACAAATATCTAAGAGATATTTTATACATTCATGAGTGTATAAAACAAAATTATGATAAAATTTATTTGTTCAGCATCTTTTTTCTTTTCTGTAATTCCACAAATATAAATCATAGTAATAATGGTAACATGATCCAGGCTGATGGATATTAGAGGCCTGAGGCCAGAACTAAGAAAAAAGAAAGAATTCAAACACTTTCTCCAATTGTCCTATTAAGTTTCACATAGTTTTCTAGACATGCCAAACTGCCTGGTAGTGGATTTCCATACAGGATTTCCCCAGGGATGAACTAGGTCAATAGAGCATTTCCTGTCTGCAAATCTGAATAGAATTTGGGCATAGTTCCTCTTTCTACCCTTTGCCTGGCTGATGCATTCTTTTCCTTGGAGTCTCAGTTTAACCATCCATTTCTGTGGGAAACCTCTACAACACACTCAAATGTCTTGATGAATTTAATCTTCTAATAAGCCACCGACTTCTCTATTTTCAGGTACATATTTTCATTTAAAAGGGGTCCAGTGAATTTAAGTTCATAATTTCTCATGGCTGTGGTTTCAGAGAGTGGAAGTCTCTGGAACTTTTAAGTATCTGATGACTGGCTCCAGAATTTGCCTTTTCCACTTTAGAGAGGAATGCCTGGGACATAGGTCAGATGTGCAATAGAATTCCAGAGATGTTCCATAGAGAACAGCTGGTGTATACTTCAGAGAAGCTGTCAAAACTACAGAGGACTGTGGATTAATGCTTCCTCCTCTGAAAGATTCCATGAGAGATTAAAATGACAGCCACTTTTTTATAGCAGACATGGTTTTGCATAAGAAAGTTCATGTGCACTTCCTAGAGATGCAATCATAGAACTGAAAGTTTTTAAAAGATTTATTTTGTGGAATTCTCTTTTAAATATAATTCTAAAATATTTACATTAATTTTGAAAGAAGGAAAAATTTTAAAATCAATAAAAGTTTTAACTCCTCCTTAGATATTCTCATTTTGTACATAATTTAACTCTCACTTATCTTTGAAACTACACAATATTTAATCCCTTTGACATAGCTGCAAGGTCAAAATGATGTTTCTCTGTTTACAGTCCTAGGCATGACTGATAACAAAACATCTGTGTGACTTTGGCTGGCTATTTTTATCAAATTCCAATAATAACCCTATAAGGGAGGGAATCCTCACTCACTAAATGCAGAACCAGAGGTTCAAAGCATATATGAGTTTCTTATTACCATGCATCATATGCCCAGCCATTGGTAGAGTCAAGATCGAAACCTGATTCTTTCTTGCTCCAAAGCTCTTAATCTTCCCCCTGTTTCCTTGATTATGGGCTACACTTTTATCATTTTTGTTTCTGAATATAACGGGAATTCACCCTCAACTTAAACAGTATGGAAATACAATCATAGATACAGGAGAAAATATAAATAAGCAGCTCACTCACAACAGAATCACAAACAGTTTTGGGGGGTTTCCTTTTTTTTTCTTTTTGTCAATTTTTTTCTTTTTTTAGTTGTCAATAGACCTTTATTTTATTTATTTATTTTCATGTGGTGCTGAGAATCGAATCCAGAGCCTCAAACATACTAGGCAAGCACTCTACCACTGAGCCACAACCCCAGCTCTTGAAGTTCCCTTTCTGATGCTTGAAAACTACTTTCAATTTAATGATCATTTAGGAAAACTCTGAATTTATTTCTGCAGCTGTAAACCATATTTTAAAAAGTATTAATTTTGCTGGGTGCAGTGACACATGCCTGTAATCTCAGTGGCTTGAAAGACTGAGTCAGGAAGATCACAAGTTCAAATATATATATATATAAAATTTTAATACAGAAGGAAAAGTATATATAATTTGCTTTGAAAGTGAACCATTGCAGGAAAGTTAGTAAAACATTATCAGACACATTCAAAGAACATAATTCCTTTCTCTCACAAAATTAAAGATTTTTATTTTAAATGAAAATGCAATTAGAGTCTGCATATCCATGTATTTGGTTATAGGTAATGCAAATTCTAGGCTAAAGAAATTGAGGCCAAAACTCATGATCAATCTGAAAAATAAAACTTTTAATTTAATTTGGTGATGCATGAAGATATGGTTAAAATACATCCATTACACTCTCAAAATAGCTGGACACAAAGCAACCTTTTTTTAAGAGAGAGAGAGAGAGAGAGATAATGTTTTAATATTTATTTTTTAGTTTTTCGGCAGACACAATATCTTTTCGGCAGACACAACATCTTTGTTTGAACGTGGTGCTGAGGATCGAACCCGGGCTGCACACATGCCAGGCGAGCCGCTACCGCTTGAGCCACATCCCCAGCCCCAACAAAGCAATCTTTTGATGAATACAAAGTACTACTTTAAATCGCAGAGAAATTGATAAGTATGTTAGATAGAGAACCTGTTAATTGGCTTGATTTAGCCATTCTACAATGTATATACACTTCAAAACAATTTTGTAATATATAAAACTCTTGTCAATAAAATGCAGAAAGTGTCCATAATAATAGGGAAATTTACTTTATATTAGAAAATACAATACATTTATTCCTTAATATATTGAGATGAAATAAAGCATGAGAAAAAAAATGTTGAAAACTTCATTCATGGCAAGCTTTCCCCTGAAGAAAACCCTAGGGGTGTTTATAAACAAACATCCACATCTCACTTTTTCAAAACTTAACGTTCTCAGCCTTAACTTTCTGCCAGTCTAGGATCTATCTGCTTTATCAATTCCTTACATAAAAACTGCCCCTAGATGAATTGAATTCCTTCCCCTGTGCTGGCCTCACTAGTAAAGAAGCATTAAATCTTAGTGTTCAGGAGTAGATAACGAGGAGTATAGCATCTGGGTTTCAACTCTTGTTCCATTACCTTCAAGCACAATGTTGTCCATGTTTCCTTGCCATGACCACATATGTGCAAAAATATGTAGGGTCTTTGCCTCTATAATTGGTCTGGTTGTCCTTATTGGCTCCAGTTACACCTGGATTTACCTAGTTCAGCATTTTCTGGGTGTCCTATTAAGAATACTAACAATCTCTTAGGTTTGCTTTGCCCTCCACTTAATCATTCTCCATCATAAAGTGGCCTGGTATTCACAAGTGGATAGTGGTATTCTGCTGTTGAACATAGACCATCTCAGAACACCAACATTAGACGACGTCATTCTGTGACTTTGATAAAGTGAAACAAAAAACAAGACGAATATAAAAAGCACAAAAATCGCTAAATATCTTTTGGTCAATTAGGGTGGCTATTTCTTCAATACTGATAATAATATTATTATAATATCATTAACCTTGTTCTATTTTCTTCTTCCAGATAAAATGCATTAAGATGCCCAATCACAGAATTATTCCAATTTTCTGAAAGCACCTGGTCTTGACCAATAACCCATTTCCTTATATTTTCCAAAATCTCAATACAAACCCAAATATTAAGTAATTTTGAACACTGTCTCACTGGGACCCTCCATTAAGCTCCACGGTATGCATTTTTCCTCAATGAAAATCCCAAATTTGTTGGCTATAGGTGTGTGTTCCTGGTGAACTTTTGGCTAAAAAACACAGCAGGATTTTCCTAAACTGGTTCATCACTAATTCATGATGGCAATGCAGTTTTTCTAAGCCCAGTCACTCCCTGTTTCCAACAGCTCTATACTGACCAATTATCTGCAAGGTACAAAGTCACCACAATGACAGTACAAATGTGGGTAGATGGTCTGTGAAATAGTATAGTGTGGTATGGAGTGTGGGGTGAGAGAACTGATTAGTGTAGGAGTCAGCAAATGGAAGCTGTGGCCAGCAAGGTCCATCTACAGCTTCTCTGTTTATTTCCCTGTGTCCTTAAGCAGTCTACTTAGGGATAAGGTAAGAAGGATGCTGAGACTACAGAATTCACATGAGCTTAGATCTAATAGTGGTATTATTTTCCATATGTCACTTCCCTTCCTGTCCATCACGTACAAAAGCATCAAGTTCATGGACACCTCCAAAAAAGTGCACCTCTTACAAAGGTTACATGTGAGGGTAGGTAGTGGACTTCTGCCCATGACCCATCAGGGCCCAGCAGCCTCTGTGGGGAAGGGGACCCAGGAGTGCCTACAGGAACACCAGGGACAGTGGCCCTGATGATGCTCTTTTCCAGAACTCACTCCAATTGTGTGCCTCTCCTCAGAATACCCTTGGGTCCTGCTTATTACTCTTCACTCCTAACTCTTTGTTACAAAATCTGTTTCTGAACTGATCCCCATACTCCTGGGACGCTGCCCATAGCTCCAACCCTCAGTTCTATGCTTAACTGCTGATTATCATTGTAATCATGAATCCCATTCCTCCTACTTTGCTTCTCAGAAGGCTTAGCATTATTCCCCTTAGTGATCATAAACCTCACAACAAAGAAAAGCCTAGGGCCAGATAACTTCATTAGTGAACTGTACCAAATACTTAAAGAAGAATCAACACCAATCCTTATCAAGATCTTCCAAAAACTTGATTAGAAGGGAACACTTGCTAATTCATTCCATAAGACAAATATTAATCATATAACACAACAAAACTGTAGCCATGAAAAACTTGGAAGACAATATATTTATTTCACACATAAGGTTAACTCCATTTGAGAGAATACAAATCTCATTAAAAGTAAGAGTAATCAGGGCTGGGGCTGTAGCTCAGTGGTAGAGTCCCTGCCTCACATGTCTAAGGCACTGTATTCCATCCTCAGCACCACATAAAAAAATAAATAAAGATATTGTGTTCATTCACAACTAAAAAAAATTTTTTTAAAGTAAGAGAAATGCCAAATGTAATCATCAATATCTTCCCAGCCACAGTATGGCAACTATGAAGTACAAAAATACATTGTATATTTTTTAAAAGCAGGAAGGAAAGGAGTTTGAATATTTTTTACCATAAATAAATGGTAAATGTTTGAAGAGATATGTTTACCCTGATTTGAACATCACCCAATGTATTAATGTATCAAAACCTCACATGTATACCATTAATATGTACAAATTTTATGTCAACTAAAAATAATTAAAATGGGGATTAGTATAAAATCTATTCAACCATAATGACTACAGAAATGCAAATGCAAGTTTTGACATAATATAAAAAATAAATTTTGGAAGTATAAATTCTGGGGCAGAAAATAAATTATTATCCTGTATTTTTAAATTGTACTCTAAGACAGTGCTGGAGGGAATTCAAAATGATATGACTTTGGAAAACAATTAGGCAGTTTTTATAAACTTGAGTATAAACTTAGCATACAATCCTGGGTATTTACTCAAAAGATAACAAACATGAGTCCACACAAAAACTTATACTGTTTTTGAATATTTGCAGTGCCATAATTCATAATATACAAAACGCAGAGAAACTAAAATGACCATCAATTGATGAATAGATAATCAGCATATGATCTATCTGTAAAATAAAATATTCATATTTCAGAAAAAATGAAAAATTGATATATGCTATACTGTGGATGAACCTCAAAACATTATGCTAAGTGAAAAACAGACAAAAGATTAAAAAAGAATATTTATTGTATGACTCCATTTATATTGACATTGGGGGAATTTAAAATTATAGGACCAAAAAAAATCAGATCAGAGGTTGCCAGGGACTGATGGGTGTGGGGAGGAAATTTACTCTAAAGAACAAGACTGAAATTTGCCAATGATAGAAATGTTTTTGACTGTGCTATGGTAGTGGATGCCAATTGTATTCATTTTCCAACTTATAGACCTGAACACTTGAAAACAATCGGATTGGCTATTGGTAAAGCATATGACAAAAATCTGAGTTGGGGAACAAAAGGACCACATTTAAGACCAGTGCAGAATTGATGACGCTGGTGGAACACTCAGAGAAGAATACTTATCAGAAGCCACAAGAAACATTTAAAAATAGCTATTACAGCAACTGTTCACATTTGTTATTTCCTTTTCCCTCTGTGCAACCTTTTTTGTTTTAAAATAAAAGGAGTATATTGTAAAAGAAATTCTTAAATTCAAGACTAAAATGAGTAAGTTAATGCATACTTTTTGAAGGAATAGAATTAAACTAAGGAGTTAAGGGGGGGACCTTAAACAGTGCAAAAGATGTTAGGAAAGTAGGGGGAAAAGAGGATCAAAGGTAGGAAAAAAAAGACACAAAATAAAATGACAGAGAGAAATACAGATATATATGAAAGCATACTAAATATACACTAATCCATTTAGTTTTTTCTTGATGTGATTTTCAAGAAAGCCAGCTAATATACCATGAAACAGAAAGGAAAAAGTATTTCCAAATATGTGGAGTTGATAAGATTAAAACTGAAATAAGATAGCATAGAAATGTTGGAAGTAATGGGCCTGGAAAAAAAGATATACTAGGCAAATACAGAACAACAGAAACCTAGTGCAACTATATTATTATCAGAAAAAATAGCCTTTACAGCAAAAAGCATTATTAAAGATAATGAGGGTCAGTATAAAATGATGAAAGGTATAATTCTCCAGAAAAGTATCTCAGTTATATGCTTTTATGCCTCCTAATAACACAGTTTCAAATCCTACAGAGCAAAAATTGACGAATTACAAAGAGAAATTGACAAATCTACCATTACAGTGAGAGTTCTTAACATTCCTCTCTCCGTAATTGATAGATCAAGCAGGCAAAAAATCAGTACAGATATAGAAGATTTGAAAAACAAAATTAACAAGCTTGATCTAATGGACATAGAAGTCTACACCAACAATTAGAGAAATCAATTGCTACTCAAGCATTTTGTAAATGGAACAGTTATAAAAATTGACATTATACTCGCCCATAAAACAAGTATCAAAAATGTACATGCTGATTCTAAAGTATGGTGTCAGCCTTCCATACTTGTGGGTTCTGTATATGTGTATATAACTTGCAGATTGAAATATTTAAACTAAATTTCATCTTTACTGAACAAGTGTAGACTTGTTTCTTGTCATTATTCCCTAAGCAGTACAGTATATCAACTATTTACATTGTATTATTAAAGTATAAAGATTATTTAAAGTATTCAGGAGGATGTGTGTAGGTTATATGCAAATGCTCAGCCATCTTTTTTTTAACTTTTTTTTTATTAGTTGCTCAAGACAATACAATGTAAGAAGGAAGAGCTCAGCCATCTTATATATAGGTCTTGAGCATCCACAGATTAGGGTATCCAAAGAGTAACTGGAACTAATTCTTTTGGTAAATACCAAAAGATGACTGTATTTAAAGGAACAGAAGTTCCAGGAGCAGCCAAAATCATATTGAATCCCAACACAAGTTAGGGAGACTTTCACTACAGGACATCAAGACCTACTACAGGACATCAAGACCTAGAAGCTATAGTACCTAAGAAATTGTTGTATAGGCACAGGGACAAATAGATTTACCAGATAAAATACAGGAAGCCAGTTAAATTGGAATTTCAGATAAACAACAGGCATGTATTTATGTGCTAAATCTGGCCACTCTATAAATAAACAATCTAGTGGAAACTAAGAGACAGCCTAAAAACAGAACCATATGCCTATGGACCCTCAACATATCACATATCAGGTCAGTAGGTAAAGCGGGGTTATTCAGTGTGTAGTATTAGGACTATTGTTTATATGTAAAAACTAAGCAAAATCACATGTGTTGTCTCACACCAATTAAAATTTGGTTGCAGGTGGATAAAAGATATAAATGTGAAAAATGAACTTGAAACTTTTAGAAGTAAATATAGAAATTAACTTTCTGACCTTGGGGTAGGAAAACTTTCTAAAATGAGACACAAAAAATACAAACCATAAAAAATGATTGAGAATTAAACTATAATAAAATATAAATCTTTGGTGTATCAAAACATTCAGTTAAAAATACATAAAACAGCAAACCTAAACAAGAAAAATACATTTGCAACAAATACAGTGGACAAAGGATTAATATCAAGAATTCATGAAGAATATGTAATATATTACACGAATCAATAAGAAAAAGATACCATCCAGTCTATGGAAGGCTCTAGAAAATTCAAATATCTTCACTGCTTCTGAATTTAAGGTGACTGTTTATCACATAAGTCTGATCAGGAATGGACTCCAAGAAGTCCTTTAGTCTGAAGAAGTGTGGAATGCAGAACTCTTTTCTCTGAGTAGCTGCTGTGAGTGGGAAAAAATGCCTTCACATGGGCCAGGGAAACATAAGTCTCCACTTCACTTTTGTAAGCAGGAAATACTTTTGCAAGGTAGAGTATAAAAAGAGTCTGAATTAGTCAAATGATTTTACGTGCAGGCTTGCCAAAGCAGACATATAGAATCACACAACAGGGTCTTGACAAGCAATGAATACTTTGAGATTTTAACTTCATAGTTTTTATTTTTTGAGTTATTAAAGACACATATAGCAAATAATGTGATGGTTTTATAGCTCATACAATATAAATATAAAATGATCTTATCATGTATTTCAGAACTTTCCCATTTATCTTTTCCTTCTAACATTCATCTCTGTCCCCCTTTAAGAAGGTACATTTTGTGAGGTATCTCACTTTAACACATTTAACCATTAGGACCCTATATATTTAGTGGATAAACATACAAACATAATGCTGTATATCCAGGCATATTAAGAAATTTAGATTTCATTTAAAAACAAAAATAATTCATCACATATGAATGTGAATTCTGTAGGGTAGCACATAGCAGTCTAGAATGATTAGGAGCATAGGAAGACTTTTATAAATTTTACTTTAAACATGTCTGTATTGTTGAAAATTAACAAGACAAGTACTGTTTTATTATTGAAATATGGATATAAAAGGAAATGAAAATCAAAATTCTAAAGTTAGAGTTTTATCCTTTTGAAAATGGTCTTGTTTATATCTTCCCTCCGCTTTTTTTTTCCAACCAGAATTTTAAAGCCCAACCAAAATCATTTATTTTCTACTTTTTTGTAAACTTCCCATGTCTTTTATAAACATGCCCTTTACAAGGTTTTGCTTGGGTTGTTTCCAACATCCTGGCACTTTTGATTTACTTCTATATGTATGTGTTCTGCATTAAGAGAACTCCATATATGGCAATGTGGAGCCTATTAAGGGGTAAATCCTTTACATAGCAATGCTACCAGAGGCATCATTCAAAAAGAACACCCTCCACCACCCTACTTCATTACAACCAACCCTGGCCCTGAACAGAACATATTCAGGGAATCTTTTAAAATTGTTCTGTTAATAAAATAGGAGGAAGAGAGAGTAACAGAAAGCTGAGTGTCAGGCAAGTGAGGATTTTAGATAATAAAATATGAATGGCTTCAATTGATTCTGGTGTAAGAGTCCATTTCTTAATACTTTGAGCTCAGGAAAATGTGGCACATAGACATGTAGTGACTTTTCCAAGTTCACACAACCACTATTCAGGAGGGAAAATCAGCAACTAGCTAACCGAAAAGAAGATAAATATTTCTATTGTACCACACAAAAGGACAATGGGAGAAAGGAACAATGATTTGTACAAGTCTAACTTATTATTTAGATTTTGTATTATGGCAAAACCATGGGAGTTTGATATCAGAAAGAAATATATTCCTTCAATCTCAACTTTTTTATGTGATGGATACCTTATGCTATGGAAGCTATTATTTATCACCATACACAATCTATTTCACAGATTCGAAAGCACTTTGTTTTCACTTTTTAATACCTCAGTCATTGGTGTGTTACCATTAAAATAATTTTATTAAAATAGCAAGAGTTTTTAAAAATTTTTTTAGTTATACATGGACACAATATCTTTATTTTGTTTGTTTATTTTTATGTGATGCTAAGGATCAAACCCAGTACCTCACATATGCAAGGCAAGCTCTCTGTCACTGAACCACAACCCCAGCCCAAAATAGCAAGAGTATTGTCTCCCTTAATATTACCTAAAATAGCACGTGTCTGAAGAGTAATAGCATCTTAGTTTTAATGAAATACAGTTCTTCTCTTGTCAGAGCCTAAGTTTCCTCATCTAGGAAATTAAACTCAAAATGTTCCCTTCACAGAACTGTGAGGATCAAAGGAGGTAAAAACTGCATATGGTAGCAATCTTAGTGCCTGACACAGAGCAGTGCTCAGAGTTCAATGGTGGCAGGGCAGGAGGTGGCAGGGGATCAACCTTCCCCTGAGTCTTTTATTTTTTCCCAAAGTGTCAGGTCCCTTAAATTTGCGCTCTCCTTTCTCATCCAGCCAAGAGTGCATGATTCATTGCTTCACCTGTTTTGCTTCAGTGAACCTCACCTCTCTTCTCCCCTGGTCCTTCTCCTCCAAATGCAGGATAAACACAGGCCCTGCAGTATATACTTTTGATCAAATTATCCTGGTGGACAAAAAGGAATTGCCAAGTCAAGTACATAAGCCCCCTTTAACTGATGAGAGGACTATGGGGAAAGAAGTATGGTCATCCATTGTCAGTGGGACTAGAACTTCAGATTGAACATTTTAAATCTGCGTTTGGCCATGCCACATGCTTTGGTTGAAATTTTCACTTTCAGGAATTTATTCTATGGACTTTCTAACACAGGTTCCAAAAATATATGAACAATAACCTATTGTTTCAATAGGAAATTCATAAAATGTATCTTGTTGTAAGATAAATTCCTCAGGGCTCTATGGCTGAATCAAGGCTTCTTGGGATATAAAATATTTAATTAAATAGAAGAAAATAAGAATCAACATTCATTCTTTCACTGACAGTCAGAATCAACCACCTCTTTCTTTTCTGAGGACATATGATATTTATGGAAATATTTACCTGAGTGGTGTGTGCCTATTATGGCACTCACTACGCTTGAGAGCTAATATGCATAATATTTTGAAATCAATATTAACACTGTATTTAAAGATGAAGAAACTGAGATTCAGAGGGTAAAGTATCCTGTGGGAATAAACAGTAGATCTGGGATGGTATCCCAGGTATACTAAAATAAAGTGCATCACATTAATCTGTATGTCAATAATTCCATCCATTTATTTTAAGAACCCAGTAAAGAAAGAAATACTTTCCTCCTTTTCAGAACAATGAAATAAAAGCTTAGGGGGTTAAGTATCTTAGCTTTGGGGTGCTCTCTAGTAATAGGCAGAGCACTATAGGAACACAAGGTAAATATGACCCCAGAGCCTTTTCTCTTTCCAACTCATTACACTATCTTGTGTTCTTGTAACTATAAAAGATTTTATGGGTGCTATTTCTGATTATAAATTTAATTCATTCTTCACTACAAATAAATTTCAAACATTTGAGATAATGGATATGCTAATTACCCTGATTTTATCATTACACAATGCATATATGTATCAAAACACCAGATTGTACCCCATTAATTTGCACAATTGCTGTGTCAATTAGAAAAACAAAAAAATAAATTTTATGAGTTACTCTGATTTTATTTTCAGAATTGAAATCACCAAAACATGTACAGGTTCAAAAGTCTTTACTGGCTGGGAATGGTTATATATCCAGAATTTTGAAATCAAATGAAGATGTAATACATTCAGAATAATATCGATGTATGGAATGAAATTTTATAGTTAGATATCTGAAAATGTTATTGTATTGCTTGAAATTATAAGGTTCTTAGCAATTCAAATCTAATACTTCTTGTGACTTAAAAAAATTTTATTTTGATAAGTTTTTTATTGTGCTCATTAGTTCAAAGTCTTTTAGCAATTACCATGCTACATAAAATTTTATCCAGTTACAAATAAGATCAAAAGAAGATTCCCATGCATTATTTTTAATAAAATGAAATTGAATAAAATTTTATGGCACTGCTAACAATATGAAACAAAAATTCAATCTATAGTACATAAAGTAAATCACTATTAATGTTAATTAAAATTACTATTTTATACTGTTGTGAAAGAGTAAAAAAATTAACAAATTAAAAAAGTAATTCATGTTCATTTAGGATATTATCAAAAGTATATACAAGTATTAAAAAATTCAAGTAACCTCCAATTACACTCTCATTGATAAATAGTGTTCATAGTTTGCAACCAGTAACATCCACATATATGCACTACCTGTAGAGCTTTATATGCATTTTATGTTACTGGAATCATACTGGATGTCTATATGGTGTTGTGTAGTAACACTTGTATATCATATGGCACAAGGATAAGATCTCCCATTCTTTTTGATAAACCATTTAAATGACCCAGCACCAATTCTTATTGTCTATGAATTCTCAATAGGAAATACTATATTTATGAATTATTCAATGATTCTATGCACTTGATTTTACTTCATAGTTTTCAGTTCTGTTCCATTAGTACATAATGTGAGTTCTCGCACTAGCATTGGACTGGTTTTATACTGCGTCTTCATAGAACCATGTTATCTAAGATGATACATTACATTCTTCCTGGCCCCAAGCCTTTTTCTTCTTCTTCTCCTTTTTGGCTTGAAAGGGCTAGTAATAAAGCAACATGAAGATGACACTTATTGAGCACTTAGTGCCAGATATTTTACTAAATATTTACATGAGTTTTCTCATTTAATGTTCGGTACGACCTAATCAGGTCATTGCTGTTATAACAGCATCTGAAAGATTTTTTTAAATGAGGTTCAGAGAAGTCCCAAAATTTGCCAAAATCATGAAGCCAGAAAATGGTAGCACTGAAGACCCAAATCCCCTAATCAGTTATAGTGCATGTGATTTCAGGTTAGAAGTGAGGCCAGCTCAGGGGAAGTGTGCTATGGTCCTATGGTCCATTATACTTGTTTGCCCTGTATTTTTCCTTTTCTGGGGCTGAGCACAAAACTGTTTCTATGTATGTTCAATTAGCAAATAAAGTAACAAGAACAGAAAATCAAATGAAATAAAAGAAGTAGAAACATGTTGTCTTTTCTTTCTCCACATTCTTCAGATAAATAATCCCACAACTCAAAAAAAGGCACCCAACATAATAACATTTAATTTACTGTTGCTACACTTTCAAATTATCTGACAGTTCTGCTCTTTGTTTTGTGTCAAAATCTCTTTTATGGTGGAGAGGAGGCATGGTGGGCAGTACAAACATTTGTAGAAGTGACATTATGTGCCAAATATTTCTTTATATTTTCTCATTTTCCCCAACATAACTCTGTGGAGAAAGTATGGATATTTTTTCCCCATCTCCAGTGGTCAATTTCAGGCTCACAAAATAAATCAGTTTTCCAGACTAATACATCTAGGAAGAGACAGGAATTGAGTTCCATCTTTCACCCTCCATAGAGATCACTGACCAAAATCTCTATTAGAAGATGAGCTTCTAGGACTTGAGATGTGGTAGATTACATTTCTCTGCTACTTTTGTCCTGTGGGTGCCACTCAAGAACCCAAATTGGTGATGAAGATAACAGAAGAGAAAAAATTCTACCCTTTTTACCAGGACACCTGGGCATAGGGCCACATAATAGCTGAACCCTGCAGTGTTAACTCAGGGTTCCCTTACTGGGAAGCTCAGAATTTTAAAGACTGAGAAGGGGATCTCGAATACAGAAATATACATAAAAATAAAAATCATTCAATACCATGGTATCTTTATATTTCATCTTCTTTAATCTAGGAAACAAACATTCCACATAGAGATTACTATCTTCTTCCTATCCTATAGTGAAAGCCAATAGATCCAGGTCACCAATATTGTAAATTATAGACTAGGGACTTAAGCTTGGAATTGTTCTAAAATGCAAGCTTTTACCATGGCATTCTAAGGTCTCATGGGTTTTAAATGCTTTCTGTTGCTAATCTTCCAGTAGGCTGGCAATTATTTCTCTCCCATGCGTTCTTTAAATATTTATAATTTATAACATTTTCTTTTAATAATAAAAATCATTAGAGTTTAAAATACTTGCATTGTAAAAAATAATACAAAGAAATACAAAGTGGTAAAACTGTTCACATTATATTATACACATAAAGTTAATGTTAATGTTATATAAGAAGATGAATGTACAATTTAGTATGCTCCCAATTTACATCTATAGTTTAACAGTGCATCTTTCATTTTTAAAAGTACCTAGTTAAGGGCTGGGATTGTGGCTCAGCGATAGAGGGCTCACCTCACATGTGCGAGACCCTGGGTTCGATCCTCAGTACCAAAAAAAAAAAAAAAAAAAGAAATATATATATATATATATATATATATATATATATATGTGTGTGTGTGTGTGTGTGTGTGTGTGTGAAATAAAGGTATTGTATCCAACTACAACTAAAAAAATAAATATATTTTTTAAAAAGTACCTAGTTAAAAAATAAATAGAAGTAAGATGAATGATGAGCAGAGTAGCAAAAAGAAAACAGGAGGAGGGAAGAAGGGAAGGAAAAATGAAGCACTGGTGACTGAAGTAGAGCAAATTATATGCATATATGATTATGTCAAAATAAATGCCAATATTATGTAAAACTATAATGCACTAATAAAAACATTAAAAGATTATCAATTTAAATAATAAGTTATATGGTCATTTTCTACATGAATAATTCTTTTTTTAAAGAGAGAGAGAGAATTTTTTAATATTCATTTTTTGGTTTTTGTGGACACAACATCTTTATTTTATTTTTATGTGGTGCTGAGGATCGAACCCAGTGCCCCGCACATGCCAGGTGAGGTAATGACCGCTTGAGCTACATCCCCAGCCCATGAATAATTCTTTTTGATTAGTATAAGATAAATAAAGGATTACTTCCAATTTTAATTGAAAAACACTTTTTATTCCCAACAAACTTATGCAATAATTACCCAAATGAAAAGCAACACAATTTAAAAATTATATATTTCATAAGTGAAAGAAGGAAAGGAGCAAATTAACATGATATCACTTTTTTGTTAAAGAATAAATATGTAGAAGTGTACATCTATATTGTGCATGTAAATGTATTCAGAACTTCTTGCATTAAAATACATGAATCTAAAAATATATGCTGCTACATTATATGGGGATAGAAACACTTTGAGAAAACTGTATATAGCATTCCACTAGGAATATTTATCTTGGGACGGTAAACAAAGCACAATTTCATTTTCTGTTTACACATTACTGTGTGGTTTGGTGTTCTTAAAGCACAAATATGAATCAATTTTGTAATTTTAAGAAGTAATCAAAATACAATTTTCAAAGCACAGAAAAATTTGTTCTTAATCTGATTCACACAACTAATAGTATAGAAGTATTCACTTGGTAATATTAATCATTAAACATAAAAAGCAGATGACACACTATGTACATTATAATCAGTAATATTTCTATGTGTATGATGAATAGCACATGTTATAAAGCAAATCTGCCTAAAAGAATATAATCCAAATAAACACACACACACACACACACACACACACACACACACTTCAAAGACACACTGGCTGTTTTCTTTTCATCTGAGACAGGGGTGGAACTTCCTGCTAGCAACTCAGAGAGCCAGGCAGCAGCTGATTCTGCTGGAGAGGCTGCCTGTGCCATTCAAGTCTCCAGAAAGCCCTGTTTGGTGGGGTCCAGCCTGAAGCCCCTTCCTCCCCACAATCGCCTCCCAGAGACACTCAGAGATTCAGTTCTGATTTTGACCAGCAGGTGGCGATTAGCTCAATAGTCTACCTTTTCGCCAGTAGGACATTGGTTTCTACAAGGAAAAACACTAGTAATAGGATTGTGCACAAGAAAAGTAAGGGTTTTTTTTTTATTATAATCAAGTGTTGGTGACTTAGGGAGTCAATGTATGGTGGCATTAAGATGTAGCTTGTAGGTAATTACTGCCAATGACACAGGCCTGTCCTCAACCCTGGGTACCAATAACAGATGAGAAAGATGTGAAAGTGTTTTAAAGCCCACTGCATTAGTGATTTGGGGTTTCATTTTACTATAAAACACACATGAGTCAGTCGGACTTCACTCAAGTCCCCTCCAAACCCAAGTATGTCCATTACCTTAAGAGATGCCATCAGGCAATCCTCCCATTTTATTTGTAGTGTCCTATATTTTCAATTTAACACCCCTTTTCGATATTTGTTAGGTAGTAAGCAAGGAGCAGTGAAATAAATAACAGGGTCACAAGTGTTCTTTAAATTACTTTAGGGTCTTCTTTAAACTATTCTCAAGGTGGATGTAAAAGCAAATGGTGGTAGTTAATTTGTAAAAAATAAACAGAAGCCAAAGTAGCTAATTGGGAAATCGGTCAAAAGAAAAGGATTAATGGGACTAAATCTTGACAGGGTCCATTGAGATTGATGTGAAGTGAGGAATTATGTCTATAGGTGTCTCCATTTGTCTTGGAGGGAAGATTTCTTTAGTAGTGCAGCCACATTAAGGTAACTTCTGACCAGCTACTGACCCCAATGCTAATATTAACATGGGATTGACTTGTAAACGAACACCCCCACACACACCTGAATAGGATGGCCACCATGACAGTTCCAGAGAGAACTGTCAAAAACCAGCCAAAAACTCCACCACCCAGCTGGTGTGGTGGTGCACTCCTGTAATCCCAGCGGCTGGGGTGCTAGTAGAAGGATCATGAGTTCAAAGCCAGCCTCAGCAATGGTGAGGTGCTAAGCAATTCAGTGTGACCCTGTCTCTAAATAAAATACTCAAAGGAGGAGAGTTGAATACTTGATTGGTGAAGGTTGCTGAAGGAGGAGCCCAGTTCTGCTAAATGCCAAACAGTAATAAATTTGGAGGCAACATTGTCTCCTTTGTTGTTCTCTGCTTGGAGATTGCCCACTGTCTCTTGAGAGTACTCTCTGCTTAAGACTTGACTTTACTTTCACTTTACTTTATAATAAAGTTGTCTTGCATGGCTTTTAGTATCTGACTTTAAATTTTCTTTCATCAGAACACAAGAATCAAGGTTTGGTGTTGCACCTCCCTGCTTTTCTGTGACATATTCAAGTGGCAAGGAGTAAAGAGGTATAATTCTGTCCATCCTTAAAAATATCAAAATTTAAAATAAAAAACATGAAAAATAACAAACACATGAAATCCTAGTGACTTAGGAGGTTCAGGCAGAAGGATAACAACTTCAACATAGTCTGAGCAAATGAGTGAGACCTTTTCTCAAAATAAAACAAAACAAAATAAAAGTGCTGAGGATGTAGCTTAACAAGTGCTAGGCCCTGTTTTCAATTCCTAGTACTTCAAGAAATTAAAACAAAGACCAGTATTGCTTTTCAAAATATACCTTTATTGTCATGAACCAACACACTTGAGCAATGAGTTTTTCACTGATTCACGTATTGATATCTGGCTTTACAACCAGTTTACGATCCTCACAAGAACACCAAGGTCTTTATTTTATAGTCATAGTCAATATTCTGGGGTTTTCCTTGATTCATTCCTTAGATTTTTCTTGAACATAATTCTAACTCAAAGTAAAACAATTTTTTCCTATTTTCTGAACATTTTGAAAAAAGATATCCCTTATTACTCCATCTTTATATATAATAATAAGTTATACAAAATTGATGGCTTATATTCATATTTTCATGAATTTATTTTAGAGGCTTCTTTCAAAGAGTCTTATTCTCAAAGCATTTATGGGCATCTATGCACATTTTTGTATACTTGACATGAGAAAAGAGGCAAAATAAACATAAAATTGAATATTAGATAGAATAAAATAATAAATTATAGGCTGTAAAATATTTGGAGTTCTTCTCAGTGACATCCAACTTGTTTTCACAAGTGACAAAATGTAACACAAAGAGGTTCAGTGGCTTGCCCAAGTTCAGACAGATAATGATTGAAAAAGGACTGAGATTTTTCTACCATGTCAGAAATAAACACACTTATTTCCATTTAATTACATATTAACACAATATGAAAACATCACCTGGTTTACAAACATGGCATTTACAGATGAGGTTCTGTGGTATCCTGGAAGAAACATGCAGCTGGCAGTCAGGACACTCATTCCCATCTCTGTTTTTACCCTTAGTGACTGTGTGGCCCAACACAAAGGTATATCATTTCTCTGTTTTACTCTCCTAATCTGTGAAAGGGAGGTAAAAGTTTCTCACACCAAAGTAATCACAGTTTCAAGGACACTGCATGTATTCAGAGTTCCCTGGGTTCCCTAGTGAGCAAGTCCAAAACCTCCAGTTGAAATACTGCCATGGGCTAGGGTAAAGCATCCCTAAAAGAGGCACTTCCTCCCAAGAGGATATTCATACTTAGAATTGTGCAGGGGAAGGACTGGCCTTTCAATAACCCCAAGGTTAAGTGTCTCCTTAAATCTTGTTCTTTAAGTGCTTCACTTACTTCACCCTAGTCCTGGCCCTAGTTGAAAGAGAACTAATGATAACAATGATTAAAATTTACTGAATACTCACTATGTGTTAGTCATCATGCTAATAATGTTCCATTTGTTATCACTTTAATTCTTCCCTATTACTATATAGAATAGGTAATGTTATTATCACTTGTTTAGATGTTTAGAGATTTGTGCAAGATCACATAGTTACTGACAAAATTGTGATAATGGACTGTGTATATATAAAATCTATGTTAAATATCACTGATGGACAACATATTTTTTTCTGTTATAGAGATGATTTTGAAAGGAGAAAAATGACTTACCCAAGCTAAGTTCAACAATGAGCCAGTTGCTGGATCCTGGATCATCTGAATCTCAATGCAATTATCTCTCAAACAGACCCATTATTATGCTTTGTTCTTCTGTATCATCTTGTCTTTCAGGAACTGACAGGAAACTTCTCTAGCATTAACCTAGATAGTAATAAAAAGGGAGATGGTAAATTTTAGTATGTCACCTGCATCGTGTATATATGGTAATTAAAGAACAATTCATATAAATTGCATGCCCAGTGTTTGTGTTCATCTGTATATGCATGACCAGGCTCTGGCACTATAGTCTACCAGCATAATTCAGAACCTGAAAGACTACCCTTTAAAGGCGGAGGGAAAGGAGCAGAGACATCTTGATGCTTTGAGCATTTCAGTCCTATTCTCAATCATGCATTCTTTTGAAAATACGCTAATTATTGGGCTCACTGTTAAGAAGGTGTAGAAAAAGATTTAAGGATCAGACAACTCTTTGGAGATCTCATCCTCGGTTTCTCTCATGGATATGAACTACAGAGTCCAGACACTTTATACAGTTGTCTAAGTTTCACACACTTTTCTGGACATGCTCTCCTGTCAGGTAGTGGATTTCCCCAGGGATGAACCAGGTCATAGAGCACTTCCTGCCTGTTATATCTGGATAGGATCTTGGATTAGCTCCCCTTTTTACTTTTCCTCTGTCTAATGCTTCCTAATCCCTCAGGCCTCACTTTAAACATCACTTCCTGTGAGAAGCCTCCCCAGTACATCCAAGACCAGTTGAATGCCTGTGCTTTTCACTCTGCTCCCCTAGTACCCTGACTTCCCATATCATGGTACCAGTAAAATTTATCATTATTGCTGGCTTCACCGTATTTCTCTTTAGATGGCAATCTCCAGGAAGACAGGAATCACATTCATGTGTTGTTTACCACCATGATGTGTTGTACCTCTAAGATTTCCTATCTATGCTTTAGTTAATTTCAAAAGTGATTCTTAGTGATGAATTTTTGCTATACTAAGTTGAATATTAGATAGAATAAAATAATAAATTATAGGCTATAAAATATTTGGATTGTAAAAACCTAACACTTTTACAATTTCATTATAATTTAAATTTACTTAGGTCAAACCAAATGAGTTTCTACATACTTTTAAAATTACAGGAACTAGTTTCCTTATATTAATGAGAACCGTACAATTAGCTGGGCACTGTGGTTCATGCCTGTAATTCCAGCTGCTAGGGAAGCTGAGGCAGAAGGATCACAAGTTCAAAGCCAGCCAGCCTCAGCAATTTAGAAAGGCCTAAGCAACTCAGGAAGACCCTGTCTCTAAATAAAATATGTAAGAAAAGAGAACCTTACAATTTTTTATTGACAAATCTTTGTTAATTATTGTATTTCATAAGTAACACCTATCCATGAAACAAAATAATACCAAATATAAAAATATAAATATTTTATAATCCTACTTAACAACTAATACATCATTCCTATAATAAGCAATGAGATGACTAACATTTAGATTTTCGATTGTTAAAGGTGTATTTCATATTTGCATTTACATTAGATCTAGATCATTTATGAGTTTGCTCTCTTTGTGCCCCTTAAATTCATATGGGTACGTTAAAGTTAAGTTTTTATGCATAGAACTTGATGATTAGTTTGATATGAGTGTAAATGTGTGCCCCTAGAATACTTATCTATGTGTCCACATACCCTACTCAGTGATAGACATTCTTTGTGTTCTCTTTATCCTTCAATAAAAATGCATTTGAGGTAAAGACCAAAATTAGGTATCTAAGTTGATGCATTTTATTGTTTCCATACTCTTGTGCACATCTTTAACTATTTCCTTAGGGTACATTTCAAGACATAGAATTGCTGCCTCAAATGGTATACACATGCTTAATTTAATTCCCCACCTGCCACCCAGAAATGTTGTACCAATTTAAAGTCCATAAACTGGAATTAAGTGCAAGAAAGCCTCAGGGGAGTGAGAAGCATGGCTGTACTGTGTCTTGTTATAAAGCACAGCCCTTAGATTTCACTGAGCAGAAGTTTTGAGGCCACAATAACAGTAAATACACTTGGTCAGTAGTGAATGGCAATATTAAACCTAAGCTCTTCGTGAAGCAGTATGGTGTCAAGACCACAGGATTGGGAGTCAGTGTCACTTGGTTATAGTTACAGTTTGATGAAGAATATATAAAATTGATTTAAAATCCTTGTATTATCATTATTATGAGACAAACTATTCTCCTAAATCAGGCAAAGGTAGTCCAAGTTCTCATGCAACCAAGTTATTCTAGGAGATACCAACTTCTGTCCTTCCCACCTCCTCAGCAGAAGACTATTCTGCCCATCGATCACAGTGCCTTCTAAAATAACTTACCCTCCTCATTTCCAGAACACTCATTGCTAAGGATCCCTTGGTAAAGAGAAATGCTTGGACTTTGCAAGAAGCTTCTGGTTCTTGTTTTGAAAACTTAAATATCTCATACTCATGTTTTGGTGTCCAAAAGAAAGAAAGGTTCATGTAAATGGCTAGGTAGAGATTGCTGATTTTTGATGCTGGGTTTGGCCTGGCTTGATCCCCAACAGAAACCACTCAATAGTAAATGGTTTATATAAGTAGTGACTGATGCAGAAAGCAATTAAGCAATTCCAAACACTGTGTCTGCCTTAGACCTTGGAAAGAGCGAGTCATTTATTTTCTTACTTGAATGTAAGCTCCTCTTTCTCTATTTCAGCAGATATAGTCTAGCACAGCAGAGTCCCTCTGAAAACAGTATGACTCAGCCAGATGCTGTAGAAAAAGGCCTGGAAATGCAGGTTTGTTCCATTAAATTACATGAGAATTTTCAAAGGGTAGGCAGGCATTACATAATGCTGTTTGGTTGTAAAAGCTTTGACTTTCATATTTTACTTTAGATACTCCTAAATTAATTCAAAATTTTCACATTACCAACAATATTTGTGATTTGGAATTTAAAATAAATTTTTTAAAGATCAAGAAAAAAATTAAAAGGAAAATAAGGAGGAAAAACACCATAATAAACTGGGTTTTATGTCAGTCTTCTCTAACCCTTTTTTTAAAGTAAAATTTCAGCTTAACAAAACAATTTCCTTTGCTCTCATTGTCTATGTTTTTCACAGACGTACTCTGAAGTATGATATCTGCACTTACGTTATTTGGAGTAAGTTAATTACATCCTGGTTTTCCTTAGTACTTAAAGATCTTACAGCAAAGATTTCTTGTAAAGATAGCCAAATCCTTATGTTTAAACTATTATTCAGTCATTGTTCCTTTTATAATCACAAAAGAATCACAAAAACAAAATTTTATGGAAGGTCACTGAAGTCATACATCCTCAGATGTAAAAGTGATAGAGGTAACCATGATATTCAGTTAATTCTCTTATTTTGTGGTTGAGAAAACAGTGACTGGATGACAATAGAACTGATTTGTGGATCAGAAGGGATTAGATATCAGAAATGGAATATAGCACTATTTGTTATTCTTAACAACAGACAAGTATTTTCCATCATCCTTGTAACATACACCCAAGTTGTCTTTAACATTCCATCACCACAAATATCTTTGCATACATTCCCTTATTTGGTTATAGTTTTTAAATGGTGATAAGATATATGTCCTGAAGTAGGTGCTGCTTGTACACTCTTGATATGACCATGCACTTCCATATTGATTTCCAGATTGCATTTCTGTCAGTACTGTATGCAGATCCCCATAACTCCCAATACTTAGTATTATCTAGTGTTTAACTTTGGCTGTAATACAATATTTCCTTTTTGCTTAATTGTAAACTACTAATAAATTTGAGTGACAAATATGTAAAATACATACTGTGTAATTTAGTGCCATTTATAGGGTATAAATTTTTTGTTATTTACTAAGCTGTGTATTAGTTTTAGTACTATGGCCATGGTGATTTTTTTTTTACTTCATATCTTAAAGAGTGAGAAAAAGATCAAAATTTATGTTTTTAAATGAAAAATTTTACCAAGTGACTCAACATCATTTCCTGAATAATCCATGGTACTCACTGATAAGAAATATCAAGTTTATCACATTTTAAAACCTTCTTGAGACTGAGCTTTTATTTTGTTCCATTAACTGTATCTCATATTTTCTGCCAATCTTATCTTGTTTTAATATTGTTGCTTCATAAAACATTTTCATAGCTGAAAATACAACTTTCCCTCATTTCTTGTTCTCAGAAAATTAAGAATAACAATAACAACAATGAATATAGCTAACATTTATTCAACATTTGCTGTGTATTCTACACTTTACTTACATTATCACATTTAATCCTCAATTATACATGATGATTCAGATATTCTTCTTACCCCCACTGAAAATATGAGAAGCTCCAGGTACAGAATATTTAACTGATTTGGTGTAGCATCTATTCTCAAAACCAGGTCTTATTATAGGAAGCCCATATTCCTAACACTATTATATTAAAATGAACAATATAAAAATAGTCAATATTGAGGGCATTTTGACCAAAAAAAAGTTTAAATTTCTTATTGCTAATGCTAACATACACTATTTTATATTTTAGAAATGAGAGGTCATCACAGAGAAAGATATGCACCCAAAGTCAATAATTGGTAATGGTTCTGGTATCTGATATTGGTCTTCTAACCAGCAGAGCCATTACTTGGACTCAATAGAAAAGCATTTCTCTGGTAATTCAGTAGAAAGTAACGCACAAGAATATAAAAGAAATGAAATATGATTATTTTCCATTTTTTCTATATTCACCAAGTAATGCATCCTACAAAACAGAAATGGCGATGAAGTTCACAGATTATTAAAATGTATTTACATTTTACTTGTTGCTGTTACATTTTCAAATATCCTGTGTATTAAATTTGCCTTGTAGTTTATACTAAAGTCATATCTTTAATTGGAGAGAGAAAGCAGGGAGATAAGAATAATGTTTGTTAAGTCTACTATGTGCTAGGCAATATTAATGATGTTGCCATTTTCACCCTGCAGTAGCTCTAAGAATGAACAGTCTACCATAGCTACTAAAAGTATACTTTTCCACAGGACAAAGGAAATATATTTTTCTTTATTTACAAAAAACATTTCTGAAACAGCATGTTCAAAATTGTCTCAATTCTGTTATATTTTTTTTAAATTTTATTAGTAGTAGTTCAAAACATTACAAAGCTCTTGACATATCATATTTCATACATTTGATTCACGCGGATTATGAACTCCCATTTTTACCCCATATACAAATTGCAGATTCACATTGGTTACACATCCACTTTTTTACATACTGCCATACTAGTGATTGTTGTATTCTGTTGTCTTTCCTATGCTCTACTATACCCCCTCCCCTCCCCTCCCTTCCCACCTTCAATTCTATTTTATATCATATGAATAAAAAAGGAAAGGTGTTCATCCAGTTTTATTGAATGATTTGATGATGACTAACAAAACAAATATACTCTTCCTTCTCTCTTATTTATTTAAGAAATATTTACTATATACCAAGTAAGAGCAAGGAACTTTCAGTCCAAACATTTCCAATACAGGAATTTTCTTCTGAGCTTCAGACCTTGTTATATAACCACAGTATGATTAACATTAACATGCATGACCAGATATAGACACTTTATCAAACCAATTCAAATTGTAGTCTTTGAGTTCTGAAAAATTACCATCTAAATAAGAGTACAGTGTGGTCTAGTAGGAAGAGAATAGAGAGTTTGGAATCAGGAAAATGTGGGTTAAATTCCTATTCTTTCATTTATTTAAGGTATATAAACCTGAAAAATTTACTTAGTATCTCTAAGACTTAATTTCCTGCTTTTTACAAGTTGATTGTTATCTGGGTTTCAAAGGAAAGCCAAGGAAATGTAGTCCACCCAAACATTCTGCCGGAAAATTCAATGCATGTTCATTTTTTCCCACTCCATTTCTTTGTCTCTTAGCAGAAATGAGTCTGTCATGAACTCAATAGCATAACTACACCAGAAAGAACATGAAGAAATATAGAAACAACAAAATTAACAATGTTTACATTATTAATATAATCCAATGTAATTTCTGTGGAATAGAATACGTTGACTGATAGAATTCAATCATTGTGCTTTTCCAAATCCATTTGAACATTCTAGATGGATGTGATGCATGTGTATGACTTGGTAGGTTCTAGTATTCTTTGAACCTCCAAATGTTAATATATAACACAAACCTAATGCGTAATGATGGGTCTTCAGGAGACATTACAAGAGCAGGAGTTAGGAGCTGTGTCTGGGTTCAGTTCCTAAACAATCCCTGTTGCAGAAAAAAGCACTCCTAAGTATTCATAAATATCAGGGAAATAAATAAGGGCGCCAATTCTGCATGGATTCTGTACTCTCAGAAAGGAAAGGTAAAGCTCTGTTATGTGCAAGGAATCAATTTAACATGAATTATCTGTAACAAAGTTAGGCTTCTAAATAGTATTTACCTAACATATATCTTCCATTAATTTTATCTTGCAACTGCCAATAGTGTTTGGTAAAGTGTATGGTAGAATTCAGAGACCACCAAAAAACACATGGTACCTGCCCACTGAGAAATAAACTAAGGGAACTGTCACTGTGATAACTTCTTTATGCCAGCAAGCCTCTGAGATAGAAATTGTTCTGAACGAGGGATTGTTCTAAAACAGTAATGTTCTATAAATACATAGAGACAAACATGTATGTATTGTTTGTACCTTGGCTTCCGTTTATAACGAATTTTCTGCATATCTTTCTGTTGGTTCATTGCTGCCCTTCTATGGTAATACTATTTTATCTCTGAATTTGCACCTTTATCAAAAGATTTAAGCTTGGCTTTTAGGTGAATCTATAAAATCAAACCTGAACTGAGTTGCCTGTCAGCTCTGGTTGTGCTGACCCTGATGCCAAGGCCTTTGCTAGCAGGGGAGTGGATCTGTTGAATGTTAATGGATGTTATTGTGGCTGTCTGGAACAACTGTACATTCCATTCCAGAGATGTAATCATGACAACAAGGTGTCCAAACAACCAATATTCAGAATCCTTGCTCCCTATTAAAATGATATGGTATATTTTTCTTATTCTAAGGTTTATTTCCTTCCTTCCTCTCTCCCTCCTGTCCTGGAACAAATTTAATTGTGGAAATTGCTCATGCACAGATTTTTTTCCACTGGATTTGGTAGCGAGGATCTATTGATAAATATGGAACAGTGTAGCACTCCTTGGATTTTGATCAAATTCTCCCTTCTGAAATCAAAGTAGTCAGTTCAGGATATGAAATACCCAGAGAAAAAGAGGGCATTTTACTCCTTAATTTCTGTTTCAAAACCAAAGGACCATTCTTATCATCCTTCAAAAAAAAAAAAAAAGGATTTGACAGGCAACTTAGTTCAGGTCTGATTTTATATGTTTTGCCAAAAAGCCAAGCTTTCAAAACATAGATGGCTTCATATAAATTCTGTAAGGAAAGAAGCATAATTCACATTTTTAGATGATCAATATCAGATTCATAGTCAATAGCTTTTCTAGGAATGAGCACCTAATAAATGGCAGTAAGAGGATTCTTACTCTTGTTTTCACCATCTGCCTCTATTAGAAGTGTTTTCAGGATTCAGAGACTGATTGCTTCAAACATGTTAGCCATACTGTTCTGGGTGCATGTTGAAGATGATGATGATGATGTCAACAGAGGATATGAAATTATGTCCCTTAGCTTAAAGAGCTAGAATAGGGGAACTACATAGCGCCAAATTTATTTTATATATTTTAATAGTAGCAAAAACTTCAAAGTCTAAGAAAAGTTAAATATTTTTATCAGATCATTAAATTCGATTGGTACTGAAAGCCTTACACAAAGTCGCACATTTCTCAATTTTTAACCTTTTAGACTTCTAATCACTTTCTTGGCTCACTTTCAGATTTGAACAATAAAGGGAATGGTGAATGCACTGTTGTTTGTTGTAAATTTGTTTATGTAAGCAAAATTTTAACACATTCTATGTGACAAGGTCTCCATGAATAAGATTAAAGGTAGAGCTGAGGCTGGGGCTTAGCAGTAGAGCGCTCACCTCACACGTGTGAGGCCCTGGGTTCGATCCTCAGCACAACATAAAAATAAATAAGTGAAATAAAGGTATTGTGTCCAACTACAACTAAAAAATAGATATTAAAAAAGATTAAAGGTTAAAAATCTAAGAGGAAAAAATATTTGCAATATGCATTATAAAAGTGGTCAATATTCATAATATATAAGGAGACCTTACAATAAAGAGTGGAATTATAGACTAAGGAATTACAGTGTGTGTGTGTATTACTATAATCAATGCAAAAAAACAAATACCCGAAAAACAAACAAAACAAAACAGAACAAACAAACAAACAAAAAAAGGGTTTTAAAACCAAAGAGTATTTTTGGAGGAAGGAGAAAATACATACAGATTTGCTGTCCAAATTATTCATATCTGCATTATTTAAAATTTTTATAACAAACCTTGTATTTGTTTGTGTCACATATCATAGATAGTTCTGAAAATAACTTGGGATTCTAGGAATATTTTCTTTCTAGAAAGCACTCTCCAGTAGGTTAAGGCAATAACCCTTTCCTTACTTCCTTTTTCCCTCTTTTGTCTGTGACACTTGTGTTTAATTTCTGAGTCTGATCAGTGGTTAACAATTTTTTCCAGTAAATAAATATGGTATTGGGGTTGGGGATGTGGCTCAAGCGGTAGTGCGCTCGCCTGGCATGCGTGCAGCCACGGTTCGATCCTCGGCACCACATACAAAGATGTTGTGTCCGCCAAAAACTAAAAAATAAACATTAAAAAATTCTCTCTCTCTCTCTCTCTCTCTCTCTCTCTCTCTCTCTCTCTCTCTCTCTCTCTCTCTCAATAAATATAGTGTTTACAAAAAAATGTAGTAGGCATGAATTTTCAAGCCATCATCAAGCACTCAAGAATACAAGAAGTAGTCTGGGTTGTGGCTTAGTGGTAGAAAGTTCGCCTCACATGTGTGAGGCACTGGGTTCTATTCTCAGCAGTGCATATAAATAAATGAATAAAATAAATGTTCATCAACAACTAAGAAAGTGTTTTTTTTAAAAAAAGAATACAAGAAGTGTCACTCTGTGTACTTTTCTATATCATAACAGAAACTAATTTCCATTTTGAACCTCAAATTGGCTGTGAGTAGGAAGTATAATGTCTCAAATTTGGGCGAAATTCAATTCCTTCTTGATATGCTCAATCAATTTATGATAAACTTAATCAATTTATAATCCCCCCTCCACCCTCTGCTTCTCATATGGTATCTAAATTTTCAGGGCTTATGTAGTATCTTGATCTTTACCTGTCCTTTCTGCCACTTCCCAAGATATTTGGATTATTATCTAAACCTCCAACATTTGGTTCATGTATTTATACTGCAACTTCCCATTCTGTACATCAGAGTGGTTGAGGACTGTAGGCACATATGCTTGGCTAATTTTGTGCACTGGAACCCAGGAAAACCAGACTATATTTCCACAACTCCAAAGGATATAGAAAACTGAGTGGGGCTCTCTCAGGCCTTATAGGACCATCATATGAAATGAAGCCATTTCTATTAGACTTTACCCACACTTTGGTGAGATCTTGTGAGGCTGTGTGTGTCCCAGGTATCCAGACAAGGAGAGTATCATAGGTAAGAGGAATTTGTGAGGGAAATATGTCAGGTAGTATTTCTCTTGTTCATTTCCTAACCTTACAAGCCCCTTGTTTTCTCCCAAAGAAAATGTATTTTTCATCTACATATCACCCCTTAAAGAAGGTAAGAACAGAGTTGCTTTCCAAAATTTGTCTAAAATAATAATTGCCATACTCAAATCAGCAAGTGGGTTCTAGCTTTCCCAGAACCCTCTTTTGTTAGGTGGATGAGGCTGGTTAGTAGGTAAATTTTTCATCTCCCTCATTTAAGGACTGTTGCTTGTCTTTCAGGCCTATAGCCAGACAAAAAATTCTTATCAATCTTATGCACCCAGAATTCCATGATACACATCCTGCAACCCTAGGACTTAGATTCCAGTTTAAATTGATTCAACTCATGCTGAACTAGTTGTTCAAACCCCAAAGTGACTAAATTTACCTTCAATTGGCAGTATTAGATTTCTACAACAGGGCTCAAAATGTATACTAAGATGAGTTCTATAAAAACAAAGAGATATATTCCTTTACCAGCTGAGCTTGATATCCTGAAAATTCATACACACCACAAATTAATGTTATTTTTTAAAGATTACCAAACAGTTTGTACATTGTCTCAAATACTTTGAAAATGGATATGCATATAAAAAGGTTAAAAGGAAAGAGTCGATTTTGCTGAACCAAAATGTATCATTCATCCAATAATTCATTCATTCAAGACATTTATTGGGTACTGCTAGGTGTCAGACACTAGAAATTCAATTCTGTATCTTCATCACACAATTTATTTCTCTTAATGTATATACTTATTTAGAAAACTGCCTACTACACATGCTCATTTGAAACAGATAAATCAACCAAATGTCTATAAACTCACATGGACAACATTCAACATATTTAGACTTAGCTGGCCCAGAACCTAAAACCTCACCATTCAAAACAGGCCATGTGGTAGAATGGCAAGAGTATGAACTTTAAGATAGACACAATTGAGTTAGAACTCCTGCTCTGCCTTTTATTAACTATAATTTTGGAAAATTTAATTAACTGCTCTGAGTCTTACAGAGCATACTTATTGAAAAGATGAGTGATAAAAGAGGTCCTGATATCTACTTACAGGATGTGTGAGCATTTAAAGAAAAAATGTAGGCAATGTGCCTAACAGAGTTTCTGGCCAATACTAACCACTCAGAAAAAGGGTTTTTCCTTATCCCTCCCCTCTCTTCTATAGTATAGGAGAAATTGCCATAATGCAATTGCACAACTATGTGATAAAAGGCATTTGAAACATGCTACATGAGCAGAAAAACCAGCACACATTTCCATAATTTATAATAAATACAGTGCATTTATTATCATATTTGGCCACACCACATGAAATTGCTGGTATTCACTCCATTTTCTCCAAAAAACAACAATTTCATATATCTCATTGTAATAGAATGATTTGCATGTTGAGTTAAAGTAAGGAAGCAATCTTCATCATTTATCTATTTGACTTGCATTTTTTTTCCATTTGCCTCTTTTTAATTCTCAAGATAAACATCAGGCAACACTATAGGTGAACTGTTATCCTTTTAGCCCCAGAAAAACTATGGAAGCACAAAGATATACTGATAGATTTGGGGGGCAGGATGTTAAAGTGAGGGTCAAGATTGCTCCCAGGAACAGAGAGAGACATCAATGATGACAAGACTTTGGATGACTCATTAATCTGATATCCTGGACTGAGCACCAGGATGACATTGGGGAGCTTATCTAATTGTCCTAAAGTGATGTGGGGACCCACAAGACCCCAGCTGAGCAAACATTCTAGGTTCTCAGATGAGATATATTAAGGTCTGGAAGGACCAGTGGCCAAATTTAAATGAGGGAGGTGAAAAATCTATCCACTAACCAGAAGATATGTTAAGGTCAACAAATTAATAGAAATTAATTTGCAGATATAACAATGAACTTCACATTAGGCACCCAAAAGACAATTATTTATGAAATGTCAAAAACGCTTTTGAAACCAAAATGATATTCACATAGACATGGATCCTAACCTTTGCAGAACCAAGGAAATGCATGCAAACTATACCTGGTATGTGATAGAAGCTTTTAAAGTGCTGTATTCCTTAATACTTAAAGTAAACCAACGAGGTAACATTCATTATTTCAATTTCACACTTCATTAACTGCATCTCATGGGATATACATGGCAGAGAATAGAATTCACATCTTGTTGTTTTCTCAATCTATGCTCTTTCCACTTCAGGGCTTTGCCATTAGGCTAAGAAATTCCTGTACTATTCAGCCCTAGACCTCTTAACACAATGAAAAGCATGGCATATCTGTTATTACCACCACCAAGAAACCAATAAAATGTTTTGAGTGAGTGCTTTTGGATGTATAACACAGGATGGTACACAGAGAACAGCATGAACAAAGATATGACATTCAAGTGGATACTTGGCTTATACAAGAACTGAAGTTGGACTGCTAGGGCTAGAGACTCTGCAGAAAGTAGTTCTTTGATCTAGTATGGTTCCATCAGTCAAAAGCCTATATATATATATATATATATATATATATATATATATATATATATATATATATATATCAAGCAACAGTATAGTACAACTGGAAGGCAAATGAGTCATAAAATTACTTGAGTCTTGATGGTTTTCATTCAGTTGCACAATCATAAGTTAGTCAAATTATAAAAGAAAAATTTTGTAGAAATAAAAGTAAGTATATCTCAGATACTCCACTGGGTATTTTTATCTTTCTTGACAACTTCTAGCTCAAATTTTAGGTTGAATTTTCTTATAGAATTATAGAACAGCCTCCTGTTCCTCACCAAACTCCCCTGGGTTAATAATAGGTTGTATGATGAAAGACTCATCAATGTAGGGACTGCTTATTTCTTCAGCTGTCCAAACAAGTCCTGCTGCTTACCCCACCCCACTGTGTGTGTGTGTGTGTGTGTGTGTGTGTGTTCCTGTCTTCCTAAAGCAGTTATGTATCTATTTCTTCATTGCTGCTATTCTCTCGAGGTTTCTCTCTTGTTCTCAAATTCAAGTCTTTATCAAAGAAATTAAGGCAATAATTAAAGGGGATGTACTACATCATACTTGGACTGGTTCCCTTGGCAGTCATGTGGAATATTGTCTTGATGTCAAGCATTCCTTACTAGAGGGTGGACACATAGAATGTTGATGGACAATATGCTGACAAGCTCGGACATCTGGCAGATAACACATAAAATTCTACAGATACACATTCAGGAATAAAAGGGAGAGCTGTAGGGCCAAGGTGGTAGAATTTCCAGACAGCCAATATTTGAATTATGACTATCCATTTGAGAAGAATGATCTATTTTTGTTTGTGTTTTTACTATCCAAGGTACACTCTGTCATTAATTCTTTTATCTATTTATTCTTGTATTATTCCCAATCCTGGTAGTGTCTAGTGTTGGCTACTTTTTGATAGAGGTTCTATTGACATTTTGTTAATTAGTTTAAGTTGCTGCACCATCCCTTGTATATTGGTATTATTTTTCCTTAACAAATACAAGAGTCCAAAACACAAAATAGTCACTGAGAGAAAGAGACCTTTTCCAAACTCACTCTAACAAACACCTCATAATGATCCTGGCAGTTAGAGATATCAAATGCAGAGATTAAGCTCCAAACCCACCACCTGTCCCTGCTGTGACTCATAATATAAACATAGACCCCTGTGTGGCATCTTTTCCAGAACCTTAAAATAAAACCCACAGCTGGTATCTTTCCTTCTGAAAGGCCCCTATGTATGAGAGGCACTTTCTTGAGGTGGACCAAAGAACCCAAGTCTAACAGTCTTGCATATTTTTTTAATCTTTAGCATGTTCACAAACTTTGTGTTTTTATTCAAATGTAGTAGTACAATCTGAAGCACCATCTCTTCCAGAGTCCTTCAAAATCTCTGGCCGTATTATCCACTTCAAACTTATGCCACAAAAATCCCACCTCTTCTTTTCCTCACCCAGAGATTGTCAAGCTTCCCCTCCCCTAAACATCTGTTGAGGAGTCATCAGACCTCAGTCATCCATTCCTTTGAATTGAGTATTGCTTTACACATTGACAGAATATTCACGGTCAGTGACATCTCACCCAGTTTTGATAATGTTTATTTTTCTTTGTTTGCTTTGAACATATTCTCTTGAAAGAAATAGAATTCTATGAATCCCTTACACCTATTATCCCTAGGAAAACTAATTCTCTGAGAATGAAGACCTCCAATTCTCAACTTTCCAGAAAAACATAAGGAGGACAGAAAGAAGACCTAACATTCCAACAATCCGACCAGGTAGTAAACCTACTGAAAGAATTGTATTAGTTTTTCATATCAGTTTTACACAGGATTTTGCAAACATTTTCCAGAAAAAAGGTCATATAGTTAGTATTTCAGTCTTTTTGGATTATACAGTCTCTGCTTCAACTATCCAAAATTGCTGTTGTAGTACAAAAGCAGTCAGAGACTGCTTTTATCAGCTCTAGAAGTCTTCTGGTAGAGTTTTTTTTTATCTTCTAGATATAGTATAATTTCATCAGCAAACAGAGATAATTCAACAGATGGATGAATTCATAATATGTGATATATTTGCACAATGGAGTTTTACTCAGCCATAAAGAGGAATGAAATTATGGCATTTGCCAGTAATAATGGAACTGGAGAATGTCATGCTAAGTAAAATAAGTCAGACTCAGAAAGTGAAGGATTGAAGGCTTTCTCTCATATGTGGATGCTGCTAGAGAAAAATGAGGGGAAATGGAAGATCAGTAGAGTAGAAGAAGGAGTTTGAGAGGGAGAGAGAGATGGGAAAACGGTGGAAATGCAGAATGAATTTGACAGAATTATGCTATGTACATGTATAAATATACCACAGTGAATTTTAACTTTATGTATGTCTATAAAGCAACAATGTTAAAAAGCAATAAATAAATAGAAGGAAGACCAGTAAAGGAAAGGGAATACGGGGATGGAGGAAGGGAAGGAAAGAGGAAGTACTGGGGACTCAAATGGTGCAAATTAAGTTCAATGCATGTATGATTATGTCAAAGTGAACCCCAATATTTATGTATAATGCACTAATAAAATAATTTAAAAACAGTGTGAGCTGAATTTGACCTATAGGCCATATTACAAACCCTTAGTGTAGCAGAGTGTGTAGTCCATACAAAATATTGAATTATGGAATTATGAGTAAAAGAATGGTTTTGATGTACCCTCATGTCCAAACAATCAATATTCATGTGCTAAAAGTTGTTTGAAATAAGAGGTTTTTATTCTTCAATTCAGTGCTGTCACTCACTGGTTCATATTATAAATAAATCCTTATCATTTGTACTCTTCAGCACTTTTCACTGGAGAGTTAATGTTAAGGTCCATAAGTACCTGCAAATCACTACAATCTCTCTTGAATACTGAAATATGTAACTCTTACAAGTGGAAAAATGTTCATAATACTAAAGGGTAGCAGGGGAAAGGAAAAGTTTTTATTTCCTAATACTTGACAATAGTACTATAAATAGGTCTAGTGTATGGTAACAGCACTCAGAAGTATTATTGCAGAACAGCTACCTGCTTCTGCTGCTACAACAAAATGCAAACATACACAACCCTTAGATTCATTTTCTTCTTAGCATTATTATTAACACCTTTTAACCTATTAAGGTGGATAATATTATGTTAGTGTTAAAACAGAACCTCAAATTTTGAGTGTCAAATGAAAATAAAATAATCAAAAATAATAATATTTTATTTTCTGCTTCCTTCTACTTCCTTCAAGAATTACCTAATCACACCACTATAATTTCTGCTCTCAAGTTAGGTAATACTGCCTTTGACATTTAATTTCACTGGCTGATAATTAAATATTATATATACGTGTGTGTGTGTGGGTGTGTGGGTGTGTGTGTGTGTTTTACTTGTTTGCATTTCATTTTAGTTTGAGATTAGAAGGAAGGGGCTTGCTTTCATAATCATGCAGAGGGATATTATCCCCCTCCATTTTCTTCTTTAGCAGAACTTATTTTGGTCTTGACAATTCACTTATTAGTTTTCAATCTGATACATTTCCTATGTTGGAACAGATGGATACACAGTTCTCTTTGGTTGCTTTACTCAGGCAAGTTCTGAGATATGGGTTCTTATATAATATGAGAACATTGTTAGGGAGTATCTTCTGTTCTCCTAATGTCATGTTCAAGTAAGAATCTACTGAGACATCTCTGTCTTATATGGTGGTTGGTCCTCTGTTCATATCAGTGGCCCCACTCTGCATTGGAATTAATCATAGCATGTGGCTCAGTGGTCAAATGCCCCTGGGTTCAATCCCAAGTACCTAACCTCCAAAACAATTAATCATACCAAATACACAGCCTTTTGCAACAAAGTTCCACTTACTGTCTCTGTACCAGGCTTCCTTTGATTACATAGTAGTTTCTTTCCATTACAAGCCTTGATTTATTAAAAAAAAAAACTGTGTAGCATAGTGTCTCATGATGGCCATCTTCCCTTGAGTTACCCCTTCCTTAGAGGCCAGAGATCCAGTGTACCTAGATATGCTTGGGTCATTTTGTAATTCATTTCCCTCTTCGTGTATCTTTCCTAAATTCTACCACCTCATGAGTCATACATGTGCAATCTATTTCTCAGTTCTCTTCCAAAAATATCTTTCCACATTATCCCTAGGACTTCTGACGTCTGTATTTATCCCAAACCTCCTATTTTGTCTCCTGAACACAGCTTAGATTTTTATCAATGAATTCAAGTGCCTTTCATCCTTGCCACCATCAGATTCTTTCCACTTCTCCTTTGGTTGGATTGACAGTAATACATGCAGTGAGTATCTCCATCTTTAGTCCCAGAATTGGATAGCATTCAACATTGCCAGCAGATGGTAATTCATTAATTATCAAGTTGTATGCTTATTTCCAATTTATTTGGGGAGTCTGGGAAAGTACCTCACAGCAGCACCTTGGGATTTATATTATTACCTTTATTGTTAGTATTCATTGTATTTGGAGGTACTGGGGATTGAACTCAGCGAAAGTTTACTGAGCTACATCCACAGCCATTTTAATTTTTGACATAGGACTTTACTAAGTTGCTGAAAGTCTTGCTAAATTGCTGGGATTGGCCTCAAACTTGCCATCCTCCCATCTCAACTTCCTGAGCTGTTGGGATTATAAGTGTGCACCACCATACCTGGCACATCTTCTTTTTTAAAGAGAAATGATTGATGTGAAGCATATGACCAGGAGCATTAAATTGTTTAGGAATGGTCATATTTTCCTAGTCAATAAAGGCAAGACCTTTAAAGAAGAACTAATACCAATACTCCTCAATTTATTTCAGGAAATAGAAAAAGAGGCAGTAATTCCAAACTCATTCTATGAGGCCAATATCACCCTGATCCCCAAACCAGGCAAAGATACATCAAAGAAAGAAAACTTCAGGCCAATATCTTTAATGAGCATAGATGCAAAAATTCTCAACAAAATCTGGCAAATCGAATACAGAAATATATCAAAAAGATTGTGCACCATGATCAAGTGGGATTCATCCAAAGGATGCAAGGTTGGTTCAACATATAGAAATCAATAAATGTAATTCATCACATCCATAGACTTAAAAACAAGAATCATATGATCATTTCAATAGATGCAGAAAAAGCATTTGACAAAAAAAGCAGCCATTTATGTTCAAAACACTAAAAAACTAGAGATAACAGGAACATATCTCAACATCATAAAGGCTATCAATGCTAAGCCTCAGGCCAACATCATTCTAAAAGGAGAAAAATTGAAGGCATTCCCTCTAAAAACTGGAACAAAACAAGGATGCCCTCTTTCACCACTTCTATTCAACATAGTTCTTGAAACACTGGCCAGAGCAATTAGACCAACAAAAGAAATCAAAGGGATAGGTATAGGAAAAGAAGAACTTAAATTAGTACTGTTTGCTGATGATATATTTCTATACCAGAAAATCCAACCAGAAAACTTCTAGAACTAGTAAATGAATTCAGCAAAGTAGCAGGATATAAAATCAACACCCATAAATCAAACGCATTTCTGTATATCAGTGACAAATCCTCTGAAAAGGAAAACTACCCCATTTATAATAGCCTCAATAAAATAAAATACTTGGGAATCACCTTAGTGAAAGAGGTGGAAGATCTATATAATGAAAATTACAGAATTCAAAAGAAAGAATTCAAAGAAGACATTAGAATACAAAAAGATCTACCTTGCTCTTAGATAGGCAGAATTAATATTATCAAATGACCATACCACCAAAAGCACTATACAGATTTAATGCAATTCTGATCAAAATCCCAATGATATTCCTCATAGAAATAGAAAAAGCAATCATGAAATTCATCTGGAAAAATAAGAGACCCAGAATAGCTAAAACAATCCTTAGCAGGAGTGAAGCAGGCGGCATCACTATACCAGACCTTAAACTATACCACAGAGCAATAATAACAAAACCAGCATGGTATTGGCACCAAAACAGATTAGAATACCAATGGTACAGAATAGAGGACACAGAGACTAACCCCCCAAATTACAATTATCTTATATTAGACAAAGGTGCCAAAAACATGCACTGGAGAAAGATAGCATCTTCAACAAATGGTGCTGGGAAAACTGGAAATCCATATACAACAAAATGAAATTGAACCCCTCTCTCTCACCATGTACAAAACTTAACTCAAAGTAGATCCAGGACCTAGGAATTAAACCAGAGACTCTGTGTCTAATGGAAGAAAAAGTAGGCCCTAATCTTCATCATGTAGGATTAGGCCCCAACTTCCTTAATATGACTCCTATAATGCAAGAATTAAAACCAAGAATCAATAAATGGGATGAAATCAAACTAAAAATTTCTTCTCAGCAATGAAAAAATCTGTGAGGTGAACAGAAAGTCCACATCCTGGGAGCAAATTTTTACCCCTCACACATCAGATATAACACTAATCTCTAGGGTATATAAAGAACTCAAAAAGCTAAGTACTGAAAAAACAAATAACCCAATCAACAAATGGGCCAAGGACCTGAACAGACACTTCTCAGAAGAGGTTATACAATCAATCAACAAATATATGAAAAAAATGTTTATCATCTCTAGCAATCAGAGAAATGCAAATCAAAACTACTCTAAAATATCATCTCACTCCAGTCAGAATGGCAGGTATTATGAAGACAAACAACAATAAGTGTTGGCGAGCATGTGGGGAAAAATGTACATTTATACATTACTGGTGGGACTGCAAATTGGTTCAGCCAATGTGGAAAGCAGTATGGAGATTCCTTGGAAATCTGGGAATGGAACCACCATTTGACCCAGCTATCTCTCTCCTCGAACTATACCCAAAGGACTTAAAAACAGCATACTACAGAGACACAGCCACAACAATGTTTATAGCAGCACAATTCACAATAGCTAAAATGTGGAGCCAACCTAGATGCCCATCAGTGGATGAATGGATAAAAAAAAATGTGGCATATATACACCATGGAATTTTACTCAGCAATAAAAGAGAATGAAATCATGGCATTTTCAAGTAAATGGATGCCATTGGAGAAGATAATGCTAAGTGAAGTTAGCCAATCCCCCCAAAAACAAGTGACGAATGTTTTCTCTGATATAAGGAGCCTGACTTATAGTGGGGTAGGGAGGGAGAGCATGGGAGGATTAGATGAATTCTAGATAGGGAAGAGGGGTGGAAGGGGAGGGGAGGGGGGAGGGGATTAGCAAGGATGGTGGAATGTGATAGACACCATTATGAAGACTCGAATTGGGTGGCAACATACTTTATATATAAACAGAGATATGAAAAATTGTGGTATATATGTGTAATAAGAATTGTAATGCAAAAAACCAAAGTACATATATAAAGGCATGAATTGGCATGAATATAATCTATATACAAAGATATGAAAAATTGTACTCTATATGTTTAATAAGAATTATAATGCATTCCGCTGTCATGTATTTAAAAAGTAAAATCAATAAAACTAAAAAAAAATAAAGGCAGGAGTTTGGGCAAGTATCACTATGCTTACTGGAGATTTTCTTACTACAGGTGACTGTTCAATCCCAAGTCCACCATCACATGCTCATTCTCTTCCCGTATACTATTTTCTCTTCCTGGGGCCCTTTTTCTCAGATGGAAAGCAGGGCATTTGACAAGACTGATTTAATGCAGCCGTTATGCAAAGGCTGCTCCAAAATGTCAGTGTTGAATGTCAAAAGACTATTTTTTATTACAAAGCCATGTACGTAACAGCATTCCCTGACCCTCACCCTATCCTTGACCTTTTCCTTCAGAGAACAGACCAGCTTTTCTCTTAACATTTTCCATTTCCAATGTCTATTGTCAATATGTCTCTGTAGGATCTGAGGCTATTATTCAATCATTCTTTATCCAGTCATCTTCCCAGTGGAAAGTATTACTTGAAATTTCCCCTCACCATTTGCATGTTGATGAGACCACTAACATTGCTTCTAAATCTGATTTACATAGTCTCAGGGAGTTACACTTCCTTATCTATTTTTTCTTTTGTTTTCTGAAATAATACCAGTTCTTGAAAACTGTTTTCAGTACATATTACACTGTCACCAAGGTGTAGCTTTGCTCTTTTTATATTTCACATATAATTTCTCTGAAATTATATCTTCATCTATATTTCATGGAGCCAAAAAGGAATTTACAGCATGTTAAATGTGTTATATATTATAAGACCTAAGTTTATATTAATAGGCCCTAATAATTTCTGATGAAGATATATCCTCACTCTCAATTTTTATTAGACAAATAGTATTCTTCCTTATAGAAATTTAGGAAACATAAAAGCTAAAGGGAGAAAATTGCTTATTTTCACTTTTAGTTTAAAACATTATTATTTTATGTATATGTTTCATTAATTTGATGGTGCCCATATGAGTTTCAATATATATTTTTTACAAAAACAAAACTTCGTTGCAAAACCTTTCTCCACTTAATATATCTAGAATACATTATTATTAAGGCAGACTTCAAATGAAGATTTTAAATGAATGAAATCTTCATTTCTCTTCATATCTGGAATAATTTATTGTTTAAAAGTACTATGCTGAGTGGACTGGGGTTGTGGCTCAGAGGTATAGCATGCTCACCTAGCACGTGAGAGGCCCTGGGTTCGATCCTCAGCACCACATAAAAAATAAACAAAATAAAGGTATTGTGTCCAACTACAACTAAAAAGTAAACTTTTTTAAAAAAGTACTATGCTGAAATATAGCTATCCTTTCTCCCATTGATAAATATTTTATCATTTCTGGCTTCTTACTGTTTTTCTGGTGTTTTCCTGTTCTAATTTTTCAGTGTTATAATGCTGCTACAATTAAGTTTTATACATACTTTATTTTTAAAGGAGATATTTTATAGGATAAATTCCTATAAATGCAATTTATTAATCAATTTATATGAAAACATTTTATTACAGTAGTATAAGATTATCTTCTAGAAAAAAATGCACCAATTTATATGCCTACCACACAGTATTAATATGTGTTTTGACATCATACATGGTGTTAGTTGTCAATTTTATTTTACATCTTTGTCACCCTGATAGACACAAAAACTAATTTTGTTTTCATTTACAGTTTTTAAATTATTTATAATATTCAGCATTCCTTTAACCCACAAAATTACAGTTATCTTATATTAGACAAAGGTGCCAAAAACATGCATTGGAGAAAGGATAGCCTTCTCAATAAGGTGCTGGGAAAACTGGAAATCCATATGTAGCAAAATGAAATTAAACCCCTATCTCTCACCATGCACAAAACTCAACTCAAAGTAGATCAATGACCTAGGAATTATATTGATTTTTCTCTCAATCTCTTATCTTTTGATCATTTCTCTGCTGGGATTAGTGAGAAATCTTAGCATATCAAATATATTAACTGTTTGCCTGTAATATGTGATGAAAATTGTTTTTTTAAACATTTTTTAGTTGTAGATGGACACAATATCTTTGTTTTATTTATTTATTTTTTATGTGGTGCTGAGGATCGAACCCAGGGCCTCACAAATGTGAGGCAAACGTTGTGAGGCAAGGGCTCAACCACGGAGCTACAACCCTAGCCCATAAATGTTTTATTACTGCCTTTTTATGCCTTTCAATGGTGGTTTGGGCAGAACAAAAGGTGTTTTTACGAATTTAATTTCTGACTAAAACAGCACATTCCATTAAAAAATACTCAACCATGTACTGACATATATTAAAGAACAATGTTTTCAATATAAGCTTTGTAGTGATTTGACAATCGCTACATAAAACTTCAACTTAATGCAAAACTGGTGCTGACCACAATGAGGACTGCTGAAGACTGCACTAACTTTCTGAGGGTCTGTGGGTATCAGTCCATTGAGCTTCTAAATCAAATTTAATATTAATTCCTTATTCATTCACCTCCTATTTGGGTGATTAAATCAGATACTTGGTTTTTCTAAGCTTTCATGTTCTCATCTACATAACAAGGATAATAATATCTAGTTTAAAAAGTTCCCTTGAGAACAGATAAAATTTAGATGCTATATACATGTTTGGAACTTCACAAACGTTAGCTTCCTTTTGTCTATGAACCTTCCTTCCTTAAGCATTTATATACCTGAAGGACTGACTAGAGACCGTGGATTTCATGTGGACCACAGATCCAGCTTTCTTAGTCCAAAAGGCAGGATTATAAATTCACCAATGGCATCAAGAGGTCCTTATTCATTTAAGCAGCAATATTCCTTGGGCACCTTCCATTGTCAAGTACCATTCTAGATGCAAGGGATATAGCAGTGAAAAAACTATGGAAGACTATCTGCCCTTTTGGAGCTTGGATTCTAGTTGGAAAAAAGCATATAATAAGCAAATAGCTATTTACTAATATGTTAGAGAGTAAGACACTTTAATATAGTAGCTCAGAGAGTTCAATCTCAGAAACACAACTATTGCCCCCAAAAGCATGATTTGATAAACAGAGTTGTATGATAGCAGTGCCTGGATAGCTAAACTTACTAAAGAATACTACAAAGATCTCTTACTTTTACACCTCTTCTAGGACTATTCAGCTGTCAATGCATTCAGAAACATTTACAGAGTGCCTGCCATGTACAAGACACTGGGGATATATAGAAGGGATCAAAATATACCTTTCTGTATGTTTTTGTCTAGTTTCTGGTGTGTGGACATAAAGTGAAACAAAAAAAATTAAAATTAAATTAAAACCAGTAAGTTCTATGAAGAATATAAAACAGAATAAGGGCTAGAAGGAATATTGGGCTACTTTAAGTTAGATTATCAGAAAAGCACTCTCTGAGAAAGTGAGATTTAAACTAAGCCCTGAGTGACAAGGAACCAGCAAAGTGAACATCTGGATAAAGAGTGCAAAAACAAGGTCATAAGGCATGGAAGAAAGAAGATCTGAGGGCCTTCGCATACAGAAAATAATGAAAGGAAATGTACTAAAATAGTAGTTATTAATGAGGGTGAAACAATTTGTAATGTATCTTTCCTTGTCTAAATTCAAACATGATCACTACAGTTTCATATATGAGAGTGAATTACTTTCATAATTGTAAAAATTTATAAAAGTATAAATTTTTACAATTAATTATAGTAGCAAGAAGATGTGGGAAATGTAATCTGAAAGAAAAATCAAAATCTCTGAAGTCAGATCAAGGTTGGAAATTCAACTGTTCCAGTTACTCACTGTTGACCCAGGACAAGACACCTAAATACTGTTTGACCCTTAGTTTTCCAATTTAAAGAATTGGAAAAATAGTCCCAGTATTGTACATTTAGAGATTTTAGCACAGCACTTTAACCAGATGCTAACTCTATTATCTGCTAGCCTTGCAATCATCATCCTCTCCAAGATTTTGTTTCTTCATCTATAAAACTGAGTATAATAATGTTGACCCTTCAGGGTTGTCAAGGTGATTAAATGAGTTACTGTATATAAAATGACAACAGAATACCACCAAAGACACATAATAAAATGGTCCCTGGGTCTAGCATGTGGAGAGTAAGAACAGTAATAAGATATGAGGAATATTTTCCAAAGATCTATTGTGGCCATAGCTAATAATAAGCTAATATTCTTTAAAATTACTGAGAGTGGATTTTCAGTGTTCTCACTATAACAAAATAAGTTTATGAGGTAGTGAATACATTAAATAGCTTGATTCAGTTATTATACAATGTATAATATTTCTTTTTTTCCCTGCATCATTATGATTTTATTTTAAATTTTATTTAAAATTTTTCTGATACACAGAAAAAACATTATACACATTAAGGGGGTATTTTATGATATTTTGATACATGCATATGTTATATTTAAATCAAGTTAAGCATATGAATCTTCTCAAATATTTATCATGTCTTTATGGTGAAATCATTCAATCTACTTCCTTGTAGATTTTTTAAATATACATTGCATTGTATTTACCTACATTTCTCTCATCACTACACAATAGATACATACAAATTTTATTTGTCCATTCATTAATTACATTTTAAAGGTACAGTAATATAAAAATTTAAGAAAAAGAACATGGAGGAACTTGCAAGCCAACAAAAAGAATTTAGATTTTTTTGCTAAGTATGATAGAAATCCATTGGAGTGCTTAAGAAGTGTAGTTATGTGGTATAATTTAACCTTTAAAAGTATTTCCTTCGATTAAGAGTGAATCAAAGGCAAAATTAAATGAATACACTAAGGTCTAAAACAAGCCAAGGATGCCTGCTTTCACCATTTCTATTCAACATTGTATTGATGTTCTAGCCAGGGAACCTAGGAATAGAAAGAAATAAAAAGCACCCAAATTGAAAAAGAAGTAAAACAATATCTATTTCCATATTCCATGATCTTATATATAGAAAATATTAAGGAATCAAATAATATCAGAGTTAATAAACAACTTTAGTAAGATTACAGATAAAAGATCAATATACAAAAATCATTTATATTTTAATACACCAGCCTTAAGTGATACAAGAATGAAATTCAGTAAACAATTGCATTTACAATTATATCACTTAGAAATAAATTTAACCAAGGACATGTAAGAATTGTACATTGAAGATTACAAAACATTGTTGTAAGAAATGTTAAAGACATAAATAAATGGAAAGATATCTGCGTTCATGGATTGGAAGACTTACTATTGTTGAGGTAGATCCACTCCCCAAATTGATCAACAATTCAATACAATCCCTATCAAAATTTCAGCTGAGCTGTCATGGTATTATATACCTATAATACCAGCTACTCAGGAGGCTTGGGCTTGAGAATCACAAGTTCAGGGCCAGCTTCAACAACTTAGTGAGACCCTATTTCAAAATGAGGCAGGGAAGAACTGTGGGAATAGAATTCAGTGGTAGAGTACCCCTGGGATCAATCCAGATACATATATCAATAGAACAGAATTGAGAATTCAGGAGTGAATTTTCACATTTGTGACCACTTAAATTTCCATAAGATATCCAAGTCCATTCAATAGGGAAAGAATAATCTTTCCAACAAATAGTGATGGGACACATGGATATTCTCATGCAAAAGAATTAATTTGAACCCCCACCTCACACTTTATATAAAAGGTAACTTAAAATGGATCAAAGACACAAATGTAAAACTAAAATTATAAAAATCTTAGAAGAAGCGATAGGAAAAAAATCTTCATGAATATGAAATAGGTGATGGTTTCTTAGACATTACACCAAAAGCACATAAGACCAAAGAGGAAACAGATAAATTTGGCTTCATCAAAATTAAACTTTTTGTGCTTCAAATGTTATCATCAGCCAGGCACAGTGGTGCACACCTCCAATCTCAGCAACTCGGGAGTCTGAGGCAGAAGGATTGCGAGTTCAAAGCGAGCCTCCCCAAAAGTAAGGTGCTAAGCAACTCAGTGAGATCCTGTCTATAAATAAAATTCAAAATAGGGCTGGGGATGTGGCTCAGCGGCCGTGTGCCCCTGAGTTCAATTCCCAGTACTTGCCCCCCCCCAATAAAGGTTATCATCAAGAATATGAAAAAGATAATCCATAGAATGGGAGAAAATGTTTGCAAGTCATGTATCACATAAAGGTTTAGTATCCAGAATATACAAAGAAATTTTACAGCTTGACAATTAAAAAAAATAAACATCCTATTTAAAAGTGGGGAAAGGATTGGAATAGATAATTTTCCAAAAATGATATAAAAATGGGCAGTAAGCCCACTAAAAGATGTTCAACATTATTAGTCATTAGGGAAATGTATTATCAAAACTGCAAGAAGATCCCACTTGATACCTACTAGGATGGCTATATTTTTCATAAAAAAGATGAACAATAAGAAGTGCTGGCAAGGCAATGGCTAAACTGAGACCTTCACACATTGTTGGTTGGAAGGTAACATGGTGCAACCTGTTTGGATACAGTTTGTCACTTCATCAGAAAGTTAAACAAAGAGTTACCATATGACCCATCAATATATATGTGTGTGTATATATATATATATATATATATATATATATATATATGAATTTAAAACATGCTCACTCAAAAATTTGGACATGCATGCTCATAACAGTGTTATTTATAATAGCTCAAAAGCTGAATAACACAAATGTCTACCAAAAATGATACATAGATAAACAAAATGTTATATCTTACAATGAAATAGACTTAAAAAGAAATGAGATGCTGACATATGCTATAATGTAGGTTAACTTCAAAAACATTATGCTAAGTGAAAGAAGCCAGACTCAAATGGTGTTATATTGTATGATTCTATATCTACATGACGTATTCAGAATAGGCAATGTAGAAGTCAGAAAATAAATAAGGGTTACGGGGGAATGGGGAACAGAGACCATGAGAGTGACTGTTAATGGGTATGGAGTTTATTTTTGGAATAAAGAAAATACTATGGAATTATATAGTGATAATAGTTGCCAAACTTTTAAAATATACTGAAAACCATTGGACTATGCACATATCTCAAAAAAAGAAGAAATGTGAAAGGAAAGGGAAAAGAAGAAAAGAAGGGATGAAGGGAGGCAAAGAAGACAGAAAATGAAGAAAGGAAAAAGAAGCAGGATAGAGAATTTCATCAAAACCAGGGGAAGAGAAAAGTTAGCATTTGCTCTCTTCAGTTTCTCAGTTAAAAAAATTTCATCCAAGTACATTTTTTCGTTTATCAAACATTTTAGAATCAATTTAGGAAGTTAATTCTTATACAATTTAGAATTAAATTAGGAAATTATTTTCTTGTTTATAAAACTAGAAAAAAACATTAAATTTGAATTCTGAATTCCAGCTGTCCTCCAACCTGCCATATTCATGGTATTATCAGAATAGTTAATATTGACACATAACCACATGGTTACTAGTATTTCTAAAACTTTAAGAGAATTTCAATTCATTTTATTAGCCACTTTGAAAATGCCTGGTATTTTTCAGAAATAAGGCTATTATATATTTTCCAGCATTTATTCTAATACTTTGCATATTATTGACATCTGGTTTCAAAAAAAAAGTGAAAATCAGTGTCTCAGTCATCTGAAGCTGCTATAACAAAATACCATAGACTGTGTGTCTTAAACAATAGAAATGTATTTCTCACAGTTGTAGAGGCTGGAAGTTCAAAATCAGAGTGGTGGAATTCTGGTAAGGGTTCTCTGCCAGGTTGCAAATTACCAAGTTCCCTTTGTTTCTTCATGAAGTAGGGGGCAGAGAAGGGAAGTAAGCTCTCCTATCACTCTTACAGGGGCTCCAATCCCATATATACAGGTTTCATCCTTGTAATTTCATCTAATCCCTATTACTTCCCCAAAAGTTCAACCTTTCAATACCATCACATGGAGGGTGTAGAGTTTCGATATACGAATTTTGGGGGAATGCAAACATTCAGTGTCTCTTGCAGATTTGATATACAGAAAAAAATGAAGGCTAAATGTTAAGAATAGTGTGAAATGAAGAAACACTGTTTCTATAAAAAAAACTGTGAATAATAATATAAGTTGACTGGAACTTTATGTTCCTGAAAGTTGATATAATAAATCCATTTGCTCTAACAAAACCATGTACAGCCAGTTAGGAGGACTTTATAGTGTCTAGGCTAAGAAAAGGGTGTTTTCTTGAACTAATGTGGTAAAAATGAAGTTAGAGAGAAACGATAGATTCAAGATAAATTAAGAAGATAGAATCAAAAGGACTTGGGATAAACTGGATGTGAAAGTGACAGAGTCATATTTTCTGTTTTGTAAAAATGGATGAAGCTGCCTGCCATTCATGAGATAAGGAAGGTTGGTGAGGGCCAGTTTGGAAGATAGGAGAGAGCAGAGATGGTGAATTTACTTTTTAAACATCTTGAGCTTCAGTTGTAAAGGTGAAAGTGGGTTGTTTAATATCAGGTCTGAAATTCAGTGGAAAGTCTGGATGAGAGATACACTTGGGAATTACAGGCATATAAATAAAGTGTTTAAATATATGTATCCTCTCAACCAGCAATTGGGCCTCTAGGAATTTATCCTTAGAATATATTTCATTATATACATAAGGATAAAACTATAAGAATGCTTATCTCAATAAACCCCCAATTTCAATATTTTGACAAGGACCTGAATTTAGAGGAGTGATTGTGTGGGGATTTCTTCCCGCCAACAATCAATCAATTTTGCAGCAGACACCACCAGCAGGGCATCCTCAAATTCAATTCACTCTGACACTATCAACCTGATTTCACAGGTTGAGGGTTCAGTCTCACAAGACTGTCCCCTCGCTTCATATACCAGGCCTAAAAACTGGCTATGAACTGAGATTCTGACTAGCCAACTATAAATCAGAGGTTCCCACAAGCCCCTCTTGAACTCAGGGAAACATTTACTTACATTTACTATTTTATTATAAAGGATATTACAAAGGATACAGAGGAACTGTCAGAAGTTTTTCATAGGTTGAGCAAGAGATTCATAGGGTAAAAAAATGGGAGAATGGACATGGGACTTTCATACCTGCCCTAAGCATACCACCATCCATGAATCCCAATGTGTTCAGCTATCAAAATAGCTCTCTGAATTGTGTTTTTTTGGGTCAGAATGAGATAAAGGCATCAGAAAGAGCTGGTGAGTAAGGAAGAATGGAAGAACTTTGGATTGGGCAGAGGGGAGTGAGGGGAGGAGAGAGGTTTCAGGGTGGGAAGGATGGTGGAATGACATGGATATTATTACCCTATATAAACATATGATTGCACGACCAATGTGACTCTGCACCATGTTCAGCCAGAGGAATGAGAAGCTGTGCTCCATTTGTGTACAATGTGCAAAATGCATTCTACTGTCATGTATAACTAGTTAGAACAATTTAAAAAAAAATTTTAAAGTGACAAAAAAAAAGAGCTGGTGAGCACGTTGAGCATTGCAGAGGAAAGTTTGTTTACTTGGGACACATCTGATTGCTTCTTTAGTGAAAGGCAATGATATTTGAGGTGATAAAATGAGGTTTTATTACATAGACATAACAAATCAAGTCATAGGCCACTAGTGATCAATTCAACCTCAGTCACTCTCCCCTCTCTGGGGCTGAAAGTGCCAGCCCTCTAATCATGGCTTTCTGGTGGCCAATCCTTATCCTGAAGCTACCTAGAGGTCCTCAGCCACCAGTCATTTCATTAGCATATGAAAGATACTCATAACTCAGGATTACAAAGATTTTAGGGGCTCTGTGTCAGGAAATGGGAACAAAATCAAATACATATTTCACAATATCACAGGGAGAATTTTTATTTTTATTTATTTTTTATTGGTTGTTCAAAACATTACATAGTTCTTGACATATCATATTTCATACATTTGATTCAAGTGGGTTATGAACTCCCATTTTTACCCCGTATACAGATTGCAGAATCACATCGGTTACACATCCACGTTTTTACATATTGCCATACTAGTGTCTGTTGTATTCTGCTGCCTTTCCTATCCTCTACTATCCCCCCTCCCCTCCCCTCCCCTCCCAGCTTCTCTCTCTACCCCATCTACTGTAGTTCATTTCTCTCCCTTGTTTTTTCTTTCCATTCCCCTCACTTCCTCTTATATGTAATTTTGTATAACAATGAGGGTCTCCTTCCATTTCCATGCAATTTCCCTTCTCTCTCCCTTTCCCTCCCACCTCTCCTCCCTGTTTAATGTTAATCTTTTTCTCATGCTCTTCCTCCCTGCTCTGTTTTTAGTTGTTCTCCTTATATCAAAGAAGACATTTGGCATTTGTTTTTTAGGGATTGGCTAGCTTCACTTAGCATAATCTGCTCTAGTGCCATCCATTTCCCTGCAAATTCTATGATTTTGTCATTTTTTAATGCAGAGAAATACTCCATTGTGTATAAATGCCACATTTTTTTATCCATTCGTCTATTGAAGGGCATCTAGGTTGCTTCCACAGTCTTGCTATTGTGAATTGTGCTGCTATGAACATCGATGTAGCAGTATCCCTATAGTACACTCTTTTAAGGTCTTCAGGGAATAGTCCGAGAAGGGCAATAGCTGGGTCAAATGGTGGTTCCATTCCCAGCTTTCCCAGGAATCTCCATACTGCTTTCCAAATTGGCCACACCAATTTGCAGTCCTACCAACAATGTACAAGAGTACCCTTTTCCCCACATCCTCGCCAGCACTTGTTGTTGTTTGACTTCATAATGGCTCCAATCTTACTGGAGTGAGATGGTATCTTAGGGTGGTTTTGATTTGCATTTTTCTGACTGCTAGCGATGGTGAGCATTTTTTCATGTACAATCAATCAACAAGTACAGGGAGAATTTTTAATATGCCGTTGATACATATATAGCAGGGACTTAGGCTGCTTTTCCTAAAAGCAGTAACTTTTCAGTTAGGCCTGTAGATACCCAATAGGCAACTAAAAGCAGGATAAATCTTGGCATCTCCATCTTCATTTTGTGTCTGTCTCCTTTGTTACTTAAACTTGGCATCAGGTCCTCCTGCTCAGTTCCTCATATGAGCATGTTAATCACTCAAGGAGTGTTCACCTAAAAACCAGTAATACAGTGTTTATTGCCCTAAATGTACTCAACCTATCTTGTCCCCCCTTCATGACTGAGACAATATTTGTGGGACATCAGACTATCAGTTTTTACAGTATCATATCCTAGGAGTGGTGCCTAGAAGTCTTTAGTCATTGTCAACATTATACCTTCTAGAAGCAGCAGTATAAAACTATTCTCCCCTAAGCAATAGTCCCCTTCCAAGATCACATGTCTGATAGATAAACATCCTGAGCAGCAAGTGAAAATTTTCCCTCTCAAGCAATAAAAAAAAAACCTTCTCTGGAGCCATCACAGAATCAGAACTGAAAGACTGATAAACAAGACCACAATTTAAACAAGACTGCTTAATTATGAATACAACTTGCCCCCTACCCCAACTCTTTTCCTCAGTTTTAACATACTGTTCATGTCAGCAGCTGAAGATGGGGTTGAAAAGTTGGATTTTACTTTGCCTTTCCAATATGATCATATTGACCAAAAGTTCCTTTTCTTGCTTTCCATCATGACCTTTTCTGTTTGATTTTAGGGGCATGTGGCTGGACCTGGTTTGTTGGAACCCCCAGAATCAGGCCTCTGGCCTGAGACTGCAGTAACACAAAATGTTGCAGAGTCTGAAAAAAAAAACTGACATTATCTTATGCCCTTCATGAGGCCATAAGTTGCTTCAATCTTTTCAAGGCACATTTGATGATATATATTAAAATAGGAAATGTCTATATTCTCTGAGATAGCAATTTACTCCTGAGAATTTATCATACAAAAATAGTGGCACACATAGGTAAAGGTATATGTAAAAAGTTTCCATTTTAGCAATGATTTGTAACAGTGAACAATTTTAAAAGAGCCTAAATGGCATTTATAGCTGATTGGTCATATTAAAAAGTATACAGTCACCAGGTGTGGTGGCACACACCTGTAATCCCAGTGGCTTGGGAGGCTGAGGCAGGAGGATCTCAAGTTCAAAGCCAGCCTCAGTAAAGGTGAGCTTCTAAGCCACTCAGTGAGAATCTGTCTCTAAATAAAATACAAAATAGGGCTGAGAATGTGGCTCAGTGGCCAAGTGCCCCTGAGTTCAATCCCTGGTACCAAAAAAAAAAAGTATACACTCATGCAATGGAATTCTCTGACTGAATTAAAGGAAATGAGATGGAGCTATATGTACTGTCATAGAAAGACGTATAATATATACGTTAAGTTTTTAAAAACGAACAAGTCGCTATACAGTATGCCCAGTGTGACTCCATCTTCTACAAAAGAAATGTGTCTGTGGATGGGAGACTTATTTTTAAAAAACTAGATAACAGTAACTGTCTTCACAGGGAAATATAGAGAAACATGGAAATTCTACTTTCTAAATTATAATATTTTTATTAATTGAATTTTTCAACAAGCATATATAATCAGAAAGAAACTACTTAACATATCAAAAATGGAGGAAATCTTAATGAATACTGAGTGGTCCATAAAATGATGTAGGAATATATTTTTTTATCTGAAATACATTCCCAATTTGTTGTTAGTGTCAAGAGTGGCCTGTATATAAGTAACATAGGATAATATTAGAAAGATATATACAGAGTAATATGATTTTAATATGGTCCCACTTTTGTAAAAGGGAATGTATGTGAATCCCCAAAGACAAATTTCTGAAGAAATGCACTCCAAGCTATTAAAAGGGAACATTTATACAGTTTGAAAAGTAAAATAGGTGCAAGCTATTTTTTTATGTATGTTGTATATTACTATGTTATTTTTGCCATTGAAATGAGAAAAATAGAAATTAAAGTTTGAAACATGAAAAATCTTATTTTAAAGTGACATGCAAAATAGGTACAAAACTTTTACTGACATTGAAAGATACTTATACATTTAAATTAAAAATGATTACAACTTGTGTTTGTGTATATCCAAATATATATATATATATATATATATATATATATATATATATATATGAACATAGAAAAATTCTACATTCTACCTGCAAAAGTAGAAAGACACAACTGAACTTCCATATATATATGGGGACAAATGCATGGAGTACTGCATACATGGCATACGTTAAGGGCAACTGGATGGCAGGCCACTCCCCTCGTGCTAGGCCTGTGGGTGGCAGGCTGCTTAACCTGTAGGCATAGCCCTGAGTGTGAGGCCATGTGTTGCAGTCCCTGTGCTTGCTCCACAGCCCACTCCTCGATTGGTTGCTGCAAGGACAGTTAGCAGAATTGCATTGGTGGCTGCCTGTAATCTGCTTAGTTACTGCCTGAGTATATACATGGTAACTGCGCAATAAAATTAGACCTGCTTCCTGCTTGGTCTCTGGAGGTCTTGATTAGCAACTCTGCAGCCACACTCTCCTGTACCCTGTTCCATAGACCTCCTCACTGGATGAGAGACAGCCCAAGTGTGTGTGTGTGTGTGTGTGTGTGTATATATATATAATTATAAAATTATAATATATAATATTAATATATTATAATATATAACATACATTATAATACATACATATGCTCATATATATATTGTATTCAGTTGTATATTAGTTATAGATGAGCACAATAACTTTATTTTATTTATTTATTTTTGTGTGTGCTGAGGATCGAACTCAGTGCCTCACATATGCTACGCAAATGCTCTACCATTGGGCTACAATCCCAGCCCTTGAACTTCTTAACTATAGGATTCTAAGTGATTTTTTTATGATTTTCTTTTTTTAATGATTTTTTTTAGTTGTAGTTGGACACAATACTTTATTTTATTTATTTGTATGTGGTGCTAAGGATCTAACCCAGGGCCTTGCACATGCTAGGCAAGCTCTCTACCGCTGAGCCACAACCCCCAGCCCCTAAGTGATTTTTACTGATGCATTATAATTATACATAAGAGTGGAATTCATTGTGATACATTTGTATGTGCACCTAACATAATTTGGTCAATTTCATTCCCCAATAGCACCCCTCTACATCCCCTCTTCTCTCCCCTGATCCCCTTCCTCTACTTCACTGGTCTCCCTTCTATTTTCTTGAGATCACTTTGTTATTCCTTTTTTACCCCCTTTAGCTTCCACATATGAAAGAAACCATATGTGGTTTCTGACTTTCTGAATCTGGCTTATTTCACTTAGGGTGATATTCTCCAGTTTCAACCATTTTCCTACAAATGTTATAAGTTTGTTCTTCTTTATGGCTGAATAAAACTCTGTTGTGTATATCAATTTTTCTTTATCCAATCATTGGGAATGGCACTGCTATAAACACAGATATGTATGTATCTCTGTAGTTTGCCCACTTTAATTCTTTTGGCTAAACACTGAGACAGGTATAGTTGAGTCATATGGTTGTTCTATTCCTGGTCTTTTGTGGAAACTTCATACTTATTTCCATAGTGGTTCTATTAATTTACAATCTTACCAACAATGTATACATGTCCTTTTTTCCTGCACCCTTCCTAGCATTTATTATTATTTGTATTCTTGGTGATTGCCATTCTAAACTGGAGTGAGATGAAATTTCAGCATAGCTTTGTTTTGCAGCTCCCTGATTATTCAAGATGTTAAACATTTTTCATATATTTGTTGGACACTTTTCTTTGGAGAAATATCTGTTTAGCTCATTTGTCCATTTATTGATTGGGTTATTTGGGTATTTTGGTGTCAAGTTTTTTGAGTTCTCTTTTATTCTTTATGATTGCTGAATCTTACAGATTTTTCCTCAATGAGCAAGCATAACTTTTATAATCAGAAAAAATGATTCTGTGTTTACTTTAAACTCACACATGTTGTTGCACACATGCACATGTACATACACACATTCATACGCAGAAGAGCTTCTCTTTAGCTGAGGGTGGAAGATTCCATAGGACTGGATGACTCCCTGACTGCTCAGGACAGACCTTAGCGATTGTTCCCCATCTGCTTTGTGTGTGTGGTAGGAAGAATAGACTGATGAGGAAGCAAAAAGAGGAAAGAAAGAAGGGAGATGAAGAAAAACAGAAGGGGGTGAAAGGATGATGAGGAGGTGAGAGAGACTCAGAAGCATAAATTAGTGATATAGCTGACTTGCTTGGAGAAAATCCAAGCAGAAGCTGCCTGCCCACTAATCTGTTTCTTATGCCGTGAAAACTTCTGGAAAGCTGTCTGGATGGTAGAGAATCAACTCCTCCTTACTCCTTTACACCCTCCTTCATACCTTTCCTCCTTGCATTTCTGTTCTATGATGTTCAGCCTGCAATTCTAACTCTGGACTCCAAGTGGCACTCAACTGTATTTTCTGAATATTTTCCAATGCACATGTCTCATTAGCACAGGGGAAAAAATGAAGCATTGAAAGCTATTTCCTAAGCAGGCTATGAACAAATATGTACAGAAATATTCAAATTTGCTTTAAACATAGACAGAAAAGGACTAGAAAATAAGCACTGCTTCAGTTGATCAATAGAGATTCAAAAGAAAACAAAAAGCACATAATTGAGAATCTGGCACATAGGTAGATACTTAGCTAAAGTTAGTGTCCCTAATATTGAGAAATCTTCCCCTCCATTAACAGCACTAACAGACAAATTTTCAGTCAATTAGCTAACCCATGCTATAAAGAGTATTTTAAATGTAACAGCAAAAAAAGAAAAATCATCTAATATATATATATATATATATATATACATATATATATATATATGAAAGTCAGTGTCATTTCTATAATTTATAGTGTATTGTCTAATGGAGTTGAGGTGAGGGTAAATTCGTACCCATTTCCTATTGAATAACCTTTAATTTTTTCTCTTTAGAAGATATATAGGAACTAGATGTCTATGTTGTCTTTGGATTGCAGAATATAAAGATATTATAAAAGCACAAATATCAATGCCCGATGAATAATGCACTGGAACAAAAGTCAGGTGATATTACTCAAAGTCCTTGAGTGTTTGAGAATCTCACTATTATCTTACTATGAAAATTACTTCATACTGAATTTTTTTCCTGCGATTCATTTTATTCCTTGCTATATACAATGTTTCTTCATGTAATTAAAAGACATATTTCTGGTGCTTGAAAGAATAAAATGAATTACACCACATTACTAAAAAAATCAATTACATCTATAAAGCTGTACACAGGACAAGGATTCCCAAGACCCAGGCAATGGCCTGCTTCTCAAGCATTACTTGTTATCCATGTTAATGACTAGGTAACCATGGCAACCATCAGGTCTCTAACATCAACCCACGCTCTTCACCACTAGATTATGCTGCCTCTTAAAGTACATGTCTAAGAAGTCCCCACTGGCAGGCTCTGGCAGACAGAACTGCAGAAACAACATGAAAAACGAAAAATAAAAAATGTATCTTCCTCAAAAGAAGAGAAATACCTAGAGCCCTCCAAGGCCTAAAGAATACAGAATACTAAAAGTATGAAAACCTCAACTCCCTCCACCCCCAGAAACACAGACACACAGTAAGTACAAAACCAAAGAAATAAGGAGAGAAATATATTGCTCCTAGGGTTTTATGAAAATCCTCCTTCTTTACCATACCATATGACAAATATTTGATCTCTGTTATCTTAATCCCTATATTTTCCCTATTTTCAAGGTATGCTTTTCTCCCACCAGCAGATCCACTCATGTGATTATAAAGGCTGACATCTCACATCTGCATCTCGCAGAACAGACCTCACAGCGCAACTCCAGATCCATATGATCAATAGGTCACAAGAGAGCTCCAATTGGATAACTCGCCAGCTCCTACAGGTCAGCTTTTCTCAGCTTGAGCTCCTCCACTTGCTCCCTGCCCTGATCTTTTCTAAGTATTCTCACTCTCAGCAAAGTGTACCAACAACCCACTCATTGCCCAATCCAGCATCCCTTCTCTATCTCATCTCTCCATCTGACCTGTTAAGTCATGAATGTTAATGTCCCCCAAAGTTCATATGTTGGAACTCACACTCAATGTGATAGTGGTAAGAGCTAAGGTCTTTGGGAAGGAATTGAGTCTCAAGGGTTCCACCCCCAGAAAGGGATTAGTAAACTTCCTTGGCCCCTTCCACCATGTGATGATGACACAGCAACAAGCTGCCATCTGCAAAGCATCCTCACCAGATGACAAATCTGCTGGAGCCTTGATCTTGTGCTTCCCAGCCTCCAAGCAAACTTCTGCTTCTCAGATTACCCAGTCTACAGTTCTGAGTCAGAGGGGACTGAATGGACTCTGATTCCATCCATCCGCCTCCAAAATGCCTCTCATTAGACCACTTCTCCTGGATGCCACTCTTGCCTCCCTTGCTCTGGCCATCTCTCTCCTGGATGACTGCAGCAGACTCCTCTGTTGCCAGTGGGTGGGAGTGGGGGCAGGAATGGCCCCAACAGAGAGCTCTTCGTGAACTCTGAGTTCTTTCACATCTGACTGAAAACATCTCAATAGCTTGCTTCCCACTGCTCTGGTGATGTAGTCCAAACAACCTTAGTGTGGGAGGCAAGACCTTCCATAGCCCTGTTTCTGCTCACTTCTCCACCTTCACTGTTTGGGCCAGACTGAACCCTTTTAACTTCTCTGAATGTACCCCCCCACACACACACACACACACACCCCTCCTGCACATGTTGGGCTTCTGCCTGGAGCATGCCCTCTCATCCTTTCATTTACCTTGACCCACGCAATCAACACTGGTCTGTTCAAGTGTGCATATTCTGCTATCACACTTGGACGGGCAGCCCTTTCACTGTGTCCTACAGTATACTCTTGAGTCCATTGTGGCTGGCTTTTACTCATCTAGCTTTCAAAGGGAAACTATTTCCAAATACTGGGTGTGTATGTGTGTGTGTGTGTGTGTGTGTGTGTGTGTGTGTGTGTGTGTCTGTCTGTCTGTCTGTCTGTCTATCTATGTGTGTGACTGTGTGTCTGTATGTGTTTCCCTCCTTTAAAAATAACTTATTTGTGGCTGGAGAAGTAACTGAGTGGTAGAGCACTTGTCTAGCATGTATACGGCCATGGGTTCAATCTCCAACACCACAAAAAATAACTTAGTTGGAAGATGATTCAATAATTTCTTGACAGAGGCTGAGTTTAGTTCTGTGTCTGTAGCCATGCTTCCTCTTAATTATGTGTGATGCTTTTCCACTACTGATCTTTACTAGTACCCAAGAACATTTGTGACTTTATATTTCATGTAAGAATTGTATAGAAGTTATGAGTTCGAGCTTTTTAGTCAGATTGCATAGGAACAAATTCTGATTCTGTTGTTATTTTATATGACCTTAAGCAAGTCACTTCTGTGCATTTTCCTTATGTGAAAAAATTAGGATAACAAGCAACCTTTCTCATAGGATAATTATGAAGTATACATAAAATGATGAGTCTAAAATGCTTAGATCAGTGCCTAGCACATAGTAAGTGCTCAGTAGATTTTAACCAAAATTATCACTCAAGTTGCTGCTTTCCTTTGCATATATCTTTTCTTCCAGAGATTAAAATAGCTACTTTCTCTGCATTTAGAGTCTATAGCCATTAGGTCTCTTCCAGTTGTATGTCTTCAGATATACCCTTTTTTCTATCAGCTTCCTACTTGCTTATAAATTGAGTGCTAAATATATCTATCCAATGATAGATCTTCAAAGACAAAGGAACTAAAGATAACTGCTCATACTTAATTGAGAAAACACTAATTTGTAATTAGTTTTTCCTATGATTTTGGACTTTTGAATCTCCTCTTTGGCTAGGGTAAAAGTAACAGAAATTCCATCTTCATATAAAATTAGTTATATAATATGTTTTTGGCTTATTTTGTTAAACCATAATAACAATCACAGCAAGGTCTAATAATACAGTCTAAGTACTCAAGCAAAGGCTCTCCCTCCTACCATCTTCTAATTAGCTGACATTTTAAGGTAGGATGGTTTTGAATGACCAGCCAACTGGAAAATAGGTTTCCTTTGTTCCTTCCATTCCCTGCTAATTGAGTTAGAATAATCACATCATTAAGTAGCTTCTATGGGCAGTCAACTCACAGGAGGGGGGCAGATGAGTGTTTGCCACAGGAAGGGGCATTTGAAAGCATGGGCATTTAAACTATCCCCCATATCCTGTGTCTCCAAGATATCAGAGTTTTCTGGAAACCAGAAAGCCCTGGCTTCATAGTGCTCCTTATCTAATCAACCATATTGCTTCTTTCAAGTTTTTATGGATAAGTCGAGGCCATATTCATAGAAAGAAAATCTCCAAGATTGAGAGAAAATGAGTGAGACTTAGAGAGAGAATGAGAAATAAATTGGAAGAAAGAGGGAAATAGAGATAATAGAAATTCATGATGTATACTTTCTTTGTCCTATAATTTGGGCCTGTGCCTTGTCAATACCTAATAAAATACTCTGATTATCTGCCAGAATTTATGGATTGAATATGTTAAGGACTTTGTATGGTATAGTAGAATAATTTTTTTTTAATTCCCAGGGGAGGCTGGGCACAGTGGCTCATGCCTGTATTCCCAGCAGCTCTGGAGACTGAGACTGGAAGACCGCAAGTTCAAAGCCAGCCTCAGCAACAGTGAGGCACTAAGTAACTCAGTGAAACTCTGTCTCCAAATAAAATACAAAATAGGGCTGGGGATGTGGCTCAGTGGTTGAGTGCCCCTGAGTTTAGTAACTAGTACAAAAAAAAAGATCCCAAGGGAGTACTTTTTAACAGAGAAGCCTGCAGTGAATGTTGGGGGTTCAGTAGGTGAATCCTAAAGTGGGAAATGTTTGACAAGCCAGGAAAGACTGATATTAAGACTTGTATGATGGGGCTGCAAAGTTATTGGCATTCAGTACCCAAGTGCTCATCTTTTTTTGGGTATGAGACAAATGGATTAAAAGGGAATGAATGAAAACAGCTGGAATTCTGGTGATTAAAAAAGAATGGATGAAAACAGCAACCACTGCCTCTTCTACACTATGCTATTTATCCTGTCTCTTCTAGCTACCGCTGACATCCCTAATGCCATACTCTGTACATATGTCTGCCTATGGAATGAGGAAAGCTTGATCTCTCACTCCCTGATTACTTTGTTATCATTAGTCAGTCCATCCCCATACATTCAGAGTTTTAAATCTGTTGAGTGAATGTTGCTAGTCAACAGGACATATGAAGCAGGAACCTGTTACAGGAGCCACAAAAGAAATAGACTTTCAAGTGGAGAAAGTTTGACAAGCATGTCAATGAATAAAGAAGTGCAAGTATTTGCCATCCCCCTAAGCATTTAGTAGTCAGTATTTGTTTAGTTACTTCTTGGGGAGGAGCTCCCTTAGCCTCTTGCATTCTTTCTTTTCCCATTTCTTCACATTGTTAAAATTTCTGTCTAGAACTAGGAATGTAGCTCAGTGGTAAATTGCTTACATAGCCTGCATGAGACCAGCAGTTCAATCCCTGACACCACCAAAAATGTCTAAACTTTCTGACTATATGTAGACCTGTGGAGAGAGAGGGATAATGGAAAGATAATGTAGACAGAATCACCTAGGAGCAAGATCACAAAGTAGAAAACAGTGACCTTGAATCAGGAATGCCATTGGAGACAATGGCTAAGGAAGTCCACAAAGCAATCTCCAGTGTATTGTACTGTCCCTGTGTCAGTAAATGAAGAACAATCTGGACATCTCTATATAGTTTCAGCAAATGTTTGAAACAAATTCACCTTTCACATAAGAAAATAGAACTATGACTCCAACTAACATGTCCCACCAGGGCTCAAAACCTAATCCAAAGTAGGGACTGGGAAAGAGAACAATGAGGACAGATATTCAAGGGAAATGGAATAAAGATATATTGGGTTTTGTCTTTATGTCAGGTCCTATGCTGGTCCTGCTCCATGGGGCCACTGAAAATCTTTATAACATTTAAGATTCCTGGTTCACAGGTCCTGATAACAGTATCCAGCCATGTCCTTAAACAGCTTCCTCTCCATCTAAAAGTACTAGGTTTTCTTCTCTAAGGCTTCCCTGCTCTTGCTTCAAGGAAAGTTTCACTAATATGTGCCCCCAGACTGCTTTTGCTTTTTTTCTCCCTATGGATTTGAATATGAGTGTTTAAATCCATTGTGTTTCTCATTTACTTTAATACCAGCAGCATTGACCAACCCAGTGACAATAGGATACATCTCACTTGATTTTTGCATTGCTTTAAAAATTATCTGGTGCTGGGTACTTTATAAGTAAAGAGTTTTACTTGACTCATGATTCTGGTGCCTGGAAGATCCAAACATTGTAGCACCAGTATCCTGATCAGGTGCCCCTTAACTACATCACAATGTGGCACAGAAGTAGAAAGGGAAATGATCACATGAAGAAGAAAGTAAATGCATGGAATGACCTCACTTATGGCAACCCACTCTCAAGAGAATGCACTCACTCCTATGAAACCCAACCCACTCCACCAGCATTAATCTCTTCATGAGAGTAGAGAGAGCCACTATGACTTAATTACTTTCCACTAGGTCCTGCCTCCTAAAAGTTCCACCACCTCAACACTGCCATACTGGGACCAAGTTTCAACACATGAAACTTAAGGACACAGACCATATTCAAATCATAGCAGACACCAAAGCAGTTTAGCAGGTGTAAATAAGTATGAACAAGAGCAAACTAATTCCACATTAGTCATCTACAATCTAGGGGTCAATTTACATAGTTGAAATCATTCTCTATAAACAGTCTCAGTTTCTCTTTAACTGGAAACTTCTCAGGCTTCTGACTAGGAAGAGTATATACCAATCACTACCCCATCAGTCATTCATAACTTTATAGTTTGCATATGTGTACGAGTCTTAGATCACTAAACAAAATCAAGAACTATGAATATTGAGGTCAGTGTTCTGGGCTGATCCTTTCACTGCTTCTGGTCTAGACTTAGAAACAGCCACTCTATTTTCAGGGACTGCTGTCAATAAGTTGCTAAGGAGGTACAGAAAACTGTTGGCCCTAGCTACACTCTTACCAGTCCATTAATCCACAGGTATCAAGGATGGCCCCTGTGCCATTAGAGACCTACTGCAAATTCTACTGGGGCCTTAGCTCAGAGCTGAACTAAAAATTGGGGAAAGGTCACAGCTTTCAGAAAGAAGGAAATAACTTTTATTGAGCCTCAGCTGGATGTTAGTTTATCACATTATTGTTTCTTAACCTTCAAGAAAATTACTGCTTTTCACATAATCGAGCAAAAGAACCTAGTGGGTTTCTCAGGAAATCCAGTAAAAATTCTCCTTATTCTTGTTTCCAGCTGGTTTTTAGTCACAGAAAAATGATTAACTTTTATAAATTAATATTATAACTGGATACTTACTGAACCAGTTTTTCTTTTCTAATGGCTTTCTAGTTCTTTTTATTGGATTTTTTCCAGATATTCAATCTTATCATCTATAAATAAAGGTACAATTTGCTTCCTCCCATCCAATATTTATGTCTCTTATTTCTTTCACATATTTCATTGCATTGAGCTAGTACTTCCAAAATCATGTTAAAATAAAATGGCAATAGCACTATTAAATTTTTCTTGATATTGCTTAAAGTGTTTCTGGAGTATTTCCTCATTAATGATTCTGGATTTTTACTTGAGATCAATTTATCAGTTTTGTGAAGGACTGATAAATAGATCTCAAGTAAAAAATATTGGTACATTCCTTTTCTGCATCTATCAGAATAATCATAGTGATTTCTTCCTTTAACAGTTGTCTTGATTAATTATAGCAACATATTTCTTAATATTGCCATATGTTTACATTAACGAAATGAAACAAACCACTTATTATTTTAAGGTCGTATTAGATACATGTACTGATATTTATTTGAGATTTTTATTTCTAAGAAGACCAAGCGTACAATTTTGGAAATTTATTGGAAAAAGCATATTTTTAACTGCTTCTACATTATTTTTTGCTTTATACACAAAGGAATCCAGAAAAAATCTTTTTTAATTCTCTATAATAGTTTAAATAACGTGGAAATCAGCTGTCTCTTTAGAGATAGAGTTTTCATCTAAGAAGTAGCATGATAAAAATCTATTCTTGTGATAACTTCCTAGGAAGATTAAAGACAGAAGAGAGATCTAAAATTCATTCTGATATAAGCATGAGACAAATAAGATCTGATATAAGGAGGAAGCTGTAGGAATGTTGGTATTGGGGGCATCCTTATGGAAGTGAATGACCTTTCAATGGGTAATGAAAGGATTATACATTCATTGGATTAGACAAAGGAGAATTAAGGGAAGGGAGGGAGATGAGAATGGAAAGGCAGTAGAATGAATCAGACATAATTTTCCTTTGCTCATATATGAATACATGACCAGTGAAACTCCATATCATGTATAACTGCAAAAATGTGATCCTAATTGGAATGAGATGTATACAACCATGTATGTATAATATGTCAAAATACACCCTACTGTCACGTGTATCCAAAAAAAAACAAATAAAAATGCAGAGAAATAATTTGATAGCTAATATCATTGCCAGATAAAATATAGGATTCTAAATATTACATAGGACACAGTAATACTAAAATTTATTTATTGTTTACATGAAATTCAAATTTACCAGGATGTCCTATATCTTTACTTGCTAAATCTGACATCAATAACTCAGTGACAAAAGAGGGAAGATTGTAAGATCCAATACATACTTTGATGGGTAAATGCCCTTTTTCTTAAGCAGCTCTGGTAATTGTGTAACTGAAAAATTACCATTTTAAATAATAAGAAAAAGAAGTGGCGGAAAGAATAACTTTTTAGTGTTCATGCATGATTTGTTTTATGAGGTTAGAAGCTTATGTCTGTTTTCTTTTAGAACAAGGACAATTGTTAAACCTTTTAGGACACCACTGAATTTATTTAAGAAAAAAAAAATTCCACCTTACTTTATTTCTTTCTTCCTGTTCTGATCCAGTGAGATAATAAAAGGATGGTAAAGTAAAATATATAAAATAATTTAAATAAATTGAGATAATTTCTTCTAAGTTATTTGGGCTACACAAAGGAAGGATTTCTTTAGAGAAAGGATATTTAATAATAAAATATTTAAGATGTATTTTGAGTAATAGTTTATTTTTATAATGTTAATTGACTTTTTAAAAAATATATATTTACATTAAAAAGGGGAAATGCAAAATGTTATATAGGGCAACTGTAAGTTCTAAAAGAAAATGTATGTGTTTGTAAAGAAATAGTATCTTTCTTAGAAGCAACATCTCATTGGGAAGTTAGAAATATATACTCACAACATTCAATTGATTTTTATTTATTTGAACTTCTTTGTTATTTCTATCCAAGATAGAAATGTAGGTCTAAAGAGATTGCAATGAGTTTCTAATATTCAGTCTAAGTAGGTTCAATATTCACTCATTATTTTATACTTAATTGAGTTACTGAAACCACTGAGCTCAATTTCAATGTACTTTTTATTATCTTCTCAAGTTTCCCAGAGAAGGCTTAAATGAGTGCTTCTATACACTTAATTTGGAAATCAATTAAATTTCAAAAAGCATTCAAAACATAAAATCCCACAATAGATGTTTAGAGACCCTAATTTGCTAAGGAAAGAGAGAGCAATAGAGCCCAGATATGACACTACTCTTCATTAAAATGTACAGACCTTGCACTGAGAGACACAAACTAGATTATCTCTTGTGTCCTATGACCAGTTCTGATTTGTTCTGTCCACTAACAGTCAATGAGCATTCTGAGTTAAATCCCTCACCTCCTTCCTATAAACATATTGCCTCTTCTCTTTACTAGCAAAGGATTTTATAAAGTAAAGAAGTATTTGGAATTTTCTAAGATGCAGTAGCCACCTGTTATATGTGCTGAATCCACCCCTTAATGCAAGCCAAAACCATATGTGTTGTCAGACTGCGTGTGTAAAAGGTAGGGCCCATAAATCACAGTCTGGGTCAAATCCAGTTTAACACCTGATTAACACCCAGGGGAATTCTCTGAGCTCTGGTAAGTAAAGAATAATTATTTGCATTTAATGGTTGAAAAACGTAAATAACATTGATGATATAAAAATTCTATAATATTCACATTTCAATATCCTATATTGAAATTCTACAATATTCACATTTCAATGACTGCTTTTGGTGTTACAGTAGCAGAGTGAAGTAGTGGCAAGAGAGATCATGTGGTCCACACAAATCATAAAATATTGACTATCTGAACCCCTATATAAAAAATTGGGGTTAGGCAAGTTAAAATGTCAGTGAAAAAAAAATTGGGGGACTCATAATACATATTACAAATGCATGTTCTTGATGTTTCCATCATATTAAGTATTTTGGTATAACACTTGTAAAGTTTTTGCAACTAGTTGCAATATTATGTCAATAACTATATATGTGTTTATATATTTTAATATTAATTTTGATTATCATTATGTATTACAGATAATTCATTTATTTTTATTTTCAGTATTTTAAACAGTTCTATAAATATTATTTTCTTTTTACAATGAGAAAAAACATTTCAACTTTTTCTACCATGAAAGAAAAAAAAACAAAGTTTGATGAGCATGTCTATGAATGAAGAAGTGCAAGCCTTTAATACTTAATATTTGTTTAATTATCTCTTGGGAGAGGAGTTCCCTTAGCCTCTCCCATTCCTTCTTTTCCCATCTCTTCACACTGTGAAAATTTCATCAAACTTTTCTATCATCATAGAAAGTTTAGGAGCAAACAAGAAAATGAATTAATTCATAGTCTCACAATAGAGAGAGAATTTTGATATACACATAAATATACCTACCTAGTGCCTAGAAAGAAAGAAGCAAATATATGTAAAATTTCTTTAGAATATGGACTGATTATTTATTTACTGTTTTGTAATCTGGTTTGGGAGTTTTAAAAAGTTATTCTTTGTTATGTTTTGTAATTTCATTTTAAGAAAATTCAAAATATACAAAAATAATGTAATTCATTTGTATGGCCACCAAAGATAAGCAATTTTGTAGTTTTAGTTTACTATTTTTCTATTTATCCCATGCATAATTTACTTTTTATTGTATATGCACATTTCCATATATCTGTTTTCCAAAACATATAGGCTAGTGGTATGTGTTACTTAATGACATTTTTTTCATTCCGTTATAAGCATCTTTCCATAAAAGAACATAAAAGATTCTTTTATGCCATTGTAATATTTGCATCTGAATGTGAATTTTTAATCTTGTAAAGCATGAACATTGTTTTATATCTCTAATATAAATCTAAAAGTAATTTTAAAAAGAAAGAAAAGGCATGGCACAGACCCCTGATCTGGACAGAGGCTATTTCTTTTCCAGCAGCTATTGCCCAATCTAGTAGACTTCTGATAGAGCCCAGAGCCCAGAGAATTCCCCTGGGTAAAGGTCTGCATAGTCTCAGGAAGAAAGAAATATCCAGTATGCTCACATTGGATTAGGAGAGTGAAGGATGATGGAGAAAACTATTATTCATTTCCAAGAACTCTTCCTTGAACCTAGGAAGAAGAAAGTCATTTCCTGTTCTCCGTAGAGGATGGAGTGTCATTTGTTTGTGAAATGGAAATGCTTATTGCAGGGGAGATAATAAACTCAACTAGCAAACAATATTCCAGTTGGCCCTTCTGATTATAACTTATTCACAGCTCTGCCCTTGCATTTTAAGGAACAGAAGTATTTAATCCTGTTTTGCCGGAACTGTATTGACAATGAAAGTGAGACATGTGACTGCGGAAGTCAAGAGCCCAACTTTCTTCTTTAACAAACATGAGAACTTAAAATGCAAACAAGTATTGACCTTCAAAGTAGTCACCTTTGAAAGAAGCCATACACTTATTTTGTCATTGATGTAAAAACACTGGGAATTGCTTTCAGAATGAGCTTCAAAGTCATACAGGCAAGGCAAAAGAAAACAAACAAAAAGTGCCATATCTGTATAGATATATATCATGGAATAGCTATGATTTTTAAAATATGAATCTTCTATTTTAAGGGCTGTTATAATAACCTTCACATTAAGAAAGATAAAAGAGAATTAACTCTGGAAACAGCTGTGCTGGAGGATACCCGGACTCCTGCCAACTTGCTAGCCCCTCTGTCTCTACCAAAGCCCATATGAAATTTGCATGCAACCAAGTTTGAAAGCACTATTTGGTATGACTGTTTCTATTAGATTAAAATGATACTAAAGAGGGAGTTCTGCTCTACCAAAAAGCTTGTGAAATGGAAATGCTTATTGCAGTGGAGATAATAAGTTTCACAAACTTGGGTGTGGAAGTCTGTCACAGACTAAAGTGAGCAAGCATTTATTTTTTTCTTTTAAGAATCTAGTAGGCAGGCTGGGGATGTGGCTCAAGCAGTAACGTGCTCACCTGGCATGCGCAGGGCGCTGGGTTCAATCAATCCTCAGCACCACATAAAAATAAAATAAAGATGTTGTGTCCACCAAAAACTGAAAAATAAATATTAAAAATTCTCTCTCTCTCCCCCTCCCTCCCTCCCTTCCTCTTTAAAAAAAAGAATCTACTGGGCAAGAAATATGACTTCTAAACTAATTCAACCTAATTTCTACTTTGAACCTATAACTTGCCTAGGGTAATAAAAATTTAATTCCCATAAACTTTGGATTGTGTTTAAATGCCAGTACAAAAATGCAGGGAGGATGGATATCTTTCATTGTATATCTAGTCCTAGATATAGGTCACACAGGTCTAAGTCATTGGTCCCTAGAGATGGCTGCTTAGAGTTCCTCACTCCTCTCTGGTGGCCCCTTCAGCTCCAAAACCTCTTTTGTCTGCTTTCTTTCCAGACCAGCCCAGAGGAACTCTGTAAGGTTGTCCAGGGCCTCATCCTCCTCAAAATGACCTTCATTTATTTCCTCCCTGGACTTTTGGTTCTCATCACTTCCTCTGCTCCTCTGACCTCTGTACTGTGGTGGGGAAGGACTTTCTCTGGGGGAAGGGAAATCCTTGTTGTTTGTTACAGAGGCTCCTAGAATAATAGGCTGAGGTTTTATAGAAATACAAAAACCAGGAAACCCTGATACAAACCTTTACTGAAAGCATGGATATCTGCTTGAATGGCAGGAAGGCAACAGAGTGAGATACTCAGCAAAACAACAAGAATATAGGCTAGTCTCAAAAATATTACTTCACATACAGCTATAGTAGAAGACAGGATACCAATTATGCAAGTGTTGTTAACATCAGTGGGGGAGCATCTAACTGGGTAACACAGCTGTTGCAATAAGTCTTGCAAATCACTTCTGCCATCATAAAAAGAAGGGTTTGTTCATTTATGAAAACTTGAGGGCCCTTTTTTTCCATACATCACAGCACAAGGAGATGACTAAGACATGTAGATAGGTTACAGAGTAGGACTGAGAAGCCAGCTGAGCCTTGGGCTCATGAATGTGTAAATGAGGTCCCTGAACACCCTGTCACCAGAATTTTTTCCAGTGGCTACAACAGGAACAGCAGCAGCAGCAGAGGAAGGGAGACGCTTGGTAGAGCAGAAAAAACTAATCCAGTGCTAACGAGTGTCAAAAGGATGTGAATTAAAATTATGATAAGGGGCTGGGGTTGTGTCCCAGTGGTAGAGCACTTGCCTAGCAAATGTGAGGCACTGGGTTCTATCCTCAGCACCACATAAAATAAATAAATAAAATAAAGTTATAAAAAAATGATGATGAGTCTGGACAATTGAAGGTATTATGGGAACGGGCATTATAGACAGTCTTGTTTAAGGGAAAAAATATTGAGGAGAAAGTGTTGAGATTTAAGAGGTAGAGAAGTTGAGGCATTCTGCTTTAAAGAGAATGTGTCTTCATTTTTGTCTTCTAGAAGCTTTGGGTAATGTAAGTTAAGAGACTATTGGCAAGCAAATTCTTTTTAGTGTCAATAGAACATCCTTCCATGCTGCAAGAGTGAGATCAACTCCCAGTCAAACTATCTCAGAGAGGGTTATCATAAATATTCTAGTAGGCTTTTTTCCATCAGTTCCACTACCAGGAATTCTGTGCCCACTAGTGCCACACAAGTGATCAAGTGGGATGAACGTGGGAAGAGGGAACAGAGTATTACCAGGAAGCACTATGTAATTTAGTTTTTGTTATAACCTTTATTTACTTTTTTTTCCTGAATGTTTAGGGATGAGACTGACTGGTCACTTTTTGTCCAGTGAATGATTCTTACAGTTTTATATTCCATATAAGCCATGACCATATGGATATTCTTCGGATTCTTCCATATATAAGTTACCGAATATTGTCTACGTAAGCACTGTAATACCTTATACTTGTAAGGGACTGTAGGTGAGACACTGTTCTAAGTACTTTCTATAAATTAACTCACGTAATCCCCACAACAACTCCCTGAGATACACACTGCCATAATCCTGCTCATCTCACTAATGAAAATACTGATACACACTGAAGTTACCTAATTTATTTAACATCATACAGGGAGTAAATGGTAGTTCTAGAATTGAAAGGTATGCAGGCAGAAACTATGGGTCCAGAGGCCACACATGGAACCATTTCCCCTTTGCTGCCTATGTGTCTGACTAACAAGTTACAGCTCTGCAACTAAGTCTAAAGCCTGAGGCATGTTTACATAACAGAAATATTCTAACTACTTTAACTGGGAAGTGTAGAAACAAAGGAATGTCTTATGCAGATGACTGGCCATTCAAAGCTAGCCAGCTTTATGTGCCAGCTAATGGGGGAGGGGCAAAATTACAGAAATTTTCTTCCTCAAAGTTCACTGCAGAAATCATTTTAATAGCAACCTTCCACACAATAATATTCTGCCTCAAATTATAGCTCACCAAATGCTAAGAATATATTCTTTTACCAAGATGATAAAAATTTACCCAGAAATAGTTTTATGTGGTTAAGTTAGTGTGAAAAGGATTGATTCAGCTAGAAATTGTAAATAGATGTTTGTAGAGTTTGACCATTTTGTTATTGGGCAGGGACATTTGCATGGGAAGAGAGTGGGTAGTACTTCAAAGCAATGCATGTAGTATGTGGTTACTAGCCAGTGCTTTATGCAAACACAAGTAGGCTTGGTTTTTTGAGAGCCTTAACTTACTTTGAAAATTATTTAGAACTCTTATGGAAAAAAGAGCAAGGAAATGGAAACATGGGCAAATTCAGCACAAAGTTGGAACCAGAAAAGGAATTTTTAAAAAAAGAGAGAGAAAAAAGGTAGTGGGGAAAAAAGGACAGGAGAAGGTCAGCTTTAACATTATAGATTTCTGTATTATTGAATTTTATCATATGAATTACTTTTGGAATTGGTAACAATACTAATCTTTATTTAAAGAGGAATTTTTTTTAAAGCAATAGAGAAGGATTGCCAATGTTAGTTGAGTTTCTCTTGGATCTTCCCCTTTTTTTCCAACTATAACACCAACGCCCCACCAACTGTTTTACATTTTGAATATAACTTGGTAAGGGCAAAAGGAAGGTTTCTTGTGGCAATTTTACAACCCCACATTTGGTTCTCTGCACTACTCTTTCTCCCAGTTTATGTTTCTAAGTTTCAGGATGATTGCCTTTTCTACAGTGCCTGCTTCTCTGTGTGAGCAAGCAAACAAATTAGAAGGGAGTAAGTGAAGTCCTGAGCCCTACAGCATCCTAGAAAGACTACCAACTTTGCCTGAATTCTATGCATTCTCTCACAGGGCATAAGGTTGTATGCTTATATGTTAGCAACATACCTTCTATATATAGTTCTGAAGATGAAAATGCCAGACTAAAAGCCCCACTAACTAAAATACCTTAAGTTTTGGAGTGGATGCATAGTTACAATAAAATACCCATTGTAATAGGAAAAATGCATAAAGGGATCTCAGTGACAAGAAAGTTAAATGAAAATCATTTTTAAAATCTGACATGAAAACTTTCCTATATACATTTATGAATACACCATAGTGAATCTCACCGCTGTGTGCATCCACAAAGAATTAAAAAAATAACTATGGGTTAATGGCAGAAAGCTCAGTAAGAGTAGAGGGAAGGGAACAGGGAGTGGGGAGGGAAGGGAAAGAGGAAGTACTAGGGACTGGATTAGAACAAGATACATTCCTTGCTTTTATAATGATGTCAAAATTGATTCTACTGTCATGTATAACTAAAAAGATCCAATGAAAATAAATAAAACTGGGATGAATCACATTAATTTTCCCAAATGGTTTTGTAAGTTAATTCTGTAAAACCTTCAAAGAAGAATTTCTACCAATTCCTGAAAATACTTTGATTTTATAAAGCTAATATAACCCTGATACAAAAACCACTAGAAAAATAGTACAAAACAGCAAGAAAACTACTATACACTCCATGAATATAAGCACACAGATCCTTAACAAAATATTGTTAACAAATGAAATTAAGCACTACATAAAAGAATTAAATATCAGGATCATGTATGGCTTATTCTAGGGGCACACAACTAGTTCAACATTAAAAAATCAGTCAATGTAATTCACTACCTCAAGAGTCTAAAAAAGAAAAATCGTATCAATTAACAGAGATAAGAAATTTGATAAAAATCTAATACCTATTTATGATAGGGAAAAAACTCTCATCAATCTAGGAATACAGGAAACACATCCTCAGCTTAATAAAGAATATCAACAAAACATCTAAAACTAATACCATATTAATGGTGAAAGAGTGAATTATTTTTCCCCTAAAATCAGGAGCAAGGCAAAGATTTTTGAACTCCCTATTTATATCTAACTTAGTGCTAAAAGCTTTATTCATTGCAATGAAGTAAGAAAAATAAATTAAAAGCATGCAGATCAGAAAGAAAGGAGTAAAAGAGTCATTATTTGAAGATGACAGGATTGTATACATAGAAAATTCCAAGAAAATTACATTTTGCTCTTTCACCCTTACCATGTTTGCTGGGAAGGTGTTTCAGCAAAGGATATTAGCCAGGCACTGTGGTGCATGCCTGTAATCTCAACAACTCAAGAGGCTGACAGGAGGATCACAAGTCTGAGGCCAGTGTCAGCAGTTTAGCAAGGCCTTAAGCCACTTGCAAGACCCTGACTCAAAATAAAAAAGGCTGGGGATGCGGTTTACTGATTAAGTACCCCTTGTTTTGATCCCTGGTGCCAAAAGAAGAAGAAGAAGAAGTAAAAAATAAAAATTATGTGCTGACATAAAGAATTTTTCTACTTATACACATGTAACTTTAGGTTACTTATGAAATGTTAAAAGACTTGATTATTTTGACTCTGGTACCAGACTACAGCCTCAAAGGAGTTCATGTTAAGCTAATGGAATATTGAGGTAATTTGGACAAATCATCTTGTCTCACCAAGTTGTACATTCAGAACCACAGAAAACTGTGACATTTTCTGCCCATGAGGTAACATCACAAAGACTAAGGATTCTGCAACTTGTATTTGGGGTAAAAAATGGGAGTTCATAACCCACTTGAATCAAATGTATGGAAGATGATATGTCATGAGCTTTGTAATGTTTTGAACAACCAATAAAAAAAAAGACTAAGAACACACACGTGTGTGTGTGTCATATGGTCTGGGTTTGAGTCTCAGTATTGCTACTTATAATAAGCTCCAACATACAAGCCCTTTCAGTCTCTATTCCCTCTTTGGTAAAAACTGCAGAACAATAGTACCTACATCACAGCCTTCTGGTGGGGATAAAAATGACACTATTAGAGCACTTGAAACAATTCCTGTCATATAGTAAAGGGTATTTACATTAGATGAATTTTTAAAAAATAAAATCTAAGGCTGGCGATGTGGCTCAAGCGGTAATGCGCTAGCCTGGCATGCGCCGGGCGCTGGGTTTGATCCTCAGCACCACATAAAATAAAATAAAGATGTTGTGTCCACTGAAAACTGAAAAATAAATATTAAAAATTCTGTCTCTCTTTAAAAAATTAAATAATAAAATAAAATCTATACAAAATGAGAAACATTTAGGTAATGGCAAGAAAACAACTAAACAGACAATTTTTTATATCTTTATTGTTTTCTGTGTTGTATGCCAAATGTCATGGAGATCCATGGTTCTGTGTGGTAAGATGAAGGAGTACACAATCTTCTCTCTCTCAATTCTTTATTCCTGTCTTCTGAACATTTCAGAAATCCACTGAGTTCAAGAACGTTTCATCTTAGAAAGACTGCATCTCCAGGAGTTAAGTTGTTCGAAGTTGTTTCCAAATTTGAAAGATCATGTGTGGCACTAATGTGATGAAGAATAGAAAAGAGGATTAACTGCAACATGAAATGAGAGCTGACCAATAACCCATTGTGATGAATACATTTTTTTTCTTGCATAGAAGGGCCACTTTTTACTCTGCTAACAGCAAGGAGTTCATCAATTTGAAGCATTGGAAAAGGAGATTTCCCGCAGCCACAATTTCTGTAGTTGGTCATATCCTTTATCACTAAGTCTAAATTCACAGTGATGGATGATTTGGGCCACAGATTTAAATGGAATCTGACCAGAGGAGTTCAATGTCTGTTGACTTGGTAACAGAGTGGCTTCATTATTATCTACCTCCAAAACCTGCATTATTACCATAGTGTTCAGAATTGCCCATCAAATTTTTGGCTTCCAGTTCAGCCATGTGGGGAAAAACTACTGCTAGTTTTCCTAGAATTCTTATTCATTTGAAATTTATTTGATGTTTCCAATTTTGTACTGAAAAATGACTTGTGATTTATTCCCGCTTGCACATCAAGAGGGATGAGAAATGCTGTAACATTCATCAGAAGCATCCAACCACTGCTTTGTTACATGTGGTTATTTCTTTCATGGCCTCACCTTAAATCCTGACTGTTGATTTGAGCAGGTTGTGCTAGACAAGAAGTTCCCCTTTCCCCAGGCCCTTAAGGAGAGACTTCATCCAAGGGCCCTCTTGCTATTCTACTCCCAAATCACTTCCAGGGAGCAGGGGTAGTTTCTCAGAAGCCCTTCGATTAGCCCTCAATAAAGACAGATCACCTCCCTTTGTCCCAAGGCCCTAGTTAATTCTTTTAAATGATCTACCCCATGTACCACTATATTCTATAGCTAAATATATCCCTGCCTATAACTGTGTGACCTGAACAGAACCTGTGAGTCCCAAGTTTCTGCCCATAAACAGTGTTTTCCCAAAGGACAATCCTGCTACCTTCATGCTCCCCTGAACTGATCCACCAGCCTCAAGCCCCTTCAGTCTCTATTCCCTCTTTGGTAAAAACTGCAGAATAGTGGTGCCTACATCACAGCCTCAGAAAAATATTCATTGGGAGCTAGACAGTGCCCAGGAAATGTGGGACACATACATTCACTGTCTGATTTGAATTCTTTTTCTTCCAATCTCAAAATGAAGACAGAGGCTGAGCAGTACATTGGAAGGCAAAAAGAAGAGGAACTTGCACTTTCTGAAGACACATCTGCCTAGAGCCAGGAATCCATCAGGACTTTATCCTGCTAGTAGTGGATGGGGAAGGAGAGTCCAAACTACAACTGCAAATGCCTTGAGAGGGCATAATGATCTAGAGAGCATGTAGGAAAAGAAGGAAAATTCTTACATGTTTCTCTGTTCACTGTGAGTCAATGTCATTTCTGTGTGGTGGAATGAGTGCCCTAATGGGCTGAGAGAAGGGAAGAAGACAATTACATCATTTCTATTCAACTGTACTTACGACTCATTCAATTTCTTCTGTTTTCTGTACCCTTATCTAAATCCCTGTCCTGTTTTACACGAGAGAAGCACTTTTTCATTGAGTTCCTGGGGAGTGAAATCAAAACCCACATTACAAAATAGCCACTGCAAGAAAGGCAATCAATCCCAAACTTGAAACAAGACCAGGAAGAGGGGATGGATCATGGAACAAAATCCAAGAATGTAAAATTGCAACAGGACAACTTCCTCCTGTGCTTATCAAGTTCTCCAGCATATCAGAAATAGGACAGGCAGTATGCAAGGCACTTCTTGCATACTTGGTTTTAAGAAGAATCCTCACTACTTCTATTTGGTGACATTTTGAAGCTGAATATGTAAATTGTGATCCAATTAAAAATTTGAATAACTTAATTGAAAGTAGTATAAAGAATAAATAGCAACTTATTAACTTCAGAGTATAAGATTGGGTCTTCAGAGAGATTTGATTTCTATTAAAAGTATTTGAAATTATTTGTTAGAACAACAGAGAATTTACTGAATTCTTTTATGCCATTTCTTCATTGCATGACATTTTAAAATCTACAATGAAAGGATATTTCTCCCAGAAAGTGGAAATAAACCTTAAATTACAAAATTAAAGATATATCTTATGAGCAAAATATAGGAAAATTTTAATGCTTTTTAAGTTTTATGTTGAATAATTATGTTCAATTTTAACAAGATTGCTTTAGTAACTGCTTAAAATAGTTTCTTTTAACACATTTTGTTTAATTAAAAGCATATTGATTTTTTGATGGCACACATTTTCATACAAAGCTATTTGAAGTATTTTAAAAGACATTAAATTATACTAAACATATCCATGAAAATATGCTCAAATTCACCAAATCAGTGATGCAAATTAAAACAATGGATTCTACTTCTTAATTTTATAGGAAAGGTGAAAGGCAAAAAATGAATAAGGAAAGTATTTGTAACAAGTGAGAGAAAAGAGTTAATATCAAATCAGAGAAACAGTTAACATCTTTAGTACAAAAAAATAAACCTTACAGGAAGAAAACAAAAATTACATCCTGTGGACAATGGGAAAGCAAATTACAGAAGTGGAAATGCACGTAGCCAATAGATGCAGGGGGAAATGCTCAATTTCACTAATAATCAACAAAGTAATTCTTCTATCTACAAATTAGCTAAAATGAAAGAGAATTGATGAGAGAGGGAGAAACAAGTTTTCTTATTTTCTGGTTAGAATGTTAAAGCATACAACTCTTCTGGGAGTAATTTGACATTATATATCGAAATTGTATTATATGACATGATAAAAAGCAAATTGCAAAACTAACAATAATGCAAATTAATTTTAATAGAAAAAATATTATCAGTATTACTAAATATGCACAGAAGAAACCTGAAAATTATATACTGTACTGTTTATCTCTGGTTGTAGGATTTCGGGGCCCTTTTGCTTCATACTTAGATGTTTAAAATATGCTTTGTATTAGCTGAAACAATTCCTAAACAAAAATAGTAAAGCTACTGCCATTGTGAAAAACAGATTGGATAAATGTTAAATGTTCTTTATTGTGGCACAATTTAAAATGATAAACTAACACAATCTAAAATACTAACACAAATAGATCAGATTTTTCTTTTTTGTTGTTTTTAAGGATTTTTTAGATTGGATTATTTTAAACAAATGTAATGTTGACAATATTTTCTACTTTTTATTTACTTATAATTGACAGTAATTATGTATACCTATGGGGTGCAATGTGATGTTTTAATAAATACATACTGTATTAGTCAACTTTTCTTTGTTATGTCAAAATACTTGAGAAAAACAACTTAAAGGGGGAAAGATTTATTTTGACTCATGATTTCAGAGATCTCAGTCCGTAATTGGCCAGTTTTATTATTTTAGGCCTCAGGAGAGAGAGAATTTCATGGCAGAAGGATGTGGTGGAGGAAAATTTCTCAGCTCATAGCAATGGGGAAGTGAAGAGAGGAAGAGACCAGGGACAAGAAATATACTTCCAGGACCTATCCCCAATGACCATTTTCCTCCAACTAGACCCTACCTCCTACAGTTTCCACCACCTCCCAATAATGCCATTGGCTATGAACCCATCAATGGATGGGTTAATTGAGGAAGTGAGAGTCCTCATATGCTCCAGTCTCTTCATAAGAGCCCCACCTCTGCTGGGTGTGGTGGTGCATGCATGTAATCCCAGCAGCTCGGCAGACTGAGGCAGGAGGTTTACGAGTTCAAAGACAGTGTTAGCAATTTAGCAAGGCCCTAAGCAACTCTAAATAAAATATAAAAATGAGTTGGAGATGTGTCTCAGTGATTAAGTGCCCCTGAGTTCAATCTCTGGTACCCCCACCGCCCCCCCCTCCGAGAAAAAGCCCCACCTCTAAATATTGCTGCCAAACCTTCAGCACATGAGTCTTTAGGGGACATTCCTGATTCAAACCATAACATGTACATTAATAGAAAAGACTTAATCAAGCTAACTATTCATCAGTTCACCAACTTGTCCTTTTGTCTGTTGAGAATGTTAAAAATATACACTTTTGACAATTTTGAAATATACAATAGAGTAACTATGGTCACCATGCTATGCAATGGATTATGAAAACTTATCCCTCAAGTCTAATTGAAAATGTATGCCCTTTGATCAGCATCTTCCCTTTCCCCGATCTCTGATAATCACCTCTGATAATCACTTTTTTACTCTGTTTCTTCTTTACCTTGTTTCTACTTCTTTAGTTTCCATATGTAATTGAGATCATAGGGTATTCTGTCTTTCTATGCCTGGCTTATTTCACTTATCATAATGTTCTCCAATTCCATTCATGTTGACTCAAATGATGAAATTTCCTTTTTACAGGATGAATAGTATTCTATATTGTGTCTGTGTGTATCACGTTTTCGTTATTCATTTATCCATCAATGGGTACCAAAGCTAATTCCATATCTTAGCTTTTGAAATTTGTGCTGCAATAAGTGCAGGTATCTCTTTGACTTATCCATTTTATTTCCTTTGGATATACACCCAGGAGTGGGAGTGGTAGATCATATGGTCTTTTATTAACTTTTTGAGGACCCTCCATACTGTTTTCCAAAATGGCTATACTAATTTACACTTCCACCAACAGTGTGTAAGGGTTCTCTTTTCTCCACATCCTCATCAACACTTGTTATGTTCTGTCTTTTTTATAATAGCCAATCTAACAAATATGAGATCATATTTCATGTGGTTTCAATTTCCATTTCCTTGATTATGAGAAATGTTGATTATTTTTTCATTTATCTGTTAGCCATTCATATCTCTTCTTCTAAGAAATGTCTGTATATATATTTGCCTATTTTAAAATCTATTTGTTTTCTTGTAATTGAGTTGTTACCCCTTATCAGATGTAAGTTTTGGAAATATTTTTCCCAATATGTGGGTTGTCTCTTTACTCTCTTGATTATTTCTTTTCCTATGCAGAAGCTTTTTAGTTTGATGCAATGTCATTTATCTACACAAGAATATTTTTCAAGTATATTATTGACAAGGTATTTTGTTTTTAAAACCAAAGCAAAATACTGTATTTTCAATTTGATGAAAACATACGTGGCAGTAGAATGTACTGAAATAGCAATTTATTACTTTGTGTTCTGTTCACTATATTTCTTCTCTTTCAACCCCCACTCACAATTCCAAAAAGATAATCAGGCCTATTGTACTCCTTACTCCCGGGGAAGTTGGTGCTATAGGACTGAAAATAGTTGTAGTCTGCCAACAACCACCCTTCCTGGCTTTTGTTTTCTGAAAGCCTGAGTTCCTAGGGAGGATTTTGCTTCAAGGGAAAGAAAGGGTGAGGTGATTGAGAGGCAGAGGGAAAGTAACCAGACATAGAGGGTTTCCCAAGCTTGGGAAAAGCTAAAGAAATCTGCAGATCCTTTGTAAGAGGAATGTACACTCCCAAGTAGTAACCAAGTTAGATAGCAGGAGCTCAGAAGAGAACATCTCTGTGGTAGAGTTAAAAGGGTTAAACCCCAAACATCAAAACTTCCAGTCTCAACAAAGAGTCCTAGGACTAATCCTGGCACACAATCAGTTACAGCTCCTTGCTTTCTATGCTTGGAAACAACAGCAGAGACACAGTATCTGATTTTCTACAGGATGTCTTGAATTCTGGTGAAAACTTAGAGAGGGAGAATATCATCTCAATTACAACAAAAAGTACTCAACTTATGCTTAAACTTTTCTTTACATTTTATATTTATATTTATTCTAAATATGCACATTTATATTAGTCCTGTTTTCTATATGATTTAGAGCAGAAAACCAGGCATATTAATTAGCTCAGAACATGAACCTAAAAGTGACACAACCCTGAGTTTCACACACAACTCCACAACTTGCTACCTGTCTCAGATCTCATTTTCTAGAAGCAGACCTGAGATAAATATTCATGTATGAGTGATTTACTAAAGAAATTTTCCCGGAGAAACCAGTAATGGAGTGGGAAAAGCAAGACAGGAATAGGAAAGAATCCAACTAAGATTTCAGACACCTCAGTCTGATCCTGAAGGAAACTCATAAGTGTAAATTATGACTCAGAGTTTAGCTTGTCTTGACCCAAGGAAATTTGATTTTTCTATCACCAAACCAGTTAGTCACTACTTATGGTGCCATATTAGGAACATAAACTTCTAGGATTTCTAGCTTTCTGCACAGACAAATGAAGCAACTCCAGTAGCCCAAGGACAGAAGAGTGACAGGTGCCAGCCTTTGGAAGCAAAGTGCAAAGGAATCGGGAGATGGATGCACAGAATCATCGGGGACAAGGGTGTTACAAGATATAGGTGTAGCAATGACAATGTCCTATATGCTACCTCAGTCTTTACCCTGTCTGTTGTTTTACCCAGAATTTTTCTTCACCCAATTATCTGCAAAGCTCAATTCCTCTTTTGCTTTAGGTCTGTGAATAAGTGTTAACCTCTCAATGAAGTCTATTTATTCCTTCCTTTAAATTTGCAATCCTTTTCCTAAGCTTCAAATCCATTATAAAATGTTCCATTTTTATTTCATAGTTCTTATCACCTTCTAACATATTCTGTGATATTATTATTCATTATATTTAGCATATAATAACTGTATTTCCCCATTAAAATGTAAACTCTGTGAGGGCACAAATTTTTGTCTGTTTTGTTCTTTATGCATCCCAGCATCTATAATGGTACCTAGAACACAGCAGGCATTTGGTATATATTTGTTAAAAAGAATTAGTGGGATGTATATTGATTTTTATAAAGAAACAATTAACAATGCAAATAAATCAAAGCACACAATGAATACCTCAAGTTTATCACTGGATGAATGTGGCTTGATTGACATCTGTCAATATATGTTAACCCTCTATTTTCAATCACAGAATAATTATTTCACGCACAATAGGCAATGATGGAGAAAATTAATAAAATAAAGAAATGTTAAAGTATTCTCTGTATTTATTATTTTGGTCTGCTAGTAGTACCATTACTAAGAAGTATATTACAAGCTCTATTATTATGTATTTGTCTATTTTTATTATAATTGTGTCATTTTGTTTATATTTTAAGTTACATTATTAGGTGCAAACAAATTTTAAATTGTTAGTCCTAGTATACCAAATCAGTTATCCTTATGAATGTCCTTTATTCTCAGTAATGCATCTTCCTTAAAGTCTACTTTGCAGGTAGTGACATGAAGGTTTTCAGCTACCATGTGTTAGATACTTCAGTTGAAAATTTCATGAGAACACCACTAGAGTCCTCAACATCCTAAAAACTTCCCATATGTTCAGTGCTAAAGTAACTTTCCCTGGTGTACAAAAAATTACCCTAAGACTTTTAACATCAGGAGATATGTCCTTTAAGACTATTATAACATAAACAGAGAAATTCTGGACTTTGTCTTTTGTTCCTCAAACCTCATTAGCCCATGAAAATTTGGAATCAGGTTCTCAGAGTTTGGTAAATATCTTCAGGGTACAAAGAGTTTCTGTGCTTTCCTTACCTAATGGGTTTTGCTTTTATCTAAATCTTGATCTGGCAATTTCTTAAAATCTTGTAAATCTTTTGATAGTTTTAAGAAGAGCTTTTCAATATTTTATTCAAAAATTTTCATTGTTTTTAGCACTAGAGATAGTCTGAATAATAAGAAACAGAACTCCACCATTTATCTTCCTTCAATATGAGCTTGAAATTATATAATAGCAAAGAAAGCACAAGTAGAATCACAGCAATGAATGCAGAAAGAAATGGCAGGAACTTGTCTGAGCAGTAATATTTTTTCCTGTCAGTTATTATACCTCATCAAGAATGATAATAAAATTTTATGAGGAAATACATACAAATGTACATTAAGTGCTTTGCACTTGGTGTTGAAGTCTGCAAAAACCAAGGAAATGGTATACAGTATCTTAGAGATTAAGAAAGTGAATTTACTAGGGAAATATAGTAGGATTGCCAGGCAATCTTCAGTGTAAACTTGTCAAAATTTAAAAGGGTGAACAGCTAGCAGAATTGAGCAAGGTTTAATTGATCAAAAATTGAAGAAGAACAAGGGGAAAACTGAGTATAACCAAGGTTGAAATTTCCCTAGATATGCAAAGATAGAGGTAAAAGAAAATCAACTGAATTAAGAATGTATACAGGGGCTGGGGTTGTGGCTCAGTGGTAGAGCGCTCGCCTAGTATATGTGAGGCCCTGGGTTCAATCCTCAGCACATAAAAATAAATAAATAAAGGTGTTGTGTCCAACTACAACTAAAAAATAAATTTAAAAATAGCTCTATTAGAAAATTATAAAAAAGAATGTATACAAAAAATTGATTATGGAACTGAATCATAAATATAAGCTGCATATGGAGGTACTATAATTTGACTATGTCCCTCAAAGTTCATGTGTTGGAAACTTAATGCCCATTGCAACAATTTTGAGATTTGGGACCTTGTAGAAGTGATAGTCTTGAGGGTTCCACCCTCATGCATTGATTAATGCTGATTATGAAAGGTATTTTAATCAGCATTTTTGCTGCTGTGACCAAAAGACATGACAAGAAAGAACAATTTTAGAGGAGGAAAAGTTCATTTGGTACTCATGGTTTCAGAGGTCTCATTGCATGGACAGATGGTTCCATAGGTCTGGGCCCAAATGTGACAAACTCTACTAGTGGAAGAGTGTGATAGAGGAAAACAGCTCAGGACATGGCACCAGGAAGCAGAGAGAGCTCTACTGAACAAGGACAAAATATATACCCCAAAGGCATGCCCCCAGAGACCCACCTACTCCAGCCATACCCTACCTACCTACAGTTACCACCCAGTTAATCTCTAACTCACTGATTAGGTTAAGGATCTCATAACTCAACCATCGTTTCACCTCTACATTTAATTGCATTGTCTCACACATGAGCTTTTGTGGAACACCCCACACCTAAATCATAACAATACTTTAGGCTTCAAGTTCATGTTTCTCTCTATATGTTATCTCTCTCTCAATCTGTGTGTGTGTGTGTGTGTGTGTGTGTGTGTGTGGCCTTTCATTACATTATGACTCACCAGATTCATCCCCTCCATCTTGGACTTCCCATCCCCTACAATCATGATCTAAATAAACTTCTATTATTTACAATTTACCCAATCTGTGGTATTCCATTATATCAGTTCAAAATGGACTAAGGCAGGAAGGAAGTAAGAATAGGAGGAGGGTCATGAACAGTGAAGCATGGTAGTAGGGTGAATGGATCAAAGAGCCCAGTGTAACTGGAGAATTGGTGGGGAAAGTACATAGGGGAAAATGACATAAAAAGGTGATTCTTAAAATCTGCATTTCAGAGATAGTACAATTATTGGTGATGATAATGTCTAGAGTATTACAAAAAAAGTAGTTAGCTAATATGAGGTGAATGTAAGATCATGGAGATGAGAAGTGTTTATTTAATAGATTCTTTACATAGTATTAAAGCCACCAAGAATAACAACAAAACTAATAGAAAGGAGAAAAGTAGACAGTGAACCAGAAGCTAAAGTCTGCAGTGTATGAAGAGGTAAAAACTGGGAGGACTGCAGATTTCTGCAACAAAGAGGAATAGCAGTGGTTTGGTCTGATAGCTTAGGGTTGAAAGGAACTAGGATATGTGAAAAATGACAAAAGAATCTGAAGATGGCAAGGAAAAGCACAAAAATAGAAATATCTCACTTCCAGGCCCAGTAATACCATGAGAGCAAGACAAAAAGAGTGAGAGAAAAATTGCCATAATTAATTCATTGTTTCATTTATTCATTTAAAAATGCACTGAGAAATTACTAGTGCCAAGCAGTTTTCCAGACCATGATGGGGCTAGTGAGACAAAGACACCATGAATTTGCTAGTTACTACGTCTAAAAGAAGATAAAATTGGTTTTCCTTTTGTGAAAAATAATTTGGTGTAGCCCACATGCTATCATACCTGGTTAATTTGTGTCTGGGACTAAAATATTGCTGCCTAAGTGTAAAAGTTGGATTTGGCAACTTTACAATAATAAAAGAAAATAAGTAAGTTATGTTCATTAAGCCCATATAGTAATCAAAATAGTGTGATATTGGCATAGTGGCATATGTGTGTAATCCAGCTATTCCTGCTAAGGCAAGAGGATTGCAAGTTTGAGGTCAGCCTCGGCAATTTGGTAAGACCCTGTTTCAAAATAAAAAGGGCTGAGGATAAAATAAAGTGGTAAAGCACTCCTGAGTTTAATACCTCATACCAAAAAAAGTGGGGGACTATTAATGGCATTAGGGTAAGTGTGGACATACAGTTCAGTGGAACAAAATCCAGAAGCAGACACAAACTTATATGGCCAAGTGATTTTCCAGAAAAAGATTAAAGTTAATTCTATGGGGCAAGATATTCTTTTCCAAAAGTGGTATAAATTCCACAATTACTAAATAGAAAAAAAGACAGAAAAATGCATTTATGCTTAGCTAGACAAAGCATTCTTAGACATGACATGAAAAGCATAATCTATTAAGAAATTGATAGTAAGTTACCTTATCAAAGTTTATAAGTGATTCTCTGTGAGACAAACAGTATTGTTAAAAGAATCAAAAGAAAATCCAGAGACTGAGAGAAAATACTGAAACTTATATATCCACTAAGTAACATAGTCAGAATACATAAAGAATTCTCAAATGCTATAATAAGATAATGAATAACCCAACACTAAAATGAGAAAAAAAGAACTGAATGAACAATTAATCAAATAAGATATACAAATAGCAGATTAAGTACATGAAAAGGTACTCAACATCATTAGTCATTAGTAAAATGGAGAATAAAATCACAACAAAAATCACACCCCTAGGATAACTATAATTAAAAAGCTACAAATACCAAGTGTTGGAGAAGATACCGAGCAATTTGAACACTCATAAATTGCTGTTGGGAATAAATATTGTGCAGTTACCATGGAAATAAGTTTGACTGGTCTTCAACATGTTAAACATGAAGTCAATTATGACTCAGAAATTCCACTCCAAGGGAAATGCAAACATGTCTACACAAAAAACCTATAGAAAAGTTTTCATGGCAACATAATTCACAATAGGCAAAAAGCAGAAAAAAACTCAAATGTTCATCAGGTGATGAATAGATAAATAAAATATGGTATGTTCATACAATAGAATACTATTGGGCAATAACAAGAGATGAAGTGCTGATACATGATAAACACAATTAACTTTGCAAACAGTACATTAAGTGAAATAACCAAAATACAAAATGCTACATATTTTATGATTCATTTATATGAAATACATAGAATAGGCCAATTCATAGAGACAGAAGTTAGATTACCTTAGACTGAAGGGTAGAAGTATGGGGAAATGAGGAGTGACTGCTAGAAAGTTCTTTTTAGAGTTGTGGGAATATCTTATATCTTAATTGTGGTGAATTTTATATTACATACAGCATTTTTTCAAAGTTTGTCAAACTGTACATTTAAGGAAAGTTAATTTTATCCTTCGTAAATTAGACTTCAAAAAAGTCAATTTTTTTAACGTCCAAAAGTAACCAACATTGACAAACACCTCTCCATCCGACCTACTAAGTCATGATTTTTTATTTCCCCCAAAATTTAAGTGCTGAAATTCACAAAACACACAACTCACACAACTACTATCAATGTGATAGTAGTAAGAGGTAAGGTCTTTGGGAAGGAATTGAGTCTCAAGGGTTTCACCCCCAGGAAGGGATGAGTAAACTTCCTTGGCCCCTTCCACCATGTGATGATGACACAGCAACAAGCTGCCATCTGCAAAGCATCCTCACCAGATGACAAATCTGCTGGAGCCTTGATCTTGTGCTTCCCAGCCTCCAAGCAAACTTCTGCTTCTCAGATTACCCAGTCTACAGTTCTGAGTCAGAGGGGACTGAATGGACTCTGATTCCATCCATCCGCCTCCAAAATGCCTCTCATTAGACCACTTCTCCTGGATGCCACTCTTGCCTCCCTTGCTCTGGCCATCTCTCTCCTGGATGACTGCAGCAGACTCCTCTGTTGCCAGTGGGTGGGAGTGGGGGCAGGAATGGCCCCAACAGAGAGCTCTTCGTGAACTCTGAGTTCTTTCACATCTGACTGAAAACATCTCAATAGCTTGCTTCCCACTGCTCTGGTGATGTAGTCCAAACAACCTTAGTGTGGGAGGCAAGACCTTCCATAGCCCTGTTTCTGCTCACTTCTCCACCTTCACTGTTTGGGCCAGACTGAACCCTTTTAACTTCTCTGAATGTACCCACACACACACACACACACACACATACACACACACACCCCTCCTGCACATGTTGGGCTTCTGCCTGGAGCATGCCCTTTCATCCTTTCATTTGCCTTGACCCACACAATCAACACTGGTCTGTTCAAGTGTGCATATTCTGCTATCACACTTGGACGGGCAGCCCTTTCACTGTGTCCTACAGTATACTCTTGAGTCCATTGTGGCTGGCTTTTACTCATCTAGCTTTCAAAGGGAAACTATTTCCAAATGCTGTGTGTGTGTGTGTGTGTGTGTGTGTGTGTGTGTGTGTGTGTGATTACCTCACCAAAGCTCCTACCCTGCCAAATTTATACCTCTCTTTTCAGTTCTAAAAAAAAATTGACTATAGGTGTATGACACATCCCATCAAACAGGGTAATAGAATGTTTCATAATTTATTGTTAGAAGCAGATTTTAGTTATTTTGTCTTAGTACAAGCATTCCTTTAATTATCCAATGCACTTTCTTATCACTGGTCATTATTGATACCCAGGGAGATGATATGATTTAATAAATTGTGCCTGCATTATGTCAACATTGTCAGTCTGGATGCCACTTTTTCCAGACAATGTGACATTATTCAAGACCCTATACTTGCTGTTCTTTTGCAATTTTCACCTTTAGAATCTTTGGCCATCACACCTTTAAGTAGTTTTGGGCTTTTACAATAGGCACTCAAGCAAGAGTGTCTCCTGTCTTTAATACCTTGCTAAATAGGTGGAATTTGTCACGGATCTGGCTTTTTTATGCTGGGGATAGAACCCAGGGCTTTCTGCATGCTATGTCAACACTGTAACATTGAGCCCAAATTTGATTGTCTCAGTGTTGGAAATGCTATTGGGAACAAATTCTTCTGGTTCCTTAGTTGTTTTTTTTGTTTGGTTTGGTTTGGTTTGGTTGTTTTTTAGTTATAGATGGACACAATATCTTTGTTTGTTCATTTTTATATGGTTCTGAGGATCAAATCAAGTGCCTCACGTGTGCGAGGCAAGTGCTCTGGCACTGAGCACCACACAGCCCCTGTTTCCTTAGTTATTTGTTTGTTTGTTTTTGTTTTCAATATATTTTTAGCTGCAGATGGATATGATATTTTTATTTTTATTTTTATGTGGTTCTGAGAACCTAACCCAGTGCCTCACATTTGCAAGGCAAGTGCTCTGTCACTGAGCTACAGCCCAAGCTCCGTGTTTCCATTGATAATGCAAGTTTGACCCTATTTTACTCTCCCAGTTAAATTTTACATGGTATGATTTATTTTAAGTTCAAGTCCCAGTAAATTCATTCTATCATTGGATAGAGGTCAGATTCGATGCCCCAAAAGGGAGAAGTGGATTTTGCCTGGGCCCTGGAAGGTCAAAAGAGGCATAAAGATTGATTTAGAAAAGCAAGGAGATTTTTTTAGGAGAGCAAGCAATAGAGCAGGATATGTACTTAAACGAAGAAGTAGTGCTGGTGCTCAAGAGACATCAGTCTTAGCAACTTAGCAAGACCCTAGGTAATTTAGAAAAACCCTGTCCCAAAATAGAAAAGGGGGGCTGTTGATATGGTTCAGTGGTTAAGCACCCCTATATTCGATCCCCAGTACAAAAAAACAATGAGACATATTTTGGGGGACATAGGCTATTTTTAAATGAATCTTTATAAACAGTGAACAGATTATGGGGCCAGGAGGAAAGTAACATCATCCTGGTGTGCTCAATACTCTTAATCATGGACTACAAGGCAAATCATGGTGGTCTTGTTCTCTTTAGGATCTCTAGGCTGACATCATCTAGTCAATAAATAATGTTTGGAATAGACCCATATCACAAGTGTCTTAAAATTTTCCTGTGATTTTATTTAGTCTAAAGAAAGTATGTTGTGTGAACCAAAAATGTATGTAGACAGGCTGGGGTTGAGACTCGGTGGTAGAGCACTTGCCTAGCATGTGTGAGGCACTGGTTCAATTCTCAGCATTGTATATAAATAAGTAAATTAAATATAGGCCCATCAACAACTAAAATTTTATTTTACAAAAAAGATGTAGACATTAATCACCTGGACTCACAATACTTTAAGATTCATCCACTTTTTAAGAATTTAAGTCTGGAGGAAAAAGAATTGAAAAATAAAAGTGAAGGTGTTCATGGAGCTTCTTAGATTCATATTTGTTTCCTCTTTTAAAATGTGCATTTCTTCATTTTTTAAAAAATATATACACAGAATAAACAATCTTAAATTTAGTTTCTTTTCCCCTTCCATGTTAGTCTCCTTTTAACCTATCATTACTTCTTCTATTTGTTTCCTGTTTACCTATCTTCCCTTCTGTTCTATCTCAATTTCTTTCAGAGTTTATATCCTCATTTGTTTTAGATTGCACTAAGTAAAATATTTTGGTTTCATAAGCTAGTAAAACAATATTCTTATTAATACAAAAACTCTCTTATTTCTGATTAAAGTGCTTTATTTCTTTAGTGATTGCTTATTTTGAATCTTTAGTATTTATATCCCCATTTTCTTGATTTTTAGATGTAACATTGACTTTTGGGTTGCCTTTTCCATATGTGTAAATACCTATCTCTTGTTCCCAAGCAAAGATAAATTTATGTACCTCTCATATTTAGAACTGGTGATCTTCTGATTGGGATGCACAAGCCCTAACAGATGTATAAGATGCTTTCTTTCTCTCATCCATTCAAAGATTGTTTTATGTTTTACAATGTGTATGTTAGCACAATATTATATGCTTATTATTTATGAAGAGATAAATATCTGTACATTGGTATGCATGCTATTTTTTGACAATAGAGGCCCACAATAAAACTTTTGGAAACCACTGAACTAGATTATTAGCCAAAAGATTTGCATATTCTAAGATACAGCAATTTGAAGTATTCTCAGACATTATGGTCTACAAGATATTGAAGTTTCTCTGGAAAAAAGTGTGTAATACATTCACTGAATGTTCTAGTATACCTTTTGCAAATTCTGGAGTTGTCATAGTCCAAAGCACACCTTATCAAATCTTGCATGATTAACTGCATACATAATTAATTCAGCAGTGCATGATTAGTATCACAACATTACATTATTAATTAAATACATAATAAACTGTTTCATTAACATTGACTTTATAGGTCTAATATTAAAACTTGCAATTAAATTTTTTCATTGCCTGAAGAAAATAATTATTGTAATTTACAAAATAAGACCCTCAGCATATCAAAAAGTTTTTAATAATGAGTTAATTTTGAAAACCAAACTAATAGCAGATAGGTATAATCTAGCTAATGATTATCAGACATACTCAAATGGAAGTCTTAGCCTATCTGCCTCCAGTTGTTCTCACACGGACAGGCTTTTAGTTATTTGTCCTCCAAACAAATATAATCAATACTACTACCATTTTTAGATATTTAAATTTCAAAAGCACATTTCTCTAAATCTGAGTTTTACTTTCTCTGCATTTCAACTTGAATGGTATATTTTTAATCATGTTAATATTATACCATTACATTGAACCATATATAATGACCATTTATATAGGTAAAAATGATGATACCACACTTTTGAAAAGATAAGTTTTATTCAATTGGAATATACCTCAGTAGCATAGTTATATTCCATTGGGAGAGTAAAAATAATTCAAATTATCCAATTACTGCTTCTTGAATGATAAATAGTTTGTTTCCTAGAATGAAGCCAAATGGTAAAGGGAGCCTTTAGAGAACATTCCAGTGGATGTAAAAAACAATGTCATAAGATGGTTTGTGATATGTGTGGTCAAATGTTGTCATGAGGAGGCTGGACTTGTAGCACATGCTTAGCCCATGTGAGGTCCTAAGTAAAATCCCAGTGCACAAGGACACACACACACACACACACACACACACACACACACATTGTCATGCAAATGTATGGATACTTGCCCAGAGCCTGAAAATGAGGACTTCTTAGACATGTACTTTAAAAGGCACCATAATCTAGTAGTGGACAGTGGGTTTTGGAGACATTTCAAACACACCTCCACTAATTTCTAGCTGTACCCACATTGGCAAAGTTGCTTAACTTTTCTGAATCTCTCTTTTCTCATCTCTAAATTGTATCTAACTCAAGTATGATTTTGTAAACATTGAAATCAATAATACTTAGAAAGCTTTAATCATATTCATTATTATTATCACTTTATTTTTATTATTCCTGCCCTAGGACAAACTAGAGGCTCCAACCCTAGGGCTCTTAATCCAGGCATCAGGAGGAAGGAAGAGTGCTTGAGAAGCACACTGTATCCATGATCAAGAATCAGTTTTATGATTTCTAGATGAGGAGGGTTAGTCTGACACTGACAGGGCAGTTCTAGGTGTTGATTCTAGCACTCAAGGTAAGGGTTCCCTTTCTCAAGCTACCATCTGATCTACTGTAACATATAACATGGGAATTTCACACATTCCAAGAGATTGATTTAGAGTCCCAAAAGAGATTTTGAATATATGATCAGCCAGTGAACCAGTGCTAGATTCATCCTTTAAAATCAAACTAAAATAGATGAAAGACATTTTTTATAGATTTTCAGATCCTTGAGAAGCCCTAGAACTAGATAACAGAAAGGCACTCCTCCTGGGGCTGGGACTATGGTTCAGCAGTAGTGCACTTGCCTGGTATGTATGAGGCACTGGGTTCTATTCTCAGCACTGCATATAAATAAATAAAATAAAGGTCTATTAACAACTATATGTGTGTGTGTGTGTGTGTGTGTGTATGTGTGTGTGTGTGTGTGTTTCTTTCTTTCTTTATATATAAAGAAAGAAAGGCACTCCTCCACTTAGTAGTCAGGATTGTCATGGTTACCTAATGTTTCACATGACTCACTAGTACACCCTGCTCTCCCATAAAGTAGTATTTGCATTTCAAAGAAACTCTGTACTTAACAATTCCCTTGTGAAAACACCTGTTTCAGTGATGAAAATTAAATTAAGGTCTAGAAAAGTTGAAACTTGCAAAGCAAAGTTATATTTGCTGTAGGACTTTCATTAATAACGATTTTATTAAAGGTATAAGTGCACACCTATAAAAGAGACTTCGGTGAACAAATTCAAGGTTTTTGTATTTTTATTTTTTGTATGCTTGTATTTTTTTTTCAAATTCAGGGTTTGATTACATGAAACATTTGTTCAGGAATAATGTCTTTCCTTTTCCTAATCACAACCAGCTTTATCATTAGCACAAAGTTTCTTATACATTCTTGTCAATTTTTTATCACTTTTATCATCCACTGTTAGGATAAACAAAGCTTAAAGGCATCCCAACTATCTAGTGTGTCCTTAAGTTTTTTTGTTTTGTTTGTTTGTTTTTTAATGCAGGTGGTAGAGGCTTTTGAATTTGATGGCATTATTACCAAATATATAATACAAGTTAGGTTTTCTAATTGATCAATCATGTTACATCCAATTTGAATTATGAAAATACTAGTACTAAATAAAAATAGGCTAATAGCTAAGACATAGGAATCCTTGTTATGTAGATGCATTTTATAGGCCCTCACATTGTATCATATAATGTGATGTACTATTTTAATTATCTCACAACATTAGAATGTATAACTTTTAATTATAAATGAAATTGATTGGGGGCTGAAGGGGGATTTAATAGAATTACAGTACAATTTCTCAACATTTAAATATTTTAACTATATACATGCTTTTAAAATGAGAAAAGACTTATCTAGTAATCCATCATTTTCTATAGGGTCTTGCTCAATTTACTCATCTTCTTCCTACCTCATCTGTGAAGTTGAGAAAGATAACCTGTATTTAAAGTGACAAGTATTTCTACCAGTCAAAAAATTTCTCTGTTCTGGGAAAGGGTCAGTTAAGATGAAGAAATGAGGCTAGTGAACAAGTATACAACTGTGCCTACTTCAACAAAGTTATGACAAGCCCCAGACAGGACAACCATGTGCTGTACCAGGGAGACTAAACTATAGTTTTGACAAAGATTGTTGTTTCCCTAGCCTACAGCATATGCACCAGAGCCATTGAGCCTAAAATGCATTTGCAATCTAGGACAATATGTGTCTCAGCAATAACTCATATGAAATGGCCTGTCTTTCTGATATCCTGTCTCCTAAATTTTTACCTCATTCAGTGAGTAAGGGAGCCACAGAAAGAAATGAAGCTGATTTTTCTTCCATATTAGCAATATAGGGGCTCAAAGTTTAATTTCCCTTAAAGACACCATATTTCACAAAGAGACCAGGGGTACCATACGGATGTTGGATTATCACACAGTACACTTGTCAGTCCATCTGCTTGGCTTACCTTGGATTGTATAAGCGAGCAACACCAGTCTGCCCTTTAGCAGCTTTTCCAATAGTTTCAAATTTTTCAGAAGAAAGTTCTATGGCAGTCAGTTTTAACACCTGCCATAACCCATTTGAAATGGATCAAAGCTACACATCCTGTGTCTAAATTTCGTTCAATCTCTGTACTAGCCACTAATCTCATTATACACGGAACACTCTCTCACTAGGTGCTAAATTGAGTTCACAGTCCCCCTCTGAAATTCATACATTGAAGAAAAAATTATTCTAGTTTATAAAGAAGAAAACTAGCATCTGAGAGGTAATATTTCTGAGATAACTACTAGAAAATTAGTGAAGCACAAGCACTATTCTGTTTGCCTTTTGTTTATGGAGAAGTTGGTCATTTCCTGGTAAAATGCACACATGAAGAGCCTCCAAATCTAGTAATGTTGAAATTAAGTCTTCCTGATAAGGCATGGAGGCATATGTGTAGGAAGCACATTTTCTTTGCAAGAGTACAGTTTGACTAGTTATAATAGATGTAGTAGACATTTTTGATACCTAGTCCAGTGCATCAACAGTTGCTGTGAGTGTTGACTGCAACATTAATATTTGCACCCTTGTCAGAGCTACTTTGTCTAGGATACCTGGGGAGTCAAAACCTCTCTCTCTTCATCTGACCCAAACCATGCATCCTGGCTTGAAATCAGTGGATATAAAATCCTGGCTCTATTGTTTCAAAGGGTGTCAATTCCTTGGTACCCCTCATGTTACAGAGTTCCTTGGGCTGAGGCTAGACTTCAGCTAAACTATGTTTACACCTAGTTTCTTTCCCTATTCTATGTGATTCCCCGCACTTCCATATATGTTTCATGTAAGAACACTCCCTCAACAAACCATTATCACAAGAATCCCCATCTCATGTTATTCTTCTGGGGAACCCCACTTACAACACTAGTGTACTAATGTACATTTCATCTCTGTGTCTGTGTTCTCCATTTTCCTTTCCTGTGTCAAACCAACTCAATGTCTCCTTTTCTCATAGAGTTTGTGGCAGGACTTCCCAGAATTTGTTTCCCCAAAACCCCAAGTCCACTGTGAAGAACAGGGTTTGGGGAGTGAGGGGTTTCCTTCACACTAAAAAACATACTCCCTTTCCCTTTACACACACACACACACACACACACACACACACACACACACAAACACGAGGGGGTAAAAAGAGAAATCTCTGAAAACAATGAGCACAGGGAACCTCTGACTTGTTTCCTAGTAGTCCAAACAGTAAGCACTCAATGCTGATGGCTATATGATGCACCTTGCACCTGAAAGGCTAGATCTTACCCAAGGATCTTAGCCTCTCCAATTTTTGTCCTCTCTATACCCATCATAGCACAGGAGCTGCCTAACTGGTCCACTGAAAGGCTTATGAAAACTTGCATAATGGGCATCACAGCTATAACTAATGTGAAAAGATATCCTCTCATTTTTTGGTAATGTGTATCCCCAGAAGCTTGGCACTACCTCCAAAGCACTGTGACAGGATGTCCTGCCATCCTAGTAGGATGGAATTTATAGTCTACATACAGTTATTTGTTTAGCAAACAGACGTCTGATATTTTTTTTCACATCGAGTCCTGAGAACAAGGTTTCATATATGCTACATGACAAGACATCAAAAGGGAAGGTTATAATTATTATATTTTGTTCTTATGAAATATTCTGTTAATAGAATATTTATGAAGCATTTTCATGAACTAATAAATGTAATACCCTGCAATGTTACCTGAAAAAATAACTCCAGGACAATATAAACTGTATGACTTGCAGCAAAGTAAAACACACATAACCACATTTTAACACAGAGAGAAAGACAAGAAATAGTCATTACAGATAGCTTATTTAATTATTTTCTCCTTACTGCTTTCTGTATTTTCTAACCTTTTTGTGGCTAGGATTAATGTCTTACCAATCAGCTGTTCTCTTGTTCTGCTCTCCACCACAGGTCAGTCAGTCAGGCACCAGCACCACTACAACCACCATCAAGGCACCAGACACCACCACCAGTCCCACTAACTCCAAGCCCAGATTCTGAGCACTGACCATGTTGCTGCATTGATGAGAAAATCTGAAAGAGCTGTCTTAGGCTAGTGAGTGTATCTTGTGGGTGGGCAGGAGTTTGAAGCTGCAGTCAAGCTGGACCCAGGGGCAGGAGTGTTTGGAGGAGGGAAAGGAGGAAGGAAATGAGGCTTTGGGTTCTTCTTCCTACAGCATCACTTACCCAACCACTAGTGGACAGACTGGCAGACACAGATCAAAGCTAGAATCAGACAGGAACAAACAGTAAACAATGGGTGGTCCAACTTCCCAATATGAGTCCAAACCCTGACCTTTCCCTGTTCAGTGTTCAGGTTGACAAGCTTGTGTCACCTCACAGTCCTATACTGCTAGGTTCCCTGACATAGCTGACTTCCCTCCTCCTTCTCAAGTCACCAGTGCCAACCACTTCTACTGCTAGCACTGTCCTGTCTTTTAGAAGACATGAAATGAGAAAGAGGCTGGGTTTGGGTATCCTTGTGGGGAATCAGAAAAGCACCTTCAAACATAGAAACTGTGTTACCACCCTCAACCCCCATGATAGGAGTTTCCAATCTGTAGTCACCTTCACAGGGACCTACAGAGATGAGGACAGGCTTCCTCCTCATCTTTTTTCCTTTCACTGCCACAATCTCACTGACTTCAAGAAAATAGGGAGCTGGTACCTGAACAAGAACCACTATCTGGACCAAGACTTCAGCACCTCAGCTCCTGATGATATGAGGCCATGTCACTCATGAACTTGGCCCCAGTTTTCTACTCATTATTAGTAAAGCAGAGGACAACTTGCCTTCCCTGCCTTCCCTCCTTCTCTGACTCCACTAACACACATACTGCCTTCCCTCTTGTTCTTTCCACACTTATACAAGAATGTCATCCTTCTCTGATTACTAGAAGAGACACCATCTCCTCCTGATCTATGACCTTTCTATTTCTTTTCTGGGGAACAGCCTCATCTTTCTCTCTGTTCTCTCCACCTCTTTTTTGAAATAACCAATGTTCACCTCTGGAGTCCTGAAAACACCTGAAAATGGGGATGGGGGATGAGTGTCAAAAAAAAGCAACAGAGTAGGAATGGATTTTGTTATTTGCTAGCATTTATTTCTATATGTTTTACACAAATGTGTATTCCTTTTATTATTGGAAAATTATAAAATTATTTATTTTTAAAAGGCATGTCATAAACAATAATTCTCAAGGCATAATGTGTTATACATGCCATTCAAAGAAATCTTAATATCTTCTACATATTGTAACCTGAAAACAGCATAACTTACAAATCTACTAATATTTTATAACCATATAGCTTTATTTCTGGGATACAAAGATAGTTCACTGTTGGGAAGCCATTCCTTAAATTGTTCATTTTTCCACACATTTGCTGAGCACTGTTTTTGATGCTGTGGTTACAGCAATGAATAAAGTTGACCTAAATCTCTAATCCCTAGCCCTTAATCCTGGTAAAAGAAACAATAAATTAACAAAATAAACAAAAATATAGCATATTGTTTGAGATAAGTATAAAAGAGTAAAAAAAAAAGGCAGGAAAAAACAAAGAGAGCATGACATGAAGTCAAGATGGGTTGAACTTTTAGAAAAAATGACCAGAGAAAGACTCACTAGAAAGGTCACCTATTAGATAAAGACCTAAAGTCAGTGAGGGATGTATGGTGATGACTAGGAGAAGGACATCTCAGGCAGGGGCGTAAGCAAACCAAAGGTTCTGTGGAAGGAACATGTCCAGGATGTTCCAGAAACATCAAGGAAAGCAGGATGACTAGAGAAACAGAGAGAGAGAGCAATAGATGATAAGACAGAAATGTAACAATGTTCAATAGGGCAAAGCCCTGTTAGTTGTAGTAAGTACTTTTGTATTTACTGTAAAAAATACAGGGAAAGGATGGACAGTTTGTACAAAGGGCATTGTCTCTGAATGTGTTGAGAATAGACTATAGGGAGACAAAGGTGGTAAGGAAAATGGTCTATATACATCATTCATTACAACAGCAAACTGATGGAGAAAAGAAAGCTTACAATCAAAATGTCTGATAAAATGTTAGCCATTCTTAACTTTTAAAAATACTATTAGTGAAATCGGAATAAAGAAACTTCATTTATCTAGTAAAGAATCATATGTAAATTTAGTGTTCCATTATTGTTTAGATTAAATTAGATTTAAAAAAAATCCAGCCCCAATAACGAATATGTTGGAAGCTCTCTGACCTGGAAAATTCATCACTCCCTGTGGGCTACCAAGACCACATAATTATGACTAGTCTCCACTCACTGATATTATTTCTGTACACTACATTTGTGTGATACCAGTAAATATAAGTGAAAATATCCTTGAAAAAAAGAAAATATCAGAAACAGCAAAAGTTCCAGTAAATGATGAAAAAAATATGTATTCCCATTGATTTCTAGAACAAGATCAGGAGACTTGCAAGGAAGTCTTGGTCAAATGCAGAAAAGGAAAAAAGACAAATATTGGAAAGAAAGAAATGAAAAATCATTTTTGGGCAATTACATAAAGTATATACCTAACCAAATCAAAGATATCACCTGAAAACTATTGAAATTAGTAAGACAGATCACACACAATTGGTAAATTCAAAATAAATATCCAATAGAACATTTTCTCTTAAATGAAAAATTTCCTATCAGAAAGTATAATTAGGAAAAGAAATAGTATTTCATCCTCAAAGACTACATTAAATACCTAAGAAAAACCTACCAAACAATATGAATTACTTAGCTAAATAAACTCCTGAAATTTGATTTACATAGTGAAGCAAAATGAAGTTAACATACTTAGAGAGAAAGTCTCAATTTTAAGGTGTTAATGTTCTTCAATTTAATCTGCTGATTTGCTGCAATTACAATACAAATTCCAATGCTTTTCTTTTTATTATTGTTGCTCAATTTGAAACCTGATTAATAAGTGTAAATGCATCTGCTAATATGTGCATAGAAGAAAATTGGAAATTGTTAGTAGTGGCAAGGAGTGGAAAAAATAGAACAAGTTTCTTTCCAAGTATATTTTATTTCCTTAAGTTTTGTGGTGCTAGGGATTGGACCAAGGACCTTGCCCATGTCTTATCAATGTTCTACCACTGAGCTACATCCCTAGCCTGTTTTGAATATTATTACCAAGACAAAAAAAAAAAACAAGATTCCTAATCTGGACTATTATATGTAACACAGACCCTTGAGGACATTGTCTTGGCTCTTATTATCTGCAGAAGGAGTCACTGACCCCTTGAGAAGCCCATGAAGTCAAGGACCTCTAATCCTACCCCCTAAAGTATGCTTAAGCATACATATAGTCACAAAACAAATCTTGCGAATACCATTTCAGGTGGTCTACAGAGTTGGCCAGGTGAGAATGTCTATTCTAGGCCAATCAGTGTGGTCAGTCAGGATTGTTGCTTGGGTCTGGCCATACATTTGACTAAGGGGACCCCAAGGTGGATATGGACTAGCAAGCAGTGACCTTGCAGCAAGACTAGTCTCTTCATAGGCGTCCTGGAGTTAAGGAGGAGAGAAGCCCTAGAGGCTACACCTCTCAGGCCATGTGATAGTAGCACATAGTGATAAAAACAGTATTTACAAGGGCACTATGAATAAAAACAGACAATTGGCAGGCCTGGGAGTTAGCCTCGGCAATCAGGTGTTCAGGCTGTGTGGAAATTCTCAGCTGCAGCAGCAAGTGGGAACAGCAATCTTTTCTATGCACAGTTAAGTTACCCCTAGAGGAATCTGAAGGATGGAGAGATGCATTTACTCAGGTCACCACTTTGGCTAAGTATCCATGTATATTTTTGAAAAAAGTAACAGAGGAAAGTATCTGAATTCAGTGGACGAAAGGCTCTGAAATATGGGAGGGGATAGTAGAACAGTACCTTCCATCCCTCTTGAAAGGGCAGGGAGGATTTGACTAGCTTGCACCCTTCACACCCTTAATTTTCTTCAATTCCTAGCTCATCCTTTTGCCCTGAGTTGAATCACTAAACTGGAATATAATCCAAGGACAGGTATTGAAAACTGTCATAGTTATAACCATCAAATTACAGAAGGTTCACACGGCAGTCAGGAATGGTTTGGTAATATTAAATAAATGTGTTTCTTTAACAGAACAAGACAGGGTCATTTATTTGTCCAACTTAGAAGTTTCCCCAGAAGGAGGAAAATTAACATATTATTTGTCCAAAATAAATAAGACTGGACAAATGAACACCTCTCCATGAATCAATTTACAGATCATATTGAAATATGCTTACTTTGTTGAGAAAAAAATCCATTTTTAGATGTTCAAACACCTTAGCGTGTTCTGAAAACACCACGTGGCCAATGGAATTCATTTTCTATGTGGTAAAAATTAACCAAAATTAATGGTGCCTTCCAATGAAGTGGGAAATCTTGTTTTGTTTACTTAGCAACACACACTGTCCCTTTTTTGTTGCTGTTTCCCACACTGTGTTCTTGTTTTATTGTAATTTTCAGTATAAAAATAAAGTGTGGTAATAGTTTTAAAAATAAAATAAGAATATTTCTAAGTATAGACCCCATTCCTATTTCTTGTTTCCTTTCTGATACTCTGTTCTTTATCTATAGGGGAGCATGAAACTGCAAGGGAAATGGGGGGGATAGGTAAAGGCTGGAAGATTGGAAATAGAGGGACAAGTATCCATAGGCCAGAAAAGAATGAAAAATTTCCTCCAACAAAAAGCATATATATATACATACACATACACACACACACACACACACACACACACACACACACACACACACACAAACACAATTGCTGTTCCAGAAGATGCATCCCCTCCCCACCAGAGAAAAGCAAATTGTTACATGGAGAAAGGGCTACTTCTGTTCTGGCCTCCGGAACTACAAAGGCAAAGAATGAGTGACAGGACCTGATGTGGTGGGGTGAGATGAGAGTGGGGATAAAGGAGGGGGCTCACACTCTTGGTGGGAGTGGAAAGCGGGGAACCCAAGCTTACTGGAGATGCAGCCCTCACGTGACTAGGAGCTGACGTGGGCAAAGGTACTTAAAGCCCTGGCCGCCGACTCCCTGTCCTCCTCTGGGTACCAACTCTATTACGCTGCGCACTGCTGAGCATTTAACCCAGGCCAGGAGGAGGAGAAGGAGGAGGAGGAGAAGGAGGAGGAGGAGGAGGAGAAGGAGGAGAACATTTCCCCTGATCCCTGCAGGTGGGTGTGAGGGTGGGCATGTCCTGGGACCATTGAATAGGAGTAGCCTAGGGATGCGGGAATCTAAAGCCTCGCTTGCCTCTTCCTCGCCGCTTCAGGCCTGCTTTCAAGATTAGATCCGTGGCGCCGAGACGTAGCTTGTTTTGGTGGGTGGAGGGAAGAGAGGGTGGGAAAGAAAAAAACCTTGATGGATTTTGAGAGGAATCCGCTTGCTTCCTCTTCCAGCCAATGCTTTGTTTTTGTTTTTATTTTATTTTTTGACACCCAGGCCCTGCACCCCACATCCTGCCCTGTTTTGAGAGGAGGAGGGAAGAGAAATAAACGTGGCAGCGCACACAAGGCCAGCGGGGAGGTTGGGAATGGGTGACCGCAGGGGCTGCAGTAGGGAAATAATCTGGACGTTTCACTCCCGCCCTTACTTTGCAGACATCCCCAACCCCTACCATCCCTGTCCTCCCCTCCCCTCCCCTCCCCGGCGAGCCCTCTGTCATTTGGGGGTACTGGGAAATGGGTGTGCCAGCCTCTGTAAAAGAGATGGCAGGTTTGGCGCTGTCTGAGCTTCATAGGAGGGGGGAACCCTGAAAACCACCGTTCTAATACCCAGACTGCTTTTACAGACACCTCCGGCTCGCAAGGCTTTTCACCCTCATCTTTTCAGTCCTGGAAAAAGAATTCGGGTATGCAGGAGGGAGAAATGGCGGTTATCGGAGGACTGGCGTGGGGGGAGGGGGCGGGAGGCGGAGCCCAGAGCGGAGAAACCCTGGAAAATCACGACCCTGAAATCGAGAAGGCAAAACTGCTCCTGTTCTGCAGGATAATGCAGTCTAACGCTAGGCCTGGAGGTTAAGGAGTAAAAAATAGGGGAGTGACACTAAATCGACTGGCTAAAATCCCCCATGCTGAGACTGATCCAGCATTCGGTAGAAGTACCCCTTCTCACCAATTCCCACCCACTCCCTCTCCCCCGCCCCCCCCCCGCCGCCTCCCCTCGCCTCCCGCTAGGGTGCAGAAGAAGGGGTGTGGCGGTGTTCTGGGAGAAATGGCGGCTGGGGGCGGGGCAAACAGGAAGGAGGGGTTGAGTGCCTGGGGAGCCTGCGCAAGAGGGGGGATTGGGGGTGGGATAGGAGGAATAGAGGAAACGAGGGAATTGAGAGAATTGTTGAACATTTTGGTGTGCGAATAATACTGAAAGCCGATTAATAGGAATCTTGTTTTGGGTGCTGATCCATCCACCAGGCTTTCAGTCTCCAACGTCTGCAGTCTGTATTTCTGCCCTTTAGTCTGTCTTTGGCATGAAGCTCTAACTAAACCGAAGGAAGAAGCAACCTTGAAACCTCCGAGGTCAGTGTTGAGGGTGGCAACTGTCTGGGAACCGTGGTGTGGGTGTGGCAGAAATCAGAGCAGAGTAAGACCATAGCTCCTCCTCCTGCATCTTCTCTCTCCTGAAAAGATACCCCTTGCCTAGGCCAGTACTTTTTGGTGCAGAGGAAGGGGCGTGGCATTCACCTTAGTTAATAGTTTAAGGAGAAAAGGCTAGGGAGGAAAAAGAGGAACCTTAGTGGGGGGGAAGAAGAGGGATTTTGATCCACAAGAATACAAATCATGAAGGGAACCAGAATATGTTCACCAAAGACTCAAAAAAAGCCTTTTGTTTTCTGTCTGCAGGTCCATTTGCCTCTTAGGCTCTGTGCAACTGCAGGTCCAGTGGAAAACAGCTAACTGCTTCTCATCCCAGGAAGGTGGTATGTGTACTATCTAGGCACCTATGCGGGTGGGGGTGGGAACATCAGGACTGAAACTGAGAGTTCTCTCTCCCCACTAGTCTTCATACTGCCTCTCATCAAGGGTCAAGGAAATTCTGTTGTCACTGAGAGGGTAAGCTAGGGTGAAGATAGGACCTGTTCTCTAAATCAGCAAACACAGGCCTTGGCACATGTATTTGGATGCTAGCACACCCACAAAGCATTGTGCTCCTAAACTATCTTGTAAGTAGGCCTGGTTAGACACAAAGGGAGCCAGAGCCCTAAACCTCATTTTTTTATTAAAATTTTTTTATACCTTTATTTTATTTATTTATTTTTATGTGGTGCTGAGGATCAAAACCCAGGGCCTCACACATGCTAGATGTGCACTCTACTGCTGAGCCACAACCCCATCCCACCCTAATAATTTCTAACATTTACCCCAGGGTTCTGCTCAGCTCACAGCCTCAGCAAAACTCACAAGCCTGAGCTGAAGACCTCACCTTGACGTGCACACATCCCACTTAGGCAAGCCAATTCTACACCCTGGATCAGAGAATCACACCAGCTGCACCATGAGCCGTGTTCGGGATGCTGGCTGTGTAGCTGCAGGGATAGTGATTGGGGCTGGTGCCTGGTACTGCGTCTACAAATACACCAGGGGAAGAGACCAGAAGAAGAAGAGACTGGCCAAGCCCAAGAACCGGGCTGCAGCTGGGACTGGAGCCAGGGCTAAAGCTGGGCTAAGGGCTGGGTTCACTATTGACCTTGGGCCAGGATTCAGTCCCCCAGCTCCAGTCCATACTGGGGCAGAGGACAAGGCTCAGGATGAAGCCTCTGCTCTTGATACTGCAGGAGCTGAGCCAGTGGTCCCAGCTATGTCTAGCCCCAAGGCTCAGAGTGGGGCAGGAAATCAGGTCCAGGAGACAGATGGAGCTGGGGTTGGGCCTAAGACTGAATCAGTAGTCGTGGCTGCAGCAGCCTCTTCAGTGGCACCACCTCCTATGGTGGCAGAGGCTCCCACAGCTGCAGAGGCCCCTGCAGTGGCAGAAGCTCCCAGCACAGCAGAGGCATCAAGGGCTTCAGCACCTCCCAGAGCGGCAGTGACTCCTGGGGCAGCAGCACCTCCTGGGGCAGCAGCACCTCCTAGGGCAGCAGTGACTCCTGGGGCGGCAGCAGCACCTCCCAAGGCAGCAGTGACTCCCGGGACAGCAGCAGCACCTCCCAGGGCAGCAGTGACTCCCGGGGCAGCAGCAGCACCTCCCAGGGCAGCAGTGACTCCCGGGGCAGCAGCAGCACCTCCCAGGGCAGCAGTGACTCCCGGGGCAGCAGCAGCACCTCCCAGGGCAGCAGTGACTCCTGGGGCAGCAGTGACTCCTGGGGCAGCAGTGACTCCCGGGGCAGCAGTGACTCCTGGGGCAGCAGCAGCACCTCCCAGGGCAGCAGTGACTCCTGGGGCAGCAGCAGCACCTCCCAGGGCAGCAGTGACTCCCGGGGCAGCAGCAGCACCTCCCAGGGCAGTAGCGACTCCCGGGGCAGTGGCACCTCCTGGGGCAACAGCACCTCCTGGGGCAACAGCACCTCCCAGGGCAGCAGCACCTCCCAGGGCAGCAGCACCTCCCGGGGCAACAGCACCTCCCAGGGCAACAGCACCTCCCAGCGCAGCAGCACCTCCCAGGGCTGCAGCATCTCCAGGGGCAGCAGCAACTCATGGGGCAGTGGCAGCTCATGGGGGAGCAACAGCAACTTCCGGGGCAGCAGCAGTGCCTCCCAGGGCAGCAGCACCTCCTAGAGCAGCAGTGTCTCCTGGTACAGCAGCACCTCCCAGGGCAGCAGCATCTGCTGTGGTGGCAGCAGCCTCAGAGGCTGTGGTGGCTCCTGGGGTGGCAGCACCTACTGAGGTAGCCCGGACTTCTGGAATGGCAGCACCTGCAGAGGTGGCCGAGTCTCCTGTGCCCACACTGTTTGCTGGGTCAGCAGCACCTACTGGGGCTGCAGAGGCTCCTGGAACTTCAGGGTCTCCTAGAACAGCAGTAGCTGGCAAGAAAGCAACCCCTGGGGCTCACACTGGGGCTATACCTAAGGCTGCCTCTGCCACTGGAGCTGTGCCCAAAGGTGGAGCCAAGGGTGGAACCCGGTCCCGGACTGGAGGCAAAGGCAAGAGCAAGAAAAGCAAGGTTGAAGTAGATGAATTGGGAATGGGATTCCGCCCTGGGGATGGGGCTGCAGCAGCTGCTGCAGCCTCCGCTAATGGGGGAGAGGCTTTCCTAGCAGAGGTCCCTGATTCTGAGGAAGGGGAATCTGGGTGGACTGACACAGAGTCAGATTCGGATTCTGAACCAGAAACCCAGCGCAGAGGGAGAGGGAAAAAACCTGTTCCCATGCAGAAGCGCCCCTTTCCTTATGAAATTGATGAGATTCTGGGTGTCCGAGATCTCAGGAAAGTACTTGCCTTGCTTCAGAAATCAGATGATCCCTTCATTCAACAGGTAGCTTTGCTCACCTTGAGCAACAATGCCAATTATTCATGTAACCAAGAGACCATTCGCAAATTGGGAGGCCTCCCAATTATTGCAAACATGATCAACAAAACTGATCCCCACATTAAAGAAAAAGCCTTAATGGCCATGAATAACCTGAGTGAAAATTATGAAAACCAGGGCCGTCTTCAGGTATACATGAACAAAGTAATGGATGATATTATGGCCTCTAACCTGAACTCGGCAGTACAGGTAGTTGGACTAAAATTTTTAACGAACATGACTATTACCAATGACTACCAGCACCTGCTTGTCAATTCCATTGCAAACTTTTTCCGTTTGTTATCTCAGGGAGGTGGGAAAATCAAGGTTGAGATTTTGAAAATACTTTCCAATTTTGCTGAAAATCCAGATATGCTTAAAAAACTTCTCAGTACCCAAGTGCCATCATCATTTAGTTCCCTGTATAATTCTTACGTGGAATCAGAAATTCTTATCAATGCCCTTACTCTATTTGAGATTATCTATGACAATCTCAGAGCAGAAGTGTTCAACTACAGAGAATTCAACAAAGGTTCCCTTTTTTACTTATGTACTACATCTGGAGTGTGCGTTAAGAAAATTCGAGCCTTAGCAAATCACCATGACCTCTTGGTAAAAGTGAAAGTTATAAAACTGGTGAACAAATTTTGATTGTTGTGTGCTCTCAAAAGACTTGAAATTCCTTGTTCTTGTAGTCTGGAAGCATTGAAAATTGAAAGTTACTGCTTTTCCATTTGCTTGTATAGTAAAGGGATCCTTTCAGCTGCCAGTTGTGAATAATGTATCATCCAGAGTGATCTTATCTGTGACAGTCATTTATGAATACCAAATAGTCCTCTTGTACTGAAAACACATTTGTGATTTTAATTGTGCTGCTTAGATGGAATATTTTTACTGGTTCTTCTATGTGACTTGACAGTGAATCTGTCCATCGTGAATGGCCTACTCTGCTATTATTTGTTTTGACTTGAATTTATCCACCAAAGACTTCATTTGTGTATCATCAATAAAGTTGTATGTTTTAAATGACAAGAAATTGTCTTCATGCTTTAATTTGAAATCTAGCTGAAGAGATAAGGGACATGAATACAAAAGGATTACTAACAGTACATGAGCATTTGCTTATTATCAAATATATGCTCTCTGGTTAAATAAAGCAGAGCTTGCTGAGGAAAGCTTCCATGAGCCAGGGTACATATAAACTAGGTTGGAAGGGCAGTCCAGGAGGGGAATTGGTTTGAAGAAAGGCATGGAAGTGGGAAATCCGTTCCTGCAATAGGAAGAAAGCTAGTTTGCCTGGAATAGAAGTGATGGGAAGAGGAACAACGAGAGTTTAAGGTGAGGAAATTTTAAATAAATCTTGACCCTTAAACTGAGATATTGAAATGTTCTGTCATATTCTGGGAGACACTAGACATTGTTGACAAAAGGAACAATCATTTGGCAGCAATGTGCAAGATGGATTGCACATGGCATGGGGTTGAGGTGGAGACTGGAAATGAGAACATTTGTTACAAAGTTATAATTCAAACATGACATGATGAAGGGTGAAATGGGATTATGGCTAAAGGAAATATTAAATATGATAATTATAAGAGACTTATAAAAATAAAAAAGAGCCGAGATCTGCCATATGCCACCTATCTATATGATCTGATGCTGGTCCTAACAGCATTGCCCTTTTTCTTGGGCAAATGTAAAGATTGTTTAATGACAAAAGGAATTTCCATTTTGGATGAGAAAAAAAAAAAAAAAAACAGTGTGTCCAGGCACAGTGGTGTACGCCTGTAATTCAGCAGCTCAGGAGGGAGGCTGAGACAGGAGGATTACGAGTTCAAAGCCAGCCTCAGCAATGGCTAGGTGCTAAGCAACTCAGTGAGACCCTGTCTCTAACTAAAATACAAAATAGGGCTGGGGATGTGGCTCAGTGGTTGAGTGCCCCTGAGTGCAATCCCCAATTAAAAAAAAAAAAGCAATGTGGCAGAAAGAACGACTATTGGTATAGACCAGTGGTTGATTTCCTAAGGGTAGAGGTCTAGGTCTGCCTCCCTGCAACCGGCCCACTGAAGAAATGAAAACAGAAAATGATAAGTGTCTGAGAGATTTTTCCGAACTCAGCATGCTTTTCTCACATTGAATATAATGCAACTATTAAAACTATTATACACCATGGAGACTATGGTTAATAACAGTATATTATATGTTTGAATATTGCTGTGAGAGTAGATTCTATAACCACAAAATGATCACCATGTAAGGTAATGCATATAAGTAGGCTGATTTAACCATTCCATAATGTGTACATATATCAAAACATTGTATTGTTCCCACAAATGTGTAAAATATTTATTTTTTAATTAAAAATAAATTTTAAAAATTATGATGTACTTCTGCCAGGCCCAGTAGTGCATGCTTATAATCTCAGTGGCTCAGGAGGCTGAGGTAGAAGGATCACAAGTTCAAAGCCAGCTTAGCAAAAGCAAGCTGCTAAGCAACTCAGTGAGACCCTGTCTCTAAATAAAACAAAATAGGGTTGGGGATGTTGCTCAGTGGTCGAGTATCCCTGAGTTCAATCCCCGGTACCCAACATAGAAAAAAATTATGATGTATTTCTGTATTTACAAAAAAATACATTCACCATATATCAGGGCCTACGGTATCAGTTTAAAAAATTCACAGAATTGAAACTGGGTGAAAATTTTTTCAGATGTTTATAATGTATGCCTCTGTATTTTTTACATACAATTCAGATTACATTGTATATCAGTGGTTCTCAATGCGTAGCTCATGGACTATTGCAGGTCTCTAAAACAGTAAGATATAAACTACATACAAAATAATACTAGCATGTCATTAGATGTTCTCACAGGGTTTACACTTACACCAATGGTACAAAACAATGATGGGTAAAACTGTTGGTGCCTTAGCATGGATCAAGGCAGTGTCCTGAAACTACTAGAAGTGATTTTATTCTTTATAGTCACACACTCAATTTTTAAAGATCGAGATTCATTTTAAAATGTTTAAATGAAGTTCTTATTCATGATAAAATTATCGTTACTATGGTAACAAGATGACTCTAGATGAGGTTAGACTCAAGATTTCTTAAATTCTTAATAAGGAGAACCTGAAAATATGTCAGTCCTGGAACATTAATGTCTTCCTCTGGGTGGCATAGAGGTGGAATTTGAGATGATATATTGAAGAAGTATTCATCAGCATCTCTTGGCTTGATTCCAGCTATTGAGATAATCCAACCATCTTCCTTTACCCTGAATAACAGTGGAAACTTATATCTTCTTTAGATGAAACATATTTCCATACAGAGATGTGTTGACTGGCCTTAAGAATGAGCAGAGAATATCACGTGGTAGACAAATATTTCATTCCCTCAAGTCTGGGTTTCTGTGTTTTAAGTCACATCACATGTGATAAATCAACAGCATAGTCCAGCTGTGGCTAAAACTTGAAAGAATAATTCTTTGAAATATTTAACTTGGTAAAATAATAACAATAGAAAACTAAAACTTTGGCATTAGCTATATATATTTCTATTCCTGACTCTTGAAACATTCTTTAGACATTCTGTACTACAATTTGTACATTTTTTACATTTTGTGTCCAGGTCATGTTTGTGATGGGACAGTTCTCACAACTATATTTGCACTGAATAGTCCTGCTCTCCCTGCTTTGATTTATTGTTCTGCATGAACAATTAGATCAGGAAGAAGTTAAGAATATGACCTCATAAATGCAAGGACTGAGAATACAGGGATATCATTTTAGTGGCAGAGCGCAAGGATGAAGCGATGTAAATCACTGTTCCCAGGGTTCCAAGAGCTGCATTTGTTTCTACCTACTATCAGTCTAGGTTATTCAACTTTTTTCTTACTGTAAGAAATATCTCAGTATCTTTCCATAAATTCCCTGTTTGTACTTAAGCAAAAGGCTGCAAACTAAGAGTAAGACTACAAATATAATAGTAAATAATAGACTCTCAAGAATATTTGGGTTGAGGTGGTCAAAGTGCAAATGAGATTTTCTTTCATAATCTTGGGTTGCAAATGAATAACCTAGGCAGGTAGGACGGCACACACCTGTAATCCCAGCAACTCAGGAGGCTAAGGCAGGAGAATTGCAAGTTCCAAGACAGCCTTGGCAACTTAGCAAGGCCCTATGCAACTTAGCAAGACCCTGTCTCAAAAATAGGAATGTGGCTCATGGTTAAGTGCCCCTAATTTCAATCCCTGGTGCATAAATAAATAAATAAGTGAATAAATAAATAAATAAATGCTTTCCCTCTGACAATATGTTCTCAGAGACAAGGCTGTTGCCCCTTTAAAACAATTTCATGGAGAAGAGACATATATTTATTTCCAAGGACATTGAGCAAATTTCAATGAAAAATATGAATAAGCTTGAATATGGAATTCAATGTAAAAGACAAAACAGAGCAATTAAGGACTCCTACTACAAGAATCCCATTTCACTTAAAGTTGTTAGACTTCTTGAAGAGTGATTTTAAAAATTAACATTGTCTGTTGCTTCATTGTAATATTAGTTTAATTCACCACCTTATCATATTTCCTTAGTGAAACTAGGAATGAAGATGATTACAGTAGGTGATTCAGGAAATTCTAAGCCTCTTTGAGCTTTTGAAAAATAATATCCATGTGCCTTATAAGTAAAATAGCAAATTTTCTCACATGAGTCTCATATTATGAAATGTTAAAAAATCTTAGGTTAAGGTGAAATTGCAATATCAGAACAAAAAAGAGTAGAATTGCAGAGTTTGAATGTGTCTGACTTAAGAACATAAGTTTAAATCAGTCCAGTTTTATCACAGTTGAAGGTCTCACCTATTGTCAATATATTGATATTATATTGATTATACCCAGACTTAAGTTAGACATGAAAGATAAAATTTCAAGAGTTAGAACTAAAATAAAAGAAATAGGTATAGAAAGAAGATGAGAAATGAGAAAAAGTGAAACCTCTTTGCAAAAGCAAGATAAATAGCACAGAACTCAAATGCATTAGTAATCACAATAAGTGAAAATGCACTAAATTTACCAGTTAAAATATACTACCAAATTTTTAAAATACGGCTACATGCTAAAGAAAAGCACGTAGAAACATTGGAACCAAAAGGATTGAAAAAATTACATCACATAAGCATTATTAAAGAATAGATGAATGGTTAAACAACTGCATTTCACCCATACCATGGAAAACTATTAAGCAATGAAAAGGAATGAGCTATTGATACAAACAACAACTTGGACAGATCTCAAGGGCATTGTAATGAGTGTATTAAAAACTTTGAAATGTCACATACTGTACAATTACATTTTAATAATATTCTTTAAATGGAAAAATATGGAGATTCAGAATAGATTAATGATTGCTAGAGGTTAAGGATGGTGGAACAAGGAGTGTTTGTGTCTAGAAAGTTGTAGCACAAAGGAGATCATTGCAGTGATAGACTACATCTGTATCTTGATTGCAGTACTGTGATAAAATAGCATAGAACTATATGCACATTTTGAACTAATGTCAGTTTCCTAATTTTGAAACTGTGGAAGTTATAGAAGATGTAAGCATGGGGGGAAACTGTGTAAAAGGTGCAGAAGATTTCTTTTTACTATTCCCGCAATTCCCTGTAAATATGTATTCAAAATGAAAGTTTTTAAGATGATGATAAAAGTTACAATTCACCAAAAATTTGTAAAAGTGTGAGGATTTAATAAAATAACCTCAAAAATATGAAGAAAAAAAATCTTATGGATCTATGAAAGAAAGGAGTAAATCAGCAATCACATCAGAGAATTCAACATGCTTCTCTAAAGTAAAAGGCAAAGAGAACAAACTAGTTAAGATATCAAATAGTAAACAATGCAATCAACAAGTTGATTTAGTATGTATACAGAATCTTGCACCCAATAATGATTATATGCTTTTTTCCAACCATATGATGAACATTTATAATAATCATATTGTTGGCCCTAAAGCCAACAAGTTTCAAAAAGTTAACGTTATTAACAAGTTTCAAATAGTCAATATCATAAAGAGCACATTATTTGGTCAAAATGCAATTAGGAAAAAAACAAATAACAAAATAACATTTTAAAAGCCCATCTATTTGGAAATTTTTGAATAGACTTTTTAATGATTCATGGGTTAAAAAAAGATGTAACAAATTTTGAAATATTGAAAACTTAACAATTAAAATAACAGATATTGAAATGTGTGGGATTCAGTAAAAACAATATTTCAGGAGAAATTTATAGCCTTAATTGTTTATGTTATATGAAGTGTCCAGTTTAGGCAACACTGGCCCAGAAGTCATTGACATTACTTTTACTTATAGCACCTTATCCAGTTTGTGTCATAAGGCCCCAATCTAACTACAAGGCAGGCTGAGAAAGTAAGTAATTACAAAGATTATTTGTTAACTATTAGCTGTCCCTGCCATACCATACTAATTAAAGTAATATGGAAAAGATAAATAGGCTTAAAGTCATATTTACATAAATGTAGAAAATTAACATAATATATAATTGGAACCAAAACTCAATGGAGTGTTCAGCATATGATATTGGAAAGAGTATCCAAAGAAAAATAAAACTAGACCCCTCCCTAACATCAAGTATAAATTTGGACTCCAGAGAATGAGAGATCTTAATACGAAAGCTAAAATTACAAAGTTAATAGAAAATAACATAGGAAAATATCTTTATAGCCTAGAATTAGATAGCAATTCCTTAAACAAAACCTCAGAAGTAGAAGACTGGAATTATAACTCTGTGGTAGCACACCTGCATAGCATACACTAGGCCCTGGGTGTGTGATCAGTATCACCACAAAGAAAAATTAGAAGTAGATTCTATGAGTCAAAAGATTTGATTGTGTAAAAATGAGAATTTCCATTCAATAAAGAATACCATGAACAAAGTTAACAAGTGACAGAATAAAGATACTTGCAATGTCTTTAACAAAGGATTAAAAACTAACATATGCAAAGTACACCTGAAAATCCAAAAGAAAGGACAGGAATACATACACTGCCCTAAATTGATAAAATATATGAAAACTGTATTTGAAGAAGAGAAAACAAAAATGCTTAGAAATACATGAAGAGGAGCCAGGTGTTATGCTGCATGCCTGTAATCCTAGCAAATTGGGAAACTGAGGCAGAATGAGGCTCACAAGTTCAAGGCCAGCCTCAGCAGTTAGTGAGATCCTGTCTCAAAGTAAGAGTGTCTGGGAGGGTTGGGGATGTAGCTTAGTGGTAGAGCACCCCTGGGTTCAATCCCCAGTCCCACAAATACACACACACACAAACACACACACACAAACATACATGAAGAAATGTTGAAATTATTATTCATCAGATAATTGCTAATTAAAATGTAATCCATTTATAAATTGAAAGCTGGGTCATATCAAGATTATTGGTGGTGCAGAGTTAAAGGAACAGAGCTGATTAAATTAGACTGGATCTGCTATTCCAAAGAGCAATCTTGCAGTACTTAAATTAATTATACATATACCCTGTGGCCCATCAATCACATTTCTTATACATATGCATTCCAGAACACTTCACACATAGGTCCATAAGGAGATATGGATGAGGAAGTTCATTACAGTGTTTGAGGTAATAGGGAATTGGAAGCAGTCTAGATTCCATTTCCAGGAAAATGAAGAAGTAAATTAAGGAGGATGAACACTGTAGTACATTATTCAACAGTAGAAACTAGACTACACAAAGTAACAGATGGATCTTTTAAAAAATACTACTGAGTGGGAAAATAACTAGAATGAGATCCACAGCACTATATTACTACATAAATTCATGCACACAAAATAACTTTTTAAAAGAAATCAAACAAACAAAAATACACAATAAACATATTAGAACTGTTGCCTCTGAGGAGGAGGATGGAAGTGAAAAATGTATATATATATGGAAATAAAGTATTAAATGAATAAATAGAGAAAACAGGGAAAGAATTTTGATTAGACCAATGAAGATAGTATGCTAATGAAGGGGGAAAATGGTTAGTGTAATTCTCATCTCCTAAATTCCAAAAACAAAAAAAGAAGGGAAGGAAGGAAGGAAGGAAGGAAGGAAGGAAGGAAGGAAGGAAGGAAGGAAATCCATTAACGTTGTAACATAAAAATCTAAATTGTTATAACAAAAGACTCAAAAATGGTATGGCTATTTAAATATATATATATATATATATATATATATATATATATATATATATATATATATATATATATATATGATTACCACAGTCTGAAGTTATTGTTCCAGGCCATCAGGGAGGTTCATTTCACCTGTGGCTCCCTCCTCTTTTAGGTCCTCAAAGTTCTCTCCATTCAACCAATGCATTAGAGAAGAGACAGCACAAATTACGCATAGGAAAGTTGAATGAGTGAATCTGTAGAATACAGCATTTCTGGCCCAATACACTGGCCAGAACTCAGTCTCATTCATGCATCCAATAACAAGAGACATTGTGTACACTATAATCTACCTGGTTTCCCAGGAGAAAGCAGAGAACATGGATATTAGGGAAAAGTAACAGTCTGTGCCACAACATACAAGAGCTTTGTGGAGGGAATTATAAAATGTTATGCAAAGACATCTTCCAGGATTTCAGTGCCCAGTATCCTCACTGGACAATAGTTTTCACCCTTATTTGCCATTTTTGGGGCTATCCTGATCACCCTCCATTCTCAATACCCATGGTCAGTATTGTCTTCCATTTCCCCTACAACCATGTAAATCCACCAAAATATAAGGAAAGAGAGGCAGACAGGGATGAATGCTAGAGAATGGGCAAGATGTCAGCATAGAAGCAGAGAAAAAATATGAGATTTGTACATATTCCTCATTTTGGGGGTACTGTTGCAGCCTTACAAAACAAGCATCATCATGTAATCATTTTTACAATTATAAAAAAACAATGAAGTTATTTTCATTTCAAAAATTGAGAAGGGATCAATTTTGGGGAAAACTATCATAAAAAAATTTTCAACTTAAAAGAGAGGTTTTACTTTATGCAATTGCCTTAATCTAAGTTTCACTAATATGTTGATTTTCTATGTGTCTTATAAGCAGGGTACTGTAGCACAAGCCTGCAATCCCAGCAACTCAGGAGGCTGAGGCAAGAAAATTGAAAGTTCAAAGCAAGTCTTAGCAATTTAGTGAGGCCCTAAGCAAATTAGCAAGACTCTGTCTCAAAATTAAACATAAAAATGCCTGGGGATATGGATCAATGATTGAGTACCCCTGGGTTCAATCCCTAGTACCAGAAAAAAAAAGAAAAGAGAAAAAATATTTTATAAACATGCTCAGTTTAGGTATTTGCTTTTTTAGATTGCATCCTTTTGAAAAATGAGATTCAACTCTGGGCAAAAGGAAGAACTTTGAGACCAAAGGAGCCACAGGCATGAGGGATGCAGGGATGATCAATCCTTCCCGTCGTATCAAAGGGAGGGGAAGGTGTGCTGTTTCTCTCCTCTCTCCTATGTCGCAGATCCTCTCATCCACTACATTCATGAACCTGAGGATTGCTTACTCCAAAAATGTTTATGGGCAGGTGACCAAGGTGGTGACCTGAGTAAATTCCTTTAGTTCCTCTCTCTCTCCCCCAAATTCCCTCACAGGTTCTTTGCCCCAGTAGAGTGGGGAGCACTATTCCTGCCATGGATACCAGAACAGATCCCTACATGAAGTCTGGAGAAGTAACTGATGAGGATAGAGCCCCCCTAGATCTGCCTGCTGTCTGCCCTTATTTGCAGTGATTGGGTGGAAACTTCCTTGGAACCTGTCTACTGCCTCCTACCTTGGTGGAAGTGTGCAGTCTGAAAGGCCTCCCATCAGAGGCCAAAATTCTGAATCTCTTGGGATCCCAGGAGGAGCCTAGTCTTGCTGCAGAGTTGCTGCTTGCCAGTGGCCTTTCTCCCTGGTCACTCCTCAGTAAGGATTACATCAGTGTCCAGGGAACTATCACTTGCTCACCATACTGAATAACCTAGACCGGGTTAACAATTCTATAACCCCCTGAATATTGTAGAAATGATTGTGTACTGGGAGTAAGAGAAGGATGCATATGGGTTTTTCGGAGAGAGAGAGGCTATAACTGCCAACAAGTTCTTAATGAGAAGTGTGACCTCAAATATATTAATAACCACTGGTCCAGAATGTATACATTTATATTTGTTCTAAATAGGACAATATTTAATTTTAATATGAGATTAATAGTCATTGTAGAAATGTATGCATTAATTCATTTAATAAGTCTTTATTGAGCACCAATGGAAGGCATACAGTGGTAGGAAAAACAGACTAGGTGTTTGAATTCATGAAGTTCACCAATAGCAAGATATGTACATTAATCATACAATCACATAAGTGTATAAATAACTATAATTCCACATGAGTACAAAGAGTAATGGAACACAGGTATGTAAGAGTACATATTAGAAGATCAAGACACACTCTGAGGGATGAAGAGAGAGGACAGGGAGAACTTCCATAAGGAGGCAAATTTTGAGTTGAAATAAAGAAAAGTACCATTAAATAGGCAAACGGACAATATAACTGTGTTGTAATCACACATTCCATCTGGAAGCAATGTAAAACTGTAATATCTCAGGTATTTTTATGTGTGAGTATGTGTGTGTGTGTGTGTGTGTGTGATGTTGGGGATTGAACACAGGTCTTGTGCATGCTAAGCATGTGCTCTACCACTAAGCTATACCCTTGGCCCCTTTTCAGGTATCTAAGAGGCATGACATGTCACCTACACAATCCAATTCAATAATCATATCTGAGCAATTTTCAATCAGTAGCACAGGAAACTGACTTGGAAAGTTTCCCTCTTACCACTTGAAACTCACAGAAATGATAGAATATGTACCTTCTCTAGAAACAGCTGTATAACCAAATTCATAATCATGAAATGGAAATCACCCAGAAACAAAAAAGGAGCTAAACAACGATGAGCTGGAGATAAAGACATACAGGTTTATATTGTCTTTAAGGACTTGGAGCCAAGGCTTATTCCACATGGAGAGAGGAGGCAATATTTCTAGCCTATGGAAAATGAGCAGTTAATACTGAAGAAGCTGTCTAAATCCAGATCCCACAGAGGTGTAATCAGCATGGAAATGATAACAAGATAGTTTTTCCTTTGCCAAAAATAAATGGCAAGAAAGCTTGTCTTTTATGAGAAGTCAAAGGTAGATAAAGAGTTCTGTGGGAGCAATTAGAACCCTCCTTTGGCATGGAATTGAAGTCACCAATCCTATGTGTTAAAGAACCAAAAAGACACTAGCATAAAAATTAATTTGGAACTAGTGAAACATCTGGCCTTAGCAGAGGCAAACACAAACAAGGAGAAAATTAGGTCATTTAAATATAGTAAGAAATCATCCAGAATGAAGTGCACAAAGATAAAATGGTGCAAATATGAATGAGAAGTTGAAAGACATGGCAGAAATTTAGTTTTAAAATACATGTGAAGGAATTACATAAAGAAAGCCTACAGACAATGAGGATGAGGAAACATTTGATGGGACTCTCAGAATTTTCAACTAAAGGAAGGAAAGAATCTTTATATTGAATACAGTGAGTTTTGAGCAAGATAAAGAAAAATAAAACTGTAACCAGATAAATATTTGTGTATACCTGGCACAACATTTTCATTTATTTAGGTCATAGGAAATCTAACATCTCTCCATAAACCATTCCTGATGTAAGGAATGGGGGAAATGGAAAATTAAGAGATATTTTGCAAGGGAAAAACAAAAACAGAAGCTTTTCTCTAAACATAATATTCTATCATCTAGGCACACATGTAAATGTGTATATATTTGCAATATCTAGTGCAATATTAAATCTTTATTTTAAGAATCAATAAGAGGACTGGGTTTGTGGCTCAGTGGTAAGAGTACTTGCCTAGCATGTGTGAGGCACTGGGTTTGATTCTCAGCACCACATATAAATGAATGAAAATAAAATAAATGTCCATCAACAACTTAAAAAAAATATATATATATATTTTTTTTTAAAGGAGTCAATAAGAAACCATCTTCTAGAAGGGACACTATTAGAGAAAAGGAAGAGGATCAGGGGAAGACAGGAGAGCAGGGGAAGGGAGGGGTATGGGTATGTGAATATGATCAAAGTATTCTGCATACATGCATAAATATGCCACAGTGAAATCCATGATTCTGTATAATTAAAATGCACTAATAGAAAAGAAAGCATCTTCAAGAAAAGGAGAAAATGACATTCTCTTTTCAGGATTTCAGTCAAAAAGTACATGACAATGTTTAATAGTTTTGTGTGTCTGTCAATCCATCCCTTAGTAAATCACTGCATATTCTCTTCGTTCTTACTATTCAGAGGTTTCCTCTAGGAACATAAACAGTATGGGACCATTGGGAAATGGAAAGAGTATCAGCTGTTGGTCAGGCTACTGTCTCTACCAACTTTATTTGCTTGTACACTGGTTTGTCCTAGACAATAAATTCTGAGCTTAGTTCTTTTAAGCTATAACTAAGATAATGTGCTAATGTGAAATAGAGATTAGGAAAGGGTGGGGAAAACAGATTAAGCAAACAGATAAATTATGGGTAACAGTCTCAATATACTTTCTGAAAATCTTAAACCTACCACTTGCATAGGCCTCTCTAGGTATGTCTAGGAAAATACTATATGAAGCATAATGTGGATACAATGAAGAATAAACACAGACACATGAAAATGCTTTCAATCAAATCTCAGTTCTGCCTGTTTTTCAGAAGACTTTGAGTTGTCCTTTCTCCAAATTTCTCTTACTTTTATATGTGACTATTCATATCTGGTGTCTGTGCATTTCAAAATGTGTATTATTTATATTATCTCCAACTGAAATAGAACTTTTGGAAGAGTCAGTTATTATCTTCAGCAAAAAAGTAATAATAACACTAAAAAGAAACAATTCAAGCAAAACAATTATTTCACAAAACATGACTTTCACATTTTAAATCACTATCCAATTAAATGAAAGAAGGAATTCCATTGTTGAGAATTGAATAAGTAGCAAGGAAGATCATGTGAAAATCTAAAGAATAAATGAAAATTATGAAGAAAAAGATTTTTTAAAGTTGGAGGACTGCTCCAAATGACCCAACAAATAAATGAATTCCTAGAATGAGAAAAAGCAACAGATTAAAGAGAAGTAAAGAAATAATAAAGAAATTCCCCCTAATCTAAATAAAGTCTTATGGCTACAGAGTGAAAGCATATGCCAAGTACCAGACAGGATTATGAAAAAAGGTCAAAGTACACTCATAAAATTAATAAGTCCAATGATAGGGATTAGTACAAAAACATACCTATAAAGGAAAAATAAAATTTTTATTTGCCATTCTAGAGGCAAGAAACCATTGAAATAACGTCTACACAAGGCTATGATAAAAATACTAACATCCATAAAGTGTGCCCAGCCAAGTCAGTCTTCACAAATCAAAGTAGATTAAAATATATTTGAAATGCAAAGATTCAGAGAGACTATAATCCAATCTAAACTATCATGTAGCATTTATTTAGCACTTACTACTTGCCAGGTACTCCTCTAAGCACTATATATCTTATTTAACACTCTCATGTTACACATGAAGAAATAGAGATACACAGTGATTAATAATTTCCCCAGGAGCATACAGTTTTTAAATAAATAACTTTTAACTCAATAACTAATTCGAAGACCAAAAATTGAACTGCTATATACTAAATGCTACTTAGAGTTTGTGTAAACATTTCTAAAGTTTTCCTGTTTTTGGATTCAGGGGACAGTGAGAAAACAGGGTGCCTCTGTGGGAAGCACGATCATCTCACTTGGATTCAATAGTAGAGAAATACTGCTTGATTTTGAGTGTCAGCACTTACGGACTGAAATGTGCAGAAAAGCACAGTAGGCTTGCCAAATAAACAGTATGACAAATGTGTAAGAACAGAAATTTGAATAAGCTAAAATAAGAGAAAGTAAAAAGAGGCTAATATAACCAATAGTACAAAATAATAAAAATCAAAATAAAATGAAAAAAAATAAAGTTAACAGTATTAACTAAATGTAAAGGCACAGATCATGATACTAAGTTAAAAATTAAATTCAATTATGTGTGATTTACAAGAAACACTCCCACAATACAACAACAAAGAAAGGTTAAAACAAGGCACTGGATAAGACATCAGGCATATGGAAACAAAAAGAAAACAGGATTGGAAATAGTCATATAAAATGAAATGGAATCTAAATCTAAGTAGAAGGAAAGGGCTCTAAAAACACAATTTAAATCATGGTATGAATCAGGCTGGATGGCTCATGCCTGTAGTCCCAGCTACTCCAAAGACTGAGGCAAAAGGATCACTTAAACCCAGGAGTTTAAGGCCAGCCTGGGCAACATGGCAGGCACTCTCACAAACAACAACAACAACAACAACAAAACATTGTATGTATGAATGACAAATGGCACAACTTAAGAAGAACTTATAATAGTTCTAATCTTGCATGTACCAAACAGCATTACAACTAAACACATAAAGCAAAATCCATTTAAATTTATAAGAAGAATTTTAATATACGTCAATCAGAATTTGACCAATCCAGTAGATGAAAAAGTAATCAAAAACAGAGAGGGTATAAATAATTAAAAATTTTAACTCAAAAGATAGAAATTTGCTTTATTTAAGGAGATAATTGAATTTTTTATTGTTTATGAAACTTTAAAAAATTAATCATGACATTCACAACATAAAAGTACATTAATATATTCTAAAAAGGAGTGAAAGTATAGGCATATACTTTTATCTTAACAAAATAAAATTAGAAATAGTTATCAAAGATGATCATAAAAGGTAACTGCCTGATGATATAGTATGGTTCTCAATAGCCCTTGGTCAAAGAGGAAATTAAAAATAAAAGTTCAAGCTATGTGGAAAACAAAGGAAAAGGATAATACTTTATGTCAAGATTTATAAGACATGGCTAAAGCTGTACTCAATGAAAAATATATAATCTTAATGATCATTATTTTTCAATTAGACCATAAACAAAGGGAATAAACAATCTTCTTGAAGAGTTATAAAAGTACAAGAGAACAAACCCAGAGAGAGTAGAAGAAATTAGTGATATTTTAATTTAAAATAATGACTATAAAACAATTGCAGAAGTGATAAATAAAACAGCTCATTCTTTGAAAAGATAATAAAATTGATAGAATCTTTATACATATGACTAGTAAAACCAAGGAAAGAAAAAGGATATAAATCATCAGTAATAAAGGGTAGAACCATATAAATAGATGTGATTAAAATAATTATAATTTTTTCAGACAAATCTATGATATCAAATTTGAAAATCTAAAGATAATGTATGATTTCCTAACAAAGCAGAAATTATCAAATTAACCCAAGAAATAGAAAAATTGACTCAACCAATCATTACAAGTAAGATTGGAAATGTGGTTATAGACTACCATTAAAGAAGGAACCAGGAGCACAAAATTTCAAATTTTAGTTCTATCTAACCTTTAAAGAGAGATAATACTAATATTATTTAAACTCAGCAGGAAAAGACAGGGAAAATTTGAACATTCACTAATGAATTGTATGGAGCTAGCAAACCTAAGACCAAAACCAGTAAAAAAAATGATACACACAAAAAAATAAACAAATATAAATAGCAAATATAAAAAGACAAAATAAAATATTTTTGAAAGTATAAAACATACAAACAAATAGAACCTAGAAATATGGCAAGAAAAAAATTATACTATGACTTGATAGGGATTGATTCACAAAGGCAAAATAGTAAAACACCAGAAATTCTATCAATATAATTCATTACATTAAAAAGTTAATGTAGAAAAAAATATATGATCTTGTCAATAGATATTGAAAAGCCATTAGATAAAAAAAATCTGTAGCTTATCCTAATATATACTAATAGAAACAGAATGGAATAACTTAAATATTGAAAGAACCTTTACCCAACAATCAGCAGCAACCCTCATTCTAACCATGAAAAGTCAAAGTCATTTCCATTAAAAGCAGGAACAAGTCAATGTTGCCCACAACCTCCACTTTTATTCAACAGTAATTTTTGAGATTATAGCTATTGTAATAATAAAATAATTAGCAAAAAAATTATGGAAAGATAAAAATAATTTCTTCTAACAATTGATACGATTGTATTCATCTAAAACACAAGGGACTATTTAAAATTAGAAAATGAATGAGCAAATTATAAGAAGTGTTGGGACATAAGACAAACAACAAAAAACTAATAGCTTTCTTCTGGTCTTGCAAGGTTTTGGAGAGTATAACACTGTAGCACTCGTGAGCTAACATTGTTCTTTTATTTCTTTTGCTTAAAAGGATATGAATTACTAGTGAGTGGGATATCAAGCCAGCCCATGGATTAACTCCATCAATTGCTAGTCCAATCAATTATCTGAATGTCAACGTCCCTTCAATATTTATTTCATTTTTTAATTATATGAATTTCTCCACTGGTACCCAAATCTGTTTTATAGATTTAAATCTCATCCACTTTTTAAATAAAAATGCTAATTTATTTTTTAAGTGTCTACCAAAATGTCTAATTCATAGTGCTCAAGCCTTCTAGATCTGATAGTTCATTCCATACCTCAAAAAAGACCAATTTCTTATCTGTGGTTCCAAGGCACAATTGACAATATTCATATAACCCTCCTATTTGGAAGACTGTATTAACCAGCAGACATTCAAATGCTCAAATACACAAATTATATCTTTCATTGTCACATGTCCCAGGAAACATGAAGATTGCTTTCAGTGATGTGTTGTCACTAAGCTATCCATTAAACTACCTTTTACAAATTATGGCATTTTCATAGCCCAAAGTGCATTTCATTTATCCACTTGGTATTTTAATAACTGTAATAAATGCATAGCACAGCGGATTATGGGGATTGCTACAAAGCACTATTAATTCCATCTTTTATAAAACAGATTCTGTCATACAGAACTTCACTAACAGTACTCAGCGCATTATACCTCAAAGATAACAAACAGAACAATGTTTTCATTTACAAAGAATAATAATATTTTGTAAATAACTCATGGCTTATGGCATATGAAAAGTCCTGCAGAAAGTGTAGGAGAGGATGACACATTCAATGTTTGGGACTAGGAAAAAGAAGTAACATATATCTCTAATTGATGCTATAAAAAAGTATATAATAAAATCATTAGAAGAGGTATTCCTGTGTGCTTACACACACACACACACACACACACACACACACACACACACACACCTTTTAAAAAACTTGAAAAAATATTTTAAAATACTTTTAAAATCTTAAGTGGGAAATACTTATCTAAGTATTAAAAACCTAGAAACTGTAAGGGGAAAAGCTGAGTGATATGACCACCTTAAAATGTAAATAATCTACAAAGAAAGACCCTATGAACAAAGTTAAGTGAGGTAAGAAATGCATGGAAAGATACACATAATAAATTGTTAGTGAAAAAAAAGTTGCAAAATATAAACTGTGAGTTCATATTATTTCTAAGAATGCATATATAATAATTATTTGTGTTTGTATACACAGAGAAATCATCTGACTGGTAATAGTAGGTAACTCTGTAAAGATGTTTGGGAAGAAGCCAATTTTTATATTTTACTCTCCATATTCCTCTTTTTTAGTTTTCAGTAAGCGGTGTTACTTTGAGAAGGACACAATATAAATCACTATAAAAAAATTAACTGTGGGGGCTGGGATTGTGGCTCAATGATAGCATGCTCACCTAGCATGCATGAGGCATTGGGTTCTAACCTCAGCACCACATTAAAAAAAAATAAAGACAATAAAGTCCATCAACAACTAAAAAATAAAATAAAATAAAAAATAAATAAATAAACTCTGAGTTCTGGTAAATCCCAAAACTGTCTCAGTGTGTAGTAAAATGCTTAATTTGGTGTAAAATCCTATCCTCTAATGTCCAGGAGTTATACCATCTTCTTTCCTCAATGCTAACTTTTCCCTAAGTTGAAGTAAGTATATCTGAAACTATAATCAGCAGTTAAAAACAGCTGAAAAACAATTCCAGGATCTTACTAATACTATATTATAAGATAATAATATCCAACAAAACAAATATGATTACACAGATCTGGTATATATTTATAAGCATTAACAAGTTATGACATTCATAATTAAAATGTTTACGATTATATCAAAGAAAAGCCACCAGAATTGATGGATTTCATAGCTGACATTGTACAATTTAATACTTCCATTTTTGACTATCTATTATATGGAATAACTTAAGAGGTAATGATTAATGATGATAAACAACAATTGATTATAAAAAATCATTTTCCAAGACATTTTGAATAGGCTAAAAAATTATAAAATATATTTTAGATTGTTTCTTTGAGTCAGTCTTCTGTATATTTCATCTTTTCTAATATCAAAAGATAATCCATTTGAATAATTTTAAATGATGGAAGAAAATTAAAATTTTTCTTTATTGGATTCATTTCATTAGGTCTGGATTTTCATTATAGCTTATTGAAAGAAGGCCACAAGAAATGAGCATGAACAAAGTTAAAATCCAATTTTAACAAACAGAAGAATGAAATTTGGAAAAATTAGAAGATGACAATTTTCCTCAGGTTTCAAAATTTTATAGCAATATATTATTTATAATTTCAAAAAATCCAGGAAAAGGGGAGACACATAGGGGGGAAGGCTTTGGAAATATTAAGGTCTTCTGACCTAAGAGTATATGTCTCTCAGGAAACAAAGGCGGAAAGTTCCACAACATTGGTCTGAGCAAAGATTTTTTGACAAGACCCCCAAAGTACAGGAAACAAAAGGAAAAATAGATAAAAGAAATATCAAACTAAAAGTTTTCTATACAGCAAAGGAAACATCCAACAGATTAAAAAGAAAAACCTACAATAGGGGAGAAAATATTTGCAAGCTATTCATCCAACAAGGGATTAATATGCAGGATATAAGAGGAACTCAAACAATGCAGCAGTAAAAAAATTAATAAGTTGATTCAAAAAGCAGACAAATAATCTGAATAGACATTTTTTTCAAAAGAAGACATAAAATAGCAAACAAGTATGTGAAAAACATTCAACATCACTAATTATCAGGAAAATTCAAATTAAAGCTATGAGATACTGCCTTATACCTATACTTGTTAGAATGAAAATTGTCAAAAAGATGAAAGATAAAAGTATTGACGAGGATGTGGAGAAAAGAGAATCTTTGCACACTGTGAAAATGTAAGTTAGCACAAAAATTTGGAAAACAGTATGTTCTTAAAAACCAAAAATAGAATCACTATATAATCCAGCAGTCACACTCCTGGGTAGACTACACATCTGAAGGAAATGCAATCAGTATTTCAAAGAGACACATACACATGCATATCCATTGCAACATTATTCAAAATAGTCAAGATATGGAAACAACCTAAGTACTCATTAACAGAAGAATGGATAGATAAAATGTGGTGTGTATACACAATGGAATAGTATTCAGCATTTAAAGAGAAGCAAATTCTGTCCATTGCAACAACATGAAGGAATCTACAGAATATTTTCCTTAGTGAAAGAAGTCAGGCACAGAAAAACAAAAATGTATCTCACAAGTGTAATATAAAAATGTCAAAATTATAGAAGTAGAGTGTGTGGAATGGTGGACTGAGAGGTATTGCAATAAACAGTAACTATCATTAATAATAATGTGATGTACATTTTAATATTGCTAAAAGAGTAGATTCTAATTGTTCTCACTACAACAAAATCATCAGTATGTGAATTAATGTACACATAAATTAGCCTACTTTAATTATTCCACAATGCAATACTTTCATGATTAATATTGTATCCCATAAATATATACTATTTGTCAACCAAAAATAAAATTAATTTTTTAAAGAGAGAATTTTTTTAATATTTATTTTTTAGTTTTTGGCGGTCACAACATCTTTGTTTGTATGTGGTGCTGAGGATCGAACCCAAGCTGCACACATGCCAAGCGAGCGCGCTACTGCTTGAGCCACATCCCCAGCCCATAAAATTAATTTTTAAAGAAGAATAAATTGCATTGCTTAACAAAAAGGAGTATACATCTCAAACTGTCTGATAACCAATTTGGTCATACATATTAATATTCATAAAAGTACCACCCACTGATGCTCTGCTTCTATTATAGGAGCATCTAAGTAGACAAAAGATACCACTATATCAGAGAAGTATTGTATTTCAGCAACAAGTCAGTTCTCATAGCAGAGAAGGACACACCAGGATCTCTTACTTTGTCAGTATCAGCATCTATCTAAATTGGCTAAGTTCCCTGAGCACTAAGAAAAAAACCTTCTATGACAATTTGGATTCTGATGTAAATGGATCTTAGGGAGGGAATGTTCTAAAAACCAAACACTAAGAATCTGATCTGCTTGATAAATCTATTTCTTACAGAACCATAAATCATCATCAATAAGAAACCCCATTTCATTTGATAGCATGTTATGTCCTCCAGAAGCTTAGAAAGGCTCAATAATTGAGGAGGCTCTGTGCCCAAACAAAGCCCCTCCTGTAACAGCTCCTCTCACTTTTTAAGATGTTAATGGTCAACAGGGTCAGAGAGTGACACTTAGCCCACTCTCAATGAGAAGTGGAATTACATTTGCATAAATCTGTCAGGATAAAGGTATCTCTGCAGTGGGTCTTCCTTCTCTCCCTTCCCCTCTACCTCCTATTCCTCTCCTCAAACACACACATTGCCCCAAGCCCTTAACACAAGGCCTGAGAAGGCCCCAATGCAGAAGGTGAAGCATGGAGGTACACTACTCTGTCAAGTCAATATCCCTTATCCTTCTTATACCACAACCTCAGGCAAAGCACGCCAGGACTCCATAAAAGCCCAGAGACAGCTCTAGGTAAAAGGTAAGGAGAGTCAGAGTTTAAACACAGAAAACCTGCAGCCTGGGATGTGATGTAAACTTAATGCAAAAAGCTAGCAATGAAAATAGTCATTATCACTATTTTAAAAGCCATTCTCAAGGGAAAAAAGCAAAACCAAAGAGAGTCATACATATAAAATTTGCCTGAATCACATCAATTTGCCAAACCTACACTTGGAATCTCTTTTGAAACAAGGCACGTAAAATATGAACATTCAAAAAAGACAGCCTGTTTCCTGAGCCTTGAAATATTATTATTTGGGTTACAATTTATAACGAACAGAAATACATCCTTGTAAAATTGCCTTCGGACATATTTTGGACTGAAATAGACCCTCGAACTGCTAGATGAGAAGAAACCAAAATAGCAGGATATGCAATGAGCTTCCACTATTGTCTCTAAAGGGGGCGGGGGGGGGGGGGGGCACTGCCTCCTCCCTGTCCCCATGAGCTGCCACAATCACAGTCACAATTCTAGAACTCTGTCCTTCCCAAAATAATTGAGTGACAACCTCTTAAGTGAAACATTAGGACAACTGGGTGTCCTGCCCCACATCTCTTTCACCCAGCACTTTCCCAAAGAGCAAGTTTCTTAGTCTAGATCATAGTAGGCATGGGACAGCAAAAGTACATGCAAACCACTGAGAGGGCTACCAAACTAAGACTAGTTCCTTCTCAGTCTCTGTTCTGTTCAACAAGGGTTCCAAAAGTCTTGGCATCCAGTCACACCCAGGGTCACCTTATGAAATGGCAATTATTATTCTCTATTAAATGCCCACTGGCACATGGCATGGTGCCATGGAAATTAAATGGTCACCCCAAAAGACACAGAAGCACAGAGAGAATACCAACAACTGTCTCCTAGGAGGAGGAAACACAGACAAAACAAGGGAGAGAGAGCAAAGAAGAATGAAAAGGAACATGGAGGGAGAGAAAAGGAGTAGATTGACAAACTCAGGCATGTGCCTGTCACACTGTGGCTTTCTATTCCACGAATTAACCTCGCCTTCACCCCTAGCAAAAACTTGGTGCCTCAAGTTCAATAAGGATTGATCTGAATATTTTTCAGGCGTTCAAGCTATATATTGGTTAGGAGACAGTTTACACTCATTGTGTCTATGTTCTCAAGCATCACCAATGAATATTTATTTTTTATATGAAAAAATTTAAATCAGGACCAGAAATTTTACATACAGTAAAACCAATCTTATGTAAAGAATATATAAGTCTTTGGATAATAAAAGTATGTGAAAGGTTATACATTGTTTTAATTCTGTTCCTCTCTCCAGTTATCACAGCCCCTTACACAGTTCTTTTTGCAGCCTTCTGCTCTTTGTACCTTCTCTATGGGGGATCCTATCTACTCCATGTTCCCAATTATCACCTCTCTCTAATGATTCTCAAATACTAAATTGTAACCCATTCTTCTCCTCTGAAAGCCAGATCAACACATTCAAATTAAAATATGGCATCTTTATCTGAATGTCACTCAGATACCTCAAACTCAATTTATCTAAAATGGCTTCTCTACTGGCCCCAATCTTTTCCTCTCATATAATAATTGTACCATGAAGCTGGGTGTATGGTGATGCAAGCCTATAATCTCAGTGGCTCAGAGGCTGAGGTAGGAGGATCACAATTTCAAAGCCAGCCTTGGCAACTTAGGGAAGCCCTAAGCAAATTAGCATGACCCTGTCTCAAAACAGAATTTTTTTATAATTATTATTTTTTAAAAAAGTAGCTGAGGATGTGGCTTCATAATTAAGTGCTCCTGTGTTGAAAAACAAACAAACAAACAATAGGAGCTAGAAAAGTGTTCATTCCCTTTTCCCTTACCCCACCCTTAAAACTGGTATCAAGAGAAGCTATATGTATGTGATTTGGTGGGGTCACCATATCCAACAATTTTAAGCCAACTAGTCCCTGGTCCTTTCATCTACTATAGACATTAGAGTGCACATATGGAAACCTGGAGCTAAAACTGGATCACAACCAAAGAATTTCACCCTTTCCTGGTCTCATATATAAAGCAGGATAGTATCCCCAAGCCAACTAGGAATATATTATGGAGGCTGGTGAAATCATGTCTGAGGAAACACCTTGAGTCCTTAGAAAAAAGCAAAAACTTTTTTCCTTTGAGAAGTTATTTTAACAGTTGCCTTGCATGAATGACAGAACTCTACACAGTAATCACTTAATAAATGTTAACCTTTATTGTTATTGTTTATTAAATGACACTGAAACATGGCAGAATGCCCCAGCAAAACAAAGGTCAACCAAAAACTATCAGTCCTGCATGTTAGGTACTTAAGGGTACTCACTTTTCTTAACTGCTATGTGCCAGAGTAGTGTAGGTACTTAGCATATATTATCATTTCATTTAATCCTCATGATAAGCCTCATTTTCACCACTCATCTATCATTTTGGAAAGGAAACTGCAACCAATCACATTTTCAGTCTAAATCATTTGCACACTCAGTACACATTCAAATCAATCGCCTGCTTCATTCCCAACACTTTCCTTTTTTTCAAAAATTTTCTAAAAATTAATATTCATTTTATTTTAAAAAGAATAGATGAATAAAAAGTTAAAAAAAAGTAAAGATCACTCATTATCCTTCCACCCAAAGATAACTATTGTTACTATTTGGAAATATACGATTCCAGAGATTTTAGTGTGTTTTTAAAGCATGATTTAATATCCCCCTCACCCCAGCAAAATGGAATGAATACTGCTATCTAACTTATCTTTCTCACTTAACAATGAATGATGAATATCTTTTCTGGAAAAATAGTATTCCACTAGCATATTTATCATATCCTACTGGGTGACCATTCCTTAATTTATTTGAAGAATCCAGTGTGACAAACATATTGTCTCCAATTTTTACTACCTTAAACTGTTGAAATGAACATCCTTATACATGTAATCTTTGGACAATTATTCAATCACTAACTTTGGATAAATGATTTACTTATTTTAAGGCTTATGATATGAATTACCAAACGGCCACCACTAGGATTTGTTAGGGTCTGTTTTGTCATACCCTCACTGACACTGCACAGGAGAGAGGGGTTCATTTATGTGGATTCCAATATTTTTTTAGCCAAAATTATTTAGTGGTTCTCAGTGTCCAGTGAGATAAAATTGAAACAGCTTTCTACAACTGTCTTCACCTAACTTTCCTCATTTATTCACTCCTATTGCCCATGCTGTCCACTGCAAGCAGGATGCTCTCCGACTATCATAGGAAGAAGGTTCCTACCTCAATGCCTTTCTCACACCATTCTCTCCTGGATTCTGTAACATCTTAACCACCATACCCTATCCAGGGCTCATTTACAAATCCATCTCCTCCATGAAACTTTAGCTGACTGGCATATCCCACAGAATCCTTTGCCTCCTCTGTGCTCTGAGGGCACACATCTGACAATGAGTGTCTGCTCTGGATATCCTCAGTTATCTTTTGGTTTGTATGTTTCTTATCTCTCCAACTAGATTATAAACCAAAGGACAAGAATCATTTCTTTCTTTCTTCTTTCTTTTTTCTTTCCAGCATTAACACATAACTTTATTGATGATACACAAATGAAATCATTGCATATGACCAAAAGGAGCTTACTCATGACGAATTGGTTCACTGTCACTTACGTAGAGGAAATAGTAAAAAATACTTCAATCTAGGCAGCGAGATAAAAAGCAACAAACATGTTTTCAGAACAAGTAGTGATATTCATTTATCCAGCTTAAACCTGAAGACCAACTTGGTTAAATATCAGCATTGATGATACAATATGGTATTCGTTAAAATTGGCAGCTGAAAGGATTCCTTTACCATATAAACAAGGTGGAGAAAAGGAATAGTTTACAATGTGTGTTGCTTCTAAACTACAAAGTCAAGAAATTATTCCTGGCTCTTTGGGAACATATGCTCAGTCAGTTTGGCCATGAATTTTCCAACTTTTACTTTCACCAAAAAATCATGATGACTTTCTATTCCCAGAACCTTATCAGCACACACTTGAAATTCTTTTAAAAAGAAAAATAGTGACCCTTCACCAAATTGAATCTGAGTAGATTCATTTTCTTCCCATTTAAAATTGTCATTTACATTCTCAAGAATGACCAGAAGTTTAAGAATAACCTCTTTGTTCTCTTTCTTATTAAAGAGGGAACCTAGTGAAGATGGCACTTGGGCCCTGAGCAATTCTCTAGTCATAGCTGGATTTTCAGCCAAATTCAAAAGGAGTTTCAAAACCTGAAGTTTAGTTTCTTCATTTCCCGCTGAAAATAAACGGAAAAAATCCGAAATGGAATTAGCAAGCATGTGCTGATACTCATTAGTAACAGTCATATTCGTAAGCAATCTTAGTCCAGCCAGCTGCACAGATGAGTTCAAGCGAGAAGTGATTGTGTCATCACACACTTGATTCATGTATATCTTAAGCCTGCGCTGATTTTCAGTATTCACACTCAAGTTATTTAGGACAATTAAAGCCTTTTCCTTAACGATGGGATCCCGAGTATTAAGAATCTTTGCAACAATTGGGAGACCACCCAGATCACGAATAATATCTCTGTTAAATGCATAAGCAGCATTGTTACCCAGAGCAATTAAAGCTGCTTCAAGAATATAAGGCTTTTCAGACATCTCAACCAAACAAAGAACTTTTTGTAGCTCTTGAGGGGACAAAACAGTATCATCTGAATTAGGGGAAGCCCGTTTCTGGACAGCTCGACGTGCTCGGGTAGCCCTGGCCCTTGCCCTGGCTCTAGCTCTGGTTCCAGCCTCTGTCCCAATCCGGGCCCAAGGTGGGTACCACACTATACTCTTGCTCTCATTACTATCATCATCATCATCAGACCAGTCATTATACCTGGCCCCAGAACAGTCCCCAGAATCATCCACATCCCCAGAGCCACCCTCTGCCATTTTCTCCTTGCTCTGTTTTCTTCCCCGGGTCAGTCTATAAATGCAATAGCAGGCGCCAGCCCCAATCACCAGGCCTGCAGTCACCCAGCCTACTTTCCTGGCGTAGCCCATGCAATCGTCCCTGACAACAGCAGGGACCAAGGAACAGAGTAGTCACTCAGGGTAGGGAAAGAGGGTTGTGGGCCTGAGAGCAGGTCTGTAGAGGGTGATCTTCTGTCACTTCAAGACCACAATATCTGATTCTGGAGGTGGACCTGGAGGTGGAAGAAAGAAACAGAGTTTCAATTTCTCTTCTCTTTTTGTTGTCCCATGCAAAAAGTTGCACAGAGGAACAGAAGAATGGCAATTGAATGCTTGGTAGGGAATATAGATCATTGACAAAATCTCTACCCACCTCATTATACTGTCTCCCTAACCCCTGCCAGCCCACCCTACCCCAAGTGTAGATAAAGGCAATGAGTCCACAGATTCGGCTGGGGTGTCAGTCACCACAATCTCTGGTATCTCCAGGAAGTAGCACCCTTGAACTAACCTCTTTGAAATAAGCAGTTTGCTCCTTTTTCTCTTGGCTGGGAGTGTGTGCCACGCCCAATAATCTTTCAATCTGCAGAGAGACCAGAGCCAGTAAGAAACGAAGGCTTGAAGGATTGTGCATTTGTCGCTTTCCTAAATCACCATCCAGGTTACCAGATATTTTTTAACGTCACTATGCTATCCAAAACATGAAAATGCCTCCCCCTCCCTAGCTTAAAACGCAGGGATGTAAGAAAAATAAAGTAGAATTGGGTGAGCCTGTCCAAGCCGCGGCAGATTTCCAACCCCTCCCCCATTCCAGACAGCCCCCACGCCCACACCGACCTCTACCGATCCTGGGAAACTTCCTCCCTAGCTTCAAACGGTGCCACCTGCTACAGCAGACCTGCAGGATGACAGATCGAAAACATGGGGACTAAGTGCTGTTGAGAGAGAAGGATTATGAGCAAACTACATGATAGGTTTCCTTGCTGTCATTTCCCCCTTTCCCCCTCCCTCCCGCGCGCGCACACACACACACACACACACACATACACACACACACACACACACACACACACACAGAGCGCACGCCATTTCGCCACAGTCCGGGGAGTGTGAGAAACACATTCAGACTCAGACATGAACCTAGATTACCTTCTCTGATTTTCCCCCACCTTCACCCCCGCCCCTCCTAAGGTTCACAGATGGTCTTACCCTCAAATCGACCTTCACCGATCAGGGTTAATTTCCTTCCTCTTCTCTTGTCTGGCGTTGTGCCGTAAGCTACGGAAAGACTGGCCACCCAGGAGAGGCTCGGACCCACTAGACACAGTGCGGAGGTCAGGAAGACACAGCTACAGGCAGAAAGACGGGAAACAGCCGTTACTGAGTGCTTGGTGGACGGACCAGTCCCCAGAGAACGAAACTCTCTTAATTCGGAGGCCTGGTTGTGCGAGGCTTTCCAACCCCGTTACCCCTCTCGGGATTCTGCTGACACATCTCGTTGCACCCCACTACTCCCGCCCCCCATGCCCAGCCTTTCCCCTCCAGCACTATCCTGGTGGACACGGGGGCAACACCCAGGCCAGAGCTCCCTTTCCGGATTGCGGGCCTTGCCTCCCTGCAGATTCATATCTCCCTATTTCTGGGCTCTTCCCAAACACCCCTCTGCTCACCGTTTCACAGCATCGAAATGGGCCGCAGGCGGGACATATGTCTGAGAGAGCGGGCGGCGAGTGGGAGAGACGACGGAGGAGCCTCAGGACCTGCGACGGTCTCCGCCCTACGCCCTTCACCACCCCCACTTTATGGAATCTACCAGGCACTGACCTGCAAGGATCCGGGACAATTTCCTTCTCCTCTTTCTTTCCTCTGCCTCCGGCCCGCCCGCCCTCAGGGCAATGGGGAGCTGGTACTCAGACGGGAACAACGACCAGGACAAGAAGGACTTCTGCACACGTCAGCTCTTGGTCACGTGAGAGCTACGTCATCCACCAACTCGGGCCCCCAATTTCCCCTCCCACCAGCAGTGCGGCAGAAGAGGGCCCGCCCCCCACTATTCCCTCCCCCATACTAGGCCTTGTTACTCTTTCTTCTCCACTAAATCCCATCTCTCTCTAGTTGTGTTTCCCTTCCTCAGATTATCAAAAAGGGACAGCATCTTCCCCTGGGACTACTGGCCACTTGTGCTTTTTTGAAAAATTGACTCTTCCTTCCCTAAGCTCCTGGGACTGCAGCCTCTCCCTCAACCTCCTCTCCTCCCAGCTATTAATGTCTACCATTTCCTCTGAAATCTAGTCCTAGATCTGAAATGAACAAGCATCAGAAAAGGAAGCCTGTAGTGAAAGTGTGGCTTTTACTTTCTTAGTGCTTTGTTATTTTTGTTCTGCCCTTACCCACCTCCAGTCCGCCTTCTTTTATGAGGAAAAAAAATACTACAAAGCTATTTTCATTTTAGGAAAAATGAAGAGAGTGGAGGTGGGAGAGTGATGTCAGGTGATGGCCTCTAAGTCTCACATTTCTCACTTGGTGGAGAGTGTTAACCACTTCATTCAAAGTAATCTTAATGTCTTTGGGGCCTTAGCACATAACACAAACCTGGATGAATCTGAATGAGCTAATAAGTGTGTCTGAGAATATGTAAATCTTTGATTAGGCCAATCTCTGAATAGAAGAACAACAGACTTCACTTGCATAAATTAGCGAGGAGGAAGCTTTGAGCTCTCAGAAGCCAGTAACAAAAGATTGAGGAGAAAACAAATCTGTGTACCCACTATCTGTAAGATAAGAAGGCATGTACACTGACAAAGTGAATGATATACAAAGAACATTACAAAATATACTTGATAACAAACAGAGAATATCTATAAACAAAATAGCTATTAGAGGAACCAAGACAAATTTGGCTGTACTTGGCATCTAGTACTTAGTGTGAAACCATTTCACTGGTTTGATGAGCTCAATAATTCACTTGGGATTGAACTTTTCACAAATAGGAAAAGGAATAAAATAATTACATTCTCTCATTGTTTAAGTTAAGTAGGTTTGGTTTCAGTTGCTTGCAACCCAACAAACTTAACAAATACAGAGCACAAAAACAAATAACACAGTACAAAAAGTAACAGCTCTTCTGAACACAAGATCCTTAGTGAAATGTTTCCTAATAGCTTGTGTGTAAGGTTGTCATCTGAGTATGTCTTTAAAATCCACAGACAATATGGAAGTCAATCAAGAGACTGGGGAGTTTGGGAACAAGCAAACCTCCAGTAAAATTCATATGTATATAAATTATGGGAAGCAGTACTGAGACATGATTGAAATTTAGTAAACAGAAGCCAGATCAACAATATAATTCTGAATTTAGAGAAAGATCATGTGCAGCAAAGGGGCTCATTCAACCACAGGATTATGAAAAGGAGAGTCAGAGGAAAGTGTTCCCACCCAGCACTGTCTGGAGGAGAAGGAGTGTTGGCTAAAATGAATGGAATGTTTAGCTTTTCTTGGCAGAATCATCCCCATAATGTGTAAGAATACTTCAAGATCTCTTAGCAGAAAGCCACTTCTTAAGGTGAACGAATGTCCCTGCTCTGATTGTAGGTTCACCAAGCAACCTTCTGGGGTTGTGGCCTCCCAAGTAGTAGCTTGTCTACAGAGAGAAAATGGGCATGTAAGAATGACAGAAACCTCTAGTACCCCTGACAGTTGTATTTCTCAAGAAAAATTAGTTTCCCTTGTGGCCTACTTAACAGGAAAAGAATGCAGAGACCCATGGGTTTGAGCATTCAGATCTAGATTTATATATGTCTCTATAAATGAGAGTCTTTCCTTGACAGAGGCATCTGCTTTCAGTGTGCAGACAGAATCAGGATTGGCTCATACAGTGCTGAGGACAAGACCCTGAACTGTAGATGCAACCTTATAGAATCCTGTCAGGGAAGCCAGGTGGCCTTGGCTCAAAGGACAACATATGCATTGCCATTTTAAAACTGTACTTTTCTAAAGTTTAGTTAATGTGGAAGTCACAACTAAGACATGCTATAGCAGACAGGCCCCCAGCATCTCAGCCATAGCTAGACAAAAGGTTAATATCCAAAAGAGTGAAAGGGCTTCTATAAATCAACAACAATATTTGAAACAATTTACATTTCTCTCTGGAAAAGAAAGGAAATGCATTTTACATTTTACATACCCTACATTTCCCTAGCAAACGGATGCACTCTGTGACTAAAACAGACCAAACTAAAATATGAATCTTGAGCAGAGAGATAAAAACCTGAAAATTTATGGATTTATGGTATCCTGAAAATATTGTCTAGCATTCTCCTTTTTTTTCTTAAATTTTTTAATTTGTTCTTTTTAGTTATATATGACAGAATACATACATGGTGTATATATCAAACATATATGGAGTATAACTTCCCATTTTGTGGTTGTACATGATGTGAAGTTACACTGGTTGTGTATGTCAGATTCACTCTGCTGTCTTTCCCATTCCCATCTCCCCTCCCACATTTCCTCTTATCTCCCATCAGAGTTGACTCTAGTCTTCAGCCTTCCCTCCTTATATTTTACTTGCAATCACACTACCTTAACTAAGAGATAATACAAAAAGAAATATATTTTTTCAAGGTAATGACGTTCTAAAGGTTTGTTGTTGTTGTTGTTTCACCCTCTACAATTCCATTTAATGTTACCATCCAGTGATCCATTTTTTGTTATTGCTTTCAGGTACTTTGTAAGTTATATATCACACGTGGCCACACACTGACATAAGCCAAAATGTTTCTTTTGGCAGTGACATCACAGAGTCTTTTGCTGGTTCAAGAACTTTTAACAAGCATATCCTGAGGATTCACTTAAGCATTTTCCTATTTTGCTTTTAAGATGGAATGTCAAGCACATGACATGTCTTTAAATATACCGATGTTGGTGAGCTTATAATGAATACCATGTTAATTTTTAAATACTAGCCCCCAGATTCCATTGTAAGAATTCTGGATTGAAGTGACAAAGAAGTAAAAGAATTGAAAGGATTATAATGTCCATGGGGATTTAGAGAGGGAGTGGATTCAAATCATGAAAGGTCTGAAAGAGAATGGTGGTGTTGGGTAATACACTGGAATAATTGGAGGATACACCAAAGCCAGGAGAGGTAGGAGTGAAGTTTTGTCCTTGAAGCCAGGCTAAATGTTGCGAAAATGAATCTGGGTTACAGAACCATGTGTAGGACAGACACCAAGGCATCCATGTTTGTTAAACTTTACATATGCCTTAACTGTTTCTAATATATACATTTAAAAAAACAAAAGTCACTTGTGTAGGTACTCGCAGCCAAAAACTGATGGGAAGTTGAATCTAAGTATTCTGCTTGTAAAGTTTCAGAAATAGAATTCACTCGTTTTCGAGAAATAAAGTGTCACAAAAGAACAGTGTCGGGGGGTGAAGTTGAAACAAATGAGGTAGAGATTTAGAGAGATGGAAGTATAATATTAGTGAGGAGTTTGGACTATAAGCATTTGGGGAAGATGGGGAAGACAGGAAAGTCAGGACATGTTCCTAACTTCTAATATTTGCCAGCAAGGCATTATGAGCTCCCTGGCTCACCTCCCAAAAGGGCCTCTTGCACACCAGGCCCTCCAGCTGGGGTGTCATATTTCAACATTCTAAGAGGCTGCCTGGAGGGTCTATATTTAGAGTATGACTCTCCAGTAGAGACAGGTGGGTATCTGAGGACTAACTTCTACATACTTTGTCCCTGAGTTTGGGGATTATTCTGAGGGTCTTGGGCAGGTGGTACAGTGAAGTTGTTACAAGGCAAGGAGTGAAAAGACCTTTCTCCTGGCCACTGTTTAGGATCTGATACTTTATCCTTAAATTTGTGAGGGGGAAAATGGCATGGGCAGCTGGGGTGCCGCAGTGATTCAGTCTTCCACAGACCCTCACCACCATTGCCAGTGAAGAATGATAAACACTGGGTCAATGCTGTGGTGACAATATATGGATGACAGATCCCAGAGACATCTCACTACTGTCATGATGGAATGAAAATTCCACCTGTTAAGTCTCATTTTTATCAATGGGATAATTCTCTAATTTCTGAATGATTTATGGTTTACATCATGAAATTTCAGAATAGATTTTAAACAATGTTCTTTAAATGAAAAGCAGGCTAATCTATGAAGTTACTGATTTGTAAAGTTCATCTGAAGTTATAAGATTTGCCTAAAGTTGGGGTCTTTATAAAAGCTGTTCTTTGAAGCCATAGTGAAAGTTATTCAGCAGCCTTCTACAAGATCTCAAGAGCCTGACATCTAATAATATGAATTCAGCCAGGAGGAAGATATGGATGGTGGTTCACTCATCTAAAATGGTCACAATCAGAACACTGACCTTCTCATTCATTTATTTGTCAATTTATAAATCATACTGAAAGCCCTGGAGACTGGTCTCATTTATAAAGATGTGTTTTTAAACTTTAATATGGTGTTTTAAAGCTATAATTTAGAAGAAAATACTTTCAATGTAGATCAAATTAACTTTGCCAATTCAATGAGGACCTCTTCTTAACTGGAAAATCTTGCCTATGTTACATATCTTTAAAAATAAGATTATGATTGTTTTTTTCTGCAAATGGAAATAGCTTTATTGTATGTTCTTATTTAAAAAAACAGCATAGCATGATTCAATTATAAAAGGAGGGACAATACAGAACATACATGGATCAAAATATTAATAAAAACCTCACTACTACCTGGGCTTCTCGAATTGCTCTTCCTCAGCCAATTTTGATGCAGAGACTGAACACAGAAAGGAATAGAAATTAAGGAAGGCGTTGCGGGAGTTTCACAGCAAAGGAAAGGATGACACAATTCTCCAAGAAGTGTAAGGAAGGGCAAGGAAGACCCAGAAAAGAGGCTGCCCCCAACTGTACAGAAAGTCAAAATCAAACACCAGAGAGATGGGGTCACTTCTGGTTTCTGGAGTTTTTATAGAGGGCCCAGTATGATGGGGGGAGGTACGGGGCAGGCTGGCGCCTGCCGCACTGCTTGTGGGAGTGGAAATTGGGGGCCAGAGCTCGCTGGTGACGTGGCTGTCACGTGACTAAGAGCCGCCTAGAGCAGAAGTCCTGCTAGTCGCCTCAGTCTGGGTACCAACCCCCTATTACTCTGCAGGCGTTTGAAGGAAGAAGGAAACTAGCTTGGACCGTGAAGGTTGGTGCGAGGGTTGGCGCTGTTTGGAAGGAGATGGGGGTGGGAGAAGATCGAGAGCTCTGCGGGTCCAAGTTCGGGCTGATGGAGGCTGTGCCCCTTTCTCGCTTACTTTTTAAATGCCTTTCCCCACCCCCATCCCCACCCCACCCCGTGCTCATTTTACTCAAGAGAAGTGGCGGGCTTCGGGTGGGGGTGAGGGGAGTGAACGGCGGATACAGAGAATCCAAAGAAAGAACGATTCCACAATCCGGGCACCACGTCCCGGTGCTGGTCCGTCCACCAAGTACTCCGTCCCCTCGGTCCCCTGTCTTTTTTTGGGTCTGTAGCTTGCAGCGCATGTACTGGCGAGAGAAGGAGCAAACTGCTTTGGTGGGAACCTTGCTGGGCGGTGTGAAGGTGGGGGATTAGCCCGGGACCGCGGATGGGGGTGCTGGAGGAAAGGGGCTGGGATCCTTGCGGGCCAGGTCCGAGTCGCCCTCTCCTGGCCCCGTCTTTCTCCACACCCCCTCCCATTTCAGTGCAGGGAAAGGGGTGTGGCGGCCTTTGCTGGGGAAATGGCGGATGATGAGGGGGGCGGGGAAGTCCTTGTTAAGAAAGTCAGAAGGGTGTGAAAAATATTTTAAACTTAAAGGCCCAAAATTCAGAAAAGCGGATATTGGGACCTGTGTGCTCAGTGCAGATTCGTTCGCTACACTTTCAGTTCTCTATTGCCACCTACCTGTCTTTCCATTTGTCCTTCTGCCAGACTCTATTCACCTATCACTGTGGAGGGGACACTGACAAAAGAAGACCGGGAAGAAGAAGGAATTTGTCTGACTTTGGTAGAGGTTGGTTAGAAAACTGCTTGTGAAATATTGGGGGTGAAGATTTATGTGGTGAAGGAGGAAACTACCTGAGAGTTAGATCTTCTCGCCACCCTCCTAGTTATCTTAACCAGAGCCCCATCTCTCACCTTTCTGTGAGGATCCTAAAAGAGAAATGGTGTGTCCTGAGGGTAGATGGGGGAAAACAGAAAAGAACAAGGAAATAGTTCCTAATACCCAACTTTCTCAACAAGGACTCAAACTCAAATCTGCCTATCTGGAAAAGTATAAACCCAGGCACAGCCCAAAACCCTAAAATACTCTTTCTCACCCACAGATTCATCACAAGAGCTACAGGAGCCTAGGTCCGGCTGAAGATTACTACCCTGCACTATCTCTCACCCTGGCCCTAAAAGTCCTCTTCTATCAGGGGGACCAAAGCCCTCCGGATCCTGCCCCAAGACTGGCACAGACTGAAACATGGGCCGGGCCCGGGAAATGGGTTGGATGGCAGCAGGACTAATGATTGGAGCTGGTGCCTGCTACTGTGTTTACAAACTAACCATAGGAAGAGACGACAGTGACAAATTGGAGGAGGAGGACGAAGAAGAATGGGATGATGACCAGGAGCTGGATGAAGAGGAGCCCGAAATTTGGTTTGATTTCACAACAATGGCTCGCCCTTGGAGTGAGGATGAGGATTGGACTGAACCTGGGGCCCCAGGTGGCACAGAGGACAGGCACTCAGGGGGTGGCAAGGCCAACAGAGCACACCCAATAAAACAACGGCCATTCCCATACGAACATAAAAATACGTGGAGTGCACAAACCTTTAAAAGTGTCAGTTGTATAATAGACCTCTCCAAGTGTCCTTCTATTCAGGGAAAAAAGTTGTTTGCTGAGCCCAAGGATGCTGTTTTTTCACTTAGCCACAATATCAGGAGTCATTTGGCCAACCTTTCCATCTGTGGAAACACACTCCCCACCCCCCACCCCACTGTGAGGGAGGAAGCTTTGTGTGCCCCAGGTAACTTGAATGCCAGTACTGAAAATCAGGGCCAGATTAAGATGTTCATCAATGAAGTGTGTCAGGAGACTGTGCCACGTAGCTGCAACTCATTTCTGCAGCAGGCCGGATTAAATTTGTTAATAAGCATGACAGTTATTAATAACATGCTTGCCAAGTCCGTTTCAGACTTGAAGTTTCCTTTGATACCCGAAAGAAGTGGCTGCGCTAAGGTTCAGGTTTTAGAACCGCTGATGGGTTTGTCTGAAAAGCCACTCTTGGCAGGGGAGTTGCTGGGTGCCCAGATGCTGCTCTCATTCATGTCCCTCTTTATCAGAAGTGCAAACAGAGAGGTTCTCCTGGAAACCCTCACCCCTTAAATAGCCTTCTGGGACAGAATGGGACCGACTCCACACAAACCCTGCTAGGTTTGCAGATGTCAAAGAATCTGCAGTGGGTGCTACTGAGGATCCAGCCTTAGGCAGTCACCCCATCACCGGGGGTCACTGGGGCTGGGTGCACGTTCCAGAAGCTAGACTGAAGACCACACTCTTTTTGGCCAGGCAGGGCTCCCCCGCAGAGCTTTGGGTGATTCCTTGATTTTGCAGTCTGCAGGCATTGTGCATTGTAAATTACTCCCTTGCAGCCCTCTTGATGCAGTAAAGGGATCACTGTGGCTCGCCTGCTGCAGATAAGGGACATCAAACTAGAGTACCACCAGTGCTCGCTTGCCTGTGATGGTCTCCCTGCCCGAGAGGGACCGCTTTGCAGAGGCCAGGCCCATCTGGGAGCTCATGCTGAAAATGCATCTGCCGCTGCCTACGTTGAAGTATTTTCCTTTTCTCTTTCTTCGACACCAGCCCACGGATGGCGAACCTGTTCATCCACAAAGTGCACTCCCCATGTATCCATTGTACTGACTTAACTTCCTCCGCCCAAGTCTGCATCTGTGTGTATCATCAATAAACTTGTGTGCTTTGATTGGCAAAAAGAGAGAGACATGGTCCTTGTCCTTGAGCCTGCAGTCTGCACCAAGAGAAAAGCCTGCATGCACAATAAACGCCAGCTGACCGGGGGTGGGGGCCGCTCTCTGACAGATGCACACTTGTCAGTGCTCATAGGAGACAGGGGCAGAAAGGGGCGGCTGTGCTCAGCAGAAGCTCCAAGAAGGGAGATGGGGGCAGGGTCGACAGGTGGGGCACAGGGAGGCTGGGGGAATGCTGATGGAATGTTGAGTGAACTGGGAAAGACAGCACTCTCCAAGCAGGACACAGGGGTGCCCGATGCAGAGGAATCCCGCAATAAAGGTGATGGTGATTCCTTGACTGCCAGCCTAGAGAGGAAGGTCAGTGTCCTTGGTGTTTGTGCATTGCTTATGGTGGTGGTCGATGGTGGGGATGGTGGTGGGGGCAGTGGGGGAGGCTCCCAGTCATGCATCCATGCACATCCAGTGCATAATTATCACAGTAGAGATTGCCACTTGCCCAGGGCCTACTTGACCTCTCTTTCCCCTGCAAAGCTGCTGTCAGACCTGCTTCCAGCCCTCCTCCCTGTCTTGGGAACCCAAGCACTGCTTCCTGGCAGGGTGAGAGGGTTGTCTACTGCTTCATTTGGGTGAAACTCCTCTCCTCCATGGCTCCCCTTGTATGTCGGGTGGGACCCAGGAAGGGAATAGGGGAGCCCTCCAGGAACTCCCTGTGGGGGTGGTAGGGAAAATGTGAAGGGTGCTTGGTGCAACCAGCCTCGGCCTATCCATCCATCTGGACACACCTGCATACCATCCCTCCAAGGTCCCTGCACCCCTGTGAGGAAAGGAAGTGCCCCTCCGTGCGTGCGGAACCGTGGGCCCAAAGGGCTGGCCAACTCATTCTGCCACACTGTCCCCAACATATCCAGGCCCCTCCCAGGAATCCTCAGCCCCTGTCGCCAAAGTCACATTCTCTGTGGGTGTGTGATGTGCGCGCCAGTGGCCTTCCTCCGAAGCCAGGATTTCCCTTGGATGGTGCTGTTTCTGTGCCCTGTGCCCTCTCCCGGAAGGTGTCTCTGAGATGCTGCCGTGGGTCACCGTGCCCTGGACAGCAGTGGCCTGCCTGCCTGCAGGGTGTTCTGCCTTCTGCCTGCTGTCCTCCACACAGAACTTTGTTTCCTTTTCATTTTTTCTTTTCCTTTCCACCAGAGTTTGGTTGGGTTCCAGGTGGGTTAGAACTTTGCTGCTTGCACCGTGTGCCCCAAACTCTATGCTGACTCGGGCACCTTCCGGTTCTGCCTACCAACTCTGGGAAGCCCTCCAACTGGGAATGGGGATGCTGCATCTCCTCATCCTGCACCTGGGATGGCCAGCAAGAGACCTGTGGGCGCTGCCACACCACACCCCCATGGAGGCTCATCCCCACCCCTGACCGCAGGCCTCCTTGGCTAACCCTGGGGCCCTGTCTTATCTCCCAACAGCAGCTGACAGGACCACCCATTCCTCCCAGGTGAGCCACAGGTAGGCCGGGGCGTCCATTTGACAAGGAGGATTTCCCTGCAGCCTTCATGCTCTTTTCTCAGTCCAGCCTGCCCTACCAGTGCTGCCTTCAGTGACACCTCCTTGCTCCGCCTCTACTTGCTCCTAGATTCTGCCTCAAATTAGCACGTGCCTCCCCACTCCTCTGCATGCTACCACATCCCAGATGCCCGTTTGTGCATAGTTGTCCCCCATCTTCTGGGCACTGGAGGCTTCAAGGCTGTAGCTGACTCCAAACTCAGAGAGGGCCTCGGAGGCTTCCTGCCCATCTCCTGAGCAGCTCTTTCACAGGGAAGCCTGCAGGCATCCAAGTGCCTCCACGTGAGGCCTCGGCCCAAGGCAAAACCTTCCTTGTCCATTTACTGGCACTGCCCTCCCCCAAACACTCCCTGTGTCTGCAGGTGCAGCACTCTGAACTTCCCTCATCCCTTGGCAGTTTATAGGGATGCCAGGTAGGATCCCAGTTCCATGTGGGTTCTGTCTCCTCAGGGAGGCCGGTGGAGGGGAGTGGGGAGCATGCCTGCCACCCAGGGCTGGATCGAGACACTGAGAGGGGGGCTTTCAACTGTGGCCAGAGCACCAGCGCCCCCACCCCATAGGTATAAGCACAATTAAAACAGCCCTGAGCCACCAATCACAAAACTCACCTGTCTGCTTCAACGACAGGACACTGTTTCTGGGCTTTCCTGTGGCAAACACTGGGCAGGCTCATCCATGCTGGGCTTGCCAGGTACTATGAAGGAGGTGCCCTGTCAGGAAGGTGCCGCCCCAGCCTGAGTTGTCTCTTCTATAAATATTGCAACTGCCACCTCAGACTGCCTTCCAGCTCCAGAAGGGGCCCTGGTTTTGCTTCTTATTCATCTCATTAGGACCTTTACATCGGGTGCCCCGAAGCCACTGGCTTCCACGCTACCTATCACCTGTGCTTCCCCCTCTCCTGGGGATCCTGTGGTTTGAAGACCCTCACTCCCACACTCCTGAAAGTGCATGCAACGTTGCAGACATCCAGCTTCCCCTAGGCCCATCCAGTGCCAAGTCCTGCATTCCCACTGGGCCCTATGTGTCACTCTCAAAGCAGTTTCCACCCCACTTTTAAGTGGCACACGTGCACCAGCACACTCATCACACACCAAGTCAACCCCTGTGCCTTAGCATCACGAGGCTGGGCTAACAGGTGGGCAGCTGTGGGCAGGATTTGCTCCTGCCCGCCTTCTAGAATTCACTGATAAGGCCTGGACCGCAGCAGGGCCCTGCCCCAGAGCCCAGCACACCCCTGCAGAAGTTCCAGAGCCCCGCCCCTGCCTGGTGGAAAAAGTGGAAAAAGATGTAATGCATGCATCTTCTCACAGTCTGCCACTCCCCTCCTCGCTTTGCTCATGGCCTCCTTTTCACCCAGGACGTTCATTTACACTGACTGCCTCTGTCTTTGTGGGCAGCTTAGGATGCCACCCCCACACACTCCCTGATTACTAAAAGGGTCTCCTTTATAGCCCCCCAGTGCTTTCATACCTGCCATTTCAAGTTTTGCTTCATGGGTCTGTCTGCTGGGCATTTCCTTTTGGGCAAGGTCTGCAATAATGAAGTGATTTGCCTTCTTTTCCCCGATGGATAACCACTAGTTATCCAGCACCACTGGTTGAGCACTCCATTCCTGGGCCACCGTGTAGCACATTGTGGCACCCTCATGCACCCAGCCCAGCAACTCCTCTGTGCCTTCCAGGCACTGAAGTCTCTCTTGAGGCACAGCTCTTTCTCCCAGGAACTCCTAATGGACTTGGGGAGCCTCGTCTCCCTGGGTGGCCCCGGGGAGGTTGGTGTGTGTGTGTTGGTATGGGGGGGCCTGTGGCTGCCTGTGAGAAGCCCTCATCCCCAGGCCCTGATGGAAATAGCAGTTAAAAAGGTTAATTATCTATTCCCTCACTGTTGTTTCTCTAAAGAGAAGGGAAGTGGAAAAAGATGTAATATTTACACAAAGTTTTCTAGAAATATTTTTTCCAGAACTCTCTTTAAGAACCCTTTACCTTCTTTCAATTTACTCAAATATTTTCTTCCTCCCCCATGTCTTTGGCAGTGAAGTAGCTCAAACTAGTTTTTCTGGTTTATTGCATACTTTTTTTTTCAGTCCCTGGCATTGTATCCATTAGTCTAGCCATTGGTATTCTATTGTTCTTTGTTCTTGTATATCTGGATATGGGATGATTTTGAATGACGGGAAGACAATTTGGTGGCTCATGTTATTACCACAAACATGCACTCCAAATAACTGTGTCACATAATCTCTGTGTGAATAAATATTTGAATTTTACAAAGATCAATTGTTAAGGTATATATTTGTATCAAGAGTTCTTTATTTTTTACTATCTAGGCCTTTAATTTGGGTAGTGAATAAAGTTGTTGACTTTCTCAACTAGAAGAAGGACTGGAGGTAAGGGAAATGATAAAAGTTGTAACCACCAGCCTTCTCTGTGAGCTTGAGCTGTCCTAGGTTTGACCTTGTACTTTTGTAGTTTGTGCCAAAGGACATGTAAAAGCTATCCTCAATGCTCAGACATTTCCCTTATTTGGTCATGTCTAATAACCAGTCCCATCTGGAATTTCAGTCTGGGAATTGATTTGAGGCAGGAAACATGAAGTTGGTTGTTTTTCCTTCTTGTTCCGTCTCTTCTCTCATAAATCTCATCTTTGATGGACACTTCCTTTAGTTTCTAAGTTCTCACCACCTGTGGCTTGTAGTAAAGATCTGTGTTCAGATTCTTCCAGGCTTGGTTCCTGAATTGTAATGGGAGGTTTGGGAAATTAGTAAAACTCCAAATTGATGGCTACAAATCTTAAAATTAGCTTTGAGAAATCAGTTTCCTGAGCAAGGTACAAGCAGTACATTGCCTTTCTGTAAGTTTTTGTTCTAATTACTTAATGTTAATGGTGAACAATGAGGATAGGCAGGGATACAGAGGGTCAGTTTGGCAACCAAGACATTGCTTTGTATGTTTTCAGTCTTTACAGGGATAGAACAAAAAAAGATGTATGTGAAGTGTGGAAACTATAAAGTATGTGTTGGTCATCTCACATAACATGTTATATACAAGTCTGGGCAAAGACTAGTCATGTTTACATTCAAAGACTGGGTATTCTTTACATTCCATCTTAAGTTTAAAGTTAGTTTACTTGAAAAAATAGGTAACATGTCTTAGTTGTTTAAAATCAAAAAATAAGAACTGGTGTGCATTAAGAAATCTCTCATGAAGGTATGGTGATACATGCCTGTAATCCAAGGTACTTGGGGGCTAAGGCAGGAGGAGCTAGAGTTTGCAACCAGGCTGGGCAACTTAGGGAGACCCTGTCTCTAAATAAATTTTTAAAAAGAAAGAAAATATTCGTTTACTTTTCCTCTCTTTTACCAACTTCTCAGTTCTCTCCCATCAGAGGCATTTTATCAGTTTGTTGTGCATTTTTCCAGAGATATTGTGTGACTAAACCTATACACATATTGTATACACACACACACACACACACACACACATACACATACATGATAGTATATGAATAACTTTGCCAATCCTCAGATGTCACTACATAAACATCTTTCTTTTACAGCTGAATGGTAATTTATTGCAAGACTGTGTCCTAATTATTAATGAGTGTCTTATTTGTGGATATTTAGAGATTTCCCCCATTTTTTCTGTTATAAATAATGCTTCAATAATTAACTTTATACATATGTCATTTTTCCTTTTATTCATTTTCTCTTTTTATCTCCCCAATTTTAGTTGGTTAAATTATATTTCTTCTTGTTTACTTTATAATATTCAATATATTTATATCTCTATTGGCATATTTGTTTGCTTTCAATAGTATCTTTTGATCCCAATTATTAAGAATAAGAAAATAAACATATGGACATTACCTCCCACCTTCATTTTCTTTTATATTCCAATTGTTGTTAGTTATATTAATTCTACTCCATCTGGATTTATCACCCTTATATTTGTTCTGTAACTATAATCACTATATTTGTTTTTGTTTTAGTCCTGAATTTACATAGATTTGACACTAATTGCTATACTTTTCCTGTAGATCCTTTCTTCTCTGTAATCCTGCCATTTTTGCCTTCATCTCTGTGATTGTTAAATTTATTTTTCCACATTCTCCTTGGGACCTGACAGCCCACATTTCATCTTATTCTTATCTTGCCATCTCTTTCATGAGGTCTTGCTTAGTTGTTTCATTAAAGCTTTCAAATTCATTTGAAGTATTTGATGACATTTTCAATCTACTTTATGGTAGCATTTTTCAGATGAGTTTACTTCATCTGCTGTATTGCTTGTGTTTATTTCATACCAGGTACATTTTTTATCCACTGCTTTATAGGGATATCTGGGTTTTTTTGAACCAGTTATTTGCAGAAATTTCATCTAGGACAAGGATCAAGAGTTATCTTAATGATACCAAGGATTTTCAAGAGGTAGTTGCAGGGCTGTTGAAAGTGTTGATTTTCCTCTTCCCTGCTACTAAGCAAGAGTCATTTCCAGAGCTCTGAAGGGGACAGACTACTTCCTGCAAATATGTCCTGTCTTTGTGATTTCTTCTTTAGCTCAATGTCTTTCTGCTTATTATAACCCAATAGGGTTCATGGAGGTTCCCGTTGTCAACATTGTACTTGCTTCTTATCTTTAAGAAATGCACAAACAGGGGCTGGGTTCAGTGGCACATGCCTGTAATCCTAGCAGCTCAGGAGGCTGAGGTAGGAGGATGTTGAGTTCAAAGCCAGCCTCAGCAATTTAGCAAGGCCCTAAGCAACTCAGTGAGACCATGTCTCTAAATAAAATGCAAAAAAGGGCTCAGTGGTTAAGTGCCCCTGAGTTTAATACCTATTACCAACAAAACAAAACAAAACAAAAATAAAAATCCACAAACAGCTTCTTCCTTTTCTGGCATTTGCTATTTTCTAGTAGCTGACTGAGAATGCAGCTAGAGTTTCTTGGAAATAAACTGAACAACTCATTGAGAATAAAACCAATTTACAAACACACAGAGATTCTCTCTGTGAAAGAGTCAGAGCTCTTAGTATACTAAGAGCCTTGGTTTGGACAAATCCTGTAGTCAGTCCCAGAAATGCAACCATCTCTACTTTCACTGCCAGCCTTCCTGAACTTGTCATACATCATAATACAGAGAGCAAAGGAACTCACAATAGTTTCTTCTTGTTTGTGAAACTGAGCTCATGCCTACTAAGAGAAAAATGGATGATATCAAATGTGCTTAAATCACACCCCATTGCATCTTTAGTTGAGGTGACTTTCCATTATTAATTTTCATAGCACTTACCGCACTTCATTGTATTTTCTGTTTCCTTTGACTGTATTCCCTGTTAGATGATAATCTCTATGAACACAGGGATGTTGCCTGTTCTGTTTACTATTGAATCTCCATGTATCTGGCAAATAATTAGTGCTCAGCGTCTACTCAATTTGATCATTCAAGTTACAATCTGGTTCTGGACAACAGTTTGTACTTCTCTATCTGTGTTTAAAATAGCTTTAACAATTTTTTATTATTTTTTCAAAGATAAAATTTGTTTTTAGAAATATGTTAATTAGTATTTACAGTATAAACTCAATTTAAAAATGCAGAAGAATGAAAAAGACTGGAATCCTACATATTTAGTATCTTGTTGTTCCTTGGGTTTCTCTTCTCTTTCCAAGAATCTCATTCACTGTCATGACTTCAATTATCACCTATATCTTAATGACTCACAAGTTTATAAAGTTCAAGTCTTGAGTTCAAGATTAAATTATTTGATGCCAAGGTTCCCTCTACTATATTCCCTATTTCAGTGAACACAACCACCATCTATGGCTATACACATGCTAGAACTCCAATTATTTTTGATTCTTCCTTTTTCTTCATCCTACATGGCTAGCCTTTCACAAAGCTCTATTGGTTCCTCCTCATTAATTTTTAATAAGTGTTAATTATCTGAACGATATATATATGACAACAAAACATTTCTTATCAAGTTTATGATGAAAACAATTACCCCTGCTACTTTTCCCTAGACTTGGTACCACTCTACAGTGGAAACTTATAACTTTTCAGATGCAATGGTTCTTAATTATGAGTGATTTTGCCAACCAAGAGGACATTTTTCAGCATCTAGATATATTTTTGGTTGTCACACATGGGGATAAGAGTGCTACTGACCTTCTTGTGGGTAAATCTAAGGGTCCTACAATGTAAACGATAGTTCTTGGTCCCAAATGTTAATGGTTCTGAAGTTGAGTAGCTCTGTTTTTTGATTATCTTAAAAACTCCAAAAATATACTTGTATCTATAATGAACTTCTAATAGGAAATAGGATACTTTAGCTCATTTATATTATCTTTCTCCCTCCCCTTCTTCTATTCTCAGTGTTTATTGTGTTATTATTATTTTAGTTTAACCATACAGTCCACAAGTATTTCTTGAGCACCTTTGTGGATGTGGAAGTATTCAAATTATTTGGAATTCAATAGTGAGCAAGACAGAGATAACTTTTACTATGTTTGCTTTCTTTTGAAGGAAGTGGAAATTGAAAATTAATTAAAATAAATAAGGTAACTACATTTAACTTTTTCAATTTTTTTCTTTGTAGATGGGCACAATACCTTTATATAATTAATTAATTAATTTTTATATGTGCTGAGAATGAAATCCAGTGCCTCATGGGTGCTAGGCAAGTGCTCTATCACTGAGCTACATTTACCTTTAAATTATATATATATATATATATATATATATATATATATATATATATATAATTTATTTTTATTTCATAAGTTTCCACTAGTATTTATTAAATTTGTACTTTGTAAAATAAATGTAAAGTCCCTGCTATTCTTCATTCTGCCTTTTATCATCTTCTGTATTCCATATTTTGTCAGCTAAATTTTTATTAAGTCTATATCTATTTGAAATCTTATCCCCAGAGGTGATCTGTGAATTGTTCTTTAAAACCATAAAAGATGGGTTTGGGGGCTGGGGTTGTGGCTCAGTGGTAGAACGCTCATCTCGCATGTGCGGTTCGATCCTCAGCACCACATAAAAATAAATAAACGAAACAGAGGTATTGTGTCCAACTACAACTAAAAAATAAATATTTTTTTAAAAAGATGGGTTCAAGTGCTAAGATACTACATGGCTCAGCAATGAGTGGCATTTGTATAGTCACAATTATCTAAATACAGTTCATGATTATCAATGTCTTCAGTTGAAACAGAAGACTTTAATAGAAGAATTGGTTGTTATATATCAGAATGTAAAAGAAAACTGACACTTAGGTGCATGCAGATGGTTATATGAAGCAAAAAGCTCAATTAATTCTATTAGAGGGCCAAACTCCCCTTTATTTTAAAACCTCATGTGGGTATCCCTTCAACAGTAATAACACCTGATTAGTTCTCAATCCCTCAAAAATGTTCACAAGTTCAATCTAGGCCTTTCTTGAGTTGTGGGAAGGTTGCCTTTATATCCCTTTGATCACTTCATGGTATATTTATCCACTGTCTTCTGGTGTGGTAGTTAGGGGCAAGGTATAAACCAACCATATCAGGTTATGAATGCATCTTATCCTAGGAATATTTATCTGCATCCCTCTTAGTAACTTGGGAGCTAGTTCAAATCAGTACCATCTCATGTTGCACAGTCAGATCCTAGGGACACTTGGGGTTAGTTTCTAATTTAATCCATCCTACTATAGTTGTTTAGAAATGTTCTAGGATCCAAGGTCAAGCCCCTTTGTGTCACTAGAGGGAGATTATTTTCATATTTAGAATTCAATAGATTCTTTTCCTTTCCATTGAATCAAATGCTGAACTGATGCTGTATCTTAACCAGTTGTACTTTTGGAGCAAGGGCACAATTTTCTTTTGTATATATGTGGACCATTATTTCATAAAAAATAAATTTCAAAAGTCAGTAGCATTAAATAGCCATTTTAATTTTTTTTATTTTGTGTATCAGTGATTTGTACTAGTTTACCTAGTTGGTTCTTCAATTAGTCTTGTCTGAGTTCACTTATATGAGTATAGTCAGCTGACAGTTCACCTGAGGGCTGGTTTTCCTGAAGCTAGGATTGCCATATCTTACATGATATAGCTTCATATCTAGTATGATGTGCCATATCTAACATTTGTTGCTGTGACAAAAATACCTGAGGAAAACAATTTAAAGGAGGAACCGTTCATTTTGGCTCATAGTTTCATATTGCTTTTGGTCCTGTGGCAAGGCATAACATCATAGAGGAGAGCATGTTGTAGAGCAAAGCTAGTTACCTCATGGTGGTCAAGAGAGAGAGAGAGAGAGAAGAGGGCAGGGCAGGGGAGGGGAGGGGAGGAGAGAAGAGAGGAGAGAAGAGAGAAGAAAGAAGAGAGGAGAAAGGGACCAGGATCTGAATATCCCCTTCAAGAGAAAGATCTCAGTTGTCCTCATTTCTTTCCACTAGACCCTACCTCCTAAGTTTTCAACAGCTTCTTATAGCACCATCAGCTGGGGACCAAGCCTTTAACACAAGAGCCTATGAGGACACTTAAGATCTAACCATAACAACTAGCAAGTAAAAATATAGGGTACTCAGTTAAATTTGAATTCCATATGCACAATTAATATTTTAAGTATATTTGGAACATAAACTAAAAATATGATGTTCAACTGAAATTCAAATTTAACTGTGAGACCTATATTTTATCTGGCAACTTTTTCTAAGGGTTCTCAATTGGAAAAGTTTGTCTCATTCTGCATGGTCCCATCCTCTATAGAATTGGCCTAGGCAGCTCCACACATGATGGTTTCCAAGCTGGAAGAATGCAAGCCTTGCTGTTTGAGCCTCTTCCTGGACCAAGTTTGCTAACGTTTAAACTACTTAGAGCCAATTATATTGCCAGGCCCAAGTTCATGTGGGATGGGATCACACAATGCTGTAGATACCAGAAGGCATGAAGGCATGATTCATTGGGAATCATTACTGTAAAGGTTTCTTTCTTTTTTTTTAAGAGAAAGAGAGAGAGAGAGAGAGAGAGAGAGAGAGAGAGAGAGAGAGAGAGAGAGAGAATTTTTAAATATTTATTTATTTATTTTTAGTTTTCAGTGGACACAACATCTTTATTTTTATGTAGTACCAAGGATCGAACCCAGCACCCCGCGCATGCCAGGCAAGAGGGCTGCTTCTTGAGCCACATCCCCAACTGTAACGTTATCTTAAGAGATTTATCTAATTGGTTTTCTTTCTCCCTAATTTTCCTTTATCATATCCTCCACTTTTCTAATCTCTCAATAATTTTCTAATGTCTCAATTCATTTTACCAGGTACCCTGTTATTCATGAGTTCACATGCTACCCTAAATCTTTTCTCATCTTGCTCCACTTTGGTCTGGTTAAACCTTGGTATTTGGCTGTCATATTAAAAAAAAAAAGCCAAAGGTTGAATATTTTCACTGATATGTGGAAGCTACCCACAATAATGGAGAAGAGGGGAAGAATAGCTATTCAGTAGATTATACAAAGGGAAATAAAGGGAAGGAAGGGGGACAGGAAAGGAAAGAAAGTGGAATGAATGTGCAATTTTTCTGTGTACTTGTAGAAATACACCATAGTGAATACTACCATCATGCACATCCATAAGAATAGGGTCCTACCTAGAAATAAAATATATTCCATGGTTGTACAATTATATCAAACTGAATTCTATTGTTGAGTATAATGAAAAAGAACCAATAAAAATGTTAAAAAGAAAAAAAAATAACCTTAACTGCTTTCTCAAGTTGGGATCACTATTTCCTACGGTCCATATTTACTTTAGACTTATTACCTCATTTTCTTGGAGTACATGTTTAAGAACTTTCTAAAAGAAGGACTGCCAGAAGTAAAATTTCTTAATACTTTTTTTCAGTTTAAAAACTTCCTTACTTTTTTTTTCTTTTTTTATTGGTTGTTCAAAACATTACAAAGCTCTTGACATATCATATTTCATACATTTGATTCAAGTGGGTTATGAACTCCCATTTTTACCCCAAATACAGATTGCAGAATCACATCGGTTACACATCCACATTTTTACATAATGCCCTATTAGTAACTGTTGTATTCTGCTACCTTTCTGAATACTTTCAGTCCTGAAAACCTCTTTTGTTTTTATGGTGCTGGGGATTGGCCTGGGGCTTTTTGAGTGCTAAGAAGTGCTTAAATAACATCTTTATTGACAAAACAAACAAGCTTGATAGTGTATTTGGGCATAGAGTTGGGGCATATTCTGTAAGGATGTAAAGACATTTTAAATATGTGGACATTTAGAATCATGTATTATGAATAGCAAGTCTGATGCCAATCTGATTGGTAGATTACCTTTCCTCTACCCAGAGAAGCTATTGGGATTTCCTTGCATTTCTTACTGTTATAAAAATTTTGAGGATATGTTTAGGTGAAAGTACTTTGTATTGATTGTATCAGGCACACAATACACCTTTCTTTTAATGAATTTAAATTACTTATATTGTAGCAGTCACATTTGCTTCATCCCCTCCAAGAGGCAATTGGTATTTCAAAATTGATGCATTCTTTGGTGAGCATTTAAAAATTATATATATATACACATACATTCACACAAATATACATTATATATATAAACACATATATATACATATACAGATAAACTAAATAATATATAGTACCATCTCAGATATTATAATTATATAAATAGCATTTTACAATATCTTTCTGCAAACTGATACTTCACTCAGTGTTAGGTTTCTAAGAATAATCTAGATTGATACATACAGGTCTATTTCACTCATTTTTACTGCTTTATAAATTTGATTATATAAATATGACATATTATTTATTCAGAAACCTGCAGCAGACATCAACCTTACACTAAAACATAGACTATTAAAATCAGAAACAGGAGAAATATGCACTGCATCATCAGTATTGCTGTTCTGGAGGACCTTGACAGTGCAGAGAGATAAGTAAAAGAAATGAACTACGAACTACCGAATAGCTGGAGGAGATAATACTGTCATAATTTGTAAACTATGTTAGTCTACTAGAGAAGTCAGAAAAAAAGAAAAATAATAAAATTAATAAGCGAGTTCACAAAAAGAGCCTGACAGCAGACTGGCAATGCTATATCAATAACATTTCTACATACGAATAAAAACTATTTCTTAGTAAATTTATTTTTGAATGGGAAATGCATTCATAAGTACAATACTCAAAAGAAAATAAGACAAAAATAGTGTCCTATTGATCTTGTCCTTCACTTACTCAATATACTTGCCAAGAGGAAAAAAAAAAAACAAAACTCATCATGCTGGAAATATTCAAAACTACATAAGAAAATGCAAAATCACATATACTAATGAATGATATTATAGCATACAAAATACTTATAATTGGATGCAGAACACTATTCAGGAACTTGGTTTTGTCTTGCACACATTCTGTGATTTGGGAGAAAAAAAAGAGTGCTCAGATTCAGATGGTGCTAAATTCGCAGGGATTCCCAAGCTTTCTGTGGGTATCTTAGAAGGTATCTGAGAAGGTATCTGAGAAGGTATCTGAAGCTGATGGCTTCTCACAGGCAGCCACAGGCCCCCCCATACCAACACACACACACCAACCTCCCCGGGGCCACCCAGGGAGACGAGGCTCCCCAAGTCCATTAGGAGTTCCTGGGAGAAAGAGCTGTGCCTCAAGAGAGACTTCAGTGCCTGGAAGGCACAGAGGAGTTGCTGGGCTGGGTGCATGAGGGTGCCACAATGTGCTACACGGTGGCCCAGGAATGGAGTGCTCAACCAGTGGTGCTGGATAACTAGTGGTTATCCATCGGGGAAAAGAAGGCAAATCACTTCATTATTGCAGACCTTGCCCAAAAGGAAATGCCCAGCAGACAGACCCATGAAGCAAAACTTGAAATGGCAGGTATGAAAGCACTGGGGGGCTATAAAGGAGACCCTTTTAGTAATCAGGGAGTGTGTGGGGGTGGCATCCTAAGCTGCCCACAAAGACAGAGGCAGTCAGTGTAAATGAACGTCCTGGGTGAAAAGGAGGCCATGAGCAAAGCGAGGAGGGGAGTGGCAGACTGTGAGAAGATGCATGCATTACATCTTTTTCCACTTTTTCCACCAGGCAGGGGCGGGGCTCTGGAACTTCTGCAGGGGTGTGCTGGGCTCTGGGGCAGGGCCCTGCTGCGGTCCAGGCCTTATCAGTGAATTCTAGAAGGCGGGCAGGAGCAAATCCTGCCCACAGCTGCCCACCTGTTAGCCCAGCCTCGTGATGCTAAGGCACAGGGGTTGACTTGGTGTGTGATGAGTGTGCTGGTGCACGTGTGCCACTTAAAAGTGGGGTGGAAACTGCTTTGAGAGTGACACATAGGGCCCAGTGGGAATGCAGGACTTGGCACTGGATGGGCCTAGGGGAAGCTGGATGTCTGCAACGTTGCATGCACTTTCAGGAGTGTGGGAGTGAGGGTCTTCAAACCACAGGATCCCCAGGAGAGGGGGAAGCACAGGTGATAGGTAGCGTGGAAGCCAGTGGCTTCGGGGCACCCGATGTAAAGGTCCTAATGAGATGAATAAGAAGCAAAACCAGGGCCCCTTCTGGAGCTGGAAGGCAGTCTGAGGTGGCAGTTGCAATATTTATAGAAGAGACAACTCAGGCTGGGGCGGCACCTTCCTGACAGGGCACCTCCTTCATAGTACCTGGCAAGCCCAGCATGGATGAGCCTGCCCAGTGTTTGCCACAGGAAAGCCCAGAAACAGTGTCCTGTCGTTGAAGCAGACAGGTGAGTTTTGTGATTGGTGGCTCAGGGCTGTTTTAATTGTGCTTATACCTATGGGGTGGGGGCGCTGGTGCTCTGGCCACAGTTGAAAGCCCCCCTCTCAGTGTCTCGATCCAGCCCTGGGTGGCAGGCATGCTCCCCACTCCCCTCCACCGGCCTCCCTGAGGAGACAGAACCCACATGGAACTGGGATCCTACCTGGCATCCCTATAAACTGCCAAGGGATGAGGGAAGTTCAGAGTGCTGCACCTGCAGACACAGGGAGTGTTTGGGGGAGGGCAGTGCCAGTAAATGGACAAGGAAGGTTTTGCCTTGGGCCGAGGCCTCACGTGGAGGCACTTGGATGCCTGCAGGCTTCCCTGTGAAAGAGCTGCTCAGGAGATGGGCAGGAAGCCTCCGAGGCCCTCTCTGAGTTTGGAGTCAGCTACAGCCTTGAAGCCTCCAGTGCCCAGAAGATGGGGGACAACTATGCACAAACGGGCATCTGGGATGTGGTAGCATGCAGAGGAGTGGGGAGGCACGTGCTAATTTGAGGCAGAATCTAGGAGCAAGTAGAGGCGGAGCAAGGAGGTGTCACTGAAGGCAGCACTGGTAGGGCAGGCTGGACTGAGAAAAGAGCATGAAGGCTGCAGGGAAATCCTCCTTGTCAAATGGACGCCCCGGCCTACCTGTGGCTCACCTGGGAGGAATGGGTGGTCCTGTCAGCTGCTGTTGGGAGATAAGACAGGGCCCCAGGGTTAGCCAAGGAGGCCTGCGGTCAGGGGTGGGGATGAGCCTCCATGGGGGTGTGGTGTGGCAGCGCCCACAGGTCTCTTGCTGGCCATCCCAGGTGCAGGATGAGGAGATGCAGCATCCCCATTCCCAGTTGGAGGGCTTCCCAGAGTTGGTAGGCAGAACCGGAAGGTGCCCGAGTCAGCATAGAGTTTGGGGCACACGGTGCAAGCAGCAAAGTTCTAACCCACCTGGAACCCAACCAAACTCTGGTGGAAAGGAAAAGAAAAAATGAAAAGGAAACAAAGTTCTGTGTGGAGGACAGCAGGCAGAAGGCAGAACACCCTGCAGGCAGGCAGGCCACTGCTGTCCAGGGCACGGTGACCCACGGCAGCATCTCAGAGACACCTTCCGGGAGAGGGCACAGGGCACAGAAACAGCACCATCCAAGGGAAATCCTGGCTTCGGAGGAAGGCCACTGGCGCGCACATCACACACCCACAGAGAATGTGACTTTGGCGACAGGGGCTGAGGATTCCTGGGAGGGGCCTGGATATGTTGGGGACAGTGTGGCAGAATGAGTTGGCCAGCCCTTTGGGCCCACGGTTCCGCACGCACGGAGGGGCACTTCCTTTCCTCACAGGGGTGCAGGGACCTTGGAGGGATGGTATGCAGGTGTGTCCAGATGGATGGATAGGCCGAGGCTGGTTGCACCAAGCACCCTTCACATTTTCCCTACCACCCCCACAGGGAGTTCCTGGAGGGCTCCCCTATTCCCTTCCTGGGTCCCACCCGACATACAAGGGGAGCCATGGAGGAGAGGAGTTTCACCCAAATGAAGCAGTAGACAACCCTCTCACCCTGCCAGGAAGCAGTGCTTGGGTTCCCAAGACAGGGAGGAGGGCTGGAAGCAGGTCTGACAGCAGCTTTGCAGGGGAAAGAGAGGTCAAGTAGGCCCTGGGCAAGTGGCAATCTCTACTGTGATAATTATGCACTGGATGTGCATGGATGCGTGACTGGGAGCCTCCCCCACTGCCCCCACCACCATCCCCACCATCGACCACCACCATAAGCAATGCACAAACACCAAGGACACTGACCTTCCTCTCTAGGCTGGCAGTCAAGGAATCACCATCACCTTTATTGCGGGATTCCTCTGCATCGGGCACCCCTGTGTCCTGCTTGGAGAGTGCTGTCTTTCCCAGTTCACTCAACATTCCATCAGCATTCCCCCAGCCTCCCTGTGCCCCACCTGTCGACCCTGCCCCCATCTCCCTTCTTGGAGCTTCTGCTGAGCACAGCCGCCCCTTTCTGCCCCTGTCTCCTATGAGCACTGACAAGTGTGCATCTGTCAGAGAGCGGCCCCCACCCCCGGTCAGCTGGCGTTTATTGTGCATGCAGGCTTTTCTCTTGGTGCAGACTGCAGGCTCAAGGACAAGGACCATGTCTCTCTCTTTTTGCCAATCAAAGCACACAAGTTTATTGATGATACACACAGATGCAGACTTGGGCGGAGGAAGTTAAGTCAGTACAATGGATACATGGGGAGTGCACTTTGTGGATGAACAGGTTCGCCATCCGTGGGCTGGTGTCGAAGAAAGAGAAAAGGAAAATACTTCAACGTAGGCAGCGGCAGATGCATTTTCAGCATGAGCTCCCAGATGGGCCTGGCCTCTGCAAAGCGGTCCCTCTCGGGCAGGGAGACCATCACAGGCAAGCGAGCACTGGTGGTACTCTAGTTTGATGTCCCTTATCTGCAGCAGGCGAGCCACAGTGATCCCTTTACTGCATCAAGAGGGCTGCAAGGGAGTAATTTACAATGCACAATGCCTGCAGACTGCAAAATCAAGGAATCACCCAAAGCTCTGCGGGGGAGCCCTGCCTGGCCAAAAAGAGTGTGGTCTTCAGTCTAGCTTCTGGAACGTGCACCCAGCCCCAGTGACCCCCGGTGATGGGGTGACTGCCTAAGGCTGGATCCTCAGTAGCACCCACTGCAGATTCTTTGACATCTGCAAACCTAGCAGGGTTTGTGTGGAGTCGGTCCCATTCTGTCCCAGAAGGCTATTTAAGGGGTGAGGGTTTCCAGGAGAACCTCTCTGTTTGCACTTCTGATAAAGAGGGACATGAATGAGAGCAGCATCTGGGCACCCAGCAACTCCCCTGCCAAGAGTGGCTTTTCAGACAAACCCATCAGCGGTTCTAAAACCTGAACCTTAGCGCAGCCACTTCTTTCGGGTATCAAAGGAAACTTCAAGTCTGAAACGGACTTGGCAAGCATGTTATTAATAACTGTCATGCTTATTAACAAATTTAATCCGGCCTGCTGCAGAAATGAGTTGCAGCTACGTGGCACAGTCTCCTGACACACTTCATTGATGAACATCTTAATCTGGCCCTGATTTTCAGTACTGGCATTCAAGTTACCTGGGGCACACAAAGCTTCCTCCCTCACAGTGGGGTGGGGGGTGGGGAGTGTGTTTCCACAGATGGAAAGGTTGGCCAAATGACTCCTGATATTGTGGCTAAGTGAAAAAACAGCATCCTTGGGCTCAGCAAACAACTTTTTTCCCTGAATAGAAGGACACTTGGAGAGGTCTATTATACAACTGACACTTTTATTGTGTTCAGTATCACCCCTCCCCATATTATCCTTTTTATTTAAAAAAAAATATTATTCTTATTTATTGGTAAAGTATCCTCTCTGTGAGTCTTTGGATCCTTTTTTAGGTATGATTGAAGTTTACTTCACCCCCTGGTCTTGGCTTTTTTTGCACCCTTAACTCCTGATCAAAGACTGTACTTGTCCTCTCCCTGGTCTGAAATGACCCACTCCTCGGGTCTTTTCTTACTGGATTCCATCTTCTTGTGTTTAGTGGGAAAGTAACTATAGAGATTTCTAGAGCCAACTTTTACACGTTTTCTGTAATTCATAATTTGTAGACATAATACATCTAGAACAAGGCACAATTGGGTCTTATTCTAGAAAATTTATCTAGTGGTGATGTTCTAGGAATCATATTGTTACCACCGCCCCCCCCCGCCAGTCACAAGCTTTATATTGCCATCCCATATAGCTTTAGATTCTTGTTAATATACATGGAGCTTTGATATGAAAGGACATATCAGAAATACATGTCAACACACACGATACGGGGTTATATGTATCTCTATTTCTTGAGTTAGAATCTTAATTTTCAAATGTTTCTCCTCTGATATTTACCTCCTTTTAGCTCATTTCTGCAGTTCCCCTGAGGTACAGTACATGCCTCTTTCCAGCACCAAAATTAAAAAGAGTAGAATAAAGCCAGGGAGAAGGAGAAGCTGAGTTACCTCTGGACCCTGTATTCTGACTCTGACACCCCACATTCACCCCTTATCTTCAGGCATATGGCACTATATGGAGGAATTTTCTCCCTCCCCTTCCTGTATTTTTGTGTATAGGTAGACAGACAATAGAGAATGGGGATTTTAGATGCTCTGGTACATAAGACTCAGGCGCAATTTCCCTAAATGGAAGCTTTGAAGTCTACCATTTATGTCTCAAGCTCAGCATCTACCTTGTCCTTCTGGTACTTTGTCATCTTGTCCCTCTACAAATGCCTATTTTTTTTTTTTTTGCTCTACCTTACCGTATCCCCATTTCTGCTTTATAAATATTGACCCTGCTTACTCAGAGCCAAAAGATGTAATTACAGGATTTATGAATACAGCAGAAGAGTAAGTTTTGGTTTAGCACTTGCATCTACCACCGTCTGTGACAGGTTCAAGCCTGATATTTCCTTAAATTAACACAAGTTTCTTCAGTGTGTACCAAATATCCTGTCATTGGCTTCCTCTTCTTTTCTATTGGGTTTTGCTGCCCTCTACAGACAGACAGGCAAAACAACCTCTTTCAGTAGGTTAATGAACTTTTAATGTGGAGTGGTAGGCCAGTATTCTTTTACTGTCTGGATGTTTTCCATCTCTCATTCATGGATCCCCAATAACATCTCTCTTCCTGGTCCTATGTATCCTTTAGAGAACTGAAATGAGCCAGTAGATTGGGCAGGCCTGTAGGAGAAGCTGATTCTATATAATCTTGATCCTGTCTTTCCAGGTGATCTTCATTCTTACAACACCAACTTGCACTTCTTAACCAGAACAGAATTTTCTTCATGCACCTATTAACAGGGAGCTGATTGCAGAATCAAAAAAATACTTCACCTCTCAAGTGTTCTTGATTACTTGAGACATATGTCACCAACATCACCAATGAGTCATGGTCCCCAAAATCCCCTCCTACCAACAGTAATGCAAAAATGTACCTGCCATTTTCTCTTGCCCCCAACATAACAGAATGCCACTCATTTATTTATTTGTCAATGCTAGAAGCCAAAAGAAAGTGCATTTACATTTGGTTATATTTTACCTTTGTCTGATTTCCAGGGAGAAAATATACCTTCTTTGGAGTACCTGTCTATTTCTATTTCTTTGTCTTCTCTTAGAATACAGGACAGCAGCACATCTCCTTACTTTCCCTACCCTCAGCCACTAATATGCATCATTCTGCTTGGACCCCACAAAAAAAAGTGAGATAGAGATATTTTAAATATTTATTTCTTATCTCTGTTGATTTTTCTTGAAAATACAGGCTTGTTAATAAGGTTTGTTTATGCTTTTAAGTATATAGGGAGTTTTCTGAAGTGATGTTTGCTAAAATGCCACTGCAGGTTGTTTTGTAGAGTAAGATTTAAGGCAAAACACATTGTAGTTACAATATCAAATGTTAAGGTACCTAAACAGTGGGACATGATGAACACAGCTGTATCTTGGATAAGATTCCCCCCCCATAAAGTAGCGTTTATCTTGCAGAAATCACTGCATTTCAGTTTTCAAACGCTAATTTTGTTTTCAGAGAAAAAACATACATAATTTATGACCTAATACCTAACAGAAATGCATGCATATGTTCACCAAAAGACTTTTAAAAGAATGTTCATAGCAGCACTGTTCATAATAGCTGTAAACTGGGAGCAACCTAAATATCCATCAGCAGTAGGATAGAAAAATACAATACAATATGTTCATAAGTGATAGTTATATTCACAAATGACAGTAAGTACTATATGGAGCAGTAGGGGTTAATCTCAGATAATGTTAGCAACAAAAGCACAAAACAATATTATGATGTGATTCTGTTTATCTAAAAGCTAAAAGACCCACAAAACTAAACATGTTGTTAGAGGTTCAAATACTGATTCATTTTCAACAAGGGCATCATGAATGTGCAATGGGGAAAGCAAAGTCTCTTCAACAAAAGGTGTTAGAAAACTAGATAGCCAAAGCAAAACAATGAAATTGTACATTTATCTTGTACAAGAAATAAAAATCATCTCAAATTCATTAAAGAAAACTCTAGCTGGGCATGGTGGCACACTTCTGTAATCCCAGCCACTTGGGAGGTGAAGGCAGAATCACAATCCAAAGCCAGCCTCAGCAACTTAGTGAGGCCCTAAGCAACTTAGCAAAACCTTGCCTCAAAGTAATTTTTTTAAAAAAGGTCCAGGATGTAGTTCAGTGATAAGTGCTCCTGGGCTCAATCTACAGTACCAAAAAAATAACAACTTCTTTAAAAAAGAAAAGTCTAAAATATCTAGAAGGAAAAATATAGGAAAAGCTTCATGACATTTGGCTTGGCAATAATATCTTGGATATGAGACCAAAAGCATGAAGAAAAAAAAGAAAAATTAGAAAAGTGGGACTATATAATACTAAAAAGTTTCTGCACAACATCATAATTGAATTAGAGCAAACAAGTATATATACAATGCTCCACCCAACAACAATAGAATACATAATCTTTTCTATTGTGGAATATTCTTCAAAATAAGCCATATGTTAGGATAAAACAAGTCTAAAAATTGAAAATATTGAAACCATACAAAGGATTTTCTTTGACTACAATGGAGTGGAATGAAACTAAAAATCAATAACAGAAGAAAGTGGAGAATTCACAAATCTGTGAAAAGTAAACAACATACTCTTAAATAACTAATGGGTTAAAAAACATTAAAAGTGAAATTTAACAAGTATTTTAACATGAATGAAACTAAAAACACAATACAACAAAATTTGAGAGATGGCAAAAGCATAGATGAAGGGAAATTTATAGCAGTAAGTGTCTACATTAAGAAAAATATAACAAATTAACAATCTAATTTTACATATTAAGGAATTATAAAGAAAAAAGAAACTAAAACCAAAGGTAACAGAAAAAAAAATAAGTTAGAAAATTACAGTGGAGTTCAATAATAGAATGGTGAAACAATAGACAGAATCAATGAAACTAGAAGTTGGTTCTTTTAGAAAAAATAAAATTGACAAAACTTTTGGTAGACTGACAGAAAGATAAGACACAAATATTACTAATAAAAAATAAATCTGAGGACATTATTGTAAATATTATATAAATAAAAAAGAAGTATAAGAGAATGTTTACAGCAATTATATACCAAAAATTTAGATAACCTAGGTGAAATAAAAAAATGCCCCAAAACACACAAATCACCAATAAGAATTTTTTAGTGACTCAAGACATAGAAAAAATCTCACATAAACTAACAAACCACATCTATTAATGTTTTATATTTTAAAAAAAGAAAAAAGAAAAAAAACTCCTTTCTGTAGATAATAAACCATAACAAGTAAGCTGTTAAATCAGTGATTATATTTTTTATAAACAACCACCCTAGCAGATGTCACCGAGATGGTAGAATAGGATTTCCCAACTTTTATACTCCCACCACCATCTCTGTCCACAGAAACATTCACTTGAACTATCCACATGTGAAAATAACTCCATAGGAGCTAAGGAAAACAGGTGAAGAATGAAAGCACCTGGGTGTAGTACAGAAATAAGAAAAGACTCTTTGAAGAGAGTAGGCAGGATATTTTTACATTATCCACATCACCCCTTCTCCAAACCTAGGACACACAGCATGAAGAGAGACACCCTCTGCTGGTGGGGGAAGGAAAGAGAAGTAAGCACTAGACATTGTCTTGGACCCCACACTAGGCCCATTCCAGTAAAACTCAGTACCAGGCAGGCCAACATACTCTGGTCTTCAAGCCCACCCAGAAGACTCAGTCTCTAGGCCTGCTCCACCACCAGGCTATCCCCAGCAGCTCCAGGCTCCGGACTGGCTCTAGTACCTGGCCTCTGCAAAGCTAGTCATAAAGCCAGCCCTGTGACTCCAGGATCCAAAGCCTGGTCAAATCACACAGGCTCAGACTTCAGGCCTACACCAGCACCAGGTTGGCACACCTGGCCACAGGCACTAATGGACACAGTTTCCAGGTTTGCCCAGTACCAGGCCAGTCCCTATAACCACATCCATTTGGACCCTGGTTCCAAGGCTTGACCTGGAAGTCTGAGACTTCCAAGACCACCCTGAAGTTCCAGGCTCCAGGCCAGCCCTCATGGATCCAGGACTCAGGGGTGCCCCTGTAGAATCTGGCTCCAGTTCCACCCCAGGACCAGGTCAGCTGCTATGAACACAAACTTCAGGTTGGTTTGCACAGATATAGGCCTGTATCTGAACATACTAATAATGAGTATTAAGATATTAAATTAGTAGTAAAAAGTCTCCAAAGAAATGCCCAGAACCTGACAGTTTCACTGCTGAATTCTTCCAAACATTTGAAGAACTAATGTCCATCTTTCTCAAACTCTCAATAAATTGAAAAACAGGATACTTCCAAATTCATTTTAGAAGACCAGCATGACCCTCATCCAAAGCCATACTATAAGAAAAGAAAACTACAGGCAACATCCCTGTTGAACATAGTTGCAAAATCCTAAACAAAATACTAGCAAGCTAAATTCAATGCATCTAAAAAGATCATTCAAATTATCAAGTGAGATTTTTCCCCAAGTATGTAAAGATGGTTCAGCATATACAAATCAATCAAAGTAATATACAACATTAACAGAATGAAGAAGCTATATGCAGTGGTGCATGCTATAATCTCAGATACCTGGGAGGCTGAAACAGTGAGATCTCAAGTTGAGGCCAGCCTGGGAAAGTTAATGAGACCCAGTCTCAAAAAAATAAAAAGGGATGTGAATATAACTCTGTGGTAGAGTGTCCCTGGGTTCAATCTCCAGGCAAAAAAAAAAAATGAAGAACAGAAACCAAATGATCATCTCAGTAGATACATAAAAAGCATTTGACATTATTCAATTCCCTTTCACTATAAAAACTCAACAAATTATATATAAAATGAATGTAACTCAACACAATAAATGCCATATATGAGCAGTGGTGAAAAGTTGAAAGAATTTCCTCTTAGATCAGGCACAAGACAAGGATATCCATTCACATTACTTCTATTCAACATAGTACTAGAAGTTCCAGCCAGAGCAATTAGGCACAAGGAATCAATAACATGAAACCAATTGGAAAGGAAGGAGTTGAAGTTGTCCCTGTTGGTAGAAGACATGATCTTATCTGTAGAAAACCTTAAATACACCACCAAAATTGTTAAAAGTAATCAATTAAACAATAACAAAAATCAGTAACATTTCTATACATAAACAATGAACTGTTGGAAAAGGAAATCAAAAAAATAATTTCATTTACAATAGCTACCAAAAAATTGTATTTAGCAACACATTTAGCCAAGGAGATAAAGCACTTTTACAACTGAAAACTAAAAACATTCATGAAAGAAATTAAAGAAGACACAAATAAATGGAAAAACACCAGGTGTTCATGGACTAGATGAACTTATAGTTAATAATGTCCAGACTACTCATAGCAATCTACAGATTTGATGCAATATTTATCAAAACCCCAATGTAAAAATTTTTCACAAAATAGAAAAAAAGTCCTAAAATTCATAAGAAGAAATTAAAGACCCCCTAACAGCCAAAGGAATATTAAGCAAAAATATCAAAGGTAGAAGCATCATTGCACAGTTACAATTATCAAAAGCACATTGCATTGGAATAAAAATGAACACATGGAGCAAAGGAATAGAACAAATACTAGAAATAAATTCATGTATATAGGGCTAATTGGTTTTTGACACAGGTACCAAAAACACACAATGGGGAATAGACACACTTTAATAAAATGTGCTGTGGAAACTGGCTATCCATATAAAGAATAAAATTAGACCCTCATCTCACACTATATACAAAAATCAACTCAAGCCAGGTGTGTTGAGCCAGATGTGTTGATGAATACTTGTAATCCTAGCTACTCAAGAGGCTGAGGTAGGAGAACTGAAAGTACAGGGCCAGCCTGGGAAGCTTAAAATAAATAAATAAATGAAAGGGGCTGGGATGGAGCTCAGTGGTAGAGTGTCCCTGGGTTTAATCCCCAACACTGCAGAAAAGATAAACTCAAATGGATTAAAGACTTAAATGTAAAACCTGAAACTATAAAACAATAGGAAGAAAACATAGGGAAAAAGCTCCATAACATTATAACATTGCTCTGGGCAATGACTTTTAAAATATGAGCCCAAAACTTCAGGCAAAAAAGGAGAAAAAAAAGACAAATGGGATTACATCAAACTAAAAATCTTCTGCACAGCAAAAGAAATAATTAATAGATTGAAAATACAAACTATATAGTGGAAGAAAATATTTGACAACCATACATCTGACAAGGGGTTTATTTTTTATTGATTTTTTTAAAAAATAAATGATATTGGAATGCATTACAATTCTTATTACACATATATAGCACCACTTTTCATATCACTGGTTGTATATAAATTATGTTGTCACCAATTCATGTCTTCATACATATACTTTGGATAATGATGACAAGGGGTTTATATTAAAATTATATAAGGAATTCAAACAACTCAGCAGTAAGAAAACAACCTAATTTTTTAAAAAATGGACAAAAGACCTGAATGGACATTTGTCAAAAGACATACAAATGACCAACAGGATACAAAAAAATTCTCAACATCAGTAAGCATCAGAGAAATTCAAATTAAAACTACAATGAAATATCTTCACCACCACACATCTGTTAGAATGGCTTATTGAAAAGACAAAATGTTGGTAAAAATTTAGAGAAAAGGGAATACTTGTACACTGTTACTGGAAATGTAAATCAGTACAACCATTTTGGAAAACAATATGGAGCGTTCTCAAAAAATTAAAAAGAGTGCTATCCCATGATCTAGCAATCCCATTGCTGGGAATATATCCAAATTAAATGAAATCACTATGTTAAAGGGACATCTGTATTCCCATGTTTACTGAAACACTAGTCACCATAGCCAAGATCCATCTAAGTTTCCATCAATAGATGAGTGGATAAAGAAGTATATGCACAGGGCTGGGGTTGTGGCTCAGCAGTAAAGCATTTGCCTGCCACAAGCGAGGCCCTCTGTTCGATCCTCAGCACCACATCAAAATAAGTAAATAAAATAAAGGTATTGTGCCTAACTACAACTAAAAAATAAATATATTTTTAAAGAAGTATACACACAATAGAATACTATTTGGCCCTTAGAAAGAAAGAAATCTTGTTTGCAGCAACATGAATGAATCTGGACAAATTACATTCAGTTAAATAAGCCAAGCACACAATGAAAAAGTACTACATGATCTCACTTATATGTGGAATATTAAAAATATAATCTCATGGAAATTGAAAGGAGAATAGTGTTTATTAGATTCTGGGAAAGTAGGGGGATAGGATGGGGAAAGATTGGTCAATGTATATTAATGTAGTGAGATAGGAGTAAGAAGTCCTAGTGTGCGTTTACACAGAAGGGTTACTGTAGTTAGCAAATGCATACTGTATAATTCAAAAGAAAAAAGGATTCTGTTTCCAATATATAGAAGTGATGAATATTTGAAGAGATAAATATGTTTATCCTGATTGCACAATATGTACATGTATCAAAACATCACATGGTATACCATTAATAAGTGCAAATTTTGTGAGGAGATTTTTTTGTATCCGTTAAAATGATTCATTTTAAACAAATACAATTTTTAAAAATCAGCTATATTCCAATATATCAGCAGCAAACAATATGAAAATGAAATGTTAAATTCTATACCATTAGAATATTGACAAAACCATGAAATCTGACATCTGAAAACTACAAAACACTGTTAAAAGAAATTAAAGGGCTGGGGATGTGGCTCAAGCAGAAACACGCCTGCCTGGCATTCTCGGGGCACTGGGATTGATCCTCAGCACCACATAAAAATAAAAAATAAAGATGTTGTGTCCACCGAAAACTGAAAAATAAATATTTAAAAAATTCTCTCTCTCTCTCTCTCTCTCTCTCTCTCTCTCTCTCTCTCTCTCCAAAAAATAAAGAAAGAAATTAAAGAAGTTCTAAATAAATGAAAGGGCAGACTATGTTATGGACTAGAAAATTCAATATTGTAAATATGTTAATCTCCCCAAATTAACCTACAGATTCAGTGCAATCACTGTGTGTGTGTGTGTGTGCATGTTGTGATTTGTCAAGCTTATTTTCAAAATCTATATGGAAATGCAAAAAGTCAAAAATAACTAAGACAATCTTAGAAAAGAACACAAAGGTAATTTCTATCAGCAAAAAGTTATATTACAAAACTACATTAATTGTGAAACTGTGACAGGGTTTGAGGATATTGGTGCAAAGATAAACAAATAGACCAATGGACAGAAGAATAGGAAGTACAGAAATAGATATATTTGTATGTAGTAACATAATTAATCACAAAATTGACTCTGTAGTATGGTGGAGTAAGAATGGTCTTCTCAAGAAATGATGTTGTGTCAGTCACATATGGGGGAAAATGGGATCTTGACTCCTACTTCACAGCATACACAAAAATGAATTCCAGGTGAAATATAAATCTAAATGCAAAAGACAAAATAATAAATTTTCCAGGATATAGCATATGCAATCTTCATGAAATTAGAGTATGGGACATTTATTTAAAATAATAAAATAAAATGAAAGAAAATATTGATAAATTTATCTTTATCAAAAGAGACCATTGTATAAGTGAAAAATTATGTCATACAACCTTAATATCAAAACTTGATGATGAGGGACTGGGCTTTTGGTTCAGTGGTAGAGTTCTTGCCTCATAGTGTGGGGCACAGGGTTCAATCCTCAACATCACATAAAAAAATAAATAAACAAAATAAAGTTATTGAAAACAACTTGATGATGAAAAAAATCTTGATACCAAAACTGCTCATGTCTTTAAGATTTAATAACATTATTTAGCACATCAATGTCTGTTTTGTCTTTGGTTGCAAGATATAAATGACAATATGAGCTTGGAGAACAGGATTACTTGACATATTTTTTAAATGTTCAAATGTGGGACATAGCTCAGTTGGTAGAGTACTTATCTCTCATGCACAAAGCCCTGAGTTCAATCCCCAGCATCATAAAAAAATGCTCAAGTGCACTGATTAGCATAATCATTGTCATATTTCCTTTGACAAAACATATTATGAATTCTTCAATTACTGACTCCACATTTTTGGTCCAGACCACTTTTTACAAATCATAGACTTTTCACAGCCCAAAGTATATCATATGCTAACCCATGGTGTCTTGGGATTCTTCCTAATGGACTCATAACACAATATGACTATCAAACCTTTCCTAACTCGATTTATGTGCCATCCCAGATCCACTGGATTCCACCTTCAATCCTAAACCCTGATCAACTGCCTTGCTTCCTGGTCAGAAGAAATACCCCCTGTGGTTACAGTTGCAACTTGAGGAATCAAATAACACAGTATTATCTAATAAGGAAAGAGTATTGCAGCTGTAAACTAGCCAGATTAGACCCATAGAAGTAAAATAAAGTTAATATTCTATGGAGTACCAACTGGCTTTTCTTGAGAACTGACAGAGGGCTGGGATATGACTTAGTGGTAGGGTGCTTGCCTAGCTTGTACAAGGCCCTGGGTTCGATTGCCTGAACCACAACAAGAAATAAAAGACAAAAAGAAAGCTGAAAGAAAAAAAAAACGAATGATTTTTAACTCCTTCCATTTTAACTGGTTTTAGATGCAGTAATTTTTACATCCTTACCGAAGATAATCATTTGTGTTTGTATTTTTATTAAAAAGTTATATCCAAATGGATAACTCAACCTGTTGTTTGCTTTTGATATTCCCCTACCTAGTTCCTCTTGACGATTTGTCTTATATAGCCCCCAAAAGTAACACCCAGTAAACATCTGCCCAGGCTCTGTTTTCTAGTTCTGAGCTAGGAAATCACTCAAATGATTAATCTTACAATAAAATGAGCTCGGTAATAAAGGACTTCACCGATATTAACTCAGTACACTGTATCTCAAAAGTAGCAAACATAAAACTTATGTTTATATTCATGAAGAAAAATAATCAAAGAAGGGTAATGAGAATGCATTCTTCACAAAGTATGCAGTCTGAAAAGATGTGTTGAGAACAGATGTCTACTTTGTAATATACATTATTGTATATATACATTATTCTATATAACAGTTAATTTTTAAAGTAAAAACATTGAAATGTGTTAATAAAAATATTGAAGAGAATGTCCTAGAGATTCCTAGTATGATGAAACACCTAGAAGTTATAAAGTAATGATAAATAATATTTGATTACCTGCACTAATTATTTATAAGAAAAAAAACAAAAATAAAACTAAATGAATTAGATATCCATCAGGTACTTCTATTTCGAAGACACCAGCATCTACCTAAGTTGGCTAAGTTCCCTGAGCACTAAGGAAAAAACCTTCTATGACAATTTGGATTCTGATGTAAATGGATCTTAGGGAGGGAATGTTCTAAAAACCAAACACTAAGAATCTGATCTGCTTGATAAATCTATTTCTTACAGAACCATAAATCATCATCAATAAGAAACCCCATTTCACTTGATAGCATGTTATGTCCTCCAGAAGCTTAGAAAGGCTCAATAATTGAGGAGGCTCTGTGCCCAAACAAAGCCCCTCCTGTAACAGCTCCTCTCACTTTTTAAGATGTTAATGGTCAACAGGGTCAGAGAGTGACACTTAGCCCACTCTCAATGAGAAGTGGAATTACATTTGCATAAATCTGTCAGGATAAAGGCATCTCTGCAGTGGGTCTTCCTTCTCTCCCTTCCCCTCTACCTCCTATTCCTCTCCTCAAACACACACATTGCCCCAAGCCCTTAACACAAGGCCTGAGAAGGCCCCAATGCAGAAGGTGAAGCATGGAGGTACACTACTCTGTGAAGTCAATATCCCTTATCCTTCTTATACCACAACCTCAGGCAAAGCACGCCAGGACTCCATAAAAGCCCAGAGACAGCTCTAGGTAAAAGGTAAGGAGAGTCAGAGTTTAAACACAGAAAACCTGCAGCCTGGGATGTGATGTAAACTTAATGCAAAAAGCTAGCAATGAAAATAGTCATTATCACTATTTTAAAAGCCATTCTCAAGGGAAAAAAGCAAAACCAAAGAGAGTCATACATATAAAATTTGCCTGAATCACATCAATTTGCCAAATCTGCACTTGGAATCTCTTTTGAAACAAGGCACGTAAAATATGAACATTCAAAAAAGACAGCCTGTTTCCTGAGCCTTGAAATATTATTATTTGGGTTACAATTTATAACGAACAGAAATACATCCTTGTAAAATTGCCTTCGGACATATTTTGGACTGAAATAGACCCTCGAACTGCTAGATGAGAAGAAACCAAAATAGCAGATATGCAATGAGCTTCCAGTATTGTCTCTAAAGGGGGCGGGGGGGGGGCACTGCCTCCTCCCTGTCCCCATGAGCTGCCACAATCACAGTCACAATTCTAGAACTCTGTCCTTCCCAAAATAATTGAGTGACAACCTCTTAAGTGAAACATTAGGACAACTGGGTGTCCTGCCCCACATCTCTTTCACCCAGCACTTTCCCAAAGAGCAAGTTTCTTAGTCTAGATCATAGTAGGCGTGGGACAGCAAAAGTACATGCAAACCACTGAGAGGGCTACCAAACTAAGACTAGTTCCTTCTCAGTCTCTGTTCTGTTCAACAAGGGTTCCAAAAGTCTTGGCATCCAGTCACACCCAGGGTCACCTTATGAAATGGCAATTATTATTCTCTATTAAATGCCCACTGGCACATGGCATGATGCCATGGAAATTAAGTGGTCACCCCAAAAGACAGAGAAGCACAGAGAGAATACCAACAACTGTCTCCTAGGAGGAGGAAACACAGACAAAACAAGGGAGAGAGAGCAAGGAAGAACGAAAAGGAACATGGAGGGAGAGAAAAGGAGTAGATTGACAAACTCAGGCATGTGCCTGTCACACTGTGGCTTTCTATTCCACGAATTAACCTCCCCTTCACCCCAGTATAAAAGTCATTTGAGATCTCAAGTTCAGGTGAAAGAACATGGAGCCATTATTATTATTTGGTCCTTATCCCAATTACTCATAATACCTGACACATAGGAGCAGCAAGATAAATAGCAATTTTTCTGTTCCTCATCTATTCACAACTCCTGAACTTTGCTCTTTCCTGTATACCTTTGTGTGTGTGTGTGTGTGTGTGTGTGTGTGTGTGTGTGTGTGTAAAGTTATGAACTCAACATAAGAAACTCATCTCCACTGTCACCAAAGAGTGATTATACAGAAGCATTACACAGATATTTGGCTTCATACTAAGTTGTTTTAAAGCAATAAATTGCTCAAGTTTGGAAGGCTACTATCCCTGCTTCTTATTAATCAAGTGATCTCAAAAATTTTACCTCCTTTATTATTATTATTATGACTTTATGGCGTTTGCCAGTAAATGAATGGATCTGGAGATTATCATGCTAAGTGAAATAAGCCAATCCCATAAAACCAAAGGTTGAATGTTCTCTCTGATATGTGGATGTGAACCCACAATAAGTGGGGAGGGGATGAAAGAAGTTCTTTAGATTAGACAAAGGGGAATGAAGGGAAGGAGGGGATAGAAATAGGAAAGACAGTGGAATGAATATAACATAATTTTCCTATTACACATATGAAAATACCTAAGTGAATCCCACCATCCCTATCCACCCACAAGAATAGAGTCCTATTCAGAATAAGATATATTCTATAGTTATATGATTTTATCAAAATGGATTCAACTGATATGTATAACTAAGAAGAACCAATTAAAATAAAATAAAAATGTTTATTTAACAAATAAAAAATTTATCTACCTTCTCCAAGTCTTGTTTCCTCTACAATTAAAATATTTACTTAAAAGATTGCTAAAGGTATTAAGAGGAAGACAAAAACAATGTGAAATGCCAAACAGCACAAATATAGGTACTTCTCATTCCTTTTATTCTATAATATACATGCTATGATAAAAATGCACTGCTTATTAAATCTGAATGCTTTACTATTATTCCAAAAAGGAGAAATGTTCCTCAAGGGCCCATAGCAAGAACTGAAATTATCTTTATTATAATATTACTTAAATATTTACATTCCTAAAACTAGATATAAGTGCCTTTGCTTACAGCTCTCATACAATGTATAAAAGAACCTGACAAATTAAGAATAAACCAAACTGAAAAACCAAAGAAATATGATTTTAACATTAATTCAATGAGACTAATAGTATTGTTTTGGTGACCCTAAATCATAAACTGCAACAAGAATATGATACTGATGACAACACTGACTTTCTGGATATAATCATTCCTTCATTGGGGAGAATCTGATGACCTAGTCTCAACCCTCTGCCAGTTTCCTGACTCAGACAGCTGCCAAACCACTGTAAGTATAAAGTGATATATTACAGAGCAAGTGCATCCTTTCTATATTAAGTACATTCTTTTTTGTCATTGACTAGAAACAGAATTTCATTGATTTTCAGTGTCTTTGAGTATTAAATGAATGATTTTGCAAACTACCAAGAGAGGGAAAGTAAAACTTCCAATTAAACTATGACATAATATTAAAGTGTCAGCAACTGTATGATGCATCATAAATGGTGGTGCACATCTGTAGTCCTGGCTATTGGGTAGGCTGATACAGGAGGAGCATTTGAGGCCAGAAGTTTAGGGCCAGCCCAGGCAACACAGAGAGTCCCTGAATGTAGAAAAAAAGTAAATATTAAATCATGGAAGAAAATGTTCATCTTGTAATGAATACAGTAATTCTCCTTAGCACCAGGATAGTAAACCCAAAATTTGGCTCCTAAGTCATTAAGTAACACTTAAAGATAGAATATATTGGGCTGGGGATGTGGCTCAAGTGGTAGCACGCTCACCTGGCATGCGTGCGGCTCGGGTTCAATTCTCAGCACCACATACAAACAAAGATGTTGTGTCTGCCAATAACTGAAAAATAAATAAAATAAAAATAATAAAATTCTCTCTCTCTTTAAAAAAAAGATAGAATATCTTTATAATGTATTTCTTTAAATTAACAGAGAAATAAAAAGTGAACATTTACAAGACATTAATGGGATTCTTGAGAAACCCAAAAACATGTATATTTATTCACAGAATTCCACCAACCCTATATTGATAAAAATTGACAGACTTTATGTCAAAACCACAATAATGTCACCCAGAAATCAGGAATGTTGTCAAAATTAAAAATATCCCAGCAAGAAACAATTTTCAGTTCTTAGAATGAAACTAATACCCTATCCCTCAGAGGAATAATTTTTTAAATCTATTTATTAAATGACACTCACGTATGGTAGAATAACACCTTAGGAAAAAATGATAAACCAAGACTATCAGTGCTGTCTTTTAACTGAAGGTGTCCACTTCTAGTAACTAACTGATATGTTCCAACACTATTTAGCATGTTGCATATATTCTCACATTTAATTGTATACTATATCATTTGATGTTATATTATCTATGACATACATATATAATTTGAACACATTCCTCCTTTTGGTCTAAATACTTTTCACACGTTGTATGCTTCAAACATATCCATATAAACCCCTCCTATTTTCCCACTTTATCATCCCCTTTATTTCCCACCTAACCCATACCCAAGACTATTACTTCCCATGGATTACACAACAAACTCAATATAGATTACATATAACAAAATACAGTTGAGAAAAACGATTAAAACACTGAATTCATACTTTAGCATTTTAATCATAGATAACCATTCTGATTGGGAATACACTCTCAGAAGGTTTAATGCATATAAAAGTTTTGTTCTTCTAAAAAATGAGATATACTCTGGAAACAGTAAACAGCTTTTCCTCTTAATATTACATGCTTAAATTTTTATGTAATTAAATGCCTATTAACATTTTCAACAGCTACAGAATATTTCAGTGTGTAGGTACACCTTAGTTTGTTTAGCCAAATGTCTATGTTGAGACACTTGGGTCAATTCACTTTTTCACCCTTCAAAACAGATTGAACAATGCTCAGTTTCATCCAAGCCAATAGATGGATGAAATCCTAAGGATAACATTTCACAAGCAGAATTATTCAGTTGAAGGGCAGGCACATCTTGAACACATATCTCTATGGACCTAGCACCTTGTGTGCTCCCAGCAGCACAGTTTGAGAGTTCTCCTCAACCAACACCATGGGGTGGGAGAGAAGTAGGTCTTTTGCTCTGTGGATCCCAATAACACTCTCTATAGTTCCTTAAAGTCCCCACCCCAACCAACTAATAAAAAAAATCTTATGCAAGCACTAAAAATTTTGCATTATTTCTTTGACTACATTTTATTATTATTTCAAGGCAGCAACTCTTTTATCCACTTACATACACACTAGAGTTGGCCAAGAAAAAGAACATGTTCCCAACAAATGCCCATAGAACCATAAAAGAAAACAGGCCTCAGAAATCTCTCTGTTACCCAGCACCTAGTGGCTCAAAGGGTCTCTTGCTTCCATCCTGTCCTTACCATCCCCAGAGACACCACTGAAATGTCTTGCCTTTACCCTCTCATGCTTGGACTATGGTGGTAACTTCCTAACTGGTTTTCCAATCTCCATCACCATTCTGGCCCCACCCCAATTGGCACCCAACCTGCACACAAATCACCATGTGGTTTTCCTGGCATCCTGTCATTCCTCTGGACATGAAAGGCTTTGTTGTCTCCCAGGGTTAGATAGGCTAGTATTTGGAGGTCAAATGGGCTACTTTTTGGACACCCCAGTGTAGCAATCAGAGGTGTTCCGTGGACAGGACTCACCCCAACTCTCAGACCCTCCCCTCACTTGCCTCCCCACATATTGCACTCCAGGCAGGTCAGCCTGCTCCTTGCCTTTCTTCCACCCTCTTCCCTCCTTGAATGCCCTTCTGGCTTTTCTATCTTATCCTTCAAGCCCAGCTTACTTCGAGTGTCCTAGTGTCCCTCTCCTCTGTAAAACCTTCTCTGAGCACTGGTGGATTCAGCAGTTTCTGCTGCCTCTAAGCATTGATGGGGATGCATCTAGCTGTGACTGGATGGCCTAGTTTTGTTAATATATTTTTGTTTCCATATACCTTGTCTCTTCAAACGGATCATAAACTCAAGGAAAATGACAATGTCTTTTTTCTGCTGCTTAAAGCACACAACTTTATTGATAAAACACAAGTTGTAGACTAACAAATGTAAACCAATACAAAAGTGTAACTAATCATGATGTATACTCACTGTATACAGAGTTACAGAGTAAAAAATAATGTAGATATCAAGATCAAATCAATAAGCGCTTTCTTTGTACAAGCTCTAATACTCATCTAGCATCCTCAGAATGGTCCAGTCTAAATCCAGCATCAATCACTGTTGATAATCTGCTGTATTCATTATTCCAAAATAGCAGCTGAAAGCATCTTTGTAATATCAGTGAAAACAAAGAATTTACAAAACACATTGTTCCCAAGTGCAAACTTAAAAATTGCCACAGTAATTTGGGGGGCATACTCCAAATTAGAGTTTGGTTAATACTTTTAGAACTTTTACTTTCACCACCAGATCATTGTGATTTGCTAATGCTCTGATTTTCTTAACACATATTCCAGATTCTTTGAACAAGAAAAAGAGTGAACTTCTGCTGAATTCTTTTCTGGATGATGCAAGCCCCTCGCTTTTTATGTTGTCATTTATATTCTCAAAAAGGGTAAGGATATTAAGAAGAATCTCTCTATCCCATTCTTTATTAAAGAGGGAAATCAATTCTGATGGTACTTTACAACTGACCAGCTCTCTTGTCATGGCTGGATTTTCAGTGAAATTTATAATTAGTTTCATAATCTGTATCTTGGTGAAATGATTTCCCAGGAATAACAATGCAAAAAAGTCTGGAAAAGAATAGGAGAGCAAATGTTGGTAATGATTAGTCACAGTCATGTTGGTTAACAGTCTTAGTCCAGCCATTTGCACAGCTGAGTCCAAGCGACAGACCATGGTGTCATCACATACTTGACTGATGTATGTCTTAATCTTGCCCTGATTTTCCGCATTCACACTCAAGTTATTAAGGGCATTGTAAGTCTTTTCCCTAATAATGGGATCTTTTGTTTTTATCAGTTTTGCAATAATAGGGACACCACCTAATTCACGTATGGCATTTTGGTTAAATGAATATGCCGCATTATTACCCAGAGTGACCAAGGCTACTTCTTGAATAAAAGGATCATTTGTTCTCTCCAGGATATTAAGGACCTTTTGAAGGTCGGGAGCACTCAGAATATCATCAATTTTATAGGGAAAGTTGAACTTGCCCTTGCGGACAGGCCATGTTGTAGCTGGAACCCTGGTGCTCTTGCTTCGTGACTTTCCCTTGGATTTTCCACTTGACCTGCTCCCAGCCCTAGCCTTGGTGGGGTGGCAGCCTCCACCCCTGCCTCCTGGACAGGGCAAACTTGGTGCAAGGGTCCTATTTCCAGAGATGTTGCCAACTCTAACCCCTTTGCCTGCCTTTGCACTTGCCTGTTCCTTCAGGATATTAAAAAGGGCCTTGGCCTTAGCCTCTAGGCCACCTCCACTCTGGGATCCCAAGTGAGCCTCCTTCTTTACACCTGGATCACTTTCAGGACCCAAGTTTACCTCAGGCCTGGCCTCTATGTCACCCGGAGATTGGGTTCCAGCCCCCACTCCAATATTAGTCTTAGATCCTTTCTCAGGCTCCACCCCAATTTCTGATATGTCACTAGATTCTTCTTCTTCTTCTTCTTCTTCATCATCATCATCATCATCATCATCCCAGATTTTCTCATTCTCATCCTTTCCCCAGGTCAGTCTGTATACACAGTAGCAGGCACCAGCCCCGATGACCATGCCAGCTGCTACACAGCCAGCTTCCCTAGTTCTGCCCATGGTACAGCTGAGGTGAATCCCTTAACCCAGCACAGAGCAGGCTTGCTCTGGCCCAGAAAAATTCTTCCAAATAGAAGGTGAAGTCTTCAGCTGCTGAGGGCAGTCGATGTTGCAACTGCTGATACAGGGGGATCTAGGAATAAAGAAAAGGTTTCAGGTCATGAACTCCTCCTTTTGTGCCTCTACATGCAGACAGACTGAACCACCTATCCGCAAACATATAAACCTATGAGATTATTGGCCAGGACTTAGGGACTAGTATCTAGATCACTGATTGCTTTCCTCTACTGGGAAGCTCATTTTGAAAAATTTCTCCATATCCAGACTTTCCCACCTCATGTTCCACAGCTCCATCCAGGAGTGTTAAATTCAAAGTCTTTGATGAGTTCCCTATAACCTCTGCCTACCAGATGTCTTGGGGCAGTGGTGTCCTCAATACACAAGCAGGGGTTGGTGCAATTGCTTTTTTCTCTTTGTAGCATCCAAGTGCACTCAGTCCTGTAGATCTGCAGATAAGGGAAGGAATAGGGAGGGAGGTGCTGAGAGTTCAGGGGACAGATGGAACTCACCTAGGACAGTACATAATGTTCCTGTTCTGAATCACTGGCCCTTGTCTCTCGTTCCACAATGTTTTTCAGCTTTTATTACCCTCCTCTCCTTACAGAGTTGGAGCCTTGAAATTATCTTCCTCTCCCTCCTCCTTAGATGATTCTCCCTCCTTTCAATCACTTCCTCAGAAGGTGATGCCACACTCACTTATACTGTTAAGGATGATGTAGGAGAGTAGCAACTAGAAGCTAGATGGACCTGAAATGTGTGAAGACCTAGCACTCTGCCCTTGCTTCCCCAACCCCCACCATCTCAAAAGTACCAGAATATCCTCCCCACTCCCTGCCCAATTATACCAATTTCCCATGCTAGGGAGCAATGTCCTTTCTTCTTCATCTCGGTTTCTGCCTCCACCAAACTTAAGGACTGACAAGCTTTAAGACTGAGGGCTTGGTAGACAGATCAACACTGTATCCCAAACAGTGAATCGGAGTAAATTCCTCCCCATCCCAACTCCATGCCAGGCCTCTCTTGACACCGGCCCCCCTCCCAACCACCTCCTTGCCCATCTGGTAACTGCAGAGCACTTTCTTTTGCAAGCTCCCCATGTAGAGAGAAGGAAAAGAGGGGAATAAGAAGGAGTCCCAGCAGACCCCTAGAGTTTAGAATCACCATCATCCTCCACCCCATAGGCCCCAATACCATCACCTTCACTCTGACCTACTTGGATCTGGACAAATTCTCTCCTTCCTGCTGTTAGGGTTGGACAGGCCTTCAGGCGCAGGATTCACAGCCACGGGAGACACAGCAAAGATGATTGACTCAGTGGATACAAGAACAGGTCTGAGAATCCCAATACCAGCCTTTCCAGATTCGGGGTTCTGAATGTCAGGCGGATTTTACCTTTTTGCATCTCACCCATCCCCACTACTTTGGTCTCCGCTGACACCAGCCCTCCAGCTCCACCCAGCCTCCGCCCCCCCCCCCCCCCCCCCCCGCACCCGCAGCCCCAGCAGTCGGCCATTTTCCCAGCAAAAACCACACTCCTTTGGAACCACTGGAAAGGGGAGGAGGGAGATAGGATGCAGGAGTACAGAAAACTCTAAGAGTGAAAGGAGACCAAAGGATCTCTTCTGTTCCCCTCCCCAACAAACCTCACTCCCAGTGACAACCATTTTCCCTTGTTGCGGCGGGTGGGGGGGGGGCGCGTGGCTGGGAAATTGCAGGAGTGTTAATAATAGCCTTAAATTATGGAAAGATCCTCAGTCTTCCCCACCCTTCCAGGGGCTGTGAAGCAACCCTAGCTTTACACTGACCTGCAGGCATTCGTGGTGGATTACTCTTTGCTCCAAATTCTACACTGCCTTACAGGGGAAGAGAGAGAGAGAGAGAGAGAGAGAGAGAGAGAGAGAGAGAGAGAGAGAGAGAGAGAGAATGAATATGACTATGACTATGAATATGACAGTCATCTAGTCACTCGGCCCCAAGACAACAATCCTACCCTTCCCGATTCAAAGCCCTGGGATGCCAAAGATTCCTGCTCCTATTCTGGGGTCTTCCCCGAAATCTGACACTCCAAATTCCACCATTTTTGTTCTAGCAAGGGCCAGGGATCGTGCAAGCGTGTGGAGAAAGCACGCCAAGTCTCTTCAATCTCCACCCCCCACTACCTAAAAGGCAGGGATTCCCAGGAAGCGCCCATTCATGCACAGACCTGCTGGGATTCAGGCAGTTACCTCCTCCTCCTCCTTCCCTCCACTGCAGCCAGCTGGTTCTATAAGGCAATAACAGGGAGATCACAAACAGACCTAAGGAAGACCAGTGTTAGAAGGACGTTTGCACACGTCGGCTCCAGCTCACGTGAGGGCCACGTCACCCATGAGATCAGGACCCCAATTACCACTCCCACCAGCAGTGCGGCAGAAGCCGGCCCTCCCCCTACCTTCCCAGCCACATCAGGTCCTGCCACTCATTTTCCTCTTTACCAGTTCCAGAGACCATAATTAGCTTCTCCCCATGGTTGTAATTTGCCTTTCTTTGGTTAACACGGAGAGATTGCATCTGCTTGCATGTCCACCGGCCTTTTATTCCTCTTTGAGGAATAATTTTGTATCTTCTTTATTTCTAATCCAAATGCTTTTCCCTTCACTTCCCACCCCTTCAGCTCTGAAGGTCCAATATTTTTACTGCACCCCTATGCCAAATCAGGGTGTGGGCAGGATCTCAGAAAAGGATGATAAGTAATGGGAGGGTCTTACTTTCTTAAATTTTTCTGTTCAATTTATCATTAGTGCATTACTTTTCCATTGAGAAAATAAAAAGTGCCCATTTTCATTTGAGTGTAAAATTTAAGAGGGAGGAAAAAATAGGCCTTATTAATTTAATTGCATTTGTTTGTAATTCAAGAAAAATGTTTGTACTAGTTACAGCTGAATAGTAGCTTTCAGACATACTAACTTGTTTTAAAATTGAAAACTGAACATTTTTACATGATCCATAAATTAGTCCATGAAGTGACGATCAGTTATCTAATCTTGGTCATTTTATGCAGACGGCTCATTTACTTTTTCTCCTTTTGACTCAACTTTCAATTTGGTAAACTAAAAGCAAGAAAATCTTGCCTCATTTGATTTAAGAAAAAACATACATTTAAGTTCCCAAAGTCTTGGCTGACTGCTGTGTGAACTTCTTGTGATTCGATGGCTGTGCTGAACACCTGCTCCTGGATCAGATTACAATCTACTAAGGCTGAGGCAGCTGAGAGTGAGGGAGGCAGAGATGGTCCCATCCTCCCTGCCCGGTCAAGAAGTGGGGGACTAGCTACCCTTTCAACCCTCCCAGATTCCAGATCCTCTCATTTTGGTGTATTCAGGCACCTGTTTTTTACTCAGTCCAGAAAACAAGTGTGGATATATGATTAGATGATAAATGCCACCCTATGCAGGTGATTACCTGAGGCTCCTTCATTTCCTCCCCCAAAGTCCCACAGAAGTAACTCAACAATGCATAAAGAGAAATCTGTTCCCTACCACCTTTCCTCCCTTATTTACAGTGCTTCTAACACTGCTGTCACCACCTGATCTAAGAAGTACAACCTATTGAGCTTCTCCTCTCTGGCCTCCTTAACTTCAAATCACCCTTGAGGAACCTAACCTTGCTGCAGGTTCACTGCCTGCCACTTTATACCCACCTTGGTACATCTTCAGTCAAACATGTACACAGGCCCAAGGAATAATTCACACTGGCCACACTTAACCTAGAGTAGGTATTCTTACCTCATCAATTCTGTGAACCATCAGAAATTGTATTAAAGTTGTGTGTATACACAACATGTTCATTTCAGTAGAGAGAGGAATCATAGCTTTGAACAGATTCTTACAGACATATATGGCTAAGACATATATGACTTTAAAATTAGACTTAAAACTACTCTCTTAGAAAAAAAGGATATATCCCTTCAATAGAAAATCAATATCTATCTATCTATCCCCCCTCACGATATACACTTATTTCTTTTAAACATGTGCAGTAAGAAAATGTGTACAGGAAAAGGTCAAAGGGCCCTGCAATGCCATTCCACTAACATCCACTTTTAACAATTTCTGCCTTACATCATACAAATATAAAGAACATATGTGTGAAGATGTGTCAAGTTACAAGGTTCAACAATCAGTATATAGAATAAAACTGTAAACATTTAGTAAAATAAATCTGTACTTTAAGAACTGATATCTTGGGCTGGGGTTGTAGCTCAGTGGTAGAGCACTTGCGTAACATGTGTGAAGCACTGGGTTCAATTCTCAGCAACACGTATAAATAAATAAAGTAAAGGTCCATCGACAACTAAAAAAAATTTTTTTAAAGAACCTATATCTTTTTTAATATTTATTTTTTAGTTTTAGTTGGACACAATACAATATTTTATTTATTTATATGAGGATCAAACCCAGGGTTTCACACATGCTAGGCAAGCACTCTGCCTCTGAGCCACAACCCCAGCACCAAGAACCGATATCTTGGGCTGGGGATGTGGCTCAAGTGGTAGCGCGCTCGCCTGGCATGCCTGGTTCGATCCTCAGCACCACATACAAACAAAGATGTTGTGTTCTCTCTCTCTCTCTCCCCCTCTCACTCTCTCTTAAAAAAAAAAAAAAAAACGATATCTTTAAAATGGAGTCTTTCTACAAGGGAGTAATATTCAGGATATATAAGGAACTCAAACAACTCAGCAGCAAACAAATAATCCAATGTTAATGGACAAAGTATTTAAATAGGCATTTTCCCAAAGAACATGTAAAAATGACCAACAGATATATGAAAAGTCTTCTACACAGCTAATCATCAGGAAATACAAATCAAAAGCATGACATATCACCTCACTCCAATAAGAATGCCTATTATCAAAAAGACAAAATATAGCAAGTGTTGGTGAGGATGTGAAAAAATTGGAACTCTTGTACAATACATTGTTGGTGGGAATGTAAAATGGAGCAGACATTATGAAAATCATATAGGGATACATCCAAAAATTAAACTTCAAAGTTAATATTTGAAAGTATTTAAATAAAGGTTTCAAAGAGATGCCTGTACTCTCATGTTCATTGCAGCATTATTCACAATAACCCAGTTTTGCAAACAAGCTGAATGTCCATCAACAGATGAATGAAGAAAGAAAACTTGGAATATATACAATAGAATGTTATTGAGCCTTAAAAAATAAGGAAATCCTGCCACATGTGATAATATGGATGAACTTGAAAGTTAAGCTAAGTGAAATATACCAGTCACAAAAGAATAAATACTGTGTGATTCCACTTATATGAAGTATCTAAAATAGTCAAACTCATAAAACAGTAGAACAGTGTGGTTGCCAGGAGCTGGGTGGAGGGGAGATGAGGAGTTGCTGTTCAGTGGGCATAAAGTTTCAATTATATAAGATGAATAAGTTTTAGAGACCTGCTAAACAATGTTGTTCTATAGTTAACAAAACTGAAAATTACAGATGATACATCATGGCCATGGTTTATAGAGGAAAAATGACAGGAAACTCTTAATCAGAAGACTTCTACTCAAAGGAAAATAGTTGGCCCTGCATCAAAAGCAGCCAGATGAATGTAAATTTATATATTCTAAATTAAAATAAAATGTCTACTATTTTCTCCCATGTCTCTATTTTTCAATTAGCTAACTTGCTAATTGCTTACAAGTAATTAGCTAAACTGCTAGTCCAAATTTCAATGGATAATATTGTTTCTGCTATATTGTCAATAATTTTTATTTGCATATTTCAGTAGAATGCTGTTTGAGGAATGAAATTTCCTATTACATTCTCATTAGAGCATATTATTTATAAATATAAATTAGCTTTATTTGTACCTTTTGGTACACTTTACTTTAAATCTATTTTATATCCATCTTAGCACTCCTGATTTTTAAGATTTGAATGTGCCTGGCTTATTTTTCATCTTTTTATTTTCAGCATTTCTGTGTCTGGTTTTAATGCATGCCTTATAAAGATTGTATTGCTTGGTTCTTCTTTTTTGTACTGGGGATTGAATTCAGAGGTGCTTTACTACTGAGTGACATCCACAGCCCCCTTACTTTTGTTTTATTTTGAGACAGGGTTTTTATTTTTAGTTTTTATTTTTTGATGGGTGGGTACTAGGAATTGAACTCAGGGGAACTCAACCACTGAGCTACATCCCCAGCTCTATTTTGTATTTTATTTAGAGGTAGGGTTTCACTCAGTTGCTTAGTGCCTAGCCATTGATGAGGCTGGCTTTGAACTCATGATCCTCCTGAGAAAAGGTTTTTCTAAGTTGCTTAGGGCCTTGCTAAACTGCTGAGGCTGGCCTCAAATTTGTGATCCTCCTGCCTCAGCCCCCTGAATCACTGGAATTATAAGGATGCACCACCACTCTTGACCACTTGGTTCTTTTAAGCCCATCTGGAAAGTTTTTGTTTATTAATAGAGGAATTTAACCATCCACATTAATTGTGATTGCTTCATTTTGGTCTTATTCCTGCCATCATTTTGTTTTATATTAGTCATGATTTCTTATTGCATCTTTTTGATTTTTCATGGCATGTTTTTTTTCCTTTAGTATCTTGTAAGTTATACATAATTTGATAAAAATATTATCAAACATATATAAACATATCTTCTACCAGTGTTACAATTTAATCCATATCTATAACTATTCTCAATCTCAAATAAGATATAACTTTTAGTATTCCTTTAATCTTATCCTAACTCTGCTTCCAAATGTGTTTATGCCACCTTAAATTTCAGTTGTTACTTTATTTTAGAGTATGTCAGTATCATTTTAGGAATTCTTTCTTAAAAATTACATTAAGATTCACAAATTATTTCTACTATATGTGATTGGTTGTGTACAGAATTCTAGGTTCATGGTTCTTTTTCTTCAGAACTTTAGAGACTTTTCTCCATTATTCTGTTCTTTATTCTAGCATAAAGTTTTTTCAGACAAGAAAACCAATGGTCTTCTCATTTCTTCTCTTTAAAAGTTAATTTTTTCCTCTCTCTGGAAGCTTGTATGGTTTTACGCTCTCTTTAAAATATTTTTTTAGTTGCCAATGGACCTTTATTTTACTTATATGTGGTGCTGAGAATTGAATCCAGTGCCTAACACATGTTAGGCAAGCACTCTGCCACTGAACCACAATCCCAGCCCCCAGTTTTATGCTTTTTGTATAACTAAGAAGTTTCAATATGATGTGTCTATCCTTTCTATGCATGCCTTCAATTTTTTTCTTATTCAACATTTGGTGGGTCATTTAGATCTAGAGAATCAAGACCATGAGAAGAATTTTTCTATTATTAATTATTTATTTTTCACAATCCTTGAGTAGCTATTGAATTGTCTGTATTTAAGCTCTGTTTCACATAAATTTTTCTAATTTATTTCTCTTTTAAACTAGAATGAATTCTGTGATTAATTCTCACAATAATCAATTCCATCTCCAGCCATATACATTAGGTTCTTTAGCCCTTCTAGTGAAGTTTTATTTTTAATTTTACCAATCATATTTTTAGTTGACACGAACTCATTTGGCTGTCCATTTTGTCTTTTTCAGAACAGTCTGTTCTTGTTCTATGTATGTAGTGTCCATTCAAGTTCTTCTGGGAACACAAATTAGAAGTTTCTTAAAATTCTCTTATATTTTCTGTAAACTGAATAATATAGGATGACTTGCTTTACCTTTTATTTTAGGACCTATCTTTTATGCTATTAGGTTTACACTATGTCTGAGGTTCTTTGGTTTTTGTTTTTATTTATAATTGAGGCTTTATGTTGGTTAGTACTGGTGGTTAATGTAGTCTTCTACAACAGATATTTTATTGGTGCATCATAGTTATTCATAATATTGGGATTCACTGTGTCATGTTTGTATTTGCACAGAATATAATTTGATTCAGTCTCATTATTCAGTACCTTCCCTTTCTTTCCTCTCCCCCTTCCCTGAACCACTTGCTCTACTCAACTTCTACAACAGTTACAAAATCCAATCTCACTCTTTAAGTCTACATCCTCAAATATAGTGGATGGCTTCAGGACTCTATGTACAGTTTTACCTCTGGCTGAAGTGAATAGGTGGGAATGTACTCGTGAGTAGAATAAGGCCTTTAATATGAGACAACTCCCTGTCCCCACCATAGATTCTGGATTTAATTTTTCAACTTGAAGATTAGATGGTTTGATTGGTTGGATGAAATATGGATTAAAAGGTAGCCCACACTAAATTAAGTTGAAATGCCAGAACTTTCATTGTTTGTAATATCAGAAAATATCACAAGGCTTGGAGAAATTGGAATATTAGAATGGATTTATCATATTAGACTGGCTTTCCCATGCTTAAAGGATCTAGAGGGCATATTTTTCACAGTCATGAGAAATAAATTTATAAGGACAGATCCGGAATCATTGAAGTGCTCTGGAATCAGTCTTCTCTGAAGGGTAGGGATTACAATAAGAACTGATGCCACTGAACTGGGATCTTTAAATAAAATAGGAATAATTGGATTCTGAAGTGGCCAGGGCCAAATGACAGCACTCAATCAACAAAGGGAAAACAGGACAGATTAGCACAGTAAACAGAAAAGAGTCTCATTTGCAAACTTATGGCAATGCCTAGTTTATCATTGTATCCCTAGAAGTAAAGAAGTTTACAGGTTACTAAATTTTTACTTAATTTGTGTAAACTGATGAGTTTTAGGTTAAGTGGACAGAAGTCTAACTTAAGTCATAAATCTACACAGTCCTGGCCCCCCATGCTTGAGCCACTTTACAACCAACTATTCTTCACATGAAGAGGAAGCCAGGTCCCTTTGAGGAAGGACTTTGTGACATTGCCAAAATTTTTTACTGGTAGTCCTCCCAGCCTTCCCCAAGGGGCTCTATGAACTGTGACCAAGATAAATATACATTGGAGAAAAGGAAATAAACAGACCTTGCAGGAACTACTGGCTCTGTACTGATATTAATTCCAGGAAACCTAAAACATCACTGTCCCCCACCAGTCAGAGTAGGAGCTTACAAAAATAAGGATATCAATGGAATTTTAATTTAGGTCATTTTACAATAGGTCACGTAGCCCCCTAAACCCATTCAATGGTTATTTCCCTATAGTTCATAAGAATGCATCATTGGAATAGACATACCTAGCAGCAAGCAGGATCCCCATATTGGTTCACTTATTTGTGGAGTAAGGGCTGTTATGGTAGAAAAGGTCAAGTGCAACTAAACTGCCTCTACTTAAGAAAGTAGGAAACCAAAGTCAATATTACAATATTGTAAGGGTTTCAAAGATTAGTGCCACCATTAATGACTTGATGGAGGGGTAATCCCACCACATCCCCAATCAAATTGCCTGTTTGGCCTGTGCATAAAACAGATCTTGGAACATGACAGTGGATTTTCATAAACTTAACCAAGTGGTAATTCCAATTGCAGCTTCTGCTTCAGATGCATTCTCATGGCTTGAACATAATAACACTTCCCGAAAAACTGGTATGCAGCTCTTGATCCAACAAATGATGTTTTTCTCAATAAATACTTGTGAAGACCTGTGGGAGGCCATCCTTGAATGTAATTTGAGTTACCTCCCTGGCTAGCGAGAGGCACTTAGACACATCTTTGCGTCCAGAGCTTTCCCCACCCTTCTCAGGTGGGAGGGCTTGTCCGTGTGGAGGCATGTCTGGCCACAACACTTAAAGATCCAATCGTCACACCTGACCTTGGGACACTGCCCCCCCCCCTTAATCTTCATTGGATGGGATTTTCCCCAGAATTTTTTGTTCCCCAATAAATGTCCACACCCTGGCATGTTCTTTCTCTCTCTCTCTCTTGAGGTAGTAGTCCTGGAGCTGGTTTAAAGGTAATTAGAGTCTGTCTCTTTAATTCAAACTCCCTTTTTGGATTTCTCACGTAGCTGAACCTTCATTTATGAAGCCTGTGCTGGCCGTGGGCTAAAAAGACCACCAGAAGCAGTTTAGTGAGATCCTGTCTCTGAATAAAATACAAAATAGGGATAAGGATGTGGCTCAGTGGATGGTGCCCCTGAATTCAATCCCCAGTACCCCCCAACAAAAGAAGATCAGTGAAACACCTTCATTATCCTACATCAAGTGTCTATCAACTCTCCACCTGTATGTCATAAATTAGTCCACAGTGATCTTGATATCATTTCCCTTCCACAAGTTACCATGCTTCTCCACTACATTGATGACAGTATGCTGATTGAACAAAGTGAGGAAGAAATAGCAACTACTCTAGACTTAATGAGCCAGGTATTTGCATGTAGGCAGGCACACCAAAAAATCAAGGGCTTTCCATCTCAGCACAATTTCTAGTAGTCCAGTGGTGTGGAGTATTTGAAATATCTCTTCCAAGATGAAAGATAAGTTATCGCACCTGCATCCTTGTACCACAAGAAGAGAGGTACAGTGTTCAGAGTTTTTTAAAAGCAACATATTTCTCATTCAGATGTGTTAATCTGTCACATTTATCAAGCAACCAAAAAGTTGCTAGTTTTAAGGGAAGGCCCCAGAACAAGAGAAGGATCTGCAATAGGTCCAGACTGTCTTGCAAACTGCTCTGTTACTTGGGCTGTGTGATCCAAAAGATTTAATAGTGCTTGAAATGTCAGTAGCAGTGGGAGGTAAAGATACCTTTTAGACCTATTGACAGGTCTCTATAGGTACAGACACTTAGGATATTGGAGCAAAGCCATGCAATCTTTAGAAGATAACTAGTTTCCTTTAAAGAAAGTTTTTGACTTGCTAGTGAGCCTTAGTAAAAACTGGACACCTAACCAAGGACCATCAAGTTACCAGCAATCCTGAACTGCCCATTATGAACTGGATGTTGCCAATTCTTCTCATCAAAGAACTCACTTCACAGCAAGTGAAATGCAATAGGCCCATGTTCATGAAATTCACTGGTCTTACACCATGTTCCCTATTATTCTGAAGCAGCTGACTTGATTGAATAGTGGAATGGCCTTGTAAAGACTCAGCTACAGTCCCAGCTCTGTGGCATTTCCTTATAAGCAATTCCATATGGGGATAATAATCTCCAGGAAGCTGTATATGCTCTAAATCAACATCCGGGATATGGTGCTGTTTTTCCCATTATCATGATTCACAAGTCCAGTAAACAAGAAGTAGAAATGGGAGTGGTATCACTATCATCCCTAGTGATCTACTAGTAAAATTCTTGCTTCTTATGTTCATGATCTTATGCTTCTCTGGTCTAGAGGTCCTACTTAAAAAGGGAGCAATGCTTCTAGAAGTAAACTTAATGATGACTGCACTGAACTGAAAATTAAGATTATCACCAAGCTAATTTGCTCTCTTCATGTCTCTAAATCAACAGCCAATGAGGAGACTTTCTGTACTTACTAGCTGGTGTTACAGATCCTGATTAAACAATAGGATTAATGGAAAACTACAGCCCAATGCAAAATTACAAACAATTCAATTCAAGCAGGACTAATAAAGGTCAGACACTTCAAGATTGAAAGTTTAGATTGCCCAACCTAGTAAAAAATCATTACCAGCTGAGTTACATGTGAAGGGCAAAGGGAATTTGGAATTTGTAGTGAAAAAAAGTAGTTACAAAATCCAGCAATAACAACATAACCAATTGCAGAAATCAATACTGTGGTCATTATGTGTATTTCTTCCTTATTTTATTATGATTATGTTTGTGTGTATAGCACATAGCTTTGGTTTGTTCCCTCCCTTATTCCCTTATCATATAAGATGCATTAGCTTTACATCACAATATTTAAGTTTCTGGATATATATATATATATATATATATATATATATATATAAAAGTGTGAACACTACCCAAGGACTTTGTATCCTTTTTTCCTGTGGAAAAGATTACTGCATTTCAGTTGTTCATATAATAGTTGTATAATGTTGGGTGAAAGTATTACTTTACTATGTCTTTATTTGGATATGCATACAAGTGCCAAATTTACAAGGGGTAGATTGCAATGGTTAATTTTATGTGTCAAATTGGGTAGGTTATAATGCCCAATTGTTTGGTCAACTCTAGTTAATATGTTGCTGTGAAGGTGATTTGTAGATGTAATTAACATTTAAAATCTGTTTAAGTAGATTACCCTCCATTGTGTGGGTGGGCCTCATCCAGTCAGTTAAAGATCCTAATAGCAAAACATGAATCTTCCTGGAGAAGAAGGAACTGTGTCTCAAGACACTTGAACTTCTAAATATGCTACATGTCCCATGGATTTCAGTCAAGATTGTAACTAATACCTGACTTTCCATTCTTCACTAAAAATTTCAGACTTGCCAGCCAATTCCTTAAAATATATCATATATATATATATATATATATATATATATATATATATATATACAAATATAATACATCAGGTCCATCTTAAATCCCATTAAAATAACAGTAAAATAAGATATATAAAAACAAATGATAATCCATGTGTTATATTAACAAATTTTTGGAAGATAGGTAGATAATATGGAGTGACCTAGAAAAATAAAAAAACTGAAACCTGCCTGCCACTGATGAGGAGGATGAGGAGCTATGTGATTCACTACACAGAACTCTATAAAGGCTCAGGAGTTTGAGGTGCCAGTTACCTCTGAAGTGTTTTCTTTGGGTTAAGGACAGGAAGATTGGTTGAAAGTTTTAATAAGAGGCAGTTAGATCACACAAGACTTCCTCTAGTCCCTAGTTCCCTTCTCCCAGAAGACAGATGGTTTACTCCCTGGAGAAATTAAACCAGAAAAGCTCTGAACTCATGAGTATGGCTGATGGTAGGCATAATAAATTGTACTGAAAACAAAAGAATTAACTGAAAGTTTCATATTGGAAAAACAGTCTCCCAATGCAAGCTCTCAAATTAAGTGCTCATATGGAAATATTGCCAGAATGTATTTTTAAGTAAAAACAAGCAAACAAACAACATAGAAAAATAAGGTGCAAGGCAGAAAATGTGGGAATGTGTGTGTGTGTGTGTGTGTGTGTGTGTGTATAATCTTTTATATAAAGGGGTAAAATAAGAACGTTTATGTTTGTATTTGCTTACATATGCAAGAAGAAATCCTGAAAAGGTAAATTAATAACAATGATTATCTGGAGAAAAGGAGCACTGGATGGAAGGACAATGGGTTGGAAGAAGTTTTTTTGCTGCATTTTTATTATTAATTTAAGCCATGCACATGTGTTACCTACTAAAAATAAACATATAAAAAAGAACCAGGTTGAGATATGATTTCTCAGAGCAATACTGAAAGCTAAGAGGTGAAATTAGAGAATTTCCAGTTCAAAATTCCAACTTTAGCCATGTTATCAATCAAGTGTTGGTTTATATATAATGGTATTTTCAGACTTGAAAAATCTCAAACATTTGCTTTACATATGCACTTTCTCAGGAAGCTACTGAAAGATGTGCTGGGCCAAGAAGACATAAACCAAGAAAGAGCGAGATAAGAGATCCAGGAAACAGAGAATTCAACATAATAGTGAGCAGGAAGACTCATCAAAATTGTTGTGAAAATAGATCCTAAAATAAACATTGTCTTGCATTCCTAAAGCTCAAGCAGTCTAGTTTGGAGCATGTCAGAAGATTCCCAAGAAAAACTTTGTCAAAAACATAAAAATTTATAGAATATAAATATAAAACATTTCTTTTAATGTAGTAAGAAAATATTTACATCATTGGAAGGATACTTGGGAGATGTTGATGATAAATAAATAGGAAATGGGTGAGGTGAGATTAAATATAGAGAAAACAAAAAGTTGTGCAAGACAGAAAAAGTAATCTTAATATACTATGTGAGTCAGCCATCCATAGTACATACATAGGCAAAATAATACTGTCACTATAACTCAAATAATAATATAACAATTGGGAGAGAAGGGGGTAAAACATCTGGAAATGATGAGAACTGGCAGAGATAATAACAAAGAGACAAACTCTCATATCCCATATCAGGAAATCAATTACTAAAGCTTAAAAATCAAGAAATAGCAATATAAGCATGTTATTTAGACATAGATATTACAAAAATAATCAATTGAAAAAGTAATCTGATTGCTCTGAGAATGGGAAATAGATATAAAGATATTGTTTTTCATAGCAAGCTATTATTAACTGAATTGTTTTTCCATATTTTATGTAATCTTTATATTTGTAAATAGTGGTGGGATTTGTTGTTACATATTTATACATGCACACAATATATTGGCTGAATTGTGTTTCCCAAAATTCATATGTTGAAACCTTCATCCCAAATGTAACTGTATTTGGAGATAGGGCCTTTAGGGAGGTAATTGATGTTAAGTTAGGTCACAATGGTGTCCTTATAAGAGGAAGAGAAATCTAAAACTCTGTCTTCATGTGCACACAGAGGAGAGGTCATGTGAGGACACAGCAAGGTGGCTATCTAAAAGCTGGGAGGAGAGGCCACACCAGAAACCAACCTGATGGCACCTTAATCTTGGACTTCTACCCTCCAGAGGACTATGAGAAAATAAATTTCTGTTATTTAATCAATCTAATTGTAGCATTTTGCTATGGCAGTTCAAGCAAACTAATGGACCAGCTTTGTATAATCATTTGACTTTTAAAATTATATTCACATGTAGCTTTGATTTAAAAGTAATTTAAAAAAATTGAAGGAAATGGTATCAACCAAGACTTCTAATGTCCAATAACTATTTACCAAGTGTGAGGGTAGAAGAAAGACATTTTCAAACATGTGAAATCTCAAAGTATTTATGTCCTATACACCTTTTTTCAGAAACCAAGATGTACTCCATCAAAATGAGGTAAAAAATCCCAAGACAGAAGAAGGCATAGGATCAAAAAAAGCAAGACCTAAAATGAAAAAAAACTAAGAAAAAGTAAGTATGATTACAAGGGAATATCCCCAGGATAATACCTATACATTAGGCCTAGAAAGCAATCTTTCATAATGAAGCAGAAGTACAGAAAGAAGTAGAAACTGATAGGTTACTACTGTGTTTGACCATTTTGAGTTTATGTTTAGGGCTGAATTATTTATTGGTACATTAAAAACTAAGCACACTAAAAATAAGGCAATAATTAATTCCATGAAAAACAAAAATTTATTCTAGGAATAACTGCCAAATATATGTGAATTACTAATGTACAAAGTTGTACTGAGTACTTAACATTTTAATATTCATAGCAATCTTATGAGATATGCATTGCTGTTGATCCCAGTTTAAATATGAGGAAAATGATGCAGAGAACAATCAAGAGATTTGTTCAAGATCACACAACTGTCACAAGTGCCTCTCCTTCTAACATTTCAACTGTGAAAATATTTACATAAGCATAATAAAAACTCTAAATATTGATTTAACATTATATAATGATGTTGCAACAATATATTGGGGAGAATGTAGGAGAAGTGAGGCCGTGTATAGGGTAGAAAGTATCAGACAACTGACTCCTTCCACTGTACAAAGTCATGACATCTATAAATTTTTAAAATTCAAGAAAAAATCTATTTGTAAATATGGAGGTAATACCCGAAGAAATATTTAAGTAATCATCTTTAGAAAGCAGAAATCTGGAGTTGGAGAAAGATGAAAGAAGGTTCTACTGAATTCATGTTATTGTTGTCACTGTTATCCTTAGAGTACTCTAGAACTATGAAAATTACATTTTAAAAGCCAAGTTCTGAAACTGGTCATCAGCTAGAACCCCAATTTTGTGTAAAGGATATATAGAAGGTTGAGGAGCATTATGGACTGAATTATGTCTTCCTTTTCCTCAAAACTCATATGTTGAAGCTCTAACCCCCAGTATGGCTGCATTTGGAGATAGAGTCTCTAAGGAAATAATTAATGTAAAATGCTAGGGATGAGGGTCCCTGACATAATTAATGTCTTTATAAGAGAAGATAAAATAACTCATTCTTTCTCCCCTTTTCTCCCATTCCACTCCCCCACCCAATGCATCAAGGAAAGATCATATGAGGACACAGTAATAAAGCAACCATTAAGAGAGCCCTCACTAGAAACTGCTAGACTAGAGGTCCTTGATTTGGGGATTCCCAGCCTTCAGAAAATAAATTTCTATTGTTTAAGTCACCCCATCCATGGTATTAGGTCATAGCACCCCGAGCAGATTAATACAAGAACATTATGCTAAGTGGAATAAAACAGTCACAAATCAGATGCTATATTCTTCCATTTATGTGAGGTAGCTTGAGTCATCAAATTCACAGAAATGTAACATAGAATGGGAGTTTCCAGAGAATGGGAAGAGGAGAATAGGAATTTGTTTAATATGTATAAGTTTTAGTTTGGGAAGATGAGAAGAGATAGATGGTGATAATGGTTGCATAACAATATGAATGTGCTTAATGTCACTGATATATACACCTAAAATGTTGAAGATAGTAAATGTTATGTGTATTTTACATAATTTTTTAAAGTACAGGGATGTGCATTATAATATTTATGAGAAGATTTATCCACAGTTTTAATGCTGTACTTCTCTTAGCCAAAATTCCACCTACACCACGTGGTGTTCTATCCTGTTTATCTATCTGTACTCCTCACTGGGGATATCTGTATTACTCCCCAGCTTCGGTTGCCATCCATATTTCTTCAGCCTAGACATTTCTTCTGAGCTCTAGACCTATACCTTTCAAATGAACACTGAGCATCTCTAATTAGGAATCCTACAGGTAACTCAAAGAATTCAAATCAGAATTCACTTGTTCCCCATCCAAAATGTGTTCTTTTGTGTTTGAAAAATATAAAAGGAAGAAAAATGTTTCTTTGCATCTCCCTTGCTCTCCACTCCTGATTATACTCTTTCCCCTTAAAGGCCAATTAGTTCATGTGATTTCCAGAAATGAACACTTTTGTCCAAAAAGGATTGCATTACAATGCTGAATGCTTCCTTATTTGCACATGACCCAGCAAGACTACTATACACAAAATCTTAAACCAATTCCAGAGCCCTGAGTCTACTACTATGACAATACTAGAATAAGAATCAAACCAGAATATGACCCAGAATTGTTTATAAGACCCCATAACTTTCCAAAATATTTAGGAATGTTATCCATTGATATCCTAGCCTCTAGAACTTTAGAACCCCCCCCAGTCCCATGCTCTGGGGAGTCTTGCATATCACACACACACACACACACACACACACATGCACACACACACTAAATAATGAGAAAATGGATGCCTGTATCACATGTAATCTGGTACTCATTGTTGGCACATTTCAACTTATAACCCTAAATATCTGTACTTTGACTAGGAAAAAACTTCTGCACATCTTTTATTTTGTCATCTAAACAAAAGGCATTTGTGTCCATATGACATAAAGATGTGTTCCACTACTCACATAAGAGTTAGACATTATTTTGAGCTGCAGGGTGAAGATTCAAGTGGAAGATTTAGGAAAGAGAAAAACTAGCTAACTTGTCAGAGCCTTCTCAGATACTTGAGTGCAATTCATTTTTGTTTAATAAATTATCATTTACCAGTACTACCCAGTGTCCATTTTCTTGCATGTCTGTATTTTCCAGTTTATGGTTGCAAAAATAATCAAAATTAGTGAAAAATTCACAACAACTGCAAAATAAGGCTAAAGAACATATTAAACAATCCATATTACTCTTGATTTTAGGATAGATGGATAGATAGATGATAGATAAATAGATAGATAGATAGATAGATAGATAGATAGATAGATAGATAGATAGAAAGAATGTAGCATGTGTGAAGCATTGTAACAGATTGAATTCCCTAGGATGCAGATTCTGAGGTAAGAGGTGAATTAAGGAATGTTCCTGGGATCAACACTTGTGGAAGGAAAATGAGCAGGAATGAATAGAAGAAGAAATTTAATTTCAATGAACTGTTAATGGAATGCTTCAGCATACCCTGTAGAGAATTCTGATGATAGAATGAATCTTCAGAGTCATTCCAAGTTGGAGAAGAGTCTTGGGCCTTTACAAGGAGCATTAATGAGTCATGGATGTGGGCCACCACAAGAACAAGGTATAATCTTGAACAAAGCATCTCTCTTCAGCTGAGGCAATATCAGAAGGGAGCTGACAGCCAAAAGCTCTCTGATGGCAACATTCCTAACACCTAAAGTAATAAGTCCTCTTCTGATAGAGGGAATTTTGAGCAGGACATCATGATATCCACCACACTTGCCCCACCATTGTGCATTCTAGATCCACTTCTTCATATAGGTTCTGGGATCAGCTCCTCCAAGAATCTTGTGGGCCCCTCTTCCTGAAAAATAGCAGGACAAACTACATCCTACTGTATCTGGTCTCAAAGCTGCAAATTATCGTCTCCCGCTTCCTTCATCAATTATAGAATTCCATCATTCTTAGGGTCTTGGTGGCTTACCTTGTGATATGATTGTCATTCATGATCACCATACACCTCTCAGCTTGGAGTTGCTACATTCGCTGATATCCATATACTAAACCAAACAACTTATGAATAATGTTTTACTTTTTCCTCCTCAATCAGTTTGTCATAGGGGATCTCCCATGAGGCCATAGGTGCAAGCTAAGGAAAAGGTGCTAGTGCAACAGTGCGTGGATATCACAGAATAGCTGCTCTACTTGACTGTGCAAATACTTATGTCTTCCATTACTGCTTGTGCATGATTCCATATATGAAATTTCTATCTGGTTTCTGGGCCTGCCCAAATATATATCTTGATGAATCTGACATAATCAATGTTGGGTTGTTCTGACTATATGATCATTTGATGTCCTATAGTCAAGCACTCCATCTCTATCAGGATGCAGTCGCATGTTAGCAGCTCTTTGTGAAAGGTACATTATCTTCCACTATATGTGAGGTGGTTTTGCTCCAGAAACCTCAGTACATTTTGATTTTCCCACAGATATGTGATGAAAACTGCACATCTTTTATTATCTTTAACCAACTTAGATACTTCTAATACCATAGGGTTTGTCTTTTATACGGGCCAGTGTCAAGACTGCATCCTGGATTATACAGCTGCCTTCTGCTCTAGGACCCACTCAAAGCTGGCAATTTTTGTGTCACCCAGTAAATGGGCTGAAATAGCAATTCCAGGAGGGGAATGTGTGCTTCCAGCACCTAAAGAGGCCTACCAGGTATTGATCTTCCTTCTTTATGAAGAAGATTTTTAAAAATGCCCTAACTTGTCCTTTCCTTTGGAGAGGATCTCCCAGCATTCCCCAGGACAGTAAACCCCTAAAATTACCCTTTATGCGACCAGCCCCTGGATCTCTGTAAGGTTTATCTCTCACCCTTTGTGGTGTGTGTGTCTTACCAAAGCATCCAAAGTGATAGCCCTTCTGAAGTTTATTTAGGTCATCCAGATCTCTTCAGACTATATTATGACAGAGATATGACAATTAGTAGAGCCTTGGAGAAAAACTGTAAATGCATAATATTGTCTATGGGAATCTGAGATTTTTTTCAGATATTCTATTCTTATAAAGAGAGGAAAATAAACATTTTTCACAGCAATAGTTGAATACTAGGCACCTAAGACTATGTTAATATCCTATATCCAGCATGACCATTGCAATTGTCTTACTAGTTGAGTTTGAAATAGTCTCTCTCACCCACCAGGCTCTGTTCATATTTTTCAAGGACCAAACTGATGAATTAAATGAAAATATAACTGAAACTACACCTCTACATTCTCTATGTTTTTAAAAGTGGCACTAATTTCCGCCATTCTCCCTCCTCGGAACGCTATATATTTTCATTTACTAATTTGGCCAGGACAGGGAAGTGCAGTTTCAGAAGCATTCACTTGGCTTTCTCATCTACAAATAGCTCTGATTCCGTAGACCAAGAAACTATAATGGGGCTTATACCAAGTACCAACTATGTCTATTCTAATTATACATTCAGTAATCAAGAAAATAGCCATGGGATAAGTCTGTGGACCCAACAGATCCACTGTGAACCAGACCTAGGCCAGTATCCCATTAACTACCTGGCTCTCATATGCCCCATCCGAGCCTTGAGGCTATGATGGCATTTTAGGTCTCTGGGTATCAATTTAACTCAGAACAACTGTTGGCCCTCAAAATGTTTGGGTACTCCTTTTCCTTGGCACAGTTTCCTGAGTCAATGGAAGGATGGAAGAATCATTACTATGCATGATATTATAGTAAGGTCATTCTTCCTGGGCACCCAGCCTCTCCTTCACGGTGTTGTAGGTCAAAAATTGACTTAGGATCATAAGCTAGCCAAGGGATTTTGACTTGTTTTCAAAGTAACTTCTCTCAGACTTCCAACCACCTTTAATTAATTTATTGTACAGATTGTGAATTGGTAACTAATTTCACAAAGGCACCATGTTAAAATGACTGTCCATGACCTATTAACCACCTCTTAACCATTTATCCACCTTCAGCACTATGTCGTACTAATCATCTCTGTAGTTCTCTGCAGTTTAGACCTCCCAAGCTACCACACTGACCCTGTAGTACATAGTATTTGCATCCACCTGACTTCTGACAGTTAAGTGCAGCCATCTGGTCTCTATTGTTTCAGAGTCATCACCATTTCTGTGATTAATCCTTTTTTTCCAAGACATATTTTCTACTCTGGGAGCCGACCTGCAGAGGAAGTATTACCACTGAAATTCTTAGAGGTGGTGGTGCCTTTCTCACTTATACACTCCTTATAGTTTGGTAAACAGTGTGTTCTATTGGTTCTCCTGCAGAATATAGACCTCTGGACGAATTTTTTAGCCTTACATAATATATGTATTCTATCATTCTCACTTCTATGAGTTTTTAATTCTTTATCATCTGCTATAGTCATTTATAACTTACTTAAAGTAAGCTATTGTTTTTCCATACTTTGAAGAGCTATCCTAGTAGTGAGTTCAAATCATCTCCTGGGGTCTTAGCCAGGATGTTAAATCTCATATCCTAGGAAAGCACTCTCAAATTGATTTGTTCTCCTATATTCAATTATACATTCCAGTCCCACTTATCAAGCTCCTCAAAATTCAGTCTCATGCTTTCTCCCTCAACACTTGATAATACTTGCTGGCTAGGTTAGGTCCTGAAGCTTCTTGTTGGTATAGTCCTTTTTCTTCCTTTTTACATCCAGTATATCTGCATGTAGGTTATGCTGTGGCTTGCCACTAAGTTATAGTTCCAGTGCTGCAATGGCAGACGGGAGCAGATTCCAAGGGAATTCCGTGTTATCTTACAGGGGAAAGAATTCTGAATCCTCAAACGAGATAGAGTGGTAGCCCTCAATAGGGAAGTATGGAACACTTCTTAATACCCAAGGGGTTTAGAAGAATCTGGGGATATAAGATTCTGGGGAACACCAATGAGGAGGTCCCCATCCCATGTGTTAAGATCCCATTCCTTCCTAATCAGGGCCCTGATCTTAGTGTAGAAGTTTTGCTTGGTTGGAATTTTAACTTTCTTTTAAGCTTGCTTTCAATAAGTCTTATGCTTGGTCCTCAGATTTCTCTACATCTACCTGGAAAAGATGAAAGCGTCTTTATATGCTATGCATGAAACCCTCTGGCTTTCAAATGTAACTTTTAATTATTGATTAATTTTATTGACATTTTCATTTTTTTAAGGGGGTCAATAAAGTTTAGCAATAACCATCCAATTTTCTCGCCTTCCTTATATTTAGTATTTCCCCTCATATTTCTCAAAGGTCTGATACCTGGCACCAGATAATGTATTCCGTCCCACCAGTATGCCATCCCAGTATCCTATGTGGGAAGGTTCTAACAATTTCTTCTTCTACTTCTTTTCTGGGGCCTATCTACTCCACCTACCACCATTGTTGATATCCTCATTGCCAGCTGACCAGCAGGCAATCCATTTTCAAAATCGCATCACAGTGTTTGCTTTCTTGAACAACTTCTTGACCAACTCTTTCAGGTTGGCTTCCTGGGCAGCAGACTCAGAGACAGAGTTCAGCATGAAGCATTTTTATTAGGGAATATTCTTGGGACCAATACCTGTGGAAGGGAAAAGAAGGAAGCAGGAGAAGTTAAGCTGTTCCAATTTGAGAGAAGAAGGTTATGACCCTCAGTCACAGGAAAGGAAGTACCCACAGGAAGCCAGGCAGCGAGTGTGACCTTGGGGGTGGGGTGGGGGGTGGTTCTCTTCAGCTGAAGCAATTCCTGAAGAGGTCTGGCAGCTGAGGGCTGTCTACCAGCAGCACTCTAGGCAACTGAAATAATGAGTTCTTTCTTTCTGAAGGAGGATCAGGGAAGCAGATGGCAGAATCCACTACAATATGTTATTTCTTTTCAATAGAAAGTTGGTAGCCATCAAATGCTAGGATTGAGAATAGCTTGATACTTAAAATAGTTTAAAATATTTACATATTTAGAACTTTATTTAAAATATTATTCAAAATGTTAAGGTATATCGTTCAAATATTTAGACATAAATATGCAACCCTCCACTCATACTTTTGCTCTAGGCGTCTCAAATATTATTGATAGACTTCTGTATCCCAAATCTATCTTTTTCCTTTCAGATAAATCATTAAAGAAATTCCCATTTATTATGTAGTTATCATAAAATCTATAATACTAAGACAAAAAAAAACATAGAATCACCCATTATTTTAACACTCATAGAGAACTATTAACATTCTCAGAATATACACTGGTAAATACATATAAATCACTTAAATACATGACTTTTTTCATAAAAGGTATCATATGTGCCTTTACAGATAGCTTTTTGCACTTAAAATTATATGCTGAATTTTTATGTAATTAAATGCAGATGCCTATTAACATTTTCAATAGCTACAGAATATTTCAGTGTGTAGGTACACCTTAGTTTGTTTAGCCAAATGTCTATGTTGAGACACTTGGGTCAATTCACTTTTTCACCCTTCAAAACAGTTTTCAACAATGCACAGCTTCTTCCAAGCCAATAGATGGATGGGATCCTAAGGATAACATTTCACAAGCAGAATTATTCAGTTGAAGGGCAGGCACATCTTGAACACATATCTCTATGGACCTAGCACCTTGTGTGCTCCCAGCAGCATAGTTTGAGAGTTCTCCTCAACCAACACCATGGGGTGGGAGAGAAGTGGGTCTTTTGCTCTGTGGATCCCAATAACACTCTCTATAGTTCCTTAAAGTCCCCACCCCAACCAACTAATAAAAGAAATCTTATGCAAGCACTAAAAATTTTGCATTATTTCTTTGACTACATTTTATTATTATTTCAAGGCAGCAACTCTTTTATCCACTTACATACACACTAGAGTTGGCCAAGAAAAAGAACATGTTCCCAACAAATGCCCATAGAACCATAAAAGAAAACAGGCCTCAGAAATCTCTCTGTTACCCAGCACCTAGTGGCTCAAAGGGTCTCTTGCTTCCATCCTGTCCTTACCATTCCCAGAGACACCACTGAAATGTCTTGCCTTTACCCTCTCATGCTTGGACTATGGTGGTAACTTCCTAACTGGTTTTCCAATCTCCATCATCATTCTGGCCCCACCCCAATTGGCACCCAACCTGCACACAAATCACCATGTGGTTTTCCTGGCATCCTGTCATTCCTCTGGACATGAAAGGCTTTGTTGTCTCCCAGGGTTAGATAGGCTAGTATTTGGAGGTCAAATGGGCTACTTTTTGGACACCCCAGTGTAGCAATCAGGGGTGTTCCGTGGACAGGACTCACCCCAACTCTCAGACCCTCCCCTCACTTGCCTCCCCACATATTGCACTCCAGGCAGGTCAGCCTGCTCCTTGCCTTTCTTCCACCCTCTTCCTTCCTTGAATGCCCTTCTGGCTTTTCTATCTTATCCTTCAAGCCCAGCTTACTTCGAGTGTCCTAGTGTCCCTCTCCTCTGTAAAACCTTCTCTGAGCACTGGTGGATTCAGCAGTTTCTGCTGCCTCTAAGCATTGATGGGGATGCATCTGGCTGTGACTGGATGGCCTAGTTTTGTTAATATATTTTTGTTTCCATATACCTTGTCTCTTCAAACAGATCATAAACTCAAGGAAAATGACAATGTCTTTTTTTCTGCTGCTTAAAACACACAACTTTATTGATGACATAAAAATAAAGTCTCAAATGTATAAACATAAGTCCACACAAAGGACCAAAGATTACCTTACTTATGAAGAATCAGCTCAGTTTCTGCTCATGAAGCATACTAAAAATATCTCAATCCAGACAAGATAAAAATCAACACATGTATTTTCAGTACAAGTTTGGATTCATTTGGTGCTCATAAAATGGCCCATCTATAGACCATCATAGATAACATCAGTTTTGAAGTTATAACACAACTTACAATGTGCATCACTTCCAGGCTACAAAACCAAAATATTACTCGAATGTGTGTAGGAACATATATCCAATTAGAGTTTGTTTATTAATAGCTCAACTTTTTCCTTCACCTCTGGGTCACTGCATTCTGCTGCTAAGGCTCGAAGTTTTTTGGCACAGGCTTTAGGTCGTTGGAATAGGAAATAAAGAGAATTTTTACTGAATTTGTCCTGGGTAAATGTTTTTGATCTTCTTTTAAAATGGTAATTTATATTCTCAAATAGTGAAAGAGCATTAAGAATATTCTCTTTTGTCTCTTTCTTGCTAAAAATATTAATCAGTGTTGTTGGTGCATTGGCAATGAGCAAGTCTTTTGTCATAGATGGATTTTTAGAGAAATTCACAAGCATTCCCAAAACATGATCTTTAGTTTCTCCACTTCCCACAGTTAACAAACGAAGAAATTCTGAAATATAATTTGTAACCATATGCTGATATTCACTAGTAATAGTCAGGTGCCTTATCAATCTTAGTCCAGCCAGCTGCACATTTGAGTTCAAGGGATAGGTGACAGTATCTTCACAAACTTGGTTTAAGTATGTTTTAACCTTTCTATGGTTTTCGGCAGCCACTGAGATGTTATTCAGTGCATTTAAAGCTTTCTGCCTAACACTAGGGTAGGGATTACTCAGCAAGCCTTCAATAACTGAGATTCCCCCAACATTACGAACAATTTCATGGGAATAAGGATAATCAGCACTGTTATATAGGGCATTAGTGGCTATTTCATGAACAGAAGGATCTTCAGTCATCTCAATCATGCAAATGAGTTTTTCAAGATCTCGTGGATCCATATTAGCTTCACGTTTACAGCGGCAGGACCAGGGCCGCATTTTTTCCCCAGACTTGCCATTCTTTCTATACTCATCTTCACCCAGAAAGCCCTCATTTTGTTGAGTAAACTTAGTTTGCGACCAGATCATGGCTCCATCCCAAGGCCCCATTCCCGCCCCAGGGACCATGGATGGATATATACCTCTTGACTCAGCGGACTTTTTGCCTTTAGCATTAGGTGCAGATTTGTCTTCATTTCTGTTTTCATTACCAGTACAGAACCAAGTCCTTAGATCAAATCCATCAGCAGCCTCAAATTTATTGTCAATGCTGGCCTTATCCCCAGCTCCAGACTCAAAATTAACATCTTTTCCACTCTTGGATGTGAACTCACTACTGTTCTCACTCTCAGCCCAAAACAGGGACCTTAAACTGATCTCCTCAATATCAGGGCTGGATGATCTACTTAGCTCATCTTCATCTACATCCCTAGACCAAGTCCAAGATGGTATGCCAGCTTCTTCTTCAGCCCCAAACCTAGACCCTTTAATTGTTACATCTTCATCCCAGGGCCAAGACCCCAATCTGGCTTCAGCCCCAGCCTCAGCTCCAGCCACTGCCCCACCCTCAGCCCCAGCCACTGCCCCGGCCTCAGCTCCAACCTCAGCTCCAGACTCAGCCCAGGCCTCAGCTCCAACCTCAGCTCCAGGCTCAGCCCAGGCCTCAGCCCCAACATCAACCCCAGCCCCAACCTCAACCCCAGCCCCAACCTCAGCCCAAGCCCCAACCCTGGTCTCAGCCCAGGCCTCAGCCCCAGCCTCAGGCCCAACCCTGGCCTCAGCCCAGGCCTCAGCTCCAGCCTCAGCTCCAACCCCGGCCTCAGTCCAGGCCTCAGCCCCAGTCTCAGCTCCAGTCTCAGCCCTGGCCTCAACCCCAGCCTCAGCCCCAGTCTCAGCGCCAATCTCAGCCCCAGCCTCAGTCCGAGTCTCAGCTCCCATCTCAAATCCAGCCTCTGCCCAGGTCTCAGCCCGGGTCTCAGATCCAGCCTCAGTTCCAGCCTCAGCTCTGGTCTCAGATCCAGCCACAGCCCAAGCCTCAGCTCCAGTCTCAGTTCCAGCCACAGCCCAGGTCTCAGCTCCGGTCTCAGTTCTGGCCTCAGCCCCAGTCTCAGTTCTGACCTCAGCACTGGCCTCAGCCCCAGCCTCAGCCCTGGCCTCAGCCCAGGCCTCAGCCCTGGTCTCAGCCTCAGCCTTAGTCCTGGTCTCAGCCCAGGTTTCAACCACAGCCTCAGTTCTGGCTTCAGCTCCAGCCTCAGTTCCAGTCTGAGCCCCAGCCTCAGTCCCGGCATCAGCCCTGGCCTCAGCCCCAGCCTCAGCTGTGGCCTCAGTCCTGGCCTCAGCCCCAGCCTCAGCCCTAGCCTCAGCTGTGGCCTCAGTCCTGGCCTCAGTCCCAGCCTCAGCTCCAGCTTCAGCCCTGGTTTCAGCCCCAGCCTCTGATCTGGCCTCAGCTCCAGCCTCAGTTCTGGCCTCAGCACCAGCCTCAGCCCCTACAGAGGAACCTACATAAGCTGCCTCCTCAGATCTGATCCAGGACCCAATACTGGCCTTGTTCTCATCCACCAACTCAGAATTATTGATAATCTCTTCCCCAGTTCTTGATGTGGATTCAATACTTGACTGATGCTTACAATCAGACCTGGCCACAATAACAGCCTCTTCCCCTGTCCAACACCAAGAACCTATAAAGGCCTCACTCCCAGGCCCAAACCAGAATCCTTCATTGGCCTCTACCTCAGCACTAACCAAGAATCTTCCACTGGCCTGGTCCTCAGACTTAGCCCAAGACCCTCCACTGGCTTGGTCCTCAGAGCCCAGCCTAGAGCCTCCACTAGCCTCATTCCCAGGCTTAGACACAGCCCAGGATTCTCCACTGGTCTGATCCCCAGCACCAGCCCAAGAAGCTCCTCCACTAGCCTGATCCTCAAATCCAGATTTAGAGCAGACAACAGTCTGATCCCCAGGCCCAATCCATGATCCTCCACTGACCTGACTCACGGTGGCAGCCCAGGATCCACCACTGGACTGGTCTGTGGGACCTGATATAGACCCTCCAATTACATGGCCACCAGCTCCAACCCAGGAACCTCCTCCATTAGACTGATCCTGAGACCCTGGTCTGGATCCTCCACTAGTCTGATCTCCAGCACCAGCCCAGAATCCTCCTCCAATGGCCTGATTCTCAAATCCAGGTTTGGAACAACTACCAGACTGATCCCCAGCCATAGCCCAGGACATTCCACTGACCTGACTCCCAGTGCCAGCCCAGGACACAACACTAGACTGGTTCATGGGCCCTGGTCTGGACACTCCGACATCTTGACTACCAGCCACAACCCAAGACCCTGTTACATTGGTCTGACTCCCAGTGTAAGCACAGTACCATCCACTGGTCTGGTCCCCAGTACCAACCCAGGAATTTCCACTGGACTGACCTCCAGACCCCAGGCTAGATCCTCCACCAGGCTGGTCCCCAGAATTAGCCCAGCATCCTGCTGCATTGGTCTGGTCCTCAAATATAGGATTTGCCCCACCAGCAGCCAGGTCCCTAACCCCAACCTGGGACTCTCCACTGGTCTGGTCCACAGCCCCAACCAAGAACCCTCCACTGATTTGATTCCCTGAATCTGCCCAGGATCTTCCACTGGACTGATCCTCAGGCCCTGACTTGGACCCTCCACCAGCCTGGGCAATAGCCCCAGCCCAAGAACCTTCATCACTGGCCTGATTCTCAAAACTAGGCTTAGATCCACCACCAGATTGATCACTACTTCCAGTCCAGGACCCTCCAATGGCCAGGTTCCTAGTGCCAGCCCAAGACCCACCACTGGACTGATCTGCGGGCCCTGGTGTAGATCCTCCACCAGCCTGGTCCCCAGTGCCAACCCAGGATGCACCACTTGGGTCTACAGGCCCAAGCCTGGGCCCTCCACTGGCTTGATCTGCAGTATCAGCCCAAGACCTTCCACTGGACTGGTCCTCAGGTCCCAACCTGGACTCTCCACTAGCCTGGACAACAGCCCCAGTCCAGGACCCTTTTTCACTGGCCTGATCTTCAAATCTAGGCTTGGTCTCACCACTGGACTGATCACCAGTCCCAGCCCAGGACCCTCCAGTGGCCTGGTCCATGGCCCCAGTCCAGTAACCAATACTAACTATATTTCCAGCTCCAGCCCAAGACACCGCACTAGCCTGATTATCAGCCACAGTCCAGGACCCTCCAGTAGCCTGATCCACAACCCAGGAAACACCAGTGGCCTGGCCTGCAGGCCAAGACCCCTCACTGACCTGACCAACAACCCAGGGCCCTCCAATGGCCTGATTCCCAGAGACAACCCAAGACCCCCCACTGGTCTGGTTCTCAGCCCCAGTCCAAGACCCTCCAAAGGCCTTGTTCTGAGCCTCTACCCAGGAACCACCACTGGCTTTGTCCACAGCCCAGGACCCCTCACTAGCCTGACCCCCAGCCCAGACTCCTCCACTGGCCTGATCCCCAGCTCCTACCCAAGATGCAACAGCAACCTCATTCTCAGCCCTAGCTCCAGCCCCAGCCCAGGACTTAATGCTGGTCTCATCACAGGCCACAGCCCAGGAACTGACAACACCAGCCTTATCACTAGCCCCACTCCAGGACCCAATACTGGCTTCATTCTCATCATCAGCCCAGGACACACTATTTTCCCAGTCTCCATCCATGGCCTGAAACCTAAATTTGATCCATCGCTCAGCAGCAATCCAATCCTCTACACCAATTCCATTCCAGTAGTAGTCATGAATATTAGGCTGAGTCCTTCTGCAAGCCTGAGAGTCTATCCCACCTTCACTCTCAGATGTGGGCACAGCCTCAGACTCAGGCTTTGCATAGACTTCATCTTTTGCTATGGTTTCTGCTTCAGAATTGGACACAGCTTTTTCCCTTGCACCAAGCAAGGCCTCATCTTGGGAACTGGCCACAGTTTGGGGCTGAGCAGAGCTCTTTATACTTGTCTTGGCCCCTGCTTTAGTCACAGTATTGGAATTGCCCCTGACCTTATTCCTGGCACCAAGCAAGGCCTCGTTTTGGGAGCTGGCCATAGCCTGGGGCTGGGAAGACCCCGTTGTACCTGCCCCAGTCGCTGTCTTAGGCACAGCACTAGAATGGCCCCTGACCTTATTCCTGGCACCAAGCAAATTCTCACCCTGGGAATTAGACACAGCCTGGGGCTGGGCAGAGCCTGTTGTATCTGCCCCAGTCTCTGCCTTAGGAATAGCATTGGGATTGCCCCTGACCTTATTCCTGGCACCAAGCAGGTTTTCACTCTGGGAACTGGCCACAGCCTGGGACTGGGCAGAGTCTCTTGAATTTGCCCCAGCCTCTGTCTTAGGCACAATATTGGAATTGCCCCTGATCTTATTCTTGGCACCAGATAAGGCCTCACCCTGGGAACTGGCCACAGCCTTGGGATGGGCAGAGCCCATTGTACCTGCCCCAGCCTCTGGCTTAGACATAGCAGTGGGATTGCCCTTGACCTTAGTCCTGGTACCAGTCAAGCATTCACCCTGTGAATTGGCCACAGCCTGGGGATAGGCAGAACTCACCCCAGCCTCTGCCTTAGGCACAGCATTGGAATTACCCTTAACCTTATTCTTGGCACCAGGCAAGGCCTCATTCTGGGAATTGGCTACATTTGGGGGCTGGGCAGAGCACACTGTATCTTGCCTGACCCCTACCTTAGGCACAGCATTGCGATTGCCCCTGACCTTATTCCTGGTACTAGGCAAGGTCTCACCCTGGGAATTGGCCACAACCTGGGGCTGAGCAGACCCTGTTGCATCTGCCCCAGCCTCTACCTTAGGCACAGCATTGGTATTGCCCTTTACCTTATTCCTGATACCAGGCAAGGCCTCATTCTGGGAAGTGGTCACAGCCTGGGACTGGGAAGAGCCCATTGTACCTTCCACAGTTCCTGCCTTAGGCACAGTGTTGGAGTTGCCTTTGACCCTATTCTTGGCACCAGGTAGGGTCTCACCTTGCAAATTTGCCACAGTTTGGGGCTGACCACAGGTCCTCTGGTCTGTCTTAGACCCTGCTCTGGAAATGGCATTAGAATCACTACTACCATCAACCCTGGAATCATGCAAGGCCTCAGCTTGGGTCTTGATCCCAGCCTGAGGCTGTACACAGGTTTTCATGTCTGTCCCAACCCCTGCTTTACATTTGGCTTTGGCTTTGCCCCTTGTCTTACCTCTAGTAATAGGTAAGGTTTCACCCTGGCTCTGGGCAGTAGCCTCAGCTCCTTCCTTAGACATGGTATTGGCATTGCCCTTAGCCTTGATTCTTCCATCAGGCAAGACATCACCCTGGACATTGGCCACAGGCTGAATCTGGGTACAAGACAACATATCCATCCCAGCCCCCGCCTTAGCCATGACATTGGGATCACTTCTGGTCTTATCCCTGGTATCAGTCAAGGCTTCAACCTGTGAATTGGTCCTCGTGTTTGTTCTGGCCACTGCTTTAGCCATGGCATTGGGATTGGCTCTACCCTTAACCTTGGCATCAGGTATGGCCTCAACCTGAGCAGTGGATACAGCTTGTACCTGAGCAGTAGCCCTCATGTCAGCTCCAGTCATTGCCTTAGATATGACATTGGAATTTACCCTGCCATCAACCCTGGCACCAGATGTTGCTTCAGCCTGTTTTTTGGCCATAGTCTGAGACTGTATTATACAAGCTTTCATATCTGCCTCTATCTCTGTTTTACACATGGCATTGTCATCACCCCTGTCAATAACCTTTGCCCCAGGCATGGCTTCAGCCTGTGTCTGGGGAGCAATTTGGGGCTGGAAAGAAGCCTTTGTGTCTACCCCAGAGCCTGCCTTACACAGGATTTTAAGATTACCCTTGTCCTTATCCCCAGCACCAGGCATGTCATCATCTTGGACCTTGGCCACAGCCTGAGACTGTGCACAGAACTTCATGTCCACTTCAGCCTCTGCCCTGGATGTGCCATTGAGATTTTCCTTAGCATCAACTGTGGGATCAGGCCTAGCCTCAGAATGAGTTTTAACCACACTCACAGTCTCTTCCAGGGTTCTTGTCTTGGTTTCAGCCACAATTCCAGCCTTGTTCATGGTCCCAATCTTGACCATTTCCTTGGTCACTGCCAAGACCTCACTCTGTGTCACCATTACTTTGTTAATCTCTGTCTCTTTTTCAGCCAATGTACGAGCTTCAGCTTTGGTCTGGGTCATTGTTTCTTTCTTGGCCTCTGACCTGGCAACCGCTGCCCAAGCTTTAGCCTTGGTCTGGGTCACTGCCTCTTTCTTCACTAGTCCCCCAGCCTCAGCATCAGTTTGGGTCACTGCCTCTTTCATGGCCACTTCCCTAGCTGTGGCATTGGCCTCAGTCAGAGTCACTACCTCTGTCATGATCAGTGTTCCAACCACTGATTTGGCCTCAAATTCAGTCTCTGTCTCTGCCTCAGCCATTGCCTTGGACTGAGAGTTGGCTTTGGGTCTGGATATAGCAGTGACCTGGGCCTCTGCTTCAGCCCCAAGCCCACCTCCTGCTCCAGTTTCTGCTCCAGTCATGGCCTTGGGTCTAGTCTCAGTCTCTGCCCCAGCCAAGGCTTCACTCGTGGCCAAGGTCTGGTTCTGTACCCCAACCACAGTCTCCATCTTGACTTTGGACCCATTTCTGGCAAGTCTCCTCTCATTCTGAGCTCTTCCCTTGGTTAATCTGTAAATGTAGTAGCAGGTGCCAGCCCAGATCACCAGTCCTGCAGTTGCCCAGCCCACTTCCTGAATGCGGCCCATGTAATAACCCCTGCTGAAGGCACGAACAAGGTACAGGGGGGCTCACTCGGGCTGAGGAAAGAACGTGATAGGTCTGGATGTAGGCCTGTGATGGTGCTGGTCTTCAGCCACTACAGTTGCCACTGGTGGTAGACCTAGAAGTGAAGGAAGGAAATAAACTAAAATTTCTCTTCCAATTCTATTGTATCATACAGCTGGATATACAGAGGAACAGGAAAAGGTAGAAATTATGTGTTTGGTGGGAGAAGAGGATAATTAGCAAACTTTCCATCCCTTATTTCACCCTCTTCCCACCTTCCACAATGCCCAACAATTTTCCCCTGAGGTACTTCCATATACCAGGAAGGATGATGGGAAGGTTGATAATGAATGGGAGAAACTGAGAAGCCTCCAGACTTTAACTTTTACTAGACCTACTCTGGTCACAGTTCCCACAGGTCCCCACTTCCATACCAACCTGTACTGATCCAAAGAATTCCCCTCCTCTTTCCTTTTCTTTCTTGGTGATACACCCTAAAGTAGATACATAAATTCATGAGATCTTTGGACCTAAAGACAAACAGAGAGACACAGGGAGTGACATACAGGAATAGAGAGTTTGTTTTTTGGGGGAGGTTTATTTGTTTGTTTTCTTACCAGGGATTGAACCCAGGAGCACTGACCCACATCCCTAGACCTTTTTATATAGATTTCTTTTTTTTTTTTATTTTGATACAGGGTCTTGCTAAATTGCTGAGGCTGACTTTGAACTTGCAATCTTCCTGAGCTTCTGGGATTACAGGCATGTGCCACCATGCCTGGCAAGAATTTGTTCTTAATGGGACAAGAATATCAACTCCCTCAGATCACTTCACTCCCCCCAGGGGTTGTCACACTCTTTTCGAATTAAGGTGAGGGTTCAAGGTTAATGGCAGAGGTAGGTAAAGATAACTGAGAAAGGGAGGGATTAAGGATCCTCTAGACCAGACACTGGTCCTTATTGGATGCACACTGGTCTCCACTAACCCATCCTAGAAGTTGACCCAGCCAATCCTCACCTTCTTACCAGTCTATACTGATTGGAGACAATTTTCTTCTTGTTTCTTTGTTTCCAGTTATCTCAAGCCCTGTAGCAGACGTGCAGATAGATCTATAGATAAGTGAACACACAGGAGATAATGAAGACTAAGTGCTTGGTAGAAAAGACAGACATTTTAATTCCTGACCCCAATGCTTGCCTATAAGAGCCCAGGTCTAGTTTACTAAGGTGTCTTATCTTGTGTTCCCCTACTCAAGTCTTCTTAGTCACACCATAGCCACCCTCGCCCCAATATTCTTACTGTTTCCTGCACTAAAATCAATAGGGCATATGCTATCACTGTAGAAAGCAGGCAGAGTGTAGAAAAGTCAGAAAGACCCTCCAATGAGACTCTCTCAAGTCTCAAAAACCTGCTTAGCCCATCCTTTCTTGTCATCCCCATGCACTGCCCACATTCACACTAACCTCCATGGTTATGGGCCAGTCTCTTTCTCTTGTTTCTAGAGGTAAATAGGCCTACTGTAAGCCTATGAGAAGACCTAGGAACAGAGACAAAAAAGGAGGGTGAATGTTGAATATTTGTGACATCCTAACATCTAACATATGGGTTGTTGTGTCTGCCTTTCTGAGAGACAGCCATTTCCTAGCAGGCAGAACCTAGAGCTTTCCTAGCACTGTAATGCATAAAGTATAAAAGGGAGACAAGTAAAGAAAAAAGGGGAAAGATAGAAGCAACTTATTTTAAAACCACCTGTAGCATTCTAGGGACACCCCCAAAAGTCCTCCATTTCCTTCACCAAGATAGTCAGGAAGGCAGAGGTATCTGTAAAACTGCAGTATGGTGGAAGAGATTCAGGGCCCCAGGCCCCATGACTATAGAACCACAGCCTACTGCCTTCTGCTTCCCCTAAAACCCATTTTGAGGAGTCTCTAGCAGAAGATACAGGTGTGGGGGAGGGCTTTTGCTTCTGCAAAATCATTATCCTTTCCCCCAAAGACTATCTCAAAAAAATAGTAATGTTCTTTGATAAAATCCATATTTTTTGACATTAACTGAAGTACAAATAAAAGCATCTGTAGAAAAGTTCGCTGTCTTTATTGGTCTTCAATACAAAATATAAGTTAAAAGTCCCAAGCTTGGTAAAGAAACACAATTTAGGGAAAGTTGCCTACATCCCAATCAGATAGCAGCGCCTAAATGCTTATCATGGAATTCATATAGAATTTCACAGACGGTGCCCGTGCTCACACTAACCTCCATAGATCCTGTGCAGTTTTCTCCTCTCCTTCCCTCGCCTCACCACAAACAGTGCCACACCGAACTATTGTCAGAAAGAGAAGCAATGAGTGCTTAGAACAGCACACAGGCCACAGACCCCAGTACTCGCCTTTCCGGATTCTGGAACACGATTATCAAACGTCCCTCCCCTCGCTCAGACACCACCCCTACCAACCCAGCCGTCCAGTCACTAAGGCCCACCATTTTCTTTACAAACGCCACCGTGGCGCGTCCCTTCCTCTGAGATGATCAGGAAGCCTGCGGGCATGTGCGGTCAGTGATTAGAATTAGAAAGGATGGACATCTAGTTCTGTATTTCCCTCTTGAGACACTCTCCCCACCAGCCACCCTGTCAAAGCTCATGGTTCCCCTGAACAGATTTAGATGGGGGTAAGGACACTCGGGAAAATCAGAGGCAGAGGCTCCTTGAACTTGAGCCAGCACAGACACCTCTTTGGCCGGTCCCTGCACCGCAGACGGTTCGGCAAGCAGCTGCTGGCCTGGCGGCGGCGCGCGGCCCAAAAACCCTTACCTGCTCCGCTTTCCCCGGGCCTGATGCTAGCCCGCCATGCGCAGGGCAGCGGGGAGCTGGTAGCCAGACGAGAGTGACGACTGCACCCTGGGCTGCGTCGCTCTGCAGCTCCGGGTCACGTGAGGGCCGCGCGTCATCGCTGGCTCTCCTCCCCACAGACCCCCACCCGCCGGCAGGCAGTCAACAAGACCCCCTTCCTCAAGCACAGACAACCCCCACCTCCGGTCTCTGCGCGGCGCCTCTGTGCGCACAACCCTGTCACTCATCTCTGTCCTCTCCAATCTGAGAGCCCACAAGTGGCATCACCGCCTTGCGGTTGGAGTTTACCGGTCTCTTGTTGCCAGGGTGGGTCTTTACCCCCACCCCCACCCTCACCCAATTCCAGGCCTTGGTTGTAGCCTTTTCTGCATCTTCGAGGAATCCTTTCTTTTCCTGGTATGCTAAAAGATCAATGCTCCCCACCCACCTCCTACACAACCTGCCCTAGCTTAGTACCTACAGCGCCAGCACCAAATTGCCTAGAGAAGGAGGTGCCTGAAAGGAAAGCAGAGTGAAAGTAAAGCCTTAACTTTCTTTTATATATTCCTTTTTTTTCCTTTTACTATCACTTTTTTTTTTGTAATGGGAAAATGCAGTAAAGTCATTTTCATTCGACATAAAAAAAATATTCAGGTTGTAAAAATAACACGAGACATTCGTTTATACTATTTTGTGCCACTTAAAAATGTTTTCTACTTGGTATAAACTCTTTCACAGGTTTCAAAACAGACTAGTGTTATTGACATTTTAAATAAAAAATTCCTAAATCAGCACATTTTTCAATATGATCTATACATTAATCTTTGGAAAGACATTTGATTTCTAATCTTGACAGTTTTACAAAAAAATTATTTATAATTTTTTAAAGTTCTAGCTGAATATATGGTTTCCTGTCTGAGAACTTTTTCAGAGATGATTCCTAAATGATTTAATGAAGACTCAATTCCTCAAGAACCCAGTGCCTTACAAACTAGTGACATCACAGATTAACTGTCTTTCCGTTAAAGGGTCTTTGTTTGGATTTTACATAAGTGTGTAATCAAATCAGTCTCACCACACCCATAAAAAGACCAACTGCTAACACATGGATGGAAAGGAGGCTCAACAGGTGGAATTTTCATTCCATCATGACATTAATGAGATGTCTGAAATCTGCCATCCACATACTATCACCATAGCATTGACCAGTGTTCATAATGGTGGTGAGGGTCTGTGGATGACTGTGAATCACCTCGGATCCTGAACAATGGCCAGGAGAAAGAAGTATTTTCACTCACTGTACCACCCGCCCAAGACCCTCAGAATAATTCCAGAACTCAGGGACAAAGAATGTAGAAGTTAGTCTGCAGACACCCACCTGTCCCTGCTGGGAATCATACTCTAAATATAGACCCTCCAGGCAGCCTTTTTCTTAGAATGTTGAAATATGACACCCCAGCCAGCCAGAGGCCCTCCCTATGAGGGGGCCTGCTGTGCAGGAGGCCCTTTTGGAAGGGGAGCCAGGGAGCCCAAGATGCTATAAGACCTTACAAATGTCTTTTCAGAACTTAAATTGATAAATTGATGGCATAAAATTCTAAAATCTTGGTAGTGTTAAAAAAAAAAAAGAAACCATAGCATTGGATGTCAAGGGCTAATTTTTAATGTAAAAACTCCCAGCCAGCACAGTTGCTCACACCTGTAATCCTAGGGGCTCAGAAGGCTGAGTTAGAAGGATTGCAAGTTCAAAGTCAGCCTCAGAAACTTAGGGAAGCCCTTAGTGAGACTAAAAACTAAAAAAAAAAAAAAAAAAAAAAGGCTAGGGATGCGGCTTAGTGGTTAAGCACCCCTGGGTTCAATACCTAGTACAAGGTAAAAAATACTCTCACAAATCATTAATAAAATGATAACCCAATAGAAAAATGTGCTAAAGATATGAACAGATTTGTTCACAGAGAACAAATGACCGATAAGCATTTGAAAAGATACTCAGCTCCAAAGAAATGCAAATCAAAACAACTACATCTTACTATGTTTCAGCTATTAGTTTGTTAAAACTTAGAAATTGAATAATTTTGTTGACTGGTTTGTGGAGAAATGTTCACTCATGCACTCTGTTAGATGCAGATGTTCTAATTCAATATTTTATAGGGCAATTTGGCACAATGTATTAAATGATAAACAAAATATCCTACTAATTCTTGGACCCAGCATTTCTTTTTTCCTGCTGCATTATATTATACATAACTGTTGCATTCATTATGTCATATTTGTACATACACATTACATACTTCCCCTGTACCTTCCCTTTCCCTCCCATCCTGATTCCCTTGCTCTGTTCTACTGATCTCCCTTCTATAATGATGATAATTTTAACTAGTTCTTTATAATTTTATATATCACTGTGGTATATTCATACATGCACATAGCATAATTTGGTACATTTCATTCCCTAGTACTTGCCCATGCCCTCCCTCTTCCTTACCCCTCTCAACCTACTTCCTCTACTCTGTTGATGTCCCTTCTAATTACCTTCTAGTTATATCCCCTTACCCTTCCCCCACCCCTCCCCTTCTCCCTCTCCCTCTCCCTCCCCCCCCATTCATTTGACCCCTGACTTCTTGAATCTGGCTTATTTCAATTAGCATGATATTCTCCAGTTACAACAATTTGCCAGCAAATGACATAATTTCATTCTTCTTTATGGCTGAGTAAAACTATATTTTCTTTTCCATTCATCTGTTCATGGGCAAGTAGGCTGGTTCCATAACTTGTCTGTTGTGAATCATGCTGCTATAAACATTGGTATGCATGTTTCACCATAGTATGCTGATTTTAGTTGTTTTGGATAAATACCAAGGACTGGAATATCTGGGTCAAATAGTGGTTCCATTCCTAGTCTTTTGAGGAATCTCCATACTGCTTTCCAAAGCGGCTGTACTAATTTTCACTCCCACCAACAATGTATAAGTATACTCATCCAAATCACATACATCCTGTCTAGCAATTATTGTTAGTTGTATTCTTGATGATAGCCATTGTATTTGGAGTGAGAAGGAATCTCAGTGTAGTTTTGATTTGCAGTTTTCTGATTGCTAAAGATGTTGGGCATTTTTTCATATATTTGTGGGCCATTTGTGCTGTTTCCTTTGAGAAATGTTTGTTTAGTTCACTTGCCTATTTGTTGACTTGGGTGTGGTTTTTTGATATTAACTTTTTTTAAATTCTTGTATATTCTGGATATTAATCCTCTGTCAAAAGAGTAGCTGGCAAAGATTTTCTCCCATTCTGTAGACTTTCTCTTCACAATCTTGTTTCCTTTGCTGTGCAGAAGTTTTTTAAATTTGATGACATCCAATTTATTAATTCTTGGTATTATTTCCTGAGCTTTAGGAGTCCTACTGAGGAGCTCATTGACTACACCTATAAGTTGGAGTGTTGCCCCTATGTTTTCTTCTAACATGTGTAAAATTTCTTGTCTAATCCCTAGGTTTTTGATCCGCTTAAAGTTGACTTTTGTACAAGCTAAGAAGGATTCGGTTTCATTCTTCTAAACATGTATATCGAGTTTCCCAACAACATTTGTTTAAATAAGGCTGTCTTTTCTCCAATGTATGCTTTAATACATTTGTCAAAAATCAGATGATTTTATATGTGTGGATTTGTGCCTGTGTCTTCTATCTATTCCATTGGTCTATGTGTCTGATTTTGTGCCAGTACTATAGCTCTGTAGTACAATTTGAAATTGGCTATTGTGATGTCTTTGACACTGCCCATTTTGCTCAGAATTGCTTTGGTTATTCTGAGTTTTTTATTCTTCCATGTGAATTTTAGGACTGCTTTTTTTCCTAGTCTGTGAAGATTGTCATTGGTATTTTGAAGAGGATCACATTGAATCCTGTACATCACTTCTGGTAATATAGCTATTTTAACAATATTAATTCTGACTATTCATGAACACAGAAGGTCTTTCCTTCCCCTAGTATCTTCTTCAATCTCTTTTTTCAGTGTTTTGTAATTTTCACTTTAGTGGCCTTCCACCTCTTTGGTTAGATTTATTTCTAGGTATTTTTGAGGCTATTATGAATGGAATTATTTTCCTGATTTCTTTTTCAATAGATTAATCATTGGTGCATAGAAAAGATATTGATTTTATATGATGATTTTGTATCTTGCTACTTTGCTTAATCTGTTTATCAGTGCTAGAAGTCTTCTGGTAGAATTTTTAGGATCTTCTAAGAAGAATGTATTATACTCTAAGATTCAAACCAAGAAAAAACACTAGCATTGCTTTGACTCCATTATCATCATCCAAATCACAGTTATGTCCCCAGTGTTATAAGTTTGGTGAGTTGAATCCTTTTTATACATTATATATGCGTGTATGTCTTATTAAAATATAAAATAGGATCATATTTGGTATTCTGTTTTGAAACTTATATTTTCATGTAAAAATATGCTTCAGTGAGTTAGACATGTCAGTATATTTAAAGCTTTGTTCTTTTAACTGCTGCATGATATTCAATAGTTTGATTGTGATATTTTTTATTTACACACCTACCCCAACTGATGAACATAAAATTGTTCTGGGTCTGAGGTTAATAAAAATAAGCCTTCATTAAACAGCCTGGTATATACAACTTGGCCCATGGGTAAGAAATTGTTTTAGGATATCCTACCTGTAAATAGACTTGTTTGATTAAAGGAATAAGATTTTATAAATTTAATACTGCCAAAAGACGGATATGAGATCATACATAGTTAATGGATATAGTGTTTTAAGTTCTTCTCCACTCTTTCCTCATAATCATCACATCCTTATCACTTCTGTTCTCTCCCTGTCCACTATTTGAAATTATAAACCTTCTGCAAACTTGGTGGTTTTATTGTAGGCAATAACTGATCATATTATTTCTGTTTAGTGTGATAATTAACATTGTAGACATCATAGTAGGAACTATTTTGTTTAAAACTGTATGTTGTTTGCATTTGTTGTTGTCATTATTTTCTTCCCCTAAACATGAGGTACTAGAAACCTTCAGGGACACTATAAATCCATAGGATAGAAACTCTACTGACTCAGATCCATACTGTAAGATGGGTAGACTCACAAACAACATGAAAAAGCAAGGGAACATATTGTCCCAAATAAATCAAGATACTCCAATAACAGGATCCATCAACACCACAGTGGAAGAAATGTCAGAGAAGGAGTTTAGAATGTCCATAGTTAAACTGATCTGTGAAGGAAAGGACAGTATAAGAAATTAAATCAAAGAAAAAATACAGGAAGTGAAAGATCACCTCAATAAAGAGGCAAAGATTCTGAAAAAAAAGCAGAAATCCTCAAAGGAAACAATAAACCAAATTAAAAATTCAATAGAAGGCATCACCAACAGATTTGAGCACTTGGAAACAGAACCTCAGGCAATGAAGACAAAATATATAATCCTTATTAAAATAGAGTTGACCACAGAGAGAAGTTGTTAAGAAACCATGAACAGAACTTCCAAGAAGTATAGGATAACATGAAAAAAATTTAAGATTTATCAGGATAGATGAAGGTACAGATATACAAACCAAAGGAATACACAATCTTTTCAGAAAATTTCCCAAACCTAAAGAATGAAATGGAAAATCAAATACAATAGGTTGGGGCTGGGGTTATGGCTCTGTGGTACAGTGCTTGCCTAGCATATGTGAGGCACTTAGTTTGATTCTCAGTGCTGTGCATAAAAAAAAAATAAAATAAAGGTCCATCAACAACTAGAAAAATATTTTTTAAAAATACAAGAGGCTTACAGGACTCCAAATACACAAAATTGCAGCAGACCCACACCAAGACACATTATAATGAAAATGCCTAACAAACAGAATAAGGACAGAATTTTAAAGGCTGCAAAGAGAAAAATATGAGATTATGTGCAGGGGGAAACCAATTCAGATCTCAGCTGATTTCTCAACCCAGACCCTCAAAACTAGAATATCCTTGAATAACATATACCAAGCTCTGAAAGAAAATGGATGCCAACCAGGAATTCTATACCCAGCAAATTTAAGCTTCAGATTTGAAGATAAAATAAAAACTTTCCATGATAAACAAAAGTTAAAGGAATTTGCAACTAGAAAGCCTGAAGTATAAAACATACTCAATAAAATATTTCATGAAAAATAGAAGTGAAAACAAGCAAAGGTAGGAACCCCCTAAAAGAAAAGTGGCTTGATGGAGAAATAGATTCAAATTAAAAAACAGAAGTAAATCAAAATGACAAGGAATAAAAATAATTTCTCAATAATAACATTGAATGTAAATGGACTAAACCCATCAATCAAAAGACATAGACTTGCAAATTGCATTAAAAAACAAGACCCAACAATGAACTGTCTCCAAGAGATTGACCTCATAGGCAAAGATGTACACAGACTGAAGGTGAAAGGATGGGGAAAAAAAACATGTCATTCACATGGATTTTGTAAGCAAGCAGGGGTGTCTATCCTCATATCAGATAAAGCAGACTTTAAGCCAAAGCTAATCATAGGGACAAAGAAGGCCATTTTATACTGCTCAGGGGAATTATACATCAACAAGATATAACAATTGTAAATATGTATGCTTCAAACAATGGAGCATCTATGTACATCAAACAAACCCTTCTCAATTTCAAGAATCAAATAGACCATAGCACAATAATACTAAATAACTTTTACATGCCTCTGTCACCACTGGATAGATCCCCCAAACAAAAACTAAATAAAGATGGGGCTGAGGCTGTAGCTTTGTGGTAAAGTGCTTTCCTTGCATGTGTGAGGCACTGGGTTCAATCCTCAGCACTACATAAAAATACATACAGATACTGTGTGTTCATCTACAACTAAATAAATATTTTTAAAAAACTAAATAAAGAAGCTATAAAAGTTTAAAAAATACAATTGATAATTAGGCTTAACATATATAGAATATCTCATTCATCAATGACTGAATACTCTTTCTTCTCAACAGCACATGGATCCTTCTCTAATATAGACCATGCTATGTAAGCTTCACATATGTTGGCATATAAATGTAATATTACCTTAATATATTTTAGCATCTGAAGGGTTATTGTAATAGCTCCCTTTTCATTGATATTAATTTTTGTGTTCCTGCTTTTTTCTTGATTAGACTTGTTCATTTTTTATCAAATTTTAGCTGTATTATTTTTTCCCTATTTCATATATTTCTGCTCTTACTCTTATTTTTTCCTTCCTAATTTGAAAATAGTTTGATTATATTCTAGATTCTTTTAGATAGAAGTACATTAGGTTATAAATGTTCATCTGAGTTCTGTTTCATCCCAAAGATCCTGATATTTTAAGCTTTTATTATCACTTAGCTCAAAGTCCTTTTTATTTACTTTTCTTGTGCTTTCTTCCCTGACCTCTGAGATATTTATAAGTGTTTGATTTAGTTTTGAAATAGTTGACGTGTGGGGGTGGGGTTCTATATATCTTAAGGTGATTGATTTCTAATATAATAAATAATGAAGGAAACACAGTCTGCATGATTTCAAATTCAACAAAAAGTAATGGAAATGCCTTTTATATTGATTGTGTTTACATACATGTAAAAATTGATAAGATTGCATACTTCAAATATGTGCTATTTATTATACTTCAATTTTACCTCAATAAAGCTATGGGAAAAAAAACAAATGACAGAATTTCATCCTCTTTATCACTGAATAATAGTCATGTGTGTGTGTGTGTGTGTGTGTGTGTGTGTGTGTGTGTGTATGTGTACCACACTTTCTTTATTCATTTATACATTGATGGACATTTAAGTTGATTCTATATGTTGGCTATTATAAATAGTGGTGCAATAAACATGGGAATGCTGATGCCTCTTTGCCAAACTGATTGTATTTTATTTGGATATTAATCCAGTAGTGGGATTGCTGGATCATATGATAATATTACTGCTAGTTTTTTAAAGGGAATTCCATACCATTTTTTCATAATGGATGTACCACCAATTGTGTATGTATAAGAATCCTTGTCTCCTCACATCCTCTACAGCATTTGTTTTTCTGCTATAATTATAATATCTAATGTTGTTTATTGTCTTTTTTTTGATCCAAATTGACAAAATTTCTTCTCAAATAATAAGTTCAGTTTATATCAATCAATTGTACTCTGATATTTTTTTCTTGCTTTTATTCTTTTTTGTTTTTTTTTTAATTTTTTAATTGATTTTTAAAAATAAATGACAGCAGAATGCATTACAATTCTTATTATACATATACAGTACAATTTTTCATATCTCTGGTTGTATATAAAGTATGTTCACACCAGTTCATATATTCATACATATACTTTGGATAATGATGTCCATCACATTCCACCATCCTTGCTAACTGCCTACCCCCTCCCTTTCCCTCCCATCCCTCTGCCCTACCTAGAGTTCTTCTATTCCTCCCATGCTCCCCCTCCCTACCCCACTATGAGTCAGTCTCCTTATATCAGAGAAAACATTCAGCATTTGTTTTTTGGGGATTGGCTAACTTCACTTAGCATTATCTTCTCCAATGCCATCCACTTACCTGCAAATACCATGATTTTATTCTCTCTTGTTGCTGAGTAATATTCCAGTGTGTATATATGCCACATTTTTAAATCCACTCATCTACTGAAGGGCATCTTGGTTGGTTCCACAGTTTAGCTATTGTGAATTGTGCTGCTATAAACATTGATGTGGCTGTGTCCCTGTAGTATGCTGTTTTTAAGTCCTTTGAGTATAGGCCGAGGAAAGGGATAGCTGGGTCAAATGGTGGTTCCAGTCCCAGCTTTCCAAGGAATCTCCATACTGCTTTCCATATTGACTGCACCAATTCGAAGTCCCACCAGCAATGTATAAGTGTACCTTTTTTCCCCACATCCTTGCCAACACTTACTGTTGTTTGTCTTCATAATAGCTGCCATTCTGACTAGAGTGAGATGATATCGAAGAGTAGTTTTGATTTGCATTTCTCTCATTGCTAGAGATGATGAACATTTTTTCATATATTTGTTGATTGATTATATATTCTCTTCTGAGAAGTGTCTGTTCAGGTCCTTGGCCCATTTATTGATTGGGTTATTTGTTTTGTTTTGTTTTGTTTTGTTTTTTGGTGCTTAGCTTTTTGAGTTTTTTAAATACCCTAGAGATTAGTGCTCTATCTGATGTGTGAGGGGTAAAAATTTGCTCCCAAGATGTAGGCTCTCTATTCACCTCACAGATTGTTCTTTTGCTGAGAAGAAACTTTTTAGTTTGAATCCATCTCATTTATTGATTCATGGTTTAAATTCTTGTGCAATAGGAGTCTTATTAAGTAAATTGGGGTCTAATCCCATAGGATGTACATTAGGGCCTACTTTTTCTTCTATTAGACACAGAGTCTCTGTTTTAATTCCTAGGTCCTTGATCCACTTTTAGTTGAGTTTTGTGCATGATGAAAGATAGGGGTTTGATTTCATTTTGTTGCATATGGATTTCCAGTTTTACCAGCACCATTTGTTGAAGAGGCTATCTTTTCTCCAATGCATGTTTTTGGCACCTTTGTCTAATATAAGATAATTGTAAATTTGGGGGTTAGTCTCAGTGTCCTCTATTCTGTACCATTGGTCTTCTAGTCTGTTTTGGTGCCAATACCATGCTGTTTTTGTTACTTTAGCTCTGTAGTATAGTTTAAGTTCTGGTATAGTGATGCCATTTGCTTCACTCTTCCTGCTAAGGATTGCTTTAGCTATTCTGGGTGTCTTATTTTTCCAGATGAATTTCAAGAGTGCTTTTTCTATTTCTATGAGGAATGCCATTGGGATTTTGATCGGAATTGCATTAAATATGTATAGTGCTGTTGGTAGTATGGCCATTTGATAATATTAATTCTGCCTATCCAAGAGCAAGGTAGATCTTTCCATCTTCTAAGGTCTTCTTTGATTTCTTTCTTTAGGGTTCTGTAGTTTTCATTGTATAGATATTTCACCTCTTTTGTTAAGTTGATATCCAAGTTGTTTTTTTTTCCTTTGAGGCTACTGTAAATGGGGGTAGTTTTCCTCATTTTCCTCTCAGAGTATTTGTCACTGATATACAGAAATGCCTTTGATGCATGGGTGTTGATTTTATAACCTGCTACTTTGCTGAATTCATTTACTAGTTCTAGAAGTTTTCTGGTGGAGCTTTTTGGGTCTTCTAGGTTTAGAATCATATTGTCAGCAAATAGTGCTAATTTAAGTTCTTCATTTCGTATATGTATCCCTTTAATTTCTTTCATCTGTCTAATTGCTCTGGCCAGTGTTTCAAGAAGTATGTTCAATAGAAGTGGCAAAAGAGGGCATTCCTGTCTTGTTCCAGTTTTTTGAGGGAAGGCCTTCAATTTTTCTCCATTTAGAATGATGTTGGCCTGGGGATTAGCACAGATAGCCTTTACAACATTGAGATATGTTCCTGTTATCCCTAATTTTTCTAGTGTTTTGAACATAAAGGGGTGCTGCGTTTTGTCAAATGATTTTCCTGCATCTATTGAGATGATCATATGATTCTTATCTTTGAGTCTATTGATGTGATGAATTACATTTATTGATTTCCATATGTTGAACCAACCTTGCATCTCTGGGATAAATCCCACTTGATCATGGTGCACAATCTTTTTGGTATGTTTTTGTACTCAATTTGCCAGAATTTTATTGAGAATTTTTGCTTTTAGTCTTTTTGATAACAGTCATTCTAACTGGGGTGAAGTGATATTTAATTGTTGTTTTGATTTGCATTTCCCTGGTGGTTCGTTCGTTAAAATTTTTTTTCATTGGACACTTGTGCATCTTCTCTGGAGAAATTTCTATTCAAGTCTTTTGTCCATTGGAGTTACAAAATGCCCTGAAGAGTCAAAGCAATCATGAGCAAGTATGTATAGATTAACTTGGGGAATAAGTAAAATCTTGGTAATAAGTTTTGTTTTTTGTTTTTTGTTTTTTGATTTTTTGATAGAGAGAGAGTGAGAGAGAGAAACTTTTTTTTTTGTAGATGGACACAACATTTTAATGCACTTTTCTATTTTACACTGTTTGTAATTTGTCACTTCTATAATGGTGTTGTTTGGTTCTGGTTTGTTCTTTAGTTTGCAACCCCCCTTTTATCTAATTCTGCTGGCTTTTTAAAATATATTTTTTTAGTTGTCAATGGATCTTTTATTTTATTTTATTTGTTTATTTATTTATTTATATGTGGTACTGAGGATCAAACCCAGGGCCTCACACATGCTAGGCAAGTACTCTACCACTGAAGCTACAACTCCAGCCCTAATTCTGCTGTTTTTACATCTCATCTTTGACCTCTTGTCTTACTAAATCCATATTCTTATTAAGTTGTTCTGTAGCTTAAAATACTTGTTGGAAATTTACATCTCTTTGACATATTTTTCTTCTGGTTTATGTTCTCTGTCTGTTTTTTAAGTTGTAGTTGGACATAATACCTTTATTTATTTTTATGTGGTGCTGAGGATTGAAATCAGGGCCTCGCGTGTGCTAGGCCAGTGCTCTACTACTGAGCCATAACCCCAGCCCCTGTTTTTGTCCTTTACATATTGAATCTAACATACTCCTTCTGAGAGGTGAAAGCAAGTTTAAGAGTGTGGCCACACTATACTACAATGCCCAGCTTTGGACTCTCCTATTTCTTTACTTAACTGTGACGTTTTTGAAGTTTTTTTTTTTTTTTTAAAGGCGGGGGGGGGGAGGGGAGAGAGAGAGAAAGAGAGAGAGAGAGAATTTTTTATTCATTTCTTAGTTATTGGCGGACACAACATCTTTGTTTGTATGTGGTGCTGAGGATCAAACCCTGGCCACACGCATGCCAGACCAGCGTGCTACCGCTTGAGCCACATCCCCAGCCCTTTTTGAAGTTTATGTCATTGGAACATTACCCCTTTCCATGTTTGGTTTCTGCTGGTGATCTTCACTGAATTCCTACTAGATGTTTGCTACTTTTTTTCCTTGCCTTTTATTAAATAATAGGAGAGATACTATTTGGTGGTTTCTGTCCTGTATTCTAACACAGAAGCTTCCTCTGATCCATTTTTTTAGTTCTATATTGCTCATATAAGAAAAAGTTACAACTTTTGAATATAGATGTTGTATAAAGACACTTTACCAAATCTATTATTAGTTCTAAAAAGTTGTCAGCTAGCTGATTCTAATTTTCTAGAGGGACAGTTATATTGTCTATTAATGGCAGTTTTCATAATTTTCTTTTTTGGTCTTTCTTTTTTTCCCCACAGTGCTGGGGATTGAACCTAGTCATTTTGGTATTTTATAATGTTGATTTTTTTTCTTTTTTTGTCTTCGTTACATGAAAAAAGAACTCAAGAACAAATGTTGAACAGTAAAGGGGATTACAAACATCCTTATAGTCAGTCTAGTTCCTGACTATAATGGAAACACTTCCAATGGTTCATCATTAAGCATAATATTATTGTTTATCTCCTGCATAAACCCTTTGCCAAGTTGAGGATACTTCCTTTATTCCTAGAATGCTAAGAGTTGTTATCAGGTATGGATGCATAATTTCAATAAATGATTTTATGACATCTATTGAGATGATCATATTTTCAATATGATTTTAACATTGTGAATTATAATAAAAATGTTTGAAAATTGCACCACACTTGAATTACTGGGATAAGCTTAATATGGTAATGACTACTTTTAAATATAATATTGAATTTCAATTTGCTAATATTTGATTTCATATTTTTGCAGATGTTCATTGAAAAATCAGCTTCTATTTCTCTTCATTGTTCACTACTCTTTTCCAGTTTAGGTATTAGAATTATACTAGCCCAGTACAAAATATAAATTAGGAAACTTTCTATTATTAGTTCAAAAAGTTTGTCAGTTGATTCTCTTTGATTTTCTATGTTCTGTTCATTCTATAGTTTATATAAAGTGAGAATGTTCAACTCCTTGATGGTTGGAAGAACTTTCCTTAAAAAGCATTCTGAGGGCTGAGGCTGTAGCTCAGCGGGAGAGCACTTGCCTAGCACACGTGAGACACTGGGTTCCATCCTCAGCACCACATAAAAATAAATAAAATAAAATAAAACAAAGGCATTCTGTTCATCTACAAATACCAAAAAAAAAATTTAAAATAATTCTGAGCAAGGTAAGCCTTTTTCCCTCTTTTGTTTAGTAGTAGGTCTTTATTTTTTAACATTCTTTGTTATTGACCTATTCAGGTTTTCTACTTTTTTTTTTTTTTTTGTACCAGGGATAGAACTCAGGGACATTCAAATACTAAGCCAATCCCCGACCTCTTTTAGTATTTTATTTAGAGACAGGATTTCTCTGAGTTTCTTATTGCCTCACCATTGCTGAGGCTGGCTTTGAACTCATGATACTCCTGTCTCAGGCTCCCAAGCCACTGGGGTTACAGGCATGCACCACTGCACCTGGCTCAGGTTTTCTACTTCTTTTTTCTTTTTTTTAATGTTTATTTTTTTTTTTAGCTGTATTTGGACACAATACCTTTATTCCATTTATTTATTTTTATGTGGTGCTGAGGATCAAACCCAGGGCCCTGTGCCTGCTAGGTGAGCGCTCTACTGCTGAGCCACAATCCCAGCCCCAGGTTTTCTACTTCTTGAACCAACTTTGATTACTTATATTTTCTTAATATAAGATTTATTTTGTCTGAAATTTCAAATTGAGTGGTAAAAATTATTACTTGTATTTTCTTGCAATTTCCAATTGTCTTCTATTATAATCTCTAATGTTGCTTATTGTCTTTTCTTTTTTTTATCAGAGTTGACAAAATTTCTTCTCAAATAACAAGTTTAGTTTATATCAGTCAATTGTACTGTGATATTTTTGTTTCTTGCCTTGTTTTCTTTTCTTTTTCTTTTCCTTCCTTCTATTTTCCTGGGATTCAGTTTATTGTTCTTCTGCTATATTCTTGAGTTGAGAACTTAGTGCATTTATCTTAAATCTTTCTTGTTTTCAAATATGTACAAGAGTGTATAAATGACCCCCTTGATAACTCTAACCTCATCCCACAGATCTTACATCTGCTGTTCACTTTTTCTTCTCATCTATACAATCTAAAAGGATAATGCTTATTTCCTCTTTCAGAAGGGTAATTTTATTTTCATATTTGATTGAGTAGAATTTTTTGTATTAATGTCAACTTTTATTTCATCATATTATGTCACTTCCATTTCAAGGCCTTCCTTAATTATGTAACTTAAAATATCCCTTCAATCTCTATGGCATCAACCAGTTTTATTTCCACTCCAACATTTATCACTTGTTTGTTTGTATATATTTTCATCCCTCTCTAGGATGTAAGCTCCTTGAGAACTAGCACATTGTCTCTTATCACTATGTGTTCAGTACTTGAAACAGGGCCTGGAACATAGTAGACAATTGATAAATAGCTGCTGAGTAAATAAATTATGAATACCAAAAGTTACCTCTGTCATTGTCATTTTTTTGAAATGGTGGGATTTAGTGTTGAATAAGGATGTTGTATTTAATACATAAGCAAAGTGTTTAATTCAAGTACATTTGAAAAGAATGCTATTCTCTGTTTTCTTCAAAATTGTTTATATTAGAATACTCAAATCCTCTATATACTTGCTCATCTATGGATTATTTTAAAAGATGTATCAAGCCTTTTAACTATGAGTATAAATGTAATAATTTTTCCTTATGTTTACAGTTTGTATTCCATAGACTCAACCAGCTTCAGATAGAAAGTATTTGGGCAGAGTGGGGGGGATTACATCTGTAATTTTGTAACTAAACATATATAGACTTTTACTTATCACTATTTCCCAAACAATATAGTATAACAATTATTTAGATAGCATTAAAATTGTATTAAGTTTCATAAGTAATCTAGAAATGATTTAAAATATACTAGATGGTGTGCATCAATTATATGCAAATATCATGCCATTTTACATAAGGACTTGAGCATCTGTGGATTTTGGTACCTGCAGGGGTCTTAGATCAATCCTTCATGGATACCAACAGATGACTATATATTATATTTTGCATTGCCCATTTTGAAACTATATTGTAAATTACATAAAAGATTATGTGACATTTTCTAGGTAACATAACAATACATATTAATATTCAATATATTTTTCCATTTCAGTCCCTCTGTCTGAAATTCTAGTACTTCTTATACTGATAATGTGATATATACTTTCTTTTCATTAGTTTTCACCTGGTGTATCTTTTTCCACCTTAATACAATATAGAAATGGATTTTGTTTTTATTTTTAGTATAATCTGAGTTCAACTCTTTTTAAGTGAGTTTAACCAATTTTTTTTATTGTTGGTCATTCAAAACATTACATAGTTCTTAATATATCATATTTCCCAGTTTGATTCAAGTGGGTTATGAACTCCCAATTTTACCCCGTATACAGCTTGCTGTATCACATCGGTTACCCTTCCATTGATTTACATACTGCCATACTAGTGTCTGTTGTATTCTGCTGTCTATCCTATTCTCTACTATCCCCCCTCCCCTCCCCTCCCCTCCCCTCCCCTTTTCTCTCTCTACCCCCTCTACTGTAAATCATTTCTTCCTCTTGTATTATCTTGTCTTACCCCTCCTTTCCTCTTATATGTCATTTTGTATAACCCTGAGGATCACCCTCCATTTCCATGCAATTTCCCTTCTCACTCCCTTTCCCTCCCACCTCTCATCCCTGTTTAATGTTAATCTTCTTCTCAAGCTCTTCGTCCCTACCCTGTCCTTGGTTACTCCCCTTATATCAATGGAGTCATTTGGCATTTGTTTATTAAAGATTGGCTAGCTTCACTTAGCATAATCTGCTCTAATGCCATCCATTTCCCTGCAAATTCTATGATTTTGTCATTTTTTAATGCAGAGAAATACTCCATTATGTATAAATGCCACATTTTTTTTATCCATTCGTCTATTGAAGGGCATCTAGGTTGGTTCCACAATCTTGCTATCGTGAATTGTGCTGCTATGAACATCGATGTAGCACTGTCCCTGTAGCATGCTCTTATTAGGTCTTTAGGGAATAGACCGAGAAGGGGAATAGCTGGGTCAAATGGTGGTTCCATTCCCAGCTTTCCAAGAAATCTCCATACTGCTTTCCAAATTGGCTGCACCAATTTGCAGTCCCACCAACAATGAACAAGTGTACCCTTTTCCCCGCATCCTCTCCAGCACTTGTTGTTGTTGGACTTCATGATGGCTGCCAATCTTACTGGAGTGAGATGGTATCTTAGGGTGGAGTTTAACCAATTTTTATTGTCATTATTATATGTTCAGATTTATTCCTGCCACCAGTTTTTACACTTTCTATTTATAATGCATTTTTACTTTTTTTTCCTCCTGCTTTGTGTTGTATCAATTTATTTTACCTATAGTACTCAGGATGTTATGCATTTTATTTTTATTCGACCCCCTTTATCAGATCCGAAGACTTTTTCTTTTGCAGATATCTACCAAAAGTCTTGGTTTTCACTCTCTACTCTTTCCCCATCCAATAACCTGTTCTATAATACATATTTTAGAGTGAGTGACACCTCTTTCATGTTCCTAGCATACTAAAAGTAGAACAAAGAGCCATAAAATCTCTAACATAAAACACAGAGAAATATCTTCATGACCTTGGGGTGGGCAATGATGCCTTAGAAAGGACACAAAAGTATTAATAACAAAAGACAAAAAATTAAAATTTTTTAATACTTTTATTTTATTTGTTTATTTATATGTGGTGCTGAGGATTGAACTCAGTATCTCACACATGCTAGGCGAGCACTCTTCCACTAAGCCACAACTCCAGCCCCGAAAGAGAAAATTTATAATTTGTATTTTGTCAAAATTTAAATTTTAATCTGTAAGAAGTGGCACAAACCTGTAATCTCAGAAATTTTGGAGGCCAAGAGAGGAGGATTGCAGGTTTGAGGTCAGCCTAAACAGAAACTTAGGAAGAGACTCTGTCTCAAAAAAAAAAAAAAAAAAAAAAAAAAAAAAAAAAAAAAAAAAAAACAAGGCTAGAGATGTAACTCTGTAAAGCATCTCTGGGTTCAATCCTAAGTACACAACATCTTTATTTTATTTTTATGTGGTGCTGAGGATCGAACCCAGCGGCCCGCGCATGCCAGGCAAGCGCACTACCACTTGAGCCACATCCCCAGCCCAGAATTTTTTTTTTTAATTTCAGTTCATCTATAGATATTGTTTTGGAAAAATATATGTGCAGTACCTATACCTGACAATGTACTTGTATATTGAATATGTAAACAACTTCTACAAATCAACAGTGTAAAAAAACCCTGTGTAAAAAATGAGGCACAGAGGAATGTATCTAATCTTCAATATCTTTAGTACTCAGGGGAATGCAAATGGAGATCACAATATCACCACACATCCACTAGAATGGCTAAAGCAAAAAGACTAACACCACCAAATGGTTTGTGAAAATACAGGAAACAGAGCACTAATATATTGCCATGGGAGATATAAAATAGTAAAACCACGTTGGAGAACTTTCTCAGCTTTTTAAAAAGCTTAATATTTACTTACCATATGACCCAATAGTTTCATTGCTCAATATTATTTAGCCAAGAAAAATGAAAACATGTCCACACAAAGACTTGCACAGGGCTTGGAGGTATAGTTCAGTGATAGAGCACTTGACTGACTTGAGGAAGGCCCTGAGTTCAATCCCTAGCATCATCACAAAAAAGACTTGTACATGAATCTCTATTTATAATAGCCTAAAACCAAAAACAACAGAAGAATGGACAAATTGCAGTTATATATAAAGTAAAATACTATTCAACACTAATAAGTAATGAAGTACTTATGCATGAAACAATATGGATAAATCATGAATACAGTATACTGAGTAAAAGATACCAGATACAAAGGAGTATTGCAGGATTCCATCTATATGAAACTGAAGAACAAATAAAGCTAATCTATGGAAATAAAAATCAGAAAGACATTGTCTGGGAATTAGAGGATAATTAACTGGAAAGAGGCACAAGGGACCTTTCTAGGATAATGGAAATGAGCCAAATCTTGTTTTGTGTAGTAATTACATGGGTATATATAATTGTTAAAACTCTTCAAATTAAACATTTAAGATATGTTTGATATACTTTATATAAATTTTACCCCAGCATACCCCAATTCCCTCTTCTAAGAGAACCATTTTATTAGTTTGATTTGAATACCAGACCATTTTCTACAAATTTCATACACATACATGTACATATGGAAATATTGTTAAAGGGTATTATGTGATGCATATTTTGCAACTTGTTTTTCACTCAACAGCATACTTGGGGCTCTTTCCGTGTCAACTAATGTAGATATTTTTAACTTTTTAGCCATTCCTCTCCCGAGAAGCATTTATGTTTTCTTTCATTTCTAGAAGTAAAAAACAATGCTTGTAAAAATTATCTTTGCAATTTTGCCAATCAGATAACTAATAAGTGGTATACTAATATTATACATTATATTTTGCTAAGTGGTGCATAGGTTTACATGTTTATCGGTCATTTGTAGCTCTGTAAATTGCCTGTTTATATACTTTGCCTATTTTCCTGTTCTATTATCTTTTTTAATAGACTCTCTTTAAAATATTTTTAGTTGTCAATAGACCTTTATTTTATTTATTTATATGTGGTGCTGGGAATTGAACCCAGGGCCTCACACACACTAGGCAAGCCCTCTACCACCCCAGCCTGCTGTTCTATAATCTTTACCTTACTGTTGCTCCAGAAGGGCTGTATTTAATATTGATAGTACTTTTTTCTTTGTTTTATAAGTTGAAAATATTTTCTCCCAGTCTGTAGCTTGTGAGTGTGTGTGTGTGTGTGTGTGTGTTTGTGTGTGTGTCATGCTGGGGTCAAACTCAGGGCCTCACACATACCAGACAAGCACTCCACCACTGAGCAGCATCCTCAGCCCTTGTAGCTTCTTTTAATACTGGTTATGTTGTCTTTACATATATTGAAATTTTTCCATTTTGAAGTAGGTAAATTCATCAGTCTTTGCATCTATGGTTTTTTCCACCTCAACTGAGTCTTATGTAAAATACTCTCTTATTCTATGGTTATAATACTATTATACATTTATATAATTCATTTTTTCCTGATTCATAACTAGTTTCCCAAAGGAATTTACTGATGAGACCATACTGCTCCCAACCATTTGAAATATAAACTTTACCATATACTTTATTCTCATATATACTTGGATCTATATGTGAATACATAGGTTAAACATAAATATCATATCTTAAGTACTATTTTGTAATGTGTTTTTCCTCAAATTAATTTAGACATTTAACATCTAACCAAACCAATTTTAAAAAGGTTTAGTTGTCAATGGACCTTTATTTTATTTATTTTTATGTGGTTCTGGGGATTGAACTCAGTGCCCCACACATGTTAGGCAAGTGCTCAACCACTGAGCCATAATCCCAGCCCCTAAGCCAATTATTTTTTAAGTGTCACCCAAAGAAACAGTTCAAGCTGGGACAGAATCACTTCTATTTTCTAAACTATTGGAATGAACAAAACTAAGACAACAAAATCTTCAGATAGATTGTTTGATGGTTTATTTCCACATTCTCAGGAGCAATCAGTTTTATTATAAGACAGTGATTAGGCAATTGCCTGCTTTCCAGTAGAAACCAACTTTCAGGTAACCCCAAACCCCATTTAATGAAGAAAAAAAGTGTCATTCTATATTATAAGAATGTTGACTAATAAACATCAAAGACTGATAGAGTACACGTATAATCCCATCCGTTTAGGGGATTAGGAAGAAGAAAGGCAAGTTCAAATCCAATCCTAGAAATCTAGTGAGACCCTGTCTCAAAATAAAACATAAAAGGTCTGGGGTGTAGCTCAGTGGTTAAGCATCCCTGGGTTCAACTGCCAGTATAAAGAAGAAAGAGAAGGAGAAGAAGGAGAATAAGTTGCAAAAGTTATCATTTTGTTATACCCCCTTAATAAACTTAACCCAGTATTTGTAACTTCTTTTTTTTAATATTTTTTTTCAATTTTAGGTGGACAAAATACCTTTATTTTATTTATGTGGTGCTGAGGATCAAACCCAGGGCCTCACACATGCTAGTCAAGAGCTCTACCACTGAGCCACAACCTCAGCCCTTGTAACTTCTTCAGATAGATTGTTTGATGGTTTATTTCCAAGCTTTCTTAAATCCACAGGTTGGTTGATATATTTTTTAAGTCTGGTATACCATGAAGTTAACTTTTTTGAAGTTTAAAGTTCTATGAGTTTTGACAAGTACATGAAGTCATATAGCTAATGCCATAGTGAAGATATAGAATATTTTTGGTTGTCTCTCCCTCTGGAGATGGCCCACATTCTCCCTTAAATGTGTATCAACTTTCCTGAATAAACTTGCATCTATGCCTTTGACTGGCACTTGCTGAAATTCTTTTTGATCATGTAGGTCAAGCACTTCACTGGTCCTAAGTCAAGCTCCTCCTTCTCTCTGGGAACTCCTGGGACCCTTCTCTGGAGACATCTTTTCTCCCACAACATCTCTTGGTGGCTGATAGGGGAATCTTCAGAGACATTGACTTCACATGATTCCTACCCTATGAACACTTCAACTTATCACCTACCAACTGCCACCATGAGCTAAACACCCTTAATTGGCCATGCCCTACCCCATAGAGAACAAAGACTTTGGGTCATTTCCCCCTCAACTTTGCCCTCTTCCAGCAGGAAGCAGCCAGAGTGAGTTGATATTCAATATCCTAAAAGAATTTAGCCACCCAAAGTCCTAGAGAAGGGAAGATAGGGGGCATACAGATTTGAGTGGTGGGAACATGAATTATTCCCTTAATAGAATAATACTATAAGGTGGGCCCACTGTCCTGGCCCCTGTATACTTTCACTTTTAAAAAGCAGTATACCTACAGGCCTGCCTGGCTTAAGAGGACAGGATATATTATATTCTTCAGTAAACTACCTGTTAGCTGCAGGAGAAATTCAGGCCCCAAAATGCTGATAAGAAGAGCACAAATTACCTTGAAGTGGGGAATTGTGTGAACCTTACACAGACCAGATCCTGGAACTCAGGGAGAAAAGGATAATTTTCCCTAACCACAAAATCTGTAAGAACAGGTTCCAATTAGAACTGGTCAGCATGGACCAAAGTGACTTAGAGTTCTCATGGCAGTAGGTATTTGAAAGTCCGATGTCATCCTGCTGTCAGTCAAAATTCAAGAGGTGGACCTGGGTGGAACTATCTGGAAATTTCCCTGGGTCCCCCAACAAAACTGGAGGGCAGGAAAGGCATACTCTCCCTCTCCACTCTGAGAGGACCCACTCTATCCCTTGAAAATGTCCCCTTTTCCCATTTCCTATCCCTTCTAATAAACTCATGCCTGTAACTCTGGGGGGAAAAAAAGTCCATATCCTGAGATGTGTATAGGCAAATAAAAACTGTCAAAGGTTTTTAAAAAAGATATAGAATATTTTCATCATGCTGCAACGTTCCCTTGTGCCCTATACAGTTAATCCTCTCCTTAACCTCATCCCCTGAAAACCACTGATATCATTTCTGCCACTACAATTTTGCTTTTTTAAAAATGTCATACAAGTGAAATCTGTCTTTTATATCTGAGTTTCATTTAGCATAGTGCTTTTGCTTTCCATCCATGTTGTTGTTTATATTAATAGCTTGATCTTTTTATTGCTGAACACAATTTGTTTATTCATTCACCAGTTGATGGATATTTTGGTTGTTTCCAGGTTGAGCCAATTACTAATGAAGCTGCTATAAACATTTGCATATAAGTTTTTGTGTTAACTTATGTTTTTATTTCCCTTGTGTAAATTCTTGAGAGTGGAATCATTGTGTCATATGGAAAAGGCATGTTTAATTATAAAAAAACTTGTTTTCCAAAGTGCCTATATCATTTTACATTCCTACCAAAATTATATGAGAGTTTCAGTTATTCAAATCCTCAACTATACTTGGTGTTTAAGACACTCTGGCTATTCTAAACTTTTGCCAGTATTATGTAATTCAGTTGTGTGCTAGCTTATTATTGAAATTCATAAATTATTTATATATTCAGATACTAGTCCCTTATTAGCTTTGTTGATTTTCAAATCTTTTATACCAGTCCATGGTTTGGCTTTTCATTTTCTTAATAGCTTCCTTAAAAACAGGAGTAGTTTTAATTTTTATAAATCTAGCTTATGTATTTACTATTTGTGGTTTGTGCTCTGTGTGTCTCAGCAAAAAACAAAAAACAAAAACAAAAACAAAAACTTTTTGCCTAACACAAGATCACAGAGATTTCATTATTATGTTTTCTTCTAAACATTGTGTAGTCTATCTAAGTGCTTACATTTTAGCTCAATGATACATTTTTGGTTAATTTTTGTTAAGGTATGAGTCAAGGTTCTTTCTTTCTATATGGGTGTCCAATTATTCCAGTACCATTTGTTGAAAAGATTATTATTCATCTACTAAATTATGTTAGCATATTTGCTGAAAATCAATTGGCCAAATATGTGGGTTTCTGAACTTCTATTCTGTTTCAATAATCTATATGTCTATCTATCCCCTAAATCACATTCTTGCTTTCTGTATTTTACAGTAAGTCTCAAAATAATATAGTATGATTTTGATCTTTTTTTCAAAAAAATTTTTAGCCCTCATTTTATATTTATTGGTTCTTTTTAGTTATACATGACAGTAGAATCCATTTTGATATAATTATACAAGCATGGAATATGTCTTATTCTAATTAGGACCACAGTTTAATGGATGTACACAATGGTGGGAGTCACTATGTCTTATTCATTCCACTGTTATTCTTTGGCTACTCTAAGCTATTTCAGAATCAGCTTTTCAATCTCTACCCCATAAAGGACTGCTGTGATTTCATATACTACAAATTTTGAAATACCATAATTTCATTATTATTCATGACAAAATATTTTCTAATTCCATTTTATTTCTTACTTGACATTTAGATTATTTAGAAATATATTTCTTTTAATTTCAAAACATAACAATTTCTAATTTGAGGGTCAATGTTTGCTGTTTGTTGAGACTTGCTTTATGCTCTTTGTGTAGTCAAATATTGTAGACATTCTATTTCTACCTAAAAAGAAATTGTATTCTGCAGTTTTAGAATGGAGAGTTGTATATTTGTCTCTTATTTTAACTTATTAATTATTCTGTGCAAATATTTTGTATTCAAGCTGATTTTGTTATTATTTATCAATATTGAGAAAATTTTATTTAAAATACCCCATTATGTTTATGCAATGAAATACTACACAATAATAATGAAGAAACTATACTCACATACACCAAATCAATGATTAATGGATATATGACATTGAGTTTAAAAAAAAGGTATAAACAAAAGAGTATATAGTGGATGATTCTATTTAGATAAAATTCAAAAATAGACAAAACTAATCTGTGCTTTTGGAAGTTCAAATAATGGTCATACTTTGTAGGGGGAGTGGGTTTAGAGAATAGAGCAGGACACCAGTGGGATTTCAGGGTGCTTGTAGTACTCTTTCCTAACCTGGGCTCTGGCTACATCAATATGCTTATTTTGTGAAAATTTATCAAGACATGTATTTATGATTTATGCACTTTCCTGCTGTACTTCCAAAAAATTACTTTAAAAAATAGTCATTGGGCATGGTGGCTCACTGTTGTAATTGCAGTTATTCAGGAAGGTGAGGCTGGAGGATCATAAGTTCAGGGCCATTCTGAGCAATTTAGAGAGATCTTGTCTCAAAACTAAAAATAAAAAGGCCTGGGGATGTAGTTCAGTGGTGGTGCACCACTGGGTTCAATCAACAGTATTGCTAAAGTAATTAATTAATTAAATAGTCAACCTCACTAGTGATCAAGAATCTACAAATTCAAATGACAAAGAAATACTATATATTCTCACAAAAATTATAATTCTCAATATTTGTGAGAATTGCAAGTTTCTTAGCATGATTTTTTGGAGTATAAACTGGTACAATTTTTTGATCACATTATGATTATATAATTTAAAAGTTTTAAAATATGTCTCTGAATTCAAAAATTAATTTCTGGAACATCATACCAGAGAAATGAAGGACAGATGCACAAAGGTATATCTTCAAGGAAGTTCATTGCATTATTGCTTATAATTCCAAAATTCTAAACCACTTGATATCCAATATGGCATAGGTGAAAGAAATCATTACACTTTCATATAATAAACAACAATTCAGCCTTTAAAAACTGTAACAGAAGCTGGACATGATATCACACACCTGTAACCCCAGGAACTAGAGAGGCTGAGGCTGGAGGATGGCAACTTCAAGACAAGCTTCAGCAACTTAATGAGACCTTGTCTCGAAATAAAAAAATAAGTTCAATCCTCAGCACTACATAAAAATAAAATAAATAAAATAAAGGCATTCTGTCCATCTACAACTACAAAAAAATAAAAATAAAAAGGGCTGGGGATGTAGCTCAAAGATAGAGTGTTCCTGAGTTTAATTTCCAGTACTGTGAATTTTTAAAATTAAATAATTAATTTAATTTCAATGAAAAGTATAAATTTTTTACATAGAAAGGTATATATTGTATACATTATTTTCAAGTAAACATGGGTAGAAAGATAGCATTATGTTATATTATTATTCAAATGCACATACATATAGACTGTATACACAAAAACACACAGGAAAATATATTTGCGTTGGATATATTCAACAAAATGTTACCAAGTTTCTCTAATAGGGACTTAAATTGTGGGGTTATTTTTTCCTGTTTGGTTTCCCAATTTTTATTCTGTGTTTGTATAATAAAAATAGTTTTCAAATTCTCCCACTATTACTGTGGATTTTTCTACTTATCTAATAGTGCTATCGAATTTTGCTTTTTATGTTTTGAAGCTATTTTACTAGAAACTTGCAAGTTTGGCATTATTTTATTTTCCTGGTAAATTGACTCTTGTCATTATGAAATGTTCCTTTTTGTCTTTACTCCTGATTCTTGTTTTAAAATCTATTTTATCTGATATTACTACAACTACATTCACTTTCTTTTATTAATATTTGCCTGGCACGGCACATCTTTGTTCCATTATTTTACTTCACCTTTTGTGGCTTTATATTAAAGTGGATCTCTTCTAACCAACATGTAGTTATTTTTTAATTCAGCCTGACAAAATTTTGTCTTTTAATTGGAATGCCTAAGATGTTTACCTATAACATAATCACTAGTATATCTGGGCTTAGATCTGTCATCTTACTGTTTGCTTTCTATTTGCTCTGCCTGTTCAATATTGCTTTTTCTTTTTTCTCTCTTGCCCTTTTTTAGACTGTTGAATGATCTTTTACAATTCCAATTTCCCTATTATCTTGTTAATTATACGTTTCATTAGTATTCATGTAGTAGTTACCCAAGAGATTACAAAATACATTCTAGATATTACTCATCTAATATAAATAATTTAACCACACTGCTTGACTATAGAATGCTCCTAAGTAAACATTAGATCCTTTGTGTGCACTTCCTACTCCGGTCTGTAATTCCAGAGCCTATGCTTTTTCCTCTATATATCACTTCCTTGGAGACCAAGTGACGTTGATCCTTATGACTTGGACCTTTAAAACAAAGAAATGGATTTCATGTACATGAGAGAAGGTGAACTAGTATCAATATGAATGTGTCATTTCATAATATGTGTGCACCATTCCAATCATATGTAACACAGCTATATCCTGAGCCCTAGATGTCCAAAATCTAAAGGAGAAGCAATGGGATAAAATTGTGAAATTGTGCCTATTGAAGCTAGAGTAAGATGAAACCTAATAATGTTTTTATCCTGTCTTGATATATCTTAATTTATAGGTATAATTTGACATTCTTGAATCCACCACTAGATGTCAACAAACCCCACAAACGGGTAGTCTTTTCTAGTGGTGGGATTGTGGGTATTTATTCTTTCTCTTCCTGTTTTCTGTTTTCATGTATTTTTCCAAGTGTTTTACAAAGAATATGCGTCATTAAGATGCTAGGGGAAAAAATGAAATTAATAGGAGAGCCCCTTATCCATTCCTCTTTGTTACTGACCAAAATAATACTGTTCACTGTGACTACCAAGCTATCACCAAGTCTCCTCCTTCTATAACCCCAATGTCTTTCCCAAAGATAAGATTGATTCCTACTTTGACTCAGTTTTCACATCCTTAAAATGAGAATGACAATCCTTCTTCAAAGAGTTGATCAAATATGTCACTATGTATATGCAAGGTCTGTCCATTTGGTTCCCAAACTATTAGAGAGGCACACAAAGAACATAAGAATCCCTTGAAGGAGCAGCCCATGATTCAATTTGCCAAGAACACAGAGGACTTGGGAGACAGGGCTAGAAATCTATTCAGGATCCACGGAGTGGGGAATATTGAATGCCAGCTGGGGAACGAGTTTGTAGTTCACTTGATAGGTAGTGGATTGCTTCTGACAGTGTTTGTGTAATGATATAAGAGCCAGATTCAGGGCTTAGGTTGTGGCTCAGTGGGAGAGTGCTTGTCTCACATGTGTGAGGCACCAGGTTCGGTTCTCAGTAACACATATAAAAAAATAAATAAATAAAGTTCCATCAACAACTAATAAAAATATTTGTTTAAAAAAGAGCCAGATTCAGAGAAACAGCTATGGGTGACTACATGTAAAGTGGCCTAGAAAGAGTGTTAAATCAAACTTTTGAGACTAAGAAGTCCCTGAAAATAAAGTTTTTATTGAGTTGTACAGATGCTAGTCCAAAGATGAAGGGCATGACTTATGACAAATTCCCTATGCTATTAGTTGCATGGCCAAATAGAAATGTCTACTAGAAAAATGTCCACTAGACCTAAGATGCTGGGGTGTTTTATAATATTGCTGAGAAGAAACAAAAATCATTTACATTCAACCTACATTGGCTGTAGATAAGAGGAACAGGACAACATGAAATAGGTAGAGTCCAGGATTAGGAAATTAGCCCATAGAGAGAAGCTTTTGCTAGTTTTTGGTTTATTGATTTGAATAACAGAATGCAAGGTAGCCTTGCTAGGTAATCTGCAGCATTCAGGAAAGGAATATAGAGCAGGTTTTTTCCCTCCCTCCCTCTCTTCCTTCCTTCCTTCCTTCTTTCCTTCCTCTCTGATTTAGCTTGAAGCTGTGAGTTAAAATGATCTTCTCTTATGTCCTTCTTCCCTCCACTCTCAGGCCTATAACTTCATTTAGTACATCTCAGAATTATTTTCTTATCAAGAGGCAAGTAGAAATAAGGGATGAAAAACTGTTATAGGAGTATGATATTTGAGGGGCCTGAGCTACATGTTCTTTCCAGGAAGTTCTCTCTATAGTGTGGACAGATTACGCAACCTTGACAGAGAAAGAAAAATGTATGTGAAACTGAATACATATATCTTTTTAATCTGTGTTGTATAAAAATTTACCTCAAAATTTAAAATATAAATCAGCTTTTGTTTATAGAAACAAAAACATTAAACAAACCTCCCCCCAAAATTAAAAGACTATTTGTGGCTGGGGATATAGCTCAGTGGTAAAACACTGGCCTGAGTATCATCTCCAGCACTGGGAAAAAAAAAACAAACTCTATTTGTATCATTCTATGTATACTGTTTTATAAGTAAATTTTAAAATAACATGTTGTTTCTTCTAAAAAATGTGACTGCCAGAGAGAGAGGGAGAGAGAGAGAGAAAATATGAAGATAGATGCTACCTGATCAGAAACAGGATTGCAGTTCTGAAAGCCTCAAGACAGGAAGCTTTGCAAGGGGAGGAGGGAGTGAGGGAGGGGCTTGGACTTCCTGACATCACCCAGATCTTTCTGGAATTTACCACCCACTGACAGCAATCCTCTGAATATAGGATTTTCTTTGGTCTCTAAGCCCCAAAACTAGACATCCACTTCCACTTCCTGCCTGAGCTGAAGAGAAAGCTTCATGTGTTAGTGTGTAATTATTTGGGATGATGAAGCTTGAGACGTAGAAACACACATACCCACAGATCACTGCCAAAATAATTGCTTTACTCTGTACTTTTCCCAACAAACCAGTATATTGTACCCACATTGCCAAAACATAACATGTGAACATGATTTTTGTCAGTCAGGTTATAGATTATTGCTTTCAACAAATTTCTATTGTAGTGTATTTTCCTGATTACAAAATTTCAAAAGAGACAAAAAGTTATAAGTGTAAATTGAACGTATCCTGTCTGTCCCATCTGCCTGACTCTCCCTCCCTGTCGCAAAGATATTTATTAAAAATACATGCATGTTCCCCTAGATATGTTTCTCAGTATGTAATTTACTTATAAAGAACAACATCTACATAAAATATATAAAAATATACATATTCTTCAAAATTATTACCATAACAGAAAACCTTAAAGCCTTATCTCCCAAATTTCCTGAAAAACTATTTTTCTGCAACTGAGCTATCCTATAAAAATAGAAACTGAGGAACTGGTCTCAAAGCCTGGACAGATGTCAGCAAGGGTGGAAAACTGCAATTGTAACATTGCACATTGCTAGCACAACCTAACTGAATCAGTTTTTGTTTATAGAAACAAAAACCAGGAAATATGTATATGTATATTTCCTGGGTTTTGTTTCTAAAAATATTTCCTGGGTTTTGTTTCTATAAATTATAACAATTTCTGGAAGGCCTCTGGAAGTAGATTAGCTGCCTTCAAGTTTGAGCCAAACTACAATTATATTCATTTTTCTTTTTTACATTCCTTGCTTATTTCTTGTACAGGTGAGCAATTGGATCCAGTCGGTCAGAACCCCAGCAGGGCCTCTGACTTGGGATGCTGATAACATTATAATGATATGTATATACATTCTGCAATTTTCCTATTTCATTTAATGTGATATATCTTATATTCACTACCTAATGTTTATGGGTAAAAGTATTGCTTTATTTCACTTTGCTTTGTTTTACTTGTTAGTGCTTAGGATGGCACCCAGGGCCTTATCATGCTAGGCAAGCACACTACCAGTGAGCTACATCCCCAGTTCACAGATATTACTCTTTAAGTGAATTTTCTGTTAACATCATTGACTCACCTGTCACTTGGTAAGTCAGTGTGCCTAAAATATTACAGGTATGAACCCCATATAGTTTGCAAATATTCTACATTTCACATAACTTTTTACCTGTTTTTTCCTGCCATACACAGTATTTGAAAAATTTTCAATAATATTGCTAATTAAAATTTTACAGCTTTTAAATATAAAATTATTAAAAATTTTTTAAAATAAATAATATAACACAAAAACAGAAAATAATAAATGTTGGTGGGGATGTGGAACACTTTAATATTGCCAGCAGGAACATAAAATGGTTCAGCCTCTGTGGACAACAACATGGTAGTTCCCAAAAAAATTAGGCATAGAATTATCACATGATCCAGTAATTACACTTCTGGGTACATACACAAAAGAAATGAAAGAAGAGACTCAAACAGATGCTTTTGCACCCATGTTCGAGGCAGCATTGCTCACATTATCCAAACAGCAGAAACAACCCAGATGTCCATGGACAGAAGAATAGATAAACAAAACATGATAATCCCCACAATGAAATTTTTTTGGCTTTAAAAAGGAAGGGAAGTCTGCTAGATGCTATAATATAGGTGAGCCTCAATAAAAATAAAAATAAAAAAACCTCTATAAAAGAAGTCAGATACCTGGGAGAGGTGGAGAAAAAGGAAGTTATCATTTAATGGGTATAGGATCTCAAATATGTAAGATGAAGAGGTTTGAAGATGGATGGTGATGGTGGCCACAGAAAGTGTAGATGTATGGAGGCATTGAGGATTGAACTCAGGGCCTTGTGCATGCTAGGCAAGGATCCTACCACCAAGCTACACCCATAAGCCAATGAGAATGTACTTAATGCCACTAAACTCTAAACTTGAAAATTATTATTTTTATGTACATATATAGTGTGTGTATATGTATGTGTGTGTGCTATTTACATTTTCAAAATAAATGAAAAAAAAGATATCATAACAGAAATTGAACAATCCCCTGGAGAGCATCACCTGACAGAAATGAGAGAGATTAGAGCACTGGAAGGTCTGGGGCTTCAGGACCCAAAGGGAAAAAAGCTTTAGAGTAATTCTAGCTTTAACTACTGTCCTTAGCCTCTCCAATTCTCGGTTCACACTCAAGGATGGAAGTTACACAAATACACAAACATTAGGAGGTAGTCTTAGAGGCCACTTAGCCCACTTTTCTATATTGGCTACTGGGAGTGGATCATAAATAATGAGAATTAGCCACATAGAATTTGCAAATATTTTCTGTAGCCATCTCAGACAAGCTTTACTAAATGTTTTGCCATACACTATGTTTTAAAATTGTTGATAAAAATATAATTAAAAAGTAATATGCTCACTATTTTATAAACTTAATACCTGACCAGTATCAATTGCCCAGGGAGATTAATCAGAGCCCTTGAGGCTTCCAGACACAAGGGGAAAAGCTTTAGAGTAATTCCAGTTTTCAATATTAAGTAGGCTTTAGAAAGCAGTTTCCTTGATTTACCTAACCTCTCCCAAACCTCTATACAGTTATCAGAATTATGGATTTAACTAGAAAAGCTGTTAAGATCAAGGGAGAGGGCTGGGGATGTGGCTCAAGCGGTAGCATGCTCGCCTGGCGTGCGTGCGGCCCGGGTTCGATCCTCAGCACCACATACAAACAAAGATGTTGTGTCCGCCGAAAACTAAAAAATAAATATTAAAAAATTCTCTCTCTCTCTCTCAAATAAATAAAATTTTAAAAAAATAAAATAAAGGGAAGTACTATTTTTCTTTGTTTATGTATTACCTATAATAGTGATTCTCAAACTGTGGTCCCTGGACTACCAGCAGTAATATCACCTGGCAACTTGTTAGAAATGCAAATCCTTGGGTTTCACCCAGATGAACTGAATCAGAAGCTCTAGGGGTAAAGCCTAGGAATTAGTGTTTATACACCCTACAGATGATACATGCCAAAGTTTGAGAACCTCTGCTCTAATCTATTAATAACTGATAGAGTTTTATTTGTTATCATCTTACCTGAGCTTGTCTCCTCAGTGGAATTGACAATTTTTTCTCTTTCACGAAGGCAGTGGGAGGAGGGAAATTGAAGGAAAACCTAAATAAACTGGCTTTTTTTCTAGGTTCACTTGCTTTTATTTACTTGCTTTTAGATTTCTTTAAAAATAACTAATTCTGGAGGTCATGCAGCTAAGCTATAAATTATTATTCTCCCACTAGCTTTACTGTAGATAACATCTCTGAAGAGTGAGTCATGATAGGTTGCCTAGGTTACTATTCAAGGACTTAAAGCCTGCTTTTGTCAAAACCACTTGGGCCTGTGCATGTGACCAGTGGGTGAACTTTTGATGTTTGGGAGGCCAAAAACTCCACTTTCCCATCATGCTAACACTGCCATTTCCTGAACATGTGTTCTGTGAAGAGTCAGGAGATCAATTAGGCATTCATGGACCATTGGTTTACTTCACCTCCAATCACCTTTCCCCGTGCTTTAAATCCCCGTTTCTTTATCCCACAAGTATACACAAATTCTATTCTTGGGGCAGTGAATTTGAGACATGGATGTCTATCTCCATATCCAGATGTCTTGTCAATAAAAACTTCCTCCTTTGCAAAACTCTGTGATTGGTATTCTGTGTAGTGGGCAAAACAGAACTGATTCAGTAACAGTGTGAGTAATAGATGGGAAATCCTATGCAGATGGTATCTGGTGATACCTCTGCTATAAGAAGAATTACTTTCTGGGACTAAGAAAATAATATAATAAAAAAATCTTTATCTGATTTTCTTTTTTTTAAATATGCTTTCTTGTCATCCTTTATCTTCTGGGTGTCTCTAAGAGAAAAAATAATGACAAAATCTACAAAGAATGTCTGGCACAAAATAGGACTTTAACAAATGTTGTCCTGGACCATCCTGCTTTCTCTCTCATATAAAGTATGACTTTGACATAAAATGCATAGAATATAGCTACCATAGACAACTTCTAGAACTATAAGCAATAAATGAAATATACACACATTTCCATAATGTATGAAGCTTTAGTGTTTTGTCTTCATTGCAAGATGAGTTCTAAGAAAAGAAAATACTCCCACCATTTATTTTAATTCCAGGTGCTTACTTGACTCTGTTCAGTTACTTCTAGTTCAACATTGGATAGGAACCATTCTACCTGATCAGTCTGGCTAGAGGTTTATCAATTCTCAGTCAGGGCACCTGTCAGTCAAAGCAGTAGTAGCCAACCAGAGTCTCCAGGCTAATACAAACATTGCCATCATGCCCAGAATACTGTCTGAAACAGAAAAGTCACTCAGTATATGGGAATAAATAAATGAGTGTCCTGGGCTCAGTCTCCAAATGATCACCAATCTCCTTGTGTAGGGAGCTACAATTACAACCTCTGATAAATATAAAGAAGCAGGTTCTGAGCACCTTAGAATATCAGGCCCTATTCTGTGTTTGGGATACATTAGTGAAGAAAATGAAGTCCATGCAACCAGGATCTAAGGTTTTAGAATATAGAAGACAAAACATACAACAATGAAATGCCCTATACACTATAGTGTCAGGCTATGAATATGGATGTGGATATGTGGTTTAACACATGGAATAATTATTCCATCAACAACTTGGAGAAATGGTTGATGCCAATTCTAGAGTATTTAATGTACACAATAAGTTTAAAATATCTTGCTATACTACTTAGCAAAGAAGCTATCAAAGTTTACTGGTGGATTAAAGAATACTGAGATCATGTCAAAAGTACACAGGAGAAGACCTAAAGAGGCTTTTTATTTTTTTGAGATGGGGTCTCACTAAATTGCTTAGGGCCTCACTAATTTGCTGATGCTGGCTTTGAACTTGCAATCCTCCTCCCTCAGTCACCTGAGCCATAGAATTACTGGCATGCACCAACATGTCTGGCTATTGAATGTGTTTTTAAAACTGTTGATATAGTACTCAGAAAAAAAATTATCTTATTTTGCTCCCTCCCTTCCCCTCCCTCCCCTCTGCCCTATCTAGAGTTCGTCAATTCCTTCCATGCTCCGTCTCCCAACCCAACTATGAGTCAGTCACCTTATATCAGAGAAAACATTGCCATTTGTTTTTTGGGGAATGGCTAACTCCACTTAGCTTTAGCTTCTCCAACTGCATCCATTTTCCTGCAAATGCCATGATTTTATTCTCTCTTGTTGCTGAGTAATATTCCATTGTGTATATATGCCATATTTTTAATCCATTCATCTACTGAAGGGCATTTAGGTTGGTTCCACAGTTTAGCTATTGTGAATTGTGCTGCTATAAACATTGATGTGGCTGTGTCCCTGTAGTATGCTGTTTTTAAGTCCTTTGGGTATAGACTGAGGAGAGGGACAGCTGGGTCAAATGGTGGTTCCATTCCAAGTTTGGCTATCTATGAACAGCAATCACCAAATAAAACTTTCCTCCTCTAAAAAAAAGGAGGTAGTAGGAGTTCTTGCTAGAATGACACAGCAAGATATTTGCTAATGGCAGACCAAGGGCAGTGGGCCATGGCCATGGCCTAGATAAGCAGAGGGCTCAGATGAACCTGACTAAAGTTTGGTCGAACAAGGTATTTTATCTTAGTCCTTTGGGGCTGTAATAACAAAATACATTGCACTGGGTAATTTATAAAGAACAGACATTTTATTTCTTATGGGTGTGGAGGTTGAGAAGTCTAAGATCAAGCATCATCAGGACTGGCATCTGGTGAGGGATGCTCTCTGCTTCCAAAATGCTCCAGAGCAGAAAAACACTGCTTTCACATGGAAGAAGGGACAAAGGGCAAGAAAGCACTCATTTTATCCTCTAAGCATTTTTTAAGCCCTCACATCTTAATCATCTTCCTAAAGCCACACCTCTGAGTACTGTTGCATTGAGAGTTAGGTTTCAACATGAATTTTGGAGGGGACACAATTATTCAAACCCTAACAGTGTCTTTGCTTAGAAATGATAGCCTGGAGAGAGGATGACATATTTGGGTGACATCTGGGAAGTTTTTAGGAGGTGGAATATTGGTGTATAGATGGACTGTTCTCTTCGATGAGTTTTCCTTGCAGTGTGGACCAGCCTTTGGTCAAAATTGAGCCAAATCCTGTGTATTCTTAGAATATATCCCCGAGTTTTGGGACTTTACACTAGACATAAAGTCCTCTGAAATTGGAACCAAGAAAGCTGGGCAGAGAAAAGCACACAAGAAAAGAGGGAGCTTAATCTGGGAAAGGCTGGCAGTCTTACATTCAGGGAATAATTCCAGCTATGGTTATTCACCAAAGTATTCACCAGAACTTAGGTCAGAAATCTGCTTTGGTAGTGTGGATCTGTGACCTTCAAGGCTGACTCATGTTCATACTCAAGAACCAATTGGGACTGGGAAGTTTTGAAAGAATTCAAGGAAAAACTTGCATAAGTCCACCTTGTGGGTTGGTTCTCCTGGTGGGTACATGATTCCTGTATTGGGGGAGCCAAGAAAGGTGTTGGTTGTCACACAACTCTGGTGCAACTGATTAAATGGATCCAACAGAAGTCTACTTTCAGTAGAGAATAGAGCCTCCAGGAAAGTTCTCCAGGCTAAATCTGAAGAACTTTTGGGAGACCTGACATGAGACTATTTTCAGGTCATATGTGTGGGGCAGGGTCTACTGCAAGAGAATTTAACTTGAAGGAAAACAGAACCAGGCACAAGGAACTCAGCTAAACAGAAAAACTTGTCATTAGGGAAAGAGAACTATTCTAACAGCTATTAGAACTATTCTAATTTGAATTAGAACTATTCTAATTTGAATTCCTATATGTGCCTGTTCCAACAGTTCATGGTTTAGTATAGGTAAATGGTTCAGAGAATAATAATTTCTGAGTAAGTCATGGTGATTCTTATATGTTCTCTCTTATTACCTATCTCTTCTTTCAGAAACCTAACTTCTGTCAGAGGGCTAAAGCCATGTATGTTCTGTGCATCTGTCTGTGCTGAGTACTGCTGTGTGGGGCAGCAGTGGCCCAAACAAAGGTTCACTCACAGTCACAGTCTAACCCCTTACCTCCTCAGTGGAGTCCTGTATTCCACTAACCTGGTGACCCCATCGACGTGACTGTTTTGCATTCCCAAGATGTAATTGCAGTTGTGGGAGCAGGTTGTAAAAGGGATCTTATGACAGTCCCAGACTGATTATCAGTCATAGCAAATGGAATTCAATTCTGTCAGCAGCTCTGTTTCATAATAGCCTTTGGGGTTCATCTTGGTGAAGTCTTCCTTTTTCTAGGAATTCTCTCTAATGGAAAGAAGCTTCACTATGGTAAAAGAAAAATTCTGAGGTGCCCTAAATTTTATTACAGGGGACTGAAAGAGGAAGGGGGGAGAGATAAAAGAAGTTAATCATTTAATAGTTGCAGGTGAAACAAGATAGTTTATATTGAAATCTTGACCTAAATCCCATTACTGCTGAACACCAAGGCCACAGCACCCTGAAACTTTCCTACTATTAACTCCAACCATTCCAGAAGCAATAAATATTTCTCCTTATGGACTTCCTTCCCATCCTATTGTCCCTCTTTTTTCTATAGCCTGTGTACGTTTAATGTAAATAGGACTTTCCTTCCCCAGGCTTATAAAAATTCTAGCTCTAGATCTGGTGGGCATGTTTCCAGTTGCTACTGAGTCTTGCTTCTGATAGTTTGTGGAAGCTCATCTCAGGATTTGGTTCTTTTTCTAGCTAGAATCTGTAATGACCAATTAAACCCTTTATTTTAGAGATCAATTAGTCTCAAGAGTTTTGGTTTAACAACTTGTAAATGACTTTGTCATGCATCTCCTTATCAACTTGCAGGGACTGGGGAAGCAGAGATGTTCCACACTTACATGTTGCATTGCCTCTGTTTTCATTAACCCCTTTAAGGTTGAATGAATGAATGCAGGAATACATGAATGGATGAATGCTGGAATCCATGTATAAGCCAGTGGTTCTTTGCAGTGGAATCACCCTGAGCACTTGTTAAACTTGCAGGGCCACACTCCTGGAATTTCTGATTCAGTCCCTCTAGGATGAGAATCTGTGTTCTTAACAAGGCCCCAAGTCATACTGCTGATGATGATCCACAAACCACATTTACTGGCACAAGCCATTGTAGTGGCACCCCTTCCTCCACAGAAAATTTTAACTAAGCTTCTCCAGAAATCTTCACTAAAATTGATTTTAGGACTATCAGCAAACAAGTCTCTACAAAAGAGTTCAATGTAGGTAAACTTCCTATTTTCCTGTTGTTCTATTTTACTTGGCCAGTGGCCTGGGAGAAATCAGCACTCCAGGTGCTGAATGCCCCTTTACTAGTTTTTCGAAAATATTTGTCCAGTATAGTAGTTTGTAGAAGTGTGTTTGCAAGTGCAAAATGTGATAAAAAAGACAAATACTTTAACAAGGCCTCTGGCCTTGAGCTGGAGCTTCACATCGATATCTACATTTCTAAGTTAAAAGAATTTACCAATTGGGCTCCATGGTAACAGCTGGCAGGGGGAGGAAAGTAAGGAGAGAAGAAGCTCTCCTCTTCTCAGGTGTTGTCCTTGAAGGGTTAACTTGCCCAGAACAGTGAAAGAAAAAGCTGCTTTTATATGAACTTCTGCAGACTGTGAACTTCTGAGCCCCTCCCCTTACATGCTGGGTATAAAGTTCCGAAACTATCTGAACTTGGGGTTCAGGGAATTAGTTGATTACTGAAAAAGCTGTACTCTCTGAACCTGGCTGCACTAAATAAAACTGTTTCCTGCTATTGTAGGTGCTTTGACTCATCTTTCCCCTACAACACCATCATGGAGTTCCCTTTAGGCCTCAAATATTGTGGCCTGAGACTGCCAAGTAATTTCCACACAGTCTAAAATTATCCCCCAAGACTGGGGATATAACCTAGAAGTAAAATGCTTGCCTAGCATACATGAAGTCCTGGGTTCAATCCCCAGCACCATAAAACTAAAGTAAAATAAACCCTTTGACTCATTGTCTGAGAGTATGGATGGGCTGCCAACTTTAGTTCCCAGCAAACTTTCCTAAATAATGTTAGATTTGAGAGCATTGGTTCACTGGCGCTGGTGGTGGTGATGATAATATATATGTGCATGCACCTGTGTTGTAGCCCTAATTGGTACTGCTATTCCATTACAGACCTCTAATGCTGACCACTAACTTTTTCCAGGTTCTCTCTCCTTTGCCTTTCTTAAAACCAAGAATTAACCAAGGAGAAGGAAATGGCAGGTTGTCTGTTCCCTCAAGCCCTTGAGCAAGCTTACCAACATAAATAAATGAGAGGATCTTGGGCTTGGAGCCAGGTACTTATGAGGTTTGCATGTAAGTTTTAACAGTTAGGTGAGTTCCTAAAGCTTTTGGGACTTACATGAGGCTTCCCTTCATTATCAATAAAGTTAGGATTATGACTTTTACCTTACAATATTGTTGAGTGTATTAAATGAGAAACCCTGGGTGTGATATGGATTGTCAACTTGATGGGATTAAGAGACTTTTATGTGTGTCAATGATGGTATTTCCAGAGATTATTGACAAATGGGACAGAAAACTGAGAGTAGACCCCCACCCTGAATGTGGGCAATGCAACCCAATGGGCTGGGGGTCTGGATACAAGGAAAGCAAAGGAAGGTCCAATATAGATACAGGGCCATTCTCTTTCTCTCTTTTTTCCCTCTCTCTCTCCCTTCTGCCCTCCCTCCCTTCCTCTTCCCCCCCCCTTTTTTTTCCTGGAGATTATGGGCCAGTGATATTAGATCTGCTTCAATAGTTTAGGTGAATAGTTTTAGTCTCAGACAGACACCTTGGTTGATGGTGTTTACAAAGGGGTTGAGACAGAGAAAGGCTGGACTTTTTGTCACATTATCTTTATTAACTACAGAACAATAAGAAATAAAATTAATGAATGGAGGTAGGGAAATGAAATTAATGAATAGAGATGGGGAAAATTGTTTTAGCCACATGTTAGCTGATCAAAACTAGTCCCCCTTCCCCAAACCAATATTCTTTTTCCTTATCTCCAAAATCCAATAATGGTCATTATCTCACAGGGTTGTTTTGACCCCCTATTAAAAACACTAACCCAATACAGGACCAGTGAAACTCCACATCATGTACAACCACAAGAATGGGATCCTAATTAAGATAAGTTATATTCCACATATGTATAATATATCAAAATACATTCTACTGTTACGTATATCTAAAAAGAACAATTTTTTAAAATTATACCAAAAAAACCATTAGCCCTGTGCTTGAAAAAGAGCAATCATTCATCAAACATCAGTTCTCTCTCCACTGAACTTTCCTTAGAAGAAACAACTTTATTTTTTTAAAAAAAATACCTTCAATTTATTTATTTATTTATTTATTTATTACGTGGTGCTGAGGATTGAACCCAGGGCCCCACATGTGCTAGGCGAGCACTCTACCACTGAGCCACAACTCCAGCCCCAGAAGAAACAACTTTAGATCAACTAAATCACATAGCTAGCATAAATAACTCTAAAAAGGGACATTAACAAAGGAAATAGTTGGGCACGGTGGCATATGCCTATAATCTCAGCAGCTCAGGAGGCTGAGACAGGAGGATCACGAGTTCAACGCCAGCCTCAGCAAAAAGCAAGGCACTAAACAACTCAGTGAGACCCTGTCTCAAAAATAAAATAAAAATAGGGCTGGGCATGTTGCTCAGTGGTAATGGAGTTCAATCCCCAGTACCAAAAAAAAAAAAAAAAAAAAAAAAAGGGAGGGAAATAAACAGGCATTTGTACTTTGTACTATGAAAGAAAAATCATAAGCCTGATTTTATTTACTTGGGTGTCTTCCTGTTTTATTATGCCTCACAAGACAAGATACAGAGCATTGTCAGTGCCAGGCCTATCATTAACTCTAAGATCTTGATGGAGTCAAGATTTCTGTCCTCTTCTCCAGCAAGATAACAACAACTAATTATCTCAAACAGATCACCCAAGAATGCTGTGGAAGCAAAACATCTAGTAAGTAGTACAAAAGGGACTCAAAGGCAAATCTGCTTTTAGAGAAATACTACAAGAGAAGTGAGGACCCCCAAATAGCTATCTAATCCAAGTGCATGGGAAAAGAAGGAATAAATAAACATTCCCAGGAGCTATCATTTAACCACAGACTTCTTTTATCCTTCTTTCTTGAATAAATTGTCCTCTGCATTTTTTTAATTTCAGGACCATGTGAATATCTGATTGGCAGGACTGAAGACAGAATTTGCATCAGTTCCTGACACATCATCAACTCTCTCCCAAAAGGATATAAGAAATAACGAAACAAGAGAGATGTAGAAAAGGAGAAAGAAGAGGGTCAAAGGAAAGAGGAAAGAGACTGACAAAATCAGCTGGGTTTCTAAAAAAACTTGTTGAGAGACAGCATTCACATAGAAATGTGCACAAATCTTCATTGTACATCTTGATGTATTTGATATACATGTATACACTAGTATAACCAGATCAAAATGTAGAACATTTCCATCAATTTATAAGGTTCCCACATGCCCCTTCCCAGTTAATCCTTAGCTCTAGAAGTAACTATGGATCTAAATATTACAAATATATGTTAATTTGCATTTCCTATAATGTTCTATAAGTGGAATAATAAAGTATGTCATCTTTTCTTAATTTGGGACTGGGAATTGAACCCAGGGGCGCTTTATTATTGAACTACATCCCCAGTCTTTTTTATTCTTTATTTTGAGACAGCATCTTGCTAAGTCATTGAGGCTGACTTCAAATTTTTAATCCTCCTGCCTCCACCTTCTAATTAGCTGGGATTACAGGCATGTACCACTGTGTGTAATCTTTTTCTTAATCTGACTTCTTTCACTCAGTACAGTTATTTTGCATGTGTTGAGAATATATTCATTTTCACTGTTAAGTAGTATTCTATTGTATGAGTGTGTCACCATTTTGTTTATATACTCACTTGTTTATGCACATTTGGGTTGTTTCCAGTTTGGGACAATTATGAATGAAGCTGCTAAGACCATCCGTGTATGAATCTGAATCGTAAGCTTTCATTTCTCTTAGATAAATTGATAAATTCTCTTAGAATTGTTGGGTTCTAGAGTAAACCTATGTTTGGCTATAGTAGATTTGTTAGGCCTCAGTCCCCAACCTAGCCTGGCTTTTAGACAAGTTAACTTAATTTTCCCCTCAAAAATGGAAGTTGCATATTTCTTTACAGGAAGTTGGAAAATACACCAAAGTAGAAAGGAGTGAAATTAAAATTAAAGCAAACTAGGTTTCAAATAAGCTCTCTCCATTCTGGGATTTGGTGTTGATTATTGGCTGACTTGAGAATGTATAATAGCTAGAGATTTTCTGAAAAATGAACTGAGCAGACTATCAAGCATAAAATCGATTTACAAATCCATGGAGACACTGTCTATGAATGAGTCAGAGACCACTATTCCATAAGGCCTAGTTTAGAAAAACTAACTTGTTTTGCCCACAAAGGCAAACAAGTGCCAGCATTCCTGAGCTTTCCCAATACAGAACACAAGGGGCAAAGGAACACACAACAGAATTTATTTCTGCTCTGGGAACTTAGCTTTTGACTATTAGGAGAAAAATGCTAAGATCACATATAACATGTGCTACATTCACACAATGTAATACAGTATAGTCATTACATGTGATTATGTAGATCTATGTTTAACAATGGTAAAGCATGATCAGGACCTATTTTTAGGACATAATTTAGTGTAATGGTTAGGATCATGGCTTTGCAACCAGATAATCTGGATTCAATATTTGCCTGCAAATTTAGCTTTTAACATGAAATAAATGTCATAACATCAGGTGTGGTGGCACACACCTGTAATCCCAGCAATTCAAGAGGCTGAGGAAGAAGAATCGCAAGTTCCAGGCCATCCTCAGCAAATTAGCAATACTATATATAAAAATAAAAATATAAAAAGGTCTGGGGATCTTGTTCAGAAGTAAAGTACCCCTGGGTTCAATCCCTAGTACCAAAAAAATTTTAAAAAGACAGCTTTGTTATACCTCCATTTCATCTTCTGTGAAAAATGGGTAATAATAATAATAATATACCCACTTCATGGAGCTATTTTGAGGATTAAATAAAACACTAGAACATTTAGAAAAGCAATTCGAAAAATTAAATCTTTGTTCATAGTAAATTTATCATCAACAACCTGAAATGAATCATCAGTATTACTCAGCAGTCCTATATTTCTCTGGTCAACCAACAATCTGCCCTCATTCTTAGAACTCATTGAATCTTCTCCATTTTCTTCAAACTTCCAAACCCTCCTCCTTTTTATTCTCTCTATATGTGTATGACCACACTCCCATTTACAGAGAAAAAAATGAAGGGGGGCTTCAGAAGGTTGTTTCTTCTCATCTTCCCAACATCAAGCATAGACATTCCACAGATATACACATCCTTATTAGTGGTCCCTTAAGTACAAGAGATGTTCTTGCTTCCTACTGAACACTAATTCCTCCACTTGCTTTGGGCTACAGATCCTTCTCTTTGTCAGCAAATGTGCACTACAATATAATCCCTTCTCTCTGCTATATTTTCAACCATTCACTCCCAAAAGACACTTAACTATAAATTTTACACATCCACAAAATTAATCCTTATTTAAAGGCCTCTTAGCCAGGTGTGGTGGTGCATGTGTACAATACCAGCTACTTAGGAGGCTGAGGCAGGTTTGAGGCTAGCCTGGGCAATTTAGTGAGACCTGTCTCAAAATACTTTCAAAAAGGGAGAACTAGGGATGTACCTAAGTGGTAGAGTGCTGCTGGGATCAATCCCCAGTACTGCAAAATAAATAAGTAGGCCTCCTTTGACCGCTAATCTCATTCCTGCTACTATTGACTTTTCCACACACTCCACAGCCAAACTACTTCAAATAGTTGCCTATATTCTTTTGTTTCTGTTATCAGTCCTTGTCTGCTACCCACACTCCAACCATTCCAATCCAGATTTCTGCCCCATTACTCCATAAAAATAAATCTGGCTAAGGTCACTAATGGCCTCCACATTTCCAAAAACAACACACACTCACCAGTGCACATCTTATTTGAGTTCTCAGCACATGTACACTTGATAGTTCACTCCCTATTTCTTTTTTTAAAATAATTTCACTACCATATTTTTATACACTTATTTATTTTTTTAAAGAGAGAGCAAGAGAGATAGAGAGAATTTTAATATTTTATTTTTTAGTTATCAGCAGACATATCTTTGTTTGTATGTGGTGCTGAGGATCGAACCTGGGCTGCATGCATGCCAGGTGAGCGCGCTACCGCTTGAGCCCACATTTATTTTATTTATTCATTTTCATGTGGTGCTGAAAATCGAACCCAGTATCTCACATATGCTAGGCAAGTGCTCTATCACTGAGCCACAACCCCAGCCCCCCCCCAACTCCCTAGTTCTTGAAACAATCTCTTTGTTTTGTTTCAATGACTAAAGTCACTCCGGTAATTCTTTTAAACCTCCATGGCTGCTCTTTCTCTCTCCTTTACAAGCTAATCCTCCTCTACTCACACAAAATACTAGATTTTCTCAAGGCTCTTTCCTATCCTCTCCTACATTCTCACTCTGATACTCTGACCAACACCCCACACACCACTTTAACTACCACCTGAATACATATAGCTCACAATTTACATCTTCAGTCTAGAGTTCCCTTCTGAGCTCTAGATCTGTCCATCCAACTATCTATATGGCTTCTTTTGGGTGTTCTCAAGGGCACTTCCAATATAACACGTCTAAGACCAAATTCAGTGCTCTTCACCAAAATTGGTATTCAGTATCTCTGATCAGAAGCCCAAATATCCAGTTGTATAAGCCAAAAACTGAGAAGTCATCCTTGACCCTTCACTCTCCCTGTAAGTTATAGAGGGAAAGTCAAAGTGCTGTTTTTCCTATTTTCTACTTTACTCAGTACAAATTGCTTCTGTGACCCCACTAAATTATGTCCTAAAAATAGGTCCTGATCATACTTTACCATTGTTAAACATAGATCTACATAATCACATTTAATGACTACACTGTATTACATTGTGTGAATGTAGCACATGTTATATGTGATCTTAGGATTTTTCTCCTAATAGGCAAAAGCTCACTTCCCAGAGCAGTTTTAGATATTTAACAAACTAAGAGAAAGACAAATTATATATTTATAATATCACACTTCCTTACCCCCAATTCCATTCCATTGCCAAGTCCTATGGACTCTACCTCCTACATAACCCTAAAATATATATATTAGATATGGAAAATGACAAACCCCCAAATAATATAGCCTGGGAAGCGGGAATGAGGAGAAAAGCAGCACATTGATGGCATTGATTCTTTCCCAGTACATTCTTTCCCAGTGACAGAATAATCCCTAGAAAGGAAGCCAAAGTATTGATCCTTCTACAAATAAATCCGTTCCCAGTGGCAGTACAATGGGACCCTGAAAAGAAAGAGATAAGCTCTGAACACTGACCCCAGATCCTCCATTCTTCTCCAAGTAATTTTTAAATTCTCACAAACTTGTTTCCTGGGTACCCAAAACTGACCACTGACCCCTAGGCACCCCCATCTTGCCCAGTAAGACAGACTCCAAATTCCTAAGTGCCCCAAACTGACAAGCTCATTAATTGAGTCACCTCTCAGTATAACCTATATAAGCCCAGTCCCCTCCTTTTTCCAGTGGCTCACTTTCCACTAGGAGAGTGAGTCCATCAGAACTATGACTCCTTTCCTGAATAAAGGCTTTTGTCTGATCTATGAAGTCTGTGTCCAGCTTCATCTTCTTGTGCTTACAACATCAATGACCTCCATCTAAACCACGGCTACCCTAATCCAAGCTACTACCAGCATTACTCTAGATTGTTGCAATAGTTCCTAATGACACTCCCCAATACATTGACTCCTTCCCAATACTTTGCCCATTCTGTAGCAAATATTTCTGTAGGGCAATATTTTCCAAAGACAAATCTGATTTTTTGTTCATACCCCATAGAGTTTCCAATGGCTCTTAGGATATGGACAACACAGCTTAAGCTGGCTTCAAAGTCCCTGCCTAACCCTCACTTTCCATACTGGCACGGCCCATGAGTTCAATCCCTGGTTACCTCCCCCCCAATAAAAGAGCAATAAAAACAGATTTTGCTGAGTATACACTATTATAATAGAGGAAAAGATACTTCAGTATACAACTGAACTCAATTCCAAACGCAATAACGATAAACTTTGATTTATAGACAAGAAGTTGAGTAAGTGGGTCAGTAGATGGAAGACTACTATGAGGAGCTATCAACAAAAGGGGGATTGTTACTAGAGTCAGGTCAAGGTGATCAGCTATATAGAATTGGAAGATGAATTAGCCACCCCATATAGGTTTTGTTTTTTCATTTGTTTTTGCAGTGCTTGGGATTGAACTCAGGGCCACACATATAAGGCAAGGCCATCACTTTCACCTAAGCACAAAATGAGTGGAGGTGTAGCTTAGTCAAAAACACATGGGTAGATTGCCAGAAGCCCTGGGTTCTAGTCCCAGAACCACCACCACCACCACCACCACCACACACACACACACACACACACACACACACACACACACACAGGACTAAACTAACTGGACAAGCAAAAATCAAAACCACTACATGTTAAATAATGCAGCTTGGGAGGCTGAAGCAGAAGGATCCCAAGATCAAAACCTGCCTCAGCAATTTAGTGAGGCCCTAAGTGACTTAGTGAGATCCTGTCTCCAAATAAAAAATAAAAAAGGTTGGGGATGTGGTTCAGTGGTTAAGCACTCTGGGGTTCAAACCATGGTACCAAAAAAAAAAAAAAAAAAAGATATAGAGAAGACAAATCAGCGTGGACTAAAGAGGGAATGAGGGTCAACAAAGAGAGGATATGAGAGGACATTTTAAGAATTTGCTGCAAAAAAAAAATATTTAAATAGAAATGAAAAGGAAAGTAATATGAGAGAGAAGTAAACAAAATAACTAATATGTTTCCAGAACTTTTTGAAGTTCCAATATGGCCAGGCATGGTGCATGCCTGTAATCTCAATGACTTGGGAAACTGGGGTAGGAGGATCACATATTCGAGGCAAGCCTCAGCAATTTAGCAAGGCTCTATCTCAAAATAAAAAATAAAAAAAGGTTGGGGATGTCACTCAGTTGTAAAGTACCCCTAGGTTCAATCCTCAGTACCAAAAACAAACAAAACAAACAAAAAAAACCACAAATAAAGTTCCAATATAGTGTTGTGACAGTTGGTGAGCTGTTTGTTAGTCCTTGATCCAGTCAGCATTGAGGGTTTCTGGAACAGAAGGTAAAGATTAATCTCAAGGCATAAAAAAAAATGTAACAATATTCCAATGAAAGTAAACATGGATTCAGCACCTATTGTGTACCAGACAAGTAAGTACCTCTGCGTAGGTCAAAGTAGCACCCTCTGCCGGAGTGAGGTAGCTGCGTTGCCCCCTAGCATAAGCTCCCAGGGCTGCTCTTGCCCTTCCCGCGAGGGGATCAGTCGGAGAAAACCATCAGAGTAGGCACAAACAGGACGCGAGGAGAGCCCAGGGTCCTCCCTTCCCTTTTCCTGTCGCAAGGTTCCGCCCGTTCTTACCGTCTCCCCACTCCGTGGCGCCCAGTGGGACTAAAAGGAGCAAGAATGGCCTGGGAAGAAGTGCGAGGTAATTAGGTATCCAGGCCTTTTTTTTTTTTTTTTTTGGTTGACAAAAGTGATTACCTTCCCTCTCCAAGCTGTGCTAACACCAGAGTCCTCTTCCTCTCCCTCACCGACGCCGCCATTCACCACGCTGACCACTCCCCATTTGCCGTTGCCGCCAGCGTGAGCCCCCGCCTAGTCGTAGCCGCCATTTCCCGGCAGCCTCTTCTCGGTCCCTTTGCCTGAAACAAAATATCCTGGGGGTTGGAGAGAGAGCTGTTCGAGGGCCTCTAGAAATCCTGAAGGGAGAGGAGAGAGGATTTCTTACCAAACTCTCTCGGCCTTCCCCCTTTCTCGTCCTCTTTTGTGGGATAGCGGTAGAGAAAGGGGACTGCTGGCTAGGGAGTGAGAGAGGAGGTGCAGGTTCCAGTGTTGTCACCGCCACCCACACCCCACAGGTCACAGGGTGCCTCTACCTTTACACCATCCCATGTGGATCCGAAAGATGTCCTTCTCTTCCTTGCTTCATAAATGATTTCTACCTCCCCTCCAGCATCCTGCTTCTTTCCCCCAAGTTAGTTGATTCCCACCTTCCCCAAAACCGAGTTTCATTATCTCTAAAGTGGGTTTAACAATGAAACATAACATCTTATGTAGGATAAACAGACCTTGTTCAAAGGAAGGGGAACAGGAAGAAGGAGGGAGAGAAACAACTCTATAAACAGGCCCTATTGGTGTCCAAGTAGATATCCTAACTGTAAGTAAAGAAGGAAATGGGAGAGGTAGCTCAACAGTAACACACGTTTATTCTGGACAAACCCACAGAGGGGGGCCCTGTGGAGGCCAGGCCCAGTAGAGACTGAAACCTGTCCTCTGCTTACAGCCTGGGGTAGATATTGGTGAGTGGGGCATGAGGTTAGACCATTGCTAGGGAGTTGTTAGGAAAGGGTCCATATGTTTTCATAAGAAACCAGAAGTTTTCAGAATTTCAGTCCCAGATAACAATTTCCTTTCTTATAATGATCCAGTGTTTCGGTTTTCTTTGTATGACAAGGGAGTATTGTCTGGGGTTTAGGTCAGGCTGACTCAGAGTGAAGTGATTCTTGTTCTAAGATGGGATATTTTTCAAAATGGTGTCACCTCTGTCAAGTTCTTCATAACACTAACAAATTGGTCAAATAGAGCATTAGAATAGATAAATGGTTCAGAAAATAATTACTGAATGTCATGATGATTCTCAGATGTTGTCTCTCAGTGCCCATCACTTCTTTCAGAAGCCTAACCTCTGTCAGAAGGCTGAAGCCAAGTATGTTCTCTGCATAGGTCTGTACTGACCATACACAGGCTCCAAGGACAGGCATAACCTAACTCCTCACCTCCTCAGTGAGGCCCTGCACCCTGATAATATGGTGACCCTATGGATGTGCCTGCTTTGCATTCACAAGACTGAATTACAATCAATGTGAGAGCAGGTTATGAAAGGGCTCTTGTGACACTCTCAGCCTGATATCAGGCTCAGCAACTTAAGTTTTATTCCATCAGCAGCTGTTTTGCAATTGCCCTTCAGGCCTATCCTGAAGAAACGTTCATTTTTACTGATAGGGCTGAGAATTCTCCCTGAAGGAAAAAGAATTTGATTTATAAGTTTTTTGCAGTGCATTTTCTTACCAATTTGCTGATATGAGGCACATATGTGCCATGCTTGCTGGGCTCCACCCCCAGAAATTGATTCAGTCCATCTGGGCTGCATCTTCAGAATTTGCATTACTAATGAGGCCCCAGATTGTGCTGCTGCTGTTGACCCACAAACCACACTGTGAGAACAATTAGCAGGAGCTATCCACCAGTGGAGACTCCCCTAGGCCACAATTACTGTGGCTGCCTACTTTTTGCTTGATCTTGCCCTGTAGTTCATGCAGTCTAAAATGAATCTCTTGACTCAGTGGTTCCCAGCGTGGGTGGGCTGCCCACTTTACCTCCTAGAATACTCCCCTGGGTAGTGCTAACTTTGTCAGATTACCAGTGGTGATAGGATGTGCCTGTGTGTGTGCATGCACCTGTGCACAGGGATCCCTACTGCCATCCACCCAGTACTGTTCCTTTGTAGAGCTCTAGTACTGACCAGTGACCTCCAGGTTCTCTTTCCTTTGCTTCCTAGAGCCATTGAGTTTTTCTTAACCAGCAAAGAAACAAACACCTATGATTTTAGGATTCAGCCTATCTTTTCCTGGGGTAGGGTGACATCTAGTGGTTAACTTGAGAATCCTTGCTCATACTTAAAAGAAACTTCTGGAAAATTAATTCAACAACGCAGAAAGCAAAAACACCTACTAGTTTACCCTCAGAGAAAAGCACTTAGAAGAGCAAGATAACTGGCTCAATAATAGTCAAAACAGATTTTTTTTCATTCCTGACAACTGTTGTCTATATTGTGTTTTGTTTTGTGGTACTGGGGATTGAACTCAGGGTTGCTTTAACACTGAGCTACATTCCTAGCCTTTTGTCTTTTGAGACAAGGTCTCCTTAAATTGCCCAGGCTGACCTCAAATTTACAATCCTTCTGCCTCAACCTCCCAAGTTGCTGGGATTACAGGTGTGTGCCACTATGCCTGGCTTCTGGCAACTACTACAGAAATTATGAATCATCAGAGAATCTCAAATCTCCCACTGCATCTTCAGTTTGAAGGCTTTTCTAGAAATAGTACTCAATGAAGTTTCCCTGAATAAAATGGGGTTAGGTGGTATCTGCTATTTCATATCTCAGGGTATTTCTCTGATTCCAGGCTTAAACAGCCTGAGGATAACAGTCTAATTCCAAGATAGTCAGAAGATCTACAGATAAATAGTTCCATGCAGCTGGTTAGAAATCACTGTGATCTGAACAGAAATTTAAGATACCCCCAAAGGGGCCAAAATGACAACTTGAAATCCTCGTGTGAGGTCCAAGATATCATAAATAATATATGGCTTATAATTTAAAAGAAATTTATAAACTACTTGCTACAGGAAAAAAATGAAGGCATAAAGGGATCATGCTCTTTTAGTGTTGGACCTTTAGCAGCTGGAGAACTGTGACATGTCTCAAAACATGGTCTTGAGACTGGCAGTATCAGCATATTTTTGAGTGCCACTACTTAGAAACTTCCAAGGACAGAACCCAGCAATGTTTTAATAGGTCCTAAAAAGATGCTGATGCGGGCTGGGGTTATGGCTCAGAGTGCTTGCCTAGCACGTGCAGGTCGCTGGGTTCGATCCTCAGCACCACATAAGAATAAAATAAAGGTATTGTGTCCAACTACAACTAAAACAAAAATATTTTTTAAAAAATGATGCTGAGGGGCTGGGGGTGTGGCTCAGTGGTAGAGCACTCGCCTAAAATGCGTGAGGCACTGAGTTTGATGCTCAGCACCGCATTAAGTATAAAGATATTGTGTACGCCTATAAGTAAAAAATAAATATTAAAAAAAATGATGTCGATGCATAATGAAGTTGGAGAATCACTGGTTTAAAACAAGCTTAGATGCCCTTGAAAAACCTGAAAGGAAGGGGTGGTTTAATGGTACAGTCTCTACGAGTCCTATGGAAATGGTAATGTTTAGAAACAGGAAAATGTTTGACCTTAATTAATCAAAAAATACAAATTAAAATAGCAATAGGATATCACTTTCAACTAACAAACTGGCACAGATCAAAATGAATAATGTACATTGTTATAGAGGGTATAAATCCAGGCGTGGTAGCAAATGCCTGTAATCCTGGCAGCTTGGGAGGCTGAGGTAGGAGGATGAAAAGTTAAAAGCCAACCTCAAGGGCTGGAGATGTGGTCCAGTGCCCCTGATTTCAATCCCCAGTACCTGCCCCGCAAAAAACAACAACAACAACAAAAAAAAAAAAAACATCAAAGCTAGCCTCAGCAACTTAGGCCCTAAACAACTTAGTGGGACCCTGTCTCAAAATAAAACGTAAAAAGGGCTGATGATGTGGCTCAGTGGTTAAGCACCCCTGGTACCAAAAAAAAAAAAAAAAAAAAAAAATCCAGGGTATTGAGGGGAATAATAAAGCATGCACTGCCAGTGGAGTTTTTACCAGGTGGAGTTTTAACCTTTCTGGTAAGACAAATCAAAAGTTTTTAAAATGTGTTTCTTTAACTAATCAAGTCTACTTCTAGGAATCTTAGTAATAATATATACAATGATGTATACATTTAAAAGCTTATGTATCATCTGTAGTTTAAAATTAAAAACTTAAATTTCAATGGCAGAGGATTTTAAGTCAAATGTGCCCGTATAATAGAACAATGTAAAAAAAAAAATCAAGCTATACAAGATTATTTTTCCAGTTTTTAAAAGGAAGATTTATTTAACAAGTTTCACTTAGTACAATACATCTAAATGGAAATCACAATACAAGGAAATATTTAAATCAAAGCCTCAGAATTTCATACAAATAACATGACCAAACTCCTAAATTATTGGTATTACAGCTCAAAATTGTCCCAGATCTTAAAAAAAAAAAGTAAAAGTGTACACTCACGTGCCTTACAGATTATTAAATCAAAAGCTAGAATTAACAAACATGCCAAATGTTTTCACTTTGAATCGTAGACACAGCTCCTATATTTGAGTTTTACAGAAAAGCATGTTTCTCAACATGCATCTGAAGTTTTCAATGTATTGTGGTATAAGAGCAACATTTAACATAAGTGAAACTGCTTTAACCTAAATATGCTTACTGCTTAGGTACACTCCTACAACATAACTAACTTGAGGAAAGCTGAAAGTTGTTTTAACAGTTATGGTCAATACTGAACTTTGTTATTACTTCCTAGATGAATGTTTCAGTGTTCAAATTTACTGAGCTTAAAGTTTGAAAACAATCTTGACTTCCACTTTACAGTAAGCATGAATTACAAGCCTGTAATGCAAAACTGTTAAACTTAACTTTTGTTGGTTTTCTTAAAAAAGAGAAAGAAAGGAAGAAAGGAAAGAAAGCTGACCAAGAGTGATCAGAATCAATTTTATTTCCCATTTACCAATCATACTGGATATACTAGACATCCCTCCCATTCTATTCAGCTCCCATAAATGCACAGCTTTTATTTCTGTAGTAGCTGTTTAATGCTTTCTCTACCTAAGCAAGGTTTGACTGATAGTCACTGGAGTTTTCCTGCAGAACTTGGTCATAACCACTCATACTGCTCTGACCACCATAACCACCTCCATAACCACCACTCAGCTGCTGGCTGGCAGGACCCCCATAACTAGACTGGTTGGATAAGCCCATCCCTCCCATCATTTGGCTACCATAAGCACCACCACTTGCCCCTGCTGTAGAATTCAAAAAGAGTTCTACATAGCTGTGATCATAAGCCCCTCCACTTGTTCCTGCAGTAGAGTTCAAAAAGAGCTCCACATATCTGTGTTGCATATTAGCTTTATCTTTTGCCATAGCTGCCACAGCATCTTCATGAGTAGCAAATTCAACATCTGCCTCACCAGTAACTCTGCCATCTGGTCCAATTTCAATGTGTACTCTCATGGGATTAAGAGGGGAGAAAAAATTGTAAATATCATTCTCGGTAGCTCTGTAAGGTAACCCCCTCATGTGTACACAATGCCCTGTGGTGCTCTGGAAACTGGACCCACCATCTCCATATCTGTGATCTGACATTCCTGAGAAACAATAATTGAGGTCTCTTCCAAATCTATCAGACCCAAAGCCATACCCATCGTTATAGCCACCATAGTCATCATAGCCTCCATACCCTCCACCATATGCCCCCCGCCTCATCCTCTCAAAACCAGCTCCTCTGCCAATGCTATTATATCCTCTGCCAGCTCCTGGCCTATCGTAAGGACCTGGTCGCTGCATAGCCATGAGCTTTCGAGGGGGGTCATAATGGGTTCGGACTTCAGCTCTGCTACTCTTAAAGATTTCAATGTACCTGTGCCCTATCCTTTCCTTGTGTTTCTTTAAGGCCTTTTCAGCTATCTCCTGTGAAGCAAACTGCACAAAAGCCTCCCCTGTGCTCCGCCCCTGAAAGTCCACCGGCAGTGTCATCCCATTTGGCACAATTTCCAACCCTGAAAAGAACTGAACAATCTCTTCCTTGCTACAGCCAAATGGGAGTCCTCTAAGCCGGACGAAGCCATCGTTGGCAGTATCAGGACTATTCGGACCTGTATGCTTCAACACCCAATCCATTTCAACACTGTTGGACTTGAATACTTCAACATATCTATGTCCCATGGTTTCTCTGTCCTTCTTCAAAGCCAATTTCACTTCATCTTCAGATTCAAGTTCAACAAATGCTTCACCACTTGGTCTGCCTTCTCTGGTGTAGATGAAACGAATACCTGATGTGCCATTTTGGATTTTACAATCAGAGAAGAAGCGCATCACTTCATCAGCTGAGCAGGACCAGGGTAGGCCCCTGACCTTCACCACGAACCCCTCCCTGCCTTCAGTGCTCAGCATCATGGTGATTCTTGGGCTCTTGGTGGCAAGCTTGGCTCAATGCAATTTCAATGTGGCTGAAAAGAAAATTAGAAGAGTACTGTCATGGAAAAACATTCACAACCTAGTAAAAGGAAAAAAGCAAACAATTAAATTACACTAGTAGCATTTAAAAAAATCCATATAAACAAAAAAGACTGCACCAAATTTTTAACTCATTCATTCAGCAATTATTTATTCAATGCCTAGTGTCAGATACCTTTAATGGTGATAATTTCTGAGTGTTAGGATTATAGAACTTTTTGTTTCAGGGTTTTTTTTCCCCTTTGGATACTCTGTATGTTCTTTCTGTGTATAAACATCATAGAAAATAAAAAGGCTTCAAAAATTAACAGAAAAAATTAGTGAAAGTGGATGACAAAAAATATGGCCATATCTGATTACATAAAAATTAAAAACTTATTAAATGAAAAGATTAAAAAACAAAACATGAGAAGATTCCTGGAAGAAATAAATTAATATCCTTATTATATAGAGAATGTATGCCAATCAATAAAATCAGGGAAATATTAAGGCCTAAGAGATAAACAGTAAAAAGACATTACTAGGAATTTACGCATCCAAACATATTTTTAGGTGCCAGGTCCAGTACTTATCTCTGGCATACAAGAATCAATAGCCCCAGAAAGAGTTTATGGTCCTACAGGGACAGTCTTCATTAAATATATAAGTGCAAATATACATTATACCTGCTATGACAGAACTCTGCAGATGTAAAGATAGTAGTATAAAGGAGGGACTAGTTGGTCAACTCTATCAGTTGGAGGCAGAATCGTTAAATGAAACAGATACCTAACCCGTAGAGATTCATAAATAATTTTTTAAAAATCTGACAGAGCATAAAATAGGAGGAGTCAAAATAAGAAAAGATGGCAAAGTGGAGATCAGATCCCAAAGGCCTGATTTGATATACAAATGCTAAGGGCCTCCTATGGGGTTTTAAACAGAGGAGTGATGTCATAAACCCTTTCAGACAGATCACCCAGGCAACAGTGTGGCACTCACACAGGAGGGGGTCTAGGTGAAACGCAGGAGATTAGTCAGAATGGTTGCTTGGATATGTTAAGAGATTCAGTAAAGGAACAGCAGTGAGAAGGGAAAAGATAATATATTTAAAAAGTAGAATCTGTACGACTTGATAACAGATTAACTATAAGAGGAATACAGTTATAAGATACAGGAGAGGAGTCTGGAAAATGTTCAAATTCCATCAATTGTCAGAAATCAAACTAAAACCAGAATTAATCACCATTTTTCACCCACCAAGATAATGGAAATTAAATAGTGACAGTTAATACTATTCAGGGGTTCACAAACCAATACACTGCTAGAGGAGTGAAAAGTAGTAACAGTATTCTGGAAAGCTATTTGGTAATATTTATCACACCTTCTGATAGTCCACTTCAGGTGACGTACCTTACAGAAATGAAATGAAATTTAGACCAATATTTGTGAAACTATATATTCTTTGAAAGGTATTAAGAAAAATAGAGGGGCTGGGGTTGTGGCTCAGTGGTAGAACACTTGCCTAGCATGTGTGAGGCAATGGGTTCCATCCCCAGCACCACATAAAAATAAAAATAAATAAAGGTATTGTGTGCATCCACAACTAAAAAACATCTTTTAAAAAAAGAAAAATAGTTATTATATAAAAAAGTTATAAAGTTATAAATATATTTAACATGAGAATAACTTATGTTATAATCTTAAATCATCCAAGATCACAGCTATTTTATAATCTCAACTATGTATAAAAAAATACTCACATACCCTTTGACTCTGCTAGGATTCCTTCCAGGAATCTGGTCAACAAAACTACTTACAAAAATGTCTGCTGTAGCACTGTAATGTAGAAAGTAACCATCAATAAAATGGCAGAATGAATTATATTGTATCCTCAAAATGGAATGCTCTGCAGCCATTTAAATAAAAAATCTATTTTCCCTGACCTAGAAAGAAATCCAAAATGCATTAAAGAATATGCATAGTATGATGCTACTTATATTAAAATATAAGCATGTATGTAAATGTGTAAAACGACCTATGAGTATGTAATATAAACTTTTTTTTGGAGGGAAATAACAACTGAAAAGTAGGAGGAATGAAATGGGACTTTCACTTTTTATACTATATAGTTCAATACAGTTTTAATTATTTAAACTCAGTGTACTGGAATTAAAAATAAAGTTAAAAATATGTATGAAGGATATGTCAAATGTTTATAGTGACTACTCTGAGGGGTAGGTTTATGGGGTTTTTTTTTCATTTTTTAAATTTTTTGTGTGCAATTTTCCACAGGGAGATTACTTTTACTTCAGAAAAAAAAGTAACAAAACAATTCAAAATATTTGATTTTCTGGGATTTGGGATGGCAAATTTTATAAAATTTTCTTAACTTTGGATGTGGATAGCTTATCTGATGTGGTCTGGGAACATTCGGCTTCTTGGAAAGAAAGTTCAAAGTGTAATAACTGCCATAAAACCACACTGAGGATTCAATTAAAACATTTACTAATTACCCATTATGTTCCTGCAACTCTAGTAAAAACAATCTTTCTACAAACCATCCTTAGGTCTCAGTGACAGAACATCTGTGGGATAAGGAATCCTCCTAAAGCACTCTGCAGCTTAACAGCCCTTCTGTAGTGGCTGGAGGTCCCGCTTGCTCACAACTCCTGGAAAGGCCACCGGAACACTTGCCTGAAGTGGAACTAGGACTCCATTCGCGAGTTAATATTTTTGTGTATTTATGTGTGTTATATACATACTTAAAAAAACTTTATGACATAAGGTTGAGTAGTCACGAATTACGTTTATGTTTAAAATTTATGAAGTATACTGTTATTTTTCAAATGATAAAAATTCAACATGTAATTACTGTTATAAGCAGAAAGATTAACGTTATTCAAACACTCAAGTAAATTTATTGGGCGTCTCAGGCACGCAGCATTTGCCTAGATATGACTCTACTGACTTAATTCACTTGAGGCCTCTACCGACACACAATTAAACAGTAGACTGAGTGCCTAAATGGATGGACCAGCACTCAGACCACTGGTCTCAATATCTGTTTGTCCTAATTCAGGACCATAGTTTTCAAACCTTTTTCGCCTTACGGTTCCTCTTGGGGGGTTCCCTGAGACTGGCCCAGACAAACAGATGTACAAAAACATACACACAGTCACAAACGTCCACCATTTCCCCACCAGGCGCAGAGAAGGCGGCTTCCCGGCACTGAGATGAGGGGGTGGGGGAAGGGGGAGCGGGGGGAGGGGAAAACAGAGATCGAAAAGGCGGAGGCGGCTCCCGGACCTCGCTTTGGTCTTCAACATCACCATCCCCGAATCCCCAGTTCCCACCCACACACCAACCTCTAACGATACCGGGTAATTTTCCTTCCTTCTTCCCTCAAACGGCTATAGCGAGACGGTAGACGACGACCAGAACTACTTCTGCTCACGTAAGCGTTTGGTCACGTGAGCGCCTACGTCATGTGAGATCTCGGTCACGTGAGCAACTCTCGGGCTAAACTCGGGATCACTAAGGTGCCGCACTTCCTTCTGGTATAGAAATAGGGCGGGCCAATATCAAGAAATAAAGAGTGTGATTGGTTAGCTGTGCGTCTTACGTGATTGATTATTGGTCGGCCTCTGGAAATAACCGTCTAGTTGCCTGAGAAACAATAACGTCATTATTTAACAACACATCCGTGATTGGTCCGCCCCTCAGGTTAAACTTAAAAGCCCAGGTTACCCCAGAAATCTGTATCGCCTAATCACGGTGACAATGAAGCTGAAGAGCTGGGATCAGTGGCTGGGCTATGTGCTTGGGCTTCACTTCCCGACCCTAGTACTCTGGGGCGACTTTGGGGCCATGGCACTGGACAATGGCTTGGCGAGAACACCTACTATGGGCTGGCTGCATTGGGAGCGTTTCATGTGCAGTGTTGACTGCCAGGAAGAGCCGGATTCATGCATCAGGTATCAACATTATTGGGTGCCCACTTCCCTTCACTTTTCTGTACGTTTGTCTGGATGTGTTTGGGGAAAATGGAGGGACTCAATGTGAACATTTGAACCAGAGGGAGAGCTCCCCTACTATTGTTTGCTTTTTTTTTTTTTTTTTTAATCCCGAGCAAACTACCCTAAACTTTCTCTGTGACTCTTCCTTGTATAGAAGCCCAACCAGCAGCACCTGCTTCACTCCCTCTCATTTTCTCCCTGTCAGGTAACCCAGCTGGGGACTTTCTTCATTTACCGTATGGTTATATTCAGACCCTTCTGGTGATGTTCTTCTCTGTCTGCCTGGCGCTAGCCTTCAGCTAGCTCTAAGCACAACTGGAGTGGGTTGGAAGACTGGGAAACTAAGATTCTTGCCATTTCTTCTCCTTTGGGGGGCACGGGTTCCTTGGCTGTAACTGGAGAGTTAAAAAGACCATGGGGTCTCTGAAATCCACATCAGCCATCGCACTTGAGTGTGACATCAGACTGGAAAGTTGACCTGGTGGAACTTTGTACATCAAAGGTGAGAATTGAGGCTGGGTTAGACGAGTATTTAACCCATCTGACCTTCATCGTCCTTGTCCTTGTAAATTGGAATAACATTTCTTACCTCAAGGAGTTGACTCAGAGCTATCAGTTAAGTTCCTGTCTCATATAGGTGAGCTTTCAGTGAAATAAACCCATTTAAAGTATATAACACACTGCCTGACCCCTCAAATGAGCAAATGGCAAAAATGGATATTAAGTCTGCAAATATGAGTATGTGTATTTTTCTGGAAAGGGAGTCTTTACATTTCTTAATATTCTCAAAGGGATTTGTGGTCTAGAAAAGGTTAGTTGAAAAATCACTGATATTGTTACCCATGATGCAGATGCTCCTCTAAAGGCAGTAGTTTCTACATCCATAAGTTATTCCTGTAAACGTATTTACAAATAAAGTCAGGATATTGGTAAGACATCACAAATAACTGGCCCTTTAAGTTTAAGTCCTTTAAAAAAAAAGTTCCTGTTCATAGCAACTCAGTTCTTCAAATGTTGCACATCATCTGATTCTTTCCTAATTTTTTTCTTTAGAACACTAATTATTGGGTCCAAATGTTAGGTAGATTGTTTAACCATGAACAGAGGAATATGGAAAGGATCTGCAATAAAGAGCAGTAACTTCCAGGGAGAATGTCAGATAACATCAAAAAGAGAGTCTTTGAGTCACAGAACTGGAGATAACAGGAAACCTTATCTATAAAGACAAGTATGGGGGTAATGGGGACTGGTATGTCAAACCTTACCCAGTCCTAGTTAATTATAACCCCTTAAGGTAACTATTATTTCAAAACCTTGGGTCTTCATGACCCTTCCCTTGTGGGAACCACAGGGCCCATAGGAAGGGTAATAAGTCTCTTAGGAGATTATGCAAGGAGTTTGCTGAAGGCTGTTCAAAGAGTAAAAACCATTCTAGCATTCTAGAGGTGTGCAAAAAATGGGATAATAACAAAGAAATCCAAATTAAAAAAAACACCTTAGACTCTTTAAAAGATGACCATGAACTGTGCATCCTTATCTCACCCACTCTCTAATAATTAAACTCCTACCTATTCCTCTGAGCAAGTGGCTGGAAATTCTTCTTGCGAGGGTGTAAGAAATGATTGCTACAGAGCTAGACACAGTGGCACACACCTGTAATCCCAGTGGCTTGGGAGGCTAAGGCAGGAGGATCACAAGTTCAAAGCCAACCTCAGCAAAAGCAAGGCACTAAGCAACTCAGTGAGATCCTGTCTCTTAATAAAATACCAAAAAAAAAAAAAAGAAGAAGAAGAAGAAATTAGTGCTGTAGGTTCCAGTAGTCCCCTCAGCTTCACTGGTCTCTGCAACACAAAGTTATGCTAATTCTGATAATTGTCACACTGTCCTTCCCAAAGATTTTACAAAAATGTACATCCCCAACAACAGTGTGTAAGAATGCCTGTTTCCCTCCACCCTGGCCAACACTATGTTTTTTATTCTTTTGAAACTTTCCAATCTGGTAGGTGTTTTTATTTGCACTTCTTTCTTTCTCCCTCCCCCTCCCCCTCTCCCTCCCCCTCCCCCTCTCCCCCTCTCCCCCTCTCCCCCCCCTCTCTTTTTGTCAAAGATGCTGGGTATTGAATCCAGGGGCTTCACACATGCTTGGCTAGGCAAATGCTTTACCACAAAGCATACCCCTCAGCCTCTATTATTTATATTTCTTTGATTACTAACAAAAGCCAAATATTTTTTATATGTTAAATTGACTCTTTGCATAGCTATTTCTTTCATGGATTGATCCTTTGTGTCAGTCCCCTATTCAGTGGTTTTTTTTTTTTGTCTGGGTTTTTGTTGTTCTGATCAAGCATATGTTGGGAATACAGGTATTCCTGTTAGGTGTTGGGTTTTATATTTATATAATCAGGCACATCATTTCTTTATGATTTCTGGCTTTGGGGTCTGGAAACCAAGAAATCTTAGACATGGTTAAGATAAAAGCAAAGACAGTTTTATTTAGGTGCAGAATAGATTTATAAATCAGGAGCACAGACTCAGTTAGATAGAACCAACATTACACAAAGGAGAAGGTGAGCTTGTGTTTTTGGGGGGGTTGTTGTTTATTTTTTGTTTTTATTTTTATTTTTTGGTACTAGGGATTTAATCTAGGGGCATTTAACCACTGAGCTATATCTACACCCTTTTTTTTTTTTTAAATTTTGAGACAGCTTCTCACTATATTGCTTAGGACCTTGTTAAGTTGCTGACGCAGGCCTCAAACTTGTGATCCTCCTGTCGGCCTCCTGAGTTGTTGGGATTACAGGCATGTGCCATCCCACCTGACTGAACTTGGGGTTTTACAATAAATGGGTAGTGCATTTCACCATACTTTTAGGGGGAAATAAAAGTTCCATCGTATCAGATGACTGGATCTCCTGAACTTTCTCTTAAATTTCCTTTATTGGGGAGAGAGTGTACCAGGGATTGAACTCAGGGGCACTCAACCCCTGAGCCACATCCCCAGCCCTATTTTGTATTTTATTTAGAGACAGGTCTCACTGAGGTTGCTTAGCACATCACTTTTGCTGAAGCTGGATTTGAATTTGCCATCCTCCTGCCTCAGACTCTCAAGCTGCTGGAATTACAGGCATGCACTTCCATCTTTAAGCTGATGGGCACAAGAAATACAACTTGAAAGTTAAGGCAATTGGCAGAACTGGGGGGAAATAATATTTTCCACAATTTGTACAGTACTTGTATAGCATGTGAATAAGTATTTCCAAAGTTGTGGTCAACTCTTCAGACTATACTAGAAGCATTATACCACTTCACATCAGTCATTGCCAATTTCATTTAGTGGCCTCCTTTCCCTTTGGGAACTATTCAGAAAGTTACTATTTTCTTTTACAACTACTCAGGCCTCTTCCACTGAGGAAAGCAGGCAAAGTGCATGCTGTGTGTCTCCTAGAGAAGATTGCATCTTTTATTTACCACCCTTGGCTTTATTTTCACAGTGAATTCCTGGCTTAAATGTAATCAGCCAAGAAACCCTCCCTATGTGTTCCCAGTTATTCCTCATTACTTGCAAGGAAAGTCAAGCCCAGAGGAAAGGAAAAAAAAATTCAACATTGCCAGCCAAGCCATAAAAGTGTGCATTCTAGTTTGTTATATACTGAGAAACCATAGATGTGCTTCAATCCCTTTCAAACCTGCAGGAAACAAACAAACAAAAAGGTATAACTTTAAAGAATGCTAATTGGATGTTTAAAAGGGAGGAATGGAAAAAAAGGATGGATAGCCTCAAAAGCTAACCACCTCTGAACAGAAGGGAAGGGTGCTGAGCATAGAAAAGGCAACACTGAGGCCTGCAGAAAATCACACTTGCGGATTGCATTGGAATTCAAGCCAACCAGCCAGGATTAAAGCAAATCTTAATTCTCCCTTGGGGCCAATATCCAGACCCCCACTGAAGAAGAATGATAAAAGGTACTGACTAAAGGGCAAAAGACTACATTAAAAAAAAAAAAAACCCAGAAGCTTCCAAAATCTATCCCCATTCATTTGGCACAATGTTCACTACCACAATTTCAACTAGACTAACATGGGAAGAGGTTAGAAAATATACAAATGCAATCAGGAGAAAAATATAGGGAGAGAGTATTTTCGCTATAGCATTGTTCATTTCAGTCCACTTCAAGCATCCCCATCACTATGGCTGGAAAAGATATCTGGATGGAGAAAAAAAAATTTGGAGGTGAAGGAGCAAGGGATGCTTTCAAACAATATTTTAGAGAACTTTCATGGTCTGTCAGACAAAGGAGGGCTGTGTGGTTTTAAGTCACAAGTCCCTCTTTTGCCCTTTTCAAATATCTTTACAAGCCCAACTTGCAGAATGTTGTCTATTAGCTGCTCTCCAGCCACAAAATACCTGGACAAAAAGGCCATTGGGTCTAGTTGCGGCCTTCTAGGAACCAGGTTTCTTTGGTGGCCGCAGCAGCAGCAGCTCTCACATTCCCGTTTTAACTTTTTGGAGGTTTTTTGTTGTTGTTTTATTTTTTTTTTCTGTGGTGTTGGGTATGGAACCCAGAGCCTTGCCCATGCTAGGTACAGGCTCTACTGTGCTACTACCCTAGCTCCTTGTTTTGAGTTTTTAGGGTGGAAGAGCTTTTGAAAGGACGATTCATTTTACCTTGTATTAGTTGTAATTACATCCACACTTACTAGACTTAAAAAATTTCGTGAGTGCCCAAATTTCATCTAATGAATTGTAATGATTATTGGAATTCCTCTTTCAGTGAGCAGCTCTTTATGCAGATGGCAGAGCTCATGGTCTCAGATGGCTGGAAGGATGCAGGTTATGAGTATGTCTGCATTGATGACTGTTGGATGGCTCCCCAAAGAAATTCATTAGGCCAACTTCAGGCTGACCCTCAGCGCTTTCCTGGAGGGATCCGCAGACTAGCTAATTATGTGAGTTTATAAATGATTTTTTTCATTTGGAGTATGTAAGCACTTAGTCATAGAAGCTTGTTGAGAAACAGTCCTCATGCCACTTTGGAAGTTGAATGGCTGCTGTTATCTGAATTGTAAGACTTATCAGGTGCAATTTTCATCCCATCAGCAGATACATATTTTGCAATAGCTCATGAGGCCCATCTTGGAGAAGTTCTTCTTTTACTGAAACCACTGAAATCTCTAGGAGGAAAAAGGAACTTGGTTCTTGTCATATATATGCATATATTTCCATATAAGCTTTAGGCTGCTATTACAATTGTATTACAAACCAGAATTTTAGAAGACACAAATGTTCTGGATATTATTAAAGAGAAATACAGCCCAACACTAGCTAAAGATGACAGATTTTATTTAGTAATATTGCAGAAGGGGAAAGAGCCAAGTTCAAATCCAAAAGCAACAAAGATAAGTGAAGATTCATACCAGTAAGCAAATTGAGGATTGAGATGGTCAGTAGATGGAAAACTACTAAAAGATGTCAAAGGTGAGGGGATGACTTAGCAGGATTCTTGCTAAAACTGGGACATTAGAACACAGTTGAGGCTTGTCCTTGGAAAGGTACATTTTAGGATTCCAACAGGAATATTCTAGTGGCTGACAGCTTTCTCCTCAGTTCTGTTCTGTAAGTCACATGTATGATTTGAACTTGTCTCAGAAGAATTGGGGGATTTGTTCTTTGCCTTGCAACAAATTCATCTGGAAAATTGGGGGGGGGTAGTAGTGAGGGAAAAAACTCTCCAATATCTGATGAAGCACACTTGTCTGTTCCCTCAGTCTAAAGTGGTAATTTTTTTTTCTAGACTTCTTGATTGCCCTACTATTGTGGTGACTCTTTCTTCTCATTTCAGGTCCACAGCAAAGGACTGAAGCTAGGGATTTATGCGGATGTTGGAAATAAAACTTGTGCAGGCTACCCTGGGAGTTTCGGATACTATGACATTGATGCTCAGACCTTTGCTGAGTGGGGAGTAGATCTGCTAAAATTTGATGGTTGTCACTGTGACAGTATAAAGCATTTGGCAGATGGTATGTTTTATTCAAGGGATTTAGCCATGAGCAAAGGGAAGAACTTTGAGGCCAAGGTAGCTGAGCATTCAAAGAACTAATTTTCAGATTTTATTTATTTAATATTTATATTTTTAGTTGTAGTTGGACACAATACCTTTAGTTTATTGATTTATACGTGGTGCTGAGAATCGAACCCAGAGCCCCTCGCGTGCCAGACAAGCGCTTTACCACTGAGCCACAAGCCCTGCCCCCAGATTGAAATATTCAGTTACAGCATAATTATTCTCAACTCCCACCTCTTCTCTTTCAGTTTGTTCATTCATTCATTCATTTATGTTTGTGGGTCCATGCATGCCTAATTGTAGTTAATATTGTGCACTTTTAACTCAAAAGGGTTCTAACAGTTCATTATAATTAGTAGTTGTAACTCTTCTCTTCATAACATCATTTAGAAAAGAATCCAGGATGTCACACAGAGAAAGAAACATCATTCTTGCCTTTCCTAAATATACACACCATCTCTGCACTACCTCCTCAGAACAGCAGTCTGGGAGATACTATGCACAATTTTAGCACAGAGCAACTATCTGTTCCTGCTGCTGGTTTAAAATATAAACATGAACCCCCCAGAAAGCCTCTTAAAATATACAGACCCAGCTGGAAATTCCCTTTCCCTTATTTTACCCATTGTTTTCTCATACAGGTTATAAGTACATGTCCTTGGCCCTGAACAGAACTGGCAGAAGCATTGTATACTCCTGTGAGTGGCCTCTTTATATGTGGCCCTTTCATAAGGTGAGCTAGTGAGCCCAGAATCCAATTTTCAGAACTTGAGAATGAAGGATACAAGTTTCCCTCAAAGCCCATCCACTTTCACCATCCTCACTACTGTAATTATAGTCTAATGTACCACCACCTAGGAAGTTGTCTTTGATTCTTCCCTTTATGTCACCATTCATGTCCTGTTCATCAACACTCCTGCCAGTTCTTTCTCCAAAATATGTCTTCAGTCAGCCCATCTCTTTCCCTCCTCTGCTTCCACTCTGGCCTCCCAAGGCACTCTCATTTTTCACTCAGACTTCTCTGACAGCCTGATCCACTTCCAGCCCTCTTCCCACCTCCATCAATTTTCCAAGCAGCACCAACATTATCTTGTTAAAATGGCATCTTTATCAGTTCCCTACTTAAAATCCTTACCTGGCTTCCCATTGCACTTGGAATAAAATCAGTTTCCATTGATCTGGCCCTTAGCTGCCTCTCCAAACTCCAAGGAATGATAGCTCTTTATTTTTTACTGTTTTTCTTCCTACCCCTCAAACACTACTAATATTTTTACACTTGCTTGTTGTTTTATTCTAGAAGACATCTTCCCCTAAGATTTTTAAAGCGTAGACTCCTTAACATTCAAGTCTCAGACCAGATGCCACATACTGAAGACAGTTCTTCTCTAATCACTTTAAAATAGCCCTCTTTCCATTATCACATTAACCTGTTTATTTGTAAAAGCTTAGCACTATTAACTTATTGTATGTCTCCCACTAGAATGTAAATTCCATAAGGGCAGGGAACTTGTCTTACTTTATCACTGTTATTGATAGCATATGGTAAGTATTGAATAGTTATGGAATAAATTCCTATTATTTTCTTGAAAGCCCCCCAAAATAGTCTCACCTTTTCTTCACCTTGCACCTCAGATCTTCCACCTGTCTACAGACTTTAATTAATTCCATTAACAAATTATATGCTTAGGACTCAAATTTTATGTTTGATGCAGTACTATGTAGTTTGCAACTTATTTTTACTTGGTAAGAGTATATTAGTTAATTCTGATTATAAAAATAATGTTAATTTTACAAAAGTTTGGAAGTAAATACTCTTCCATAAGGCCAATGCTTAGATAGCATTTGGTAAATTTCCAGCATAAACAGTATTCAAGTAATTTTAATCCCTTATTAAAGAAGTATTGCCTACTTCTGAAGCATACTTCTTATAATCTTGAGACTTCTTCATGGGGACCTTCAATCTGTAAACTAAAGATTACAAGAAATTGGGCTGTTTCCATCGCACAAGGAAACTGAACAGAACCATTTTACCTGTTTTCACAGCCTAATTACACAAAAATCCGACAGTACTGCAATCACTGGAGAAATTTTGCTGATGTTTATGATTCTTGGGAAAGTGTGAAGAGTATCTTGGACTGGACATCTTCTAACCAAGAGAAAATTGTTAATTTTGCTGGACCAGGGGGTTGGAATGACCCAGATATGGTAAGGACTTGTCTTCCTTGTTCAAGACCAATAGTAGGCCTGTTTCCTGTTTGACATCCAAGGAAAATGGAGGTAAAGTTCCTGGGAGGAGGCTAGCTATATTTAGAGTAGGATGCTTTAGAAAGTAGCTTTACTCTGTGGTTAATCAAGGTAATTCTATAAATGTTTGGCCTTCTCTCATTTTTGTCCCAGTTAGTGATTGGCAACTTTGGCCTCAGCTGGGATCAGCAAGTAACTCAGATGGCCCTCTGGGCTATCATGGCAGCTCCTTTACTCATGTCTAATGACCTCCGACACATAAGCCCTCAAGCCAAAACTCTACTTCAGGATAAAGATGTGATTGCCATCAACCAAGACCCCTTGGGCAAGCAGGGGTACCGCCTTAGAAAGGTAATGTTTGTTCTGTGGGAGAAAATAGTCCAGGAACTTATTCTCCTTCTTTCTGTGGTTACAGATCAGCTGAAATTTAAGGTAAGTGTGTTAAGGTGGTCTTTTTATTCCCAAGGATCATTCGTTGTGGGCCAAAATCTGTTATATGAAGATATGACTGATCTTTCTTGAGAACACTGGTTTTTCCTTAATCTTTATGCCATAATCCATAATAAGGCTTTTTGCTAGAATCATTACTTTCCAAAGTAATCCAGAGGAGTACTCCACCACTAAGTTACATCCTAAGACCTTTGAGACTGGGTCTTGCTAAGTTGCCTTAACTGGCCTAGAAATTGTGATCCACCTGCCTCAGCCTCCCAAGTAGCTGGGATTACCAGGCATGCAACACTGCAATTGGCATGTGCTTGAAAGTTCTGAGAGTATGACTGAATGCCAAAGTAAAAAAGTAGCTCATTGCTAGTTATCAAGCAATCACTCCTATCTTTTCTTTTTAGGAAAACAACATTGAGGTATGGGAACGACCGCTCTCAAACTTAGCCTGGGCTGTAGCTATGACAAACCTACAGGAAATTGGTGGACCTCGTTCTTACATCATCTCAATTGCTTCCCTGGGTAAAGGAGTGGCCTGTAATCCTGGTTGCTTTATCACACAGCTCCTCCCTATGAAAATGGAGCTTGGGTTCCATGAATGGACTTCAAGCTTAAAAACTCGTATAAATCCCACAGGCACAGTTTTGTTTCGGCTAGAAGCAAAAAGAAGACTGCATCAAAAAGCTTAAATGTACTTTAAGCTGTATACTTTCTCCAAAGTGACTAGCCCACTTCTCTATTTTTTTCCTCCATTTCCACTTTAAAAAGCTCTGTTTCCTTGAATAAAATTTCTCAAAGTTGGAAGTTTAAAAGAGCTACTTCAAAAGTTATTCTAAAGAGAACTGTTTGGAGAAGGGCTTTTGAAACTAATGCACTAAGAAATAACAGCCATAATTCATTGGATACTTCTGTGCCAGATTCTAATAAATGCTTTCAAGGTGCTGATTTATTTTAACCCTCCGTCCTGAAGTAGGCAGTTATTCACTGTACTACAGAACCTGGACTTAAACCCCAGCTGTTAATAACTACTGCCAAAAAAGGTACTTGGATGGTTCTACTTATAATTTCAGTGCAAATGGAAAATAAAATCTGCCATCTCAGTGACACAAGATGATTGCCAGGTGAACTGTGATAAATTCCCAGGGTTATCTGTAATCTACATCTAACAAATAAAGGTGGCTTACTTTCACCAAGAATAACTAGATTTATGGCGCCCTTAAAATGAACTGTTACATCTCAAGGCCCCCTGAGGAGGCAGTGATCTTCAAACCTGGGATATCCAGACATGGATAATTGCAAGGTTAACATCTGGTCACTCTTAATTCACAACTGGTTTGCCTGAGAACATATCTGTAGCCAAGGCTGCTCCTTTTCCACCTCCCTTTTATTATAACTGTTCTCCAACATGAGCAAAAACAGAAGTATGAACCTCACCTGTCAGGAGCACTCTGGAAATAAGTCCTGAACAAGAGATCCTGAACAAGTATTAAACCCCTCAATAACTTGGGCTTAACCCACAGGAGCCTACATCTTTATTAATATTTCCCATTGCTCATTCTCCTACAGGAGAGAGATGGTGATCATTGGGAGTTATTGAGTGGCTCCACTTAGCTCATTCCTCTTAAAAGTCATTGACTCCATTTCATGATTATGTTGCTCAGTTGGTTATTAAAGGTAGAAAGCAAGTTTTACAACTGGTTGGATCAGAACCTGATATTATTATCCCTTATTCTATTCAACAGAATGTTTGACTTTTCCAAACTTCTAATACTTGGCAAGTAGCTTTTGCTAATTTTCCTGGTTAGATAGAAAGTCATTATCCTCATGATAAAATTACTCAATTTGTTTTAGTAACTACATTTATTTTTACACAAATTGTGCATGCTCAACCAATAGTTGGGGCATTATCAGTGTTCACTGATGGGTCAAGTTCAGGTAAAGCAGGTTTATATAGCCATGCTCATATAGAGGTAATGCAAACACCATATACTTCTGCACAATGAGCAGAACTTCAGGCTCTCATTTATTCTTTAAATCATTTTGCAAATGAGTCAATATTTATTCTGATAGTTTATATGCAGTTTCAGTTAGAAAAATATTGAAACTTCACCTATTGGGTACACACCATCAAGAGAGTTATTCAATTTCTTTCATACCTTGCAGAAGACAGTTCAAATGTGTCAACATCTCATCTTTTATAGCTCATATACAACCCACACTAATCCTCCAGGGCCTTTAACATCAGATAAGATAAACTGGTTGCTGTTTGTCAGCAACTGTCATTGTATGACTGTGTACACACTTCATGTTCTTTGCATCATCAAAATGCATCTAGTTTGTGTAAAAAGTTTAATATTACTAGAGAGCAATGTGTCAAATTATACATCAATGCTCACAATGTGTTGTACACATTCTATCTTTACCATCTGAGGTAAATCCCTGCAGGTTACAACCAAATGGTATGGCAAATGTCTATAATTCAATTCCTCAATTTAGCCAACAATGTTATGTTCATGTATACTTATTCCGGATTTATCTTTTGTGAGCTCTTGGACTCATAATACTTGGGAGTGGCTAGTTTCATTTATTGCTTCCATGGTCACAGCTTCAGTGGCCATCTCAAAATATTCAGCATGCAGATTTTCTTAATAATTTGGCTCAGAACACTTCCAAAGCTCTTTTTAATCAGATAAATATTGAGGAAAGGATTGAAGCTAAGTGAGATGCCTTAGAAGCTACTGTCATACTATTGGTAATGAGCTTTCTAAAAGTTCAAGGAAAGACTCAAATGTCATGCTGATTATAAATGCTTATTACTGCTGCCAAATACCTTGTTTCCTAATGGGATTGGGAGGTTAAAAACCATTTATTAGTATTTGGCAGAATAATAACAGCTTGGATCTTTTGGAGTTACATTATCATATTCAAGATATACAAAAAAGTGATTGATATTTCGGATCCTACTTCAAGAGTTAAATGGTTTTAATCCTGGAAACATAATGTTCTCTTTGCTATTAATCCTCTCTTGTATTGTAATCATATGTCACGCCTTCAGAACAAGAATTCAGGTATTTGCAATAGCAACTCATCACCTACTTTTTCAAAGAAAGAAGGGGGAATATGTTGGGAGCCACTCTGGAAACACACGCTTTTAAGTCCTGAGCAAGATACACTCAACAATTATTGCACACCACAATAACTTAAGCTTTACCGCTGCTTGGATAATGAGACATGGCTCCAGGAGTAGGCGTTACCTGGTGGGGTTGAGTTACACTCACCTGTTCCTTTGTAATCCTACCCCTTGCCCCTTTTTTTGGAGAGAAATTTCTAAGAAACAGCATTCCCCAATAAGAGACAACTGCAGAATGTGTGCTCCCTCTCTCATCAGCCTCTTGTGACTCTCTTGCCCCCCTTGTTGGAGCCTGAGGCAGGGAGCTGGGGAAGCCCTCCCGAAGCTCATATAAAAAGGTATTCTGTGTTTGCATGGTATTTTGGGTCACCCCAAATTCACCTGACTTTGGTTCAAAGATATTCTTTGTCTGCATGATATTTTGGGTCACCCCAAATTCACCTGAGTGACTTTGATTCAGTTGCCCGCACTTGGTGGGGGCAGCACTCACCCATTGTGAATGTTCATGCAATAGTACCAAAAGGGCCACCCAAAACAAAAATGCCTGTCATGTGATTTCACCAATTATTTTCATAAAAATTGAGAACATTCAGTTGATAAAAGCTGGAATAACATTGTTAAAACACAGGGGTGAGGTTGTGGCTTGGTGGTAGGGCACTTGCCTAGCACTGGGTTGGATCCTCAGCACCACATTAAAAAAATAATGTAAAGTATTGTGTCTGTCTTCAACTAAAAAAATTTATTTCAAAAAGTTGTTAAACACACTCATCAATGAATAGATATACTATCTATCCAATGATCTTCCTACTGATAAAACTGCCATATTTGTTTCACTGTAAAGTTCTGCTGCTGAAATACAAAGAACTAATTTTAATAAGACTGAAATGTAGGAGTAAAAGAATGTGTAACTTAAAATGGAGAGAATATACTTGGTTAAGGTTTCTTTTGTTTCAACCAGAGATTGAACCCAAGGACACTTAACCTCTGAGCCACATCCCCAGATTCTGTTTTAGGCAGAATCTTGCTAAGTTGCTTGGGGGCCTCGCTAAATTGCTGAGGCTATGAATTTGCAATCCTCCTGCCTCAGCCTCCAGAGAGGCTGGGATTACAGGCATGCACCACCATGACCTGCTGCTTAAGGTTTCTTAAGGCTATCAATACACTGGAAAGTTTGTAATATTTTACACTTATCCCAACATGATAAAAATGTCTACTTTAAAATGTTAAAAGGGTAGCCTCACCAAGTGAGGTGGCACACACTTGTAATCAACTACTCTGGAGGCAAAGCAGAATGATCCCAAGTTCAAGGCCAACCTGGGCAACTCAGAAACACCCCATTTCAAAATAAAGGGCTGGGGCTGAGTGACAGAGCACTTGCTTAGCAAGTAAGAAGCCCTTTGTGCAATCCACAATACAGTCCTCCCAAAAGTTTAAAACTACAATGGCATGTCAAAATGATTAATTGGGGAGTCTGGAGACCTTTTATACATTATACAACACATACTCTGCCTAGGTTTTTTTTTTTTCAGTGCTGGGGATTAAACCAAGAGCCTTACATGTGCTGGGCAAACAGCACTATACAACTGAGCTATATATCCAACCCCCCAAAATCCTTATGAAATGTGTAAGTACCAGAAGTATAAGATTATTTTTTATCTCGGTAAACTTTTTCTACTTAGATAAAATGAGAACCAATAACTTTTGCTTAACAGCAAGTGGGGTCCCATGAACACACAAAGTGCCAAATTAAATAATCACACATTTGATATGAGCTCAATCAGTCAAAATGTAATACTCTAAACCATAATCACAAATTTCCCAGAACACCAAATGCAACCAAATTAAGCGAAGATAACCTCAACATTTTATTATCTTCATAACAAAACAAATGATGAAGCTTAGAACTGGATCACTTGGCCCTGTAATGAAGCAGAAAAAAAAAATACTGAGTTTTGTATTTTGGAAAGAACCACCACTCCATCAATAACATCTTTTCTAAGAGATAATCATGCTATGTATGTTGAAGCAAGTTTCCTCATTCTTCCTTTCCTACTTACAGCAAAACCAACACCAAAAACCTTACACTGAAATCTGAAACTTTCTAAGTATGATACTTAACAAGTATTAGATTTCAAATACTGGGTTTAAGGATGCTCAACCAGTTAAATCTATGTAAATATTCCCAAATCTAAAAAAAAATTCTGGTCCTAAGCATTTCATACAAGGGATACATAACCTGTACTGTCAGCTATGGATAAACATAATAGAGCTATAAATAAGATTATACCTTTCTCTTCTTATCTCCTCCCAGTTCAAAATGCTTGCATCTCTTAATAGCCAGCATTCTTTTAGATCTGCAGTTAGGCTCAACACACTCAAGCCTCAGCACAATCTTCTTTGTAGTTTTAGCCTGGAAAAAAAGCCATATCCTTCATAAATCCTTGCAGAACATCACTTTCTGGATAGGTATGGTGGCACACTTATAATCATCACAATTTGGGAGGCTGAGACTATAGGATTTCGAATTCCAGAACAGCCTCAGCAACTTAGCAAGACCCTGTCTCAATTTTTTTAAAAAAGGAGGGATAGAAATTTGTTAAGGATGCCCAATAGTGAAGCATCCCTTGGTTCAATCCTTGTGCTAAAAAAGGAATAAAAAAAGAAAATTAGGGCTGGGGTTGTAGCTTGGTGGTAGAGCTTCCTAGTACTTGTGTGGCACTGGGTTTGATCCTTGGCACCACATAAAATTAAAACAAAATAAAGATACTGTGTCCCTCTACAACTAAAAAAAAAAATTAAAGAGTCCATGTTTATCTTAAAAAAGAAAATTACTTGTTAAAAAAATGAATATGTTGGGTTCAACACTACTTAAAGCTTTGCAAATGATAGTTGCCATTTGTCTTTGGCTATAAGGAGAAAGTAACATAGTAATAGCAAAAATGGCAGGTTATCCAACTGTCATCAAGTTCTACTAATATCCATCACATCAAATATCCTACAGAGTTTATTAGACTCTCATTATGCCACCTTGAACTTCTGGCCTCTCAGCAGAATGCTGCATAGTTCATATATATTTCATATAATCAAAAAGGAGTGAACCAAGTTTTGTAACTATGTAATAACACAACTTTTCTAATTCATTAAATAGGGTAATATCAATTCTCGCAAGATTGCTTACATCTAAAATTCATGCACATTTGATTGAGTTATCTAACCACTAATAAAATTTTTAGCCTTCCCCTTTAGTCAGAGCTCTGCTGCTCATCTGCAGTTCACAAAAGATCAAGACCTAGACAGAACCTAGACAAGTTATATAAAAGTGAAAAAACATTCAAGCATTCTTTTTACCAGCTTACAGTCACACCATTTATTGAACTCAAGTTACTCTTTAATATTTTCTGGAACCAGGCTGGATGAAAAGAAATGTGTTAAGAGATGCAGTGCTGGAGCAAATCCTATGTTCTAGGCACTGTGCTAATTAAGAAAACTCAGCCTGAGAATAATATATTATTCACAAGGCTAATGGAAGCCTAAATTACTATTGAAAAGTTTGAAGGCTTCGTGAAAGAGGTAGCAGACTGAGAAGCCAAATGAAATTTTTTTTTGCAATTCTGGGGAAATTGATGAATACTGGCCTTCACCAAGCTAAAGGCTCTTCCACTGAGCTATAAACCCAGCCCCAAATAACAATTCTTACTGCACTGAGGAGCTGAGAATTCAGACCTGATGATGGGAGGAGGCAAAATGAAAGGACTTACTGATGTACTAAAACTTCAGTTCTTAGGAAACAGGACATAATCCTTGTTTTTGCCTCTTCCAAAAGAGGACAAAAAATGTAAACGATCAGTGCAGTCCTGTGTCTGTCAGACATCCGGCTCCACTGCCTAGTACATGTCACTGCAGGCACTTGCAATAACTTTGATGAGATTAATGCTATGTGTGTGGGACAGAGATGACAAACGCAAGATCCTTCCCACACATAATAAGGTCCATGTCAATTCATAATCACCACTAACCTTTTTCCTGAAAATTGGCTTGGTCTGCCCACCGTAGCCACTCTGTTTCCTGTCATACCGCCGCTTTCCTGGAAAAAGACGTTGTTTGTTATGGTACACTAAAGATCATAAACCACGACAGACACATGGAAAAAAGTCCTTTGGGTTTTATCTTGAGCTTCCCAGATTAGTGCCTATGTGAGGGCCAGGTGGCGGAAAGGACACCATACTGGGCTCTCCACACACCCCTTCATAAATACCACATCAACACCAAATTAGGCAGAAGCCATCTTACCCTGTGCATACAGAGAATCCTTGCCCTTCTTGTACTGTGTCACTTTATGGGGTTGGTGTTTGCCACATTTCTTACAGAACGTCCGGCGGGTCTTAGGAACGTTCACCTAGTAAACACACCATTCACAAAACGTATCAGACCAAAATGGCCCAATTGCCTCACTGACTCAGCTGCAGGTGAGGAATCCCTCGCCAACTTGATTCTAACTCCTTGCTAACACGCAACGATCCTGTGGCTGCAAAATGTGGTCCAGTCCCATGTGCTTCAAGCACAGCAACCTCTATTAGGCCCCAAAGAGGGAAGAAAGCTTATTAACCTCACCCACGGCTAAGTCTACCTCATAGACCCCATCACTTCAATTTCAGCTCCCAGAGCCTGGTCTCTTCAGGATCTATCCCAGTAATGCTGGGTTTCATTGGGATATCGGGGCCACGCAGGGGCCTGGAGCCACCACAGGACAGTACCGTTTACGCGGCGGTAAGGATTAAGCTGGATGTTACCGGGTCCAAACCCAACGTCCTACCATGTTTGCGGCAGCGTTATCGGCAAGGAAAGAAAGAAAGAGGGCCGGAAACGGAAGTATATAGGAGGTTCCGGCTCGCACTTTCTCGTGGGAATCAGAGAGAGCGACGAAAGAGTACCAGGTTCATGGTGCAGCGACCTCTGGCGGCTGAGAGGACTGGATTCCTAGCCGAGGGTGGGAGCTTCAAGGAAGGGCTCTCTTCTCCTCCATTTCCTCCAGCCTCCAGACTTTGCAACTTTTCATTTTTGGCGGGCGTTGCTACGTAGTATCGTTAAGTGAAGGAAGCAGGGCTCTTTCCAGACTTTCTGGCCTCCCTGTCCCTGAGGGAAGCCGAGACCAGGGTAGAGTGGAGGAGCTCTTCATCTCTGCATTTTATTCCTGTTCCACCTCAGGTATGCTGGGAGCATGTTTCACAGTGAATGGTTCAAAGAAGGAATTGGAAAGAGCAAATTGCGCCAGTTAATTTATCACGTGGTCAATAGGTCTATTCAACAAATGTTTATTGAATGCCTATTCTGTGTCAGGCACTGTTCTAAGGGAGGGACACAATAATATACTCAGAAATATAAAATTATGAATTGAGTTCTTCAAAGAAAAGGAACAATGATCCATATTAAAGCAACACATTTAGCTGATGGAGTTAGTTGGCTGCTGTAGGTTAGGGTAAGTGAAATTGAAATCGTTCAGCTCCTGCAACAGTAGTTAGCAGGAGATGAACTCTAGGTTTCAAGGCAGTTCAGCAGAGGAAGGCTGAGGGTATTGAGCTTCAAAATGGATTGTCTACTACAATTCTCACAGTAATTCTAGGTTAACAAATTGAGGCCATGTAATGTTAAGTGATTTACCCAATGTCAACAGTATTTAATAGATCCAGGATACAAATCTGAGTAGTCTAACTCCAGAGCCTGGGTTCCTTTACAATTAGGCAATACCGCTATTGTGGCCTGCTAATTATAATACCTAACAATTATGGATCACTTATGTGCTAGATATTCTCCCAACCACTTTGCATACAACCTCTTGAAAACCACCACAGGAGGCTTGTGCCATTATTAATATGTATCAGGAGAGAAAACTGAGGTATAAGGAGCATTAAACTCACTTATCTGAAATCACACAGGTTATTTTTTAAGCTGGAATGTGATCTTAGGTCATCTAACACTATAGCCTTGCACTTAACTGCTGTACCACACAGGTGAAGCAGGGATGTCAGCAGGGTAGAGAATAGTAAGGACAGAGAGTTGGATTGGGATGCAGGAGGAGGTGGCAGTGGATTAGGGTATAAGGAACTATGAGAGCCTAAAGTATCCTGTTTGCTCCAGGAATGCCAATGAGTCCTGAGCTGACTCTCTGATCACTCCTTTTTTTATGATCTCGGGACTAAGTTATTAAAAACATTACCATTACCTGCTGCATTTTTTTTAAGTTTCTTTGCCAAACTGCCAGCTTGAAACCTCACAGCATCTTCTTCTCTCCAGACTTTAAAGCAATGATACCGGTCTTTAGGGAATTTCTAAAGGTTTGTATGTCAATTGCATGGAAATATGAAGATAGAAAACATGGGTCCTCTTCTTCTAATCAACCTTTGTTCTATCATTCCCTATGTGGCATGACTTAAAGTTTTTTGAGTTTTTTTTTTATTGCTGTTGTTTATTTTAAAATATTTAATTGAAAAATTACATATATTCAAGATATCCAGTGTGATTATTTGCTATTCATATAAATTGTGTAATAATTATCAGAGTCAAGTTAACACATCCATCATTGCCATTTTGTGCATGTGTAGGAATAAGAACACTTAAATCTGTTATCTTATCAAATTTCAAGTAAACGGTATAGTATTAACTGTCATCACATGCTATATATTAGAGCCCCAGAACTTATTCATCTATACATCAATCCTGATCTCTGTTTTGGAAATGATCTTGTTTATTAATTTTCCCATAAAGTGAGGCACTCTGAATTTAACACAAGACTGTAGTTGTGACCTTGTCTTGCAGAATAGGTAGCATGTTCACTTTTCTCTTTCTTAATTCTACAAGGAAATCTAATGTTACCTTGGGTTTTTGGGCAACCATCTAACTGATGTGACATATTTCTTGATAACTATCTGCAAAAACCCTGAACCATTTTTACAAATGTTACTGCTCCCCTAGTTTTACTTGGAGTCATTTTCTTGGAATGGGAGGATGGTAACTGGGAATTGAAACCAGCAGCACTGGGCTGGAGATGTGGCTCAAGCGGTAGTGCGCTCACCTGGCATACGTGTGGCCTGGGTTCGATCCTCAGCACCACATACAAATAAAGATGTTGTGTCTGCCGAAAACTAAAAAATAAGTATTAAAATTCTCTCTCTTTAAAAAAAAGAAACCAGTGGCACTTTACCACTGAGCTATATCCACAGTTCTTTTTATTCATTTGTTTATTTTAATTTTGAGACATGGTCTTGGTGAAGCTGGCCTCCAACTTGAAGTCCTCCTGCCTCTTTCTCCTGAATTGCTGGGATAACAGGTGTGCACTACTGTGCCAAATTTACCTGAAGTCATTTGAATTTCAAAGTTTAGGCTCAGTTATAGGGCATCACCCTTAGGCCTGGTAAAATACCCTTTGTTGAATTTGACTTCTCACACCAGGTGGTCAAGGATCTTTTTGGACCTGAGTCTGTCATTCCAAGTAGTTCATACAAACTTGCACTACTCAGCACTATTCAGACTAGATAGGCTACTTTATCTGTCTTTCTCAAAGAAATATTGAGCAGGATAGCACCAAGAACCAAACCTTAATATTACATTGGGAATCTGAGGTGACACTTAGCCATTCATTTGCACTATTTGAGTACAGTAGTTTGATATGGACAAGTGTGTTAGAGGAGCAGTTATGGGCATTGGGTGAAGAGCCTAGGTTCACTTTGTCCTTTCCCTAGTCCTCCTCTCTGTCTGGATTTCCGTTTTGTGCATATCAACTCCCAGTTCCCATCCCAAGATGAACCTGGGCAAAAGATGAGGCATGTGATAATAAGCAGCATCTGGCTGAAGAAAAAGTGAGGCAAGGTAAAATGCAGTAAGTACCTGTGGCCAACACTCAGGCAGTGAATGGAGCAGCTATTTCAGGAGACTAATGAAAGAATATATATAATTTGTCAATAAAGTAGGGAGATCTGTACAACACTCACTGCCCATCTGTCTTGTGCAGATATGAAGATTAATCACTCTATCATCCTACCAAAGTTTATCTTTTAAAAATACTGTTGCCTTAAAAATTCTGATGGACTCATGGGAACTGTGATCCATTTCTACATTAGGGTACAGCACTACAGGGCAAGAAAATATGGGAGTGCCACATAAGTTAAGGTGGGCAAGCAGATCAGTTACAAGGGGTTCTGCCATCACCAGGGTCTGCAGGCAACACTGTTTGCATTTCCTCAGAGAATCTTGAGGGAGAAGATTGTAGTTGGAAACATAGCCTGGGAGGCTTCTGTGGAAACATCCAGGCTTCAAGTAACACACATAAGTCTTGTTTCCTGTTTTATAGGATTAAAGAGAAAAGTGTTATTTGTTAATCCCTGAGGCCAAATCTTAAATGGAGAAAATCAACATTCATGGAAAATGGGGAAGGGCATGAGTCTTTGTGTGGGTTTACATCTTGGCATTTTTATCTGTAGAAAAAAAAAGTGCTTTCTTAGAAAATGACTCAGCAGGGGAAGTCTTGTCTGTACCTTTGTCAGGCTGCGTACTTTTGGGTCCCTGTCTGAGTACTCTCCTTCCTTTACTATAGAGTTTAATTGTGTGACCCTGAGTCTCCTGCCTCAAAGGAGGTAGACTCTAAAGACACCCCTCTTGGGCAGTCCCTTTGTTCTGCACCATATTTGGCACACACACACCCCCAAGCCTCCTTTCTCTGTGCTATTTCCATAATCCTTTATCTCAAGATGGGCAGCCTGATGATCTGACTACTCATCCCAGCCCCTTGTAGAGTCTCAGTGGCCCTAGTAATGTTGAGAAATATTCTTTCAGAGCTGGACTCAAGATAGTAGTGTCAGAGGTCCCAACCAAATGAGGGGCGGGGACAATTGTGGGGGTGGAATAAGGACAGCAGCAGGGAACCAGATACCATGCTGCTGAGAAGAAGAAAAAAAAAGACATTGGTTTAAGTCAGGAAACAAAAAAAGGGAACTGAGTGGCTGTGAAAGGGTGGGGTTTGCTCAGACTGTCCTTCCTCTCTGGACTGTAAGAATATGTCTCCAGAGCCAGTGTCTTCGGAGATCGAGTGCTACCTTCCAAGTCCTGGCATCTCAATGCATCTGGGAAGCTACCTCCATTAAGTCAGAACCAAGGTGGGTCTGGGGAATGGCAGGGGATGGACAGCAGCAGCAGCAAGTACCTCTCTTGGGACCCCTTAAGACCAGAGAGAAAGCATGGCTGATGCCATATATTTGCTGGTAGAGGAGGCTGGTGGAGGGTGGGAGTGTCATCAGCACAAGGCCCCAGCAGTCTGTTCCAGTGATGAGAGGGGCTATATGGGTCCTTTCCAGAGAGGGCTGTGGGGGGAACAGGAAGAGAAAAAAGTTATCTGAGGTGACCATCTGAACAGGTAGCGAATGTTGGAAGGGGACACCTCTGCAAAACATGCTAGAAAAGAAATAATGCAGTTGGCAGTAAGGTTAAAAAAAAAAAAACTTTGGTCAAATATCACTTGAAGACTCCAAATATATATTGGGTCAATGAGGCCCTTAGATGAAATTCTAAGAGGCAACCTATCTAGGAAAATGGTAAATGCTCACATGCACAATAGACAGTGCAAGCTGGGGAAAGGCCCTGGCTAGACTAAGGTGCTAAGCTACAAGCCTTGATCTGCATCAGGCCCAATATCGCCAGGATCAGATCTGGCTGGTTGAAAGGATTGTGTGGATGCTGTGCCAACCTCATGGTAATAGTGGATAAGAGACTGGGCCAGAATAAAGAAGCCTCCACCTCAGCCCAGGCAGTGTGGCCAACCCTGAAGATCATGGTGAAGATTTCTCTTCCTACCATTGCCATGTGCACAGCTTACTTTTCTCCTGTCTTCATTATTTATCCTCTCATTTCCTCTCCATTTCTCCTTTCCTTCATCTTCTCTTCCTTTCTCTACCTGTATCCCCTCTTCTTTACATCCTCCTTTATTTTATTCATCACCATATCCCTGATGCAGAGTCAGCACTTAATAAATAATCATTGAATTGAATTTAATTTTACTTTCCCCTTTCTCCTCTGGCTCTTTACCATCCCCCTCTTTTGCCTAGTACCCTTCCTACTGATTTATTGGAAGTAGTTAATGTATAAATAAATGTAAATACATTAAAACAGGGCCTGACAATAATAAGTACTCTATCTCAGCATTTGCTATTATTTTTATTATGCCTAGGGCCTGCCAATGTCTTCACAAATCATATCCAGAGCAAATAGTTTAGCATTTAGAGTAAAAGGGATTGCTGACCCTGATCAAGACATTCTTGGAGGAGTTGTCAGACCTCCAAATGGAATCACAATTTCCTGGCTACCCAGTTCTCAGAGACAAAAAATTCCATGTGTGCATTTCAAGAGACAGAACAGCAGCAAAGTCCAAAGGCTGGGGTAGGGGAGTTTATACAGCTCAGGGGCTGTCTTCTTTGCTGTTAGTTGTGTATTAGTTCTGCTCCTTCTCTCATTTTGTATGCCAAGCCTCTGAAGCAAGAGTGGTACAGCCTCTCTGGAGCCTCAGTTATTTGATAAAAGTGTCACCCTCAAAATAAGCCATAAAATATAGATATTTGTGGAAACTTAAAGCATTACACCTAAACAATATTTCTTAGGGCCTGCCCTATCTACTCTATTCTGGCCCCTTTATATTCATGCTAAACTACTGCTTGTGTTAAAGTCTAAATTCCAGTTGTGTATGGCTATTGGTGTTTTTGTTTAGAATCCTTTGTAAATTCCTTATGGTAAGAACTAGTATAACTTTCCATCCACTTCTAGGGTATTGGTGCAGTTTTACATTATCACTATGATTTATTATTTCCATTCGAGCAAATTTCCTATATAGTTTCCTTTCAGTGGACTAGACCATACCAGGAAGTTGCTTGGGTATAAGGGGAAGATATGGCTTTTGAAAACCAGTTTGGGTGTTCTCCAAAGAGTCATCAGATACCTGATACTTTTCCCTCAGTAATGCTGAGATCTGATTGCTAACTTCTGAGAATAAGGGAGAGCTAGGTTTTTCAGTGAGGCAGTACACAATAAGAAGATAGAGAAGAGACTTGACTCCAAAGCTGCTTCGTTATGCATGAAGCCATCAAGGGGGAGGGGAAGGTAGAACTCCTCTGAGGACCCTGAAACAATTGGGCCACGTGTGACTTTCAGTTTCTATGGAGATTCATGTTCAGCGACTGTGGGGGATTTGAGAGCATTACAAACCTAGAAGCTTTAATCCCACACTTTCATCCCCACTCTTTGAAAGCCCTCACCATAAACCTCCGTGAAATGAAAATAAACTACATTCTATTAACTGTATGGAAATTCTAGAATCAAGAGAAATTAAATTGTAGATAGGTGTAAGATTGGAATATACTAGAACTGGAGATCACTGACTTGATGAAAAAATAAGTTAGTCTGCTATAAAATCAAAATTTAAAAAGTGATTGCAGGTGCTGGGGATGTGGCTCAAGCAGTGGCGCGCTCGCCTGGTATGCGTGCGGCCCCAGTTAGATACTCAGCACCACATACAAAGATGTTATGTCCGTGGAAAACTAAAAAATAAATATTAAAAAATTCTCTCTCTCTCTCTCTCTCTCTCTCTCTCTTAAAAAAAGTGATTGCAAATGGAGCAGAAAAGAGATAAGGATGGGGGGCTGTGAATATAGCTTAGCTGGTAGGGTGCTTCCTCACATACACAAGGCCCTGGGTTCAATCCCCAGCACCACATACAAAAAAAAAAATGAATGTTTGCTGGGCATGGTGGTGTATGCCTTTAATTCCAGCAGCTCAGGAAGCTGAGGCAGGAGGATTGCAAGTTCAAAGCCAACCTCAGCAAAAGCAAGGCACTAAGCTACTCAGTGAGACCCTGTCACTAAATAAAATACAAAATAGGGCTGGAGATATGGCTCAGTGGTCAAGTTCCTCTGAGTTCAATCCCCGGTACCCCCCGCCTCCCAAAAAGAAACAGATCTTATTTAGAAAGAGATATGTTGAATAGATGATGGATAGATAGATTTTTTTTAAAAAAACAAGCAAATCATAAATAGTATGTGCGATGATTTCAAATATAATAAGAAAATGCACAGAAAAAATATAAAGAAATATGCCAAGAGATTATTGCATCTGGATAATAAGCTGATAACTGATTTTTTTCTTTTTAATACTCCTGTGCTTGAAACTTGTCTATAATGAATGTGTTATTTTGATATGGAAGGACAAACAAAATGTTTAAACCAGCTGGGTGTGGTGGTTTTCACCATAATCCCATCAAGTTGGAAGGCTGAAGCATGAGGATCACAAGTTTGAGGTCAGCCTGGACAATTTAGCAAGAACTTGTCTCAAAATAAAAATAAATAAAAAAGGCTAGGGATGTAACTCAGTGGTAGAGTGACCCAGTTCTGTATCCAACGTGCCACAATACACACACACACACACACACACACACATTTTAAACTAAAGAAAACAAAAATAAACTTGGGGGAAAAAAGGCCAAAGAGGCACAGAAGATGGAATACCCTAGCAGTGACCCTTAGGATGGAGGGACAAAACTGAAAGTATGACACCAATCTGACACTGACTGTAAACTTGTGGATTGAATGTCTGTCTCTTCTTCCAGGATCACTTGCCCAGAAGCTATTGTTTCTAGTGCAGGGTAAAAGAGATGATGAATCACTGAGATTAAGAAATTTCCAAAACAACAGAAGAAAAATGTAAAATGGAAACCATATAAAATGGTATGGAAAGAATCAGAACCCCCAGACCTGTTGGAAATGACTATTGCAGATCAGAACTTTCCTGGTTTGCACGTAGCCCAAAATCTAATTTTGCCTGGAAGTCTTCCCCACAAATCTGGTTACCTGTAGCACTGACAATGAAGCTTATCACAAAATGATTAGGTTTCACTGGAGTCAGAACAGAGCTTATTGAGAATGTAATAAGATTAATTAAGTTATTTTGTCCCTATGATTATAATATTTTAAAGACTTTTCTTCTGGTTCCAAGGCCAAGAAATTCTCAATCAAAATCTCAATTAGGAGCTGGGGATATAGCTCAATTGGTAGAGCCTACCTCCCATGCACAAGGTCCCCAGCATATCTCTCTCTCTCTCTCTCTCTCTCTCTCTCTCTCTCTCTCTCTCTCTCTCTCTCTCTCTCTCTCACACACACACACACACACACACACACACACACACACATCTCAATCAGAACCTGAGTGATGCTTCTTAGGACTGACAAGAAATATTTGGTAGAAAAAAGTTAGCCCATCTGTTATATTCTCCCTCTAGAGTCAATTGATGATTTTACCAGATTTTATAATGAAGCATCAGAAAGATATAAGTAAAAAGGGAACAAGGAATAACATGAAATGTATACTCCAATAGATAAAATGGAACTGGAACCCGGGGAGCTGGGGTTATGGCTCAGAAAACCCTAGAGATAGAGAAGAGTGGGTGTCTAACCTAAAACTGTGCTTTCATTCTGCTAAACATAAAACACCCTCCCCCAAAAAACAGCATCAAGTGACTAGGAATCCACCAGTGAGAAAAGAATCTCCTTGAAGGGGATTTAAGGAAGGAAGACTAAAAAAATTAATAAAAACCAAACAAAAAACAACAACAAGAGCAACAACAAAAATCCTGGTGAAACTGAGAAGAGCTCTCATGTAACAAGGACAACTGTTAACAGGGACAGATCACTCATACCAGCCTGGAGGAATATGAAGAGGAAAGTAACCCAGGCTCCAGGATGCTCTCTCATCCCCCATATTCACCAACATTTCCTTCTTGCTGAACATTCATAGAAGATGCAGAGGAGTCTTTCCCAGCTGCTCTTTGATGATAGCCATGGGGAATGACAGGGTGCTGAGGTGGATGTCATCATACCTCATTGAAGGCAAAAAGAAAGTCCAGGAGGTAATGAAGTACCACAGAAACAGTAAAGATTGATTGCATGATATAGCAGGGATATAGATGGGTGAGTTTGGACAAGTCATGTAATCTCTGTGAGTCTTGGATTTCTTATCTGTTTGTCGTGAAGAATAAATGAAATTAACACATGTGAAATGTCTGTCAGGGGCTAGGGAGTTGCAGGTGCAGAGCTTGCCTGCTGTGTACAAGGCCCTTGGCTCAATCTCCAGCATTGCAAAAATATAAATAAATAAAAAACAAAATAAAATGCCTGACAGGTAGATGGCACTCAGAGAAATAGAAGTTCTGTTCCATCCCTCTACAGAGAGAAAGGGAATGATCAGAATCTTTCTGGCCATTAAGTATACTTTAAAGGAAAAATAAAGAGAAAACACTGCTTCTTGGAAATTCTAGTTAAGTAGTTATTTAAAGTACTCTTGTACTAGATATTTCTAACTATCCTCTCATGGACTCTCCCAATCATAAGCAGGCTGTGTAGGTTTTGGAATTTTACTCTAGTGTTGTCCTTAATAGTGTTTTCTCTTATAAGCAAGATAATAGCCAATGATGGTTTAGTTTACTGATTGTGTAACTACCATTTATATTAATTCCTTGGTATAGTGCAGTTATATGATGGCTGAACTCATATGTTAATAAGCTTTGTCTTTCTGAATTCTGTTGCAAAAGGTGGCTATGTGAAAATTCTTGCATTTGTAGTTTTTTTTATCACAATACCTTTATTTTATTTATTTTTATGTGGGGCTGAGGATCAAACCCAGGGCTTCACACCTGCTACGTGAGCACTCTACCTCTGAGCCCCAGCCCACATTTGTAATTTAATACAAAGAACATTGCAAGGTGTTGTAGAGTATGTCTGTAATCCCAGCAGCTGGGGAGGCTGAGGCAGGAGGAGCACAATTTCAAAGCTAGCTTTAGAAACTTAGTAAGGCCATAAGCAACTCAGTGAGATCCTGTCTCTAAATAAAATATAAAAAAGGGCTGGGGATGTGGTTCAGTGGTTAACTGCCTCTGGGTTCAATCCCTGGTACAAAACAAACAAAACATTATCACACTGATGGGGCTGGGGTTTTGGCTTGCCTAGCATAAGTGAGGCAGTGGGTTCGATCTCAGCACCACATAAAAAATAAATAAATAAACAAAATAAAGGTATTGTGTCCATCTACAACTAAAAAAGAAATTCTTTAAAAAAGCCATTATAACATTGATACTGATACTCTATGCTTTAAAGAATTTTGTCTTTCTCCCCTTTCTCCTCTTTTTTTCTCTATATGAACAACCGTGTGTGTGTGTGTGTGTGTGTGTGTGTGTGTGTGTGTGAGACATTATGTCACCTCCATTTCCATCCCACCTCACACCCCTTGAATGAGGTTCAGGGTAGGCCCTACTATGCATAATTTATGGTCAAATTGACTGTACACTGCTAATATCGTTAGAGGAAAAAAACTGGGACCTTCCACAATGAGTACACATGGATGCTCTGCCTTCTAATGCAAACCCAACCATCCAGAAGACATAAAGATGGACATTTATATTTTTACATTATTGGTTGATGGAATGATGGTGCCTACAGAAGAACTACCACACTTTCAAGCTACATGACTCTGTACTAAATCACAAGGGATAGGAGAAAAGTATCCAAAGAAGGAGATACCAAACCATGGAAACCCCAGTAATACTCTGGTTCAGTGATCTAGATGTTGATGCCATTTCACTTCTTTCTCAGAGGGATGATGGCTAGTGAAAAGCTTACTTACTTCCTCATACTTAGACCAGCACTAAACCCTATCCCAACACAGACAGTTGAGGTGGAAGTCTTCCTCTTGTACAAACCGGATTTATTCTAAAAAAGAAAAAGATAAAAGGTAGCATCCAGAAGGACCTGTCTTAGAGGAAATAAGAGCAGAAGCTGAGACTAAAGCAGATGCTGAGTCTCAGCAGGAATGTATCCATTAAAATCCTGCAAAAAAAAATAAGGGTAAAATGTTAGATGTCCTTTATTTGGCTATAAGAAGCACAATTGTGGTTTGTTGGGATGATTTTGATCCCATTTGCAGTTATGCTACTCAATATTTTTAGGGTTTTATTTTGTGTTCTGTAATTTGGGTCTTTGACTGCGAAGAGGTACTTAATTGTAACTCACCATGAAATAAATGTGATGGTATTATAGGGAACTCAATGAATTAGCAATTCCTGAGAACAGAGTATTATTACTTGGTCACCACTACTTCTGGGTAAATGAATGATTATAATGTTAAAAGAGACCTTTTTGGATTTTAAGCTGAAATTGAATGTTAGAAAGGACTGACTGGTTGTAAACTTAAGAGCTTATCACTCCTATGTGAGATAATTTAAACCAGGGAATCAGGGAAAAGAGATATGTGATATGATGTAAGGAAAAGTTTGCAACTTTGCCCAATTTTTCTCCCAAGATTATTTACAAAATATTGAACTAATCCATCACCAGAAGGCAATGACATCTTCATGGTAGACAAGAGGCAAAGTGATAATTCTGAACATCCTTGTCTTCTTTTAATCTATTTTTGTCTTCCCAGTATGATAATGGAACTGTCTCCACCACAGGAAACAGCAAACTGTGTGGATAGCCTGAAACTTTGATAAAAACCATGCATTGCCCTCCTGGTGTAAGCAATAATCTGTGCTTGGTGAGCACAAAAAACAAACAAAAAACCCTGCTGACTTTATTTATTCTGCTTCCATGGTGCCACCAAAAGCAAAAGATGTAAAAAAAATGACTGATGTAATTATGGCACAATATTAGGATTCTATAAAACTAAGTGGTTCTTCTTCATAGGAAAAAAAAAAAACCTGCTTCTAACAAAACTTGAGAGGAGGGGCCGGGGTTGTGGCTCAGTGGTAGAGCGCTCGCCTACCATGCATGAGGCACTGGGTTTGATCTTCAGAACCACATAAAAAATGAAATAAAGATATTGTGTCCACCTGCAACTAAAAAAATAAATATCAAAAAAAAACTTGAGAGGAGGACTAGTGGTTTTTTTTCACTGTACTTTTTAAATAAAGATTTGGAATTAATAATAAGATTGTCCATAACTTTAGGTGAAGAACAGATGTAGAGTTTTTTTAAGAGAGAGAGAGAGAGATAGAGAGAGAGAGAGAGAGAGAGAGAGAATTTTTAAATATTTATTTTTCAGTTTTTGGTGGACACAACATCTTTATTTTTATGTGGTGCTGAGGATTGAACCTAGCACCCCGCGCATGCCAGGTGAGTGCATTACTGCTTGAGCCACATCCCCAGCCCCCTGTACATTGTTTTATGTGAATAAAAGAAGTAGGGGCTGGGGTTGTGGCTCAGTGGCAGAGTGCTTGCCTAGCACATGTGAGGCACTGGGTTCCATCCTCAGCACCACATAAAAACAAATAAATAAAGTAAAGGTACTGTGTCAGTCTACAACTAAAAAAAACATTGTTTTAAATCATTTTAAAAAGCGATTGGTAGATTTAAGGGACTTCCTTTGCTTTTTTTATATTTCACTTACCTGAACTGAATCTTTCTGGAATATTGAACTTTTGGGAAGGCTAACCACATTACTGTTCATAAATGAACACTGCTCACTCCCATGCCACTAGGACGGTTGCATTACTTTTGCATGATGCTGTCTAAAATAACTAAGGAAAAAGGGGGGAAAAGCCAAAAGAGAAAACACAACTGTTCCTCCACCAAAAAATTTGTGTTTTCAACTTGAGAATAAAGCATCTACCTTTTGTAACTCAATCAGTGGGTAATGTACAAAGTCTGTTGGGTGACAGCATGTATCCACAACTACAGGTATACTCTCCGTGTCCTTATTAGACTCCTTGGTTGACAGACCCTAGTGGAACAATATTTGAAAAATTATACTCACTATCTAGGAAACTTGGAACCAAAAGGCCACTATCTGCCTCCTTGGAGTTCTGGAACTTGCATTATACCTTTTGGGAACATTAGGGTCAACAGCTGTACAGAGACTTTTGCTGTTCACAAATTCTGTACACATCATAAAAAGGTGACTAGTGTAAAGCTGCCTCTTGACATTACCAAACACACAGGTACATGTCATTTGATATCTAATGCATTCCATTTATTTATATAAGAACCCCATTTTTGTGAACTCACAATGTAAAATCAACCCCCCCCAATTCAGTGTGCATCTATTATTCCTGGGGATTGACAGACCTTAGGGACTGTGTAAGGAGGGTATTAAGGTGGAAATAAGCCTCTTTGCTAGTAATGCATACTTTTGTTCCATTTGCAATAGGTAACTAGGCTGAGGGGGAACCAGGAGGGATGAGAATTAATGCAGTGGAATCTCAAGAACTTTCATTATCAACAGCACACAAGTGAGCCCCAGAAAGAAGAAGTGATGGCTGCAGTGATACTGGAGAGTATCTTTTTGAAGCGCTCACAGCAAAAAAAGAAAACATCGCCTTTAAACTTCAAGAAGCGTCTCTTTCTCTTGACTATGCACAAACTTTCCTACTATGAGTATGACTTTGAACGTGGGGTAAGTTTCTCAGCTGTGAAGCCTGAGTTTCAAGATTTCCAAATCTTAGATCTTCTTTGGGAAATTGTACATCTTCCTTGGTAGAAGAAGGGAGATAGAAATGACCCATGTATATTCAAGGTCAGCAAAATATTTCCTAGATTAGAACTAGCTACAGCCCTGCTGGGACAGAAATTCAAAGGTGCTAAGAAGCCACAGGGGAAGTCTTACCATGGAATCTTGCAATTGGTGAATGCTCAACAAAGGATTCTCAAGAAGGAAATCCAAAATTTGAAAATTGCTTCATTGTTTCTTATGGCTGATATAGTCCTTAACACTACCATAGTATTTGTCCTCTATCTGGTAGTCAAAAGTTAGATTAATAGATTTGGAAGGTTTTCTTTTTCCAAAATAACAGGTCCTGATATAGAGTGTGGGTGCCACCTCACCATGCTGAATGATTAGATAAGAAAATCTAGTCATCTGGTTGCTTAATCATTCTTAATCTTTCTCCATTTTCTTCCTCATTCTCTTTCTCAGAGAAGAGGCAGTAAGAAGGGTTCAATAGATGTTGAAAAGATCACCTGCGTCGAAACAGTGGTTCCTGAAAAAAATCCTCCCCCTGAAAGACAAATTCCGGTAAGAAGAGGCTAACTGATTTTGAGTTGATTTTTTTTTAAAATGTTGTTTTCTTGGGGCTGGGGATGTAGCTCAGTTGGTAGAGTGCTTGCCTTGCAGGCACAAGGCCCTGGGTTCAATTCCCAGCACAATAAATAAATAAATAAACAAACAAACAAACAAATACAAAATTGTTTTCTTTTTTTCCTCCCTGATTGCAAGAGTAATGCAAATTTATTATAGAAACTCTGGAAATATTTTAAAAGCACAAAAATAAGAAAAAAATGGTACAAAATCCCATTGTCCAGGTAAAACAACTATTAACATGTTCATATACATAGAATTGCAGATGCTTTTCTCTACTAAAAATGCATAAACATACATGAATATATGTAATATATTTAGAACACAGAATCATACTATACATCTTTCCTTATAATCTACCTTTTCAATTTAACAATAAATAAGAAGCTTTTCCCAAAGACAATAATAAAAGTACCAAACATTTATGCATGGATATTATCAATGTGGTATATGCTGTTGAATAATTCGAAGAGTGTAATTACACTAAGTGTGTAATAATAGATTATTTAGCTGGGTGCTGTGGTGCACACCTATGATTCCAGTGACTTGGGTAGCTAAGGCAGGAAGATCACAAGTTCAAGGTCAGTCTCTGAAACTAAGAGAAACTCTCAGCAACTAAGTAAGACCCTGTCTGAAAAAAAAAGAATTAAAAGGACTAGGAGTCAGATGTGGTGGTGCAGTCCCAGCAACTGGGGAAGCTGAGGCAGGAGGATGGCAATTTCAAAGCCAGTTTTGTTTTGGTGCTGGGGATCGAACCAAGGGCTTCTTGCATGCCGGAAAGTATTCTACTAAAAATAGATATTTTTAATTACATGATTTTAATGACTGCAAGATGTTAGCTATCATGGATATATTATAATTTGCTTAACTAAACTTTTTTTGATACTGGGGATTGAACACAGGGATGCTTTACCACTGAACTATACCCACTGTTCTTTTTTATTTTATTTTATAATAATAATTATTATTTGGTGCTAGGGATAGAACCCAGAGATTTTGCTACTGAGCTACATTCCTGGTCCTTTTATTTTTATTTTTATTTGGTACTGGGGATTGAACTCCAGGGTGCTTAACCACTGAGCCACATCTCTAGTCCTTTTTATTTTTTATTTTTTTAATTTTGAGACAGGGTCTCACTAAGTTGCTTAGGACCTTGCTAAGTTGCTGAGGCTGGCTTTGAACTTGCCAATTTTTCTAATGATATATTTACTGTATTCCTAGTTCTTTCAACAAGATCTTGATATAAGAATATTAATCTTTTAGCTATATGTTGAGAATATTTTCCAGTTTATCATTTATCTTTGATTTTTGTTTATGGTGTTTTTGCCATACAGGAATTGAAAGTCTGTGTCATCAAATAAGTTCATCTGTTTCTTAATAACTCCATCTTTATCATTATTATTAGAAAGGATTTCCCCTCTCACAAGATTATATAAAGAGGCATTTATATTTATTATCTGTCACTCGTAGTTTTCACTTTTTTTTAAAAGAGAGAGTGAGAGAGGAGAGAGAGAGAGAGAATTTTAATATTTATTTTTTAATTATCGGCGGACACAACATCTTTGTTTGTATATGGTGCTGAGAATCGAACCTGGGCCACATGCATGCCAGGCGAGCACGCTACCACTTGAGCCACATCCCCAGCCCCAGTTTTCACTTTTTATATTAAGGTCTTAAATCCATCTGAAATTTACTTTGGTATATGATGTGAAATAGCTAACTACCTAATTCCCCTCATGCATCTAATTTTAGTGGCTAGATGTCCCAGCACCAATTATTGAGAAAATTTCCTTTCCCCAATGATTTGAACTATCTCAGGCTTTCTTGACTGAGTATGCACTGGATCCTGTGGATATGGGTTCCAACTGGGTAATAGGAATTAATTACTAAGAATTGGCATTTTCTGTGTAGGAGATGCTTCTGAAGACACAGAAAAAGACTCCCAATTCCTAGCTGGGTGTGGTGATACACAGTTGTAATCCCAGTGATTCAGGAGGCTGAGGCAGGAGGATTCCAAGTTTAAGGCCAGCATGGGTAACTTAGTGAAAACATCATCCAAAGTACATGTATGAAGACATGAATTGGTGTCAACATACTTTATATACAACCAGAGATATGAAAAATTGTGCTGTATACATGTAACAAGAATTGAAATGCATTCTGCTGCCGTTTATTATTTTTTTAAATAATCAATATATAAAAAAAGAAAACCTATCTCAAAAGAAAAAAATAAAAAGGGCTGGGGATGGAGCTCAGTGGTACAGTGCCCCTGGGTCTAATCCTCAATACTGCAAAACAAACACTCCCAATACTTAAAGAAACCCAATAAAAAGTAATGTATAAACATTACATAACCATACCTTTTTCATCCATCATAGAGAAGAGGTGAAGAGTCCAGTGAAATGGAACAGATTTCAATCATTGAAAGATTTCCTTATCCTTTCCAGGTGAGTTATTTTCCCTCATTAACACTGGGAAGGACTTTGCAATATAGTTGGTAGGGATGGGGTACAGGCCAGACAGAAATATACTAAATCCCAGTCCACTGAAATCGAAGTGAACAAGGAGGCTGTGCTACTAAAACAGGCCCATTTGCCCACTGCACAGTGTGCTAATCACTTAAACAAGGAGTTTTGCAAAAGATCTTATTTTCAAATATGGAGGTGGGAGACCCAAGTCTCAAATCTGCTTCTACAACAGGTTTAGGGATATTTATGGAGTAGAGATACAGGGTGGTTGGAAGTGAAGCAATCAGTAGTCTGCACATGTGCAATCCAACTCCATGGTTCTTCATGGGGTGCATGTTCAGAAAATGGCTGTGTAAACATGATCTGAAGGTGGAGTTTTGGGTCTCCCGATGTGGAAAGGTCACCCACTGGACCCTTGCAAAGAGTTAGTGGTTTCCATAAACATGTCCTTCCAGTTCCTGAAAAATAACCTAGGCATCCTGTCATCATGACCCACATTTCAGAGGTGTTATCTACAGCAAAGCTAGTGGGAGACTAATAACATATAGCTCAGCTGTGTGACCTCCAGAGTTAGTGTTTTTTTTAAAGCCAAATAAAAGCAAGTAACTAAGGTTGAGAACTAGAGCTCAGAGTCAGAGAAGTAAAAATTACGAAGGGTTGGTTAGTGTAAATGATAATAGGCCAGTTCTGTTTATAGACTGGTAATTGTCAAAGATAGGATTTTATACTCCCATGGAGTCTTGATGAGTAATGCATTATTGTTTTGATGATTACATTCTTGAGAATGGGTCTCAGATCTTTAAGAGATGCTTCTGACTTGTAAAAGATACATATTTACAATTGCAAGCCCTTCTTTTAGTAAATGTTCAGTAGATGGTTGTGGCCTACAAAGCAAGTGTTTGGTTTTAGCTAGACCAAGAAATTAGACCAACAAGGGTTGAGAATATTTGTTTTGCTATTTTCCTATCTAATATTGTTTCTTTCCATATTTACACCTCAAAAAGAATACATAGCACCAATTCTATTATGTGTGCATTGAGAAAGATGCTCTACTTGTTGAGTGAGCATTTCACTTCCTTCTGGTTCTGCCTATCTCTAATGGTGGTTATGTGGGTTGAAAAGACAGAAAAGGGGAGGGAAGGAGTAGTATTAGGAAGTTCAGTATGGGGAAGGTTAATTAGACTTACTCATAAACCTAAATTCTATTCTAGTGTGAAATAGCTGAAGAACCAGCCACATAGATATCTGCCTTGTGGATGAAATATAAGCCATAAAGGAGAGCAAAATTTGATCTTCAACATGGCTTGCTTATGTCCTGAAAACTCAGGCCACATGTCATGAAAATAGCAGACTCTGCAACAGTGAAAGCCAGAAAAGGAAGTGGAAAGTCTCAGGGGAGGGGGCTGTCATGGATTTCTGAGCACAGCAAGATTAACAAGCCAGAAAAAAATGCAAAAGGATCTTATTCATGTCCCTGACTGTTAGAAAATCTGTAAAGGAAGGGTATTTTAGACATAATTTTTACTACCATTTGTCTTTCAAGAAGATGACATTGTTTGGATGTGCTAGTGGATAATGTTAGCAGCAGCTAATTTAAAATTAATTTATTTTGGCTTTAGAATCCATTATATGCTGGCTATTAACTCTGAGAGTCAGAGCCAAATCTTTTATATTTCATGCATCTCCATAACACCTAGCATGATATCTTGATCATGGTAGGCATTCAAAAATACTAATAGATGATAGTACTTAATTTATATTTTATTTTTTAAGTAGGTTTGTGGTTCCAAATTTGATTTATTTGGGCTAGTGTTAGTGAGGGATGGCCATTAGGTGTATGTGAGAGAACCATGAATTAAAATTTTGCTCCATCTTGTCCAAGTGAATAACCCATATGTACCAACCAAGACTTAACTGCTGAAGTCTATGTGTCCATTGCTCCAGGTTGTATATGATGAAGGGCCTCTCTATGTCTTTTCCCCAACTGAAGAACTGAGAAAGCGTTGGATTCATCAGCTCAAAAATGGTGAGCATTATTTGGAAATTAAATTAGTCTTCAAAAGAAAAAGGCACAAATTTGGAAGAGAGAGAGATTGGGAGAAAGAGAAAAAGAGAGGGAGGAAGGGAGAAAGAAGAGAGGGAAAGGAGAAAGAGAAGAAGGAAAAATGAATGGAAGGAAAGAAGAAGAGAGAGGAAAGATAAGGGAGGGAAGAAGGAAGGGGAGAGAGAGAGAGAAAGCCTATATTTTGCCTCAATAGTAGTGCTACAATTGAATTTAGTATTCCATCATGTGAGTGAAAGATAACATATTAGACCAAGAGTTCCACCCAGTTCCACCACTATCTTTCTATTGCAATTTTGTAATTGCAGGCATCTATATTTCTCTATTTATAAAAAGTCCCATTCTTTATACCAGTTACAAGGGTAGTGTGTTGTTCAATGATTACACAATATTTAGAGTTCTAATTATGAAATACATAGCTCCAAAAATTAAATAATATGATGCATGAGAGTACTTAAAGTCAGAGTAAAAGAACCTGGTTTCAAGATCCTTCTATCACTTATAAGCTGGGTGACTTTTGGCAAGTAGGCCAGTGAACTTCTTTGAGGTTTGGTTTCTTATCCTGAACAGAAATAACAATAATGCTTCCTATACCCACTTTCAGGGTTATCCTGAGGATCAAATGAAGCAGTAATGTATGTAAAAGTATGTGAAAAACTATAAAGCACTGTATAAGAAAGCATTATATATCTCTTCGTTGTGGTTAAATATTTCCCAAGGAACTATTTTTTGTTTCTTGCTTTGTGAGGACTTGCACTTGAACATCGTTTTAGCATTTCATGTAGCCCACACAGTGTTTTAAGATAAACTTCACTGCAAATGTTTGCAGCACAGGATGCATGAACATATATTTGTGTGTATATATAGCCACATGTCAAGTGACTAAGAGATTAACTGGTTGAGTTGACATAAGGAAAGGCTGCCTAGAGAAACAGGAAGGAGGACAGCCTGATAATGGCATGGTTGGGTTATTGCATGACAGCCCTTTGTCTTAATAAACATTTAGATTCTGATAGCGGTTGGCTATACCAGCCTTGATCACTCTCTTGAGAACAAGTATGATTAGTAGAAATTGTGATCACCAAATCTTTCAAACTGAAAAGGAAGAAAGGGATCACTTACTGAATTTTTGCTGTGTGTCAGACACTGAGTTAAATACTTTATATTCATTATCTCACTTAATTTTCACAACAACCTGGGGCAAAAAATAATAATAACTAACACTTAATGGGCACTTACTATGTACCTGGTTCTGTGTCAAGAGCTTAAAATGTAATAACACATTTAATCCTCATGATAATTTTATGAATTATGTATTATTCCCCTATTTCCAAATGAAGGAACTGAAGCTTAAACAGATTACTTAATTTGCTTACAAGCACATAGCTAATGAGTAGTGGATCCTGGATTCTTACTACATCCCTGGGCGTGTGTGTTCTGAAGTCTAAGTTCATTACATAGCTTTATGCTGCTTGCTTTCCAAGTCCAGAAATTCCACATGTAGTTAGTTACAAAATATTCTTGAGTAATGCTATGTTGAGTATTACAAATACCATAAGGTTCAGTTCTTGTCATATTTTGAATTAAGGGACCTTCTTTATCCCGGGGGATACAAAGTAAGCAAACTCATCAGTAGTGTTTATTAAGATCCAGGCTCTTCTCTAAGTTCTTTAATGTGTTACCTCACTTATTCTTCACATTAACCACATGAGGCCGTTATTTTCATCATTCCCATTTACAGATAAGAAAATTGAGTTACAGAAAGTTTAAGTAACTTGCCCAAATACATTCAATTTGTGCTCTTTCTAAGCCAGCAACTGAGATAGGAGCTCCGGAAGGCATATATATGTGTACTTCTTTGGTTCCCTCCACAGTGCCTGATACAGTACTTTGCACACAAAAACAGATCTATAAATAGTTGTATTTAATCCTCATGATTAATTTTTCTTGGGTTCTAAATTGATAGATGACTGGGATTTAATTTGGAAATAAAAGGAAGTGAGGAAGAGTAGCTGAGGGAGAAGCAAGGGAGAATAGTGTGGTGTGTCCAAGTTAGTACCTCTTTACACTTCAAATACTAATTTCAAAATTAGTCTTAGTTTAATCCAACTAATAATTTTGACTGTCAACTATATTCAAAGTATGAGTAATGACCAAGGATAAGAATATCCAGTTTGTAAGCTTTGTTTATTAAAGCATATGTTAACATTGCCATGTTGATTATGCACTACTATTAAAGTTCATTAGCCAAGTAAATTTACAATAGGCTAAAACAAATATTAACACCATCATTTCAGTTGTGCCATTGGGGTGGGTAGATAAGTGTGGCTACGTGCAGTTTTGCCATCTCTTCCCTTCTGTTTCACTGAAGGCATTTTTTCCCAGTTGTTATACCTGCGTGTATGCCATGTCAAACTTGCCTGGAGTAATCTACCACAGGAGCCAAAATATAGGCTCCCCTCCTTTTTTAAAAATTTTTTCTTTTAGTTATAGATGGATACAATATCTTTGTTTTTAGTTATTTATTTTTATGTGATGCTAAGGATTGAACATGTATGAGGCAAGTGCTCTACCGCTGAGCTATAGCCCCAGCCATAGGCTTGCCTTCTAACAAATACCATGACTACAGGAGATTTAAATAGGCTTCCTAACAACATTAGGATAGCCTGAGTGTTAGCAATGCTAATAGTAAGTTATCCTAGGAGCCATCAAATCCTACTCTAGTGATGCTATCTTTCTCTTGAGTAAAATGCACTGATTAGAAATCATTAATGTGAAAAAGCAACCTCGTCAGAATACATATTACCTCTGCAGGGGTATTGATCATGATGAGGCATGAGGGAGCCTTCTGAGGTGCTGGATCTGAATCAGGGTAAAATGGTTGCAGACAGTTAGGCATGCTTATAATCCTAGCTACTTGGGAGACTGAGGCAGGAGGATTACAAGTTCAAGGTAGCATAGGCAACTTAGCAAAACCCTGTTCAAAATTTAAAAAAATATATTTTTTTCAAAGCCTGAGGGTGTAGCTCAATAGCAGAGCTCCCCATTCCCACACAAAAAAAGAAAAACAAAAGAAACAAACAAATGATTATAGACAAATGTAGCTCTCACTATATACTTTAGACCTGTGTAATTTCTCATATGTAAGTTATAACTCAATTGTAAAAGTACAGCTTTAGTTACCTCCTATCCAGCTGTCACATTTTCTCAATGATACTTTCTTTGGGGTTTATCCCTGAGGACTTAGTCATAGATTCTCTCCTTCTATTTCCTTGAATATGGTAGTGGGCATTTCTATGTTACAGTGCCACAGGTATTTGTCTACACTCATTATTTTCTTCCTTTTCTTCTCTCTCTCTCTCTCTCTCTCTCTCTCTCTCTCTCTCTCTTTCTTTCTTTCTTTCTTGTGCTGAGGATTGAATCTGGAACCTTGCTCATGTTAAGCATGTGCTCTACCACTGAGCCACACCCCAGTTATACACTCATTCTTGAATCTTTGTTTGGTCAAGTTCAGTAGAGGCTATCTTAATTGTAACTTCAGCAATAAGCAAAGGCTGGCTTCACAAAAATGAACAGAAGAGTGGCATCAGCAAAACTCCCATGACTAATATAGGGAGGAATGATTTATGCATGCCTGAAATAATTTTAGACATTATCCTGATAAACATGGATAGCAATGACCAGTATATGGAGAATGTATACCCACCATTAGTGCTTCACAGACAATACAACTGTGCATTGGTGAAACAAAAGTCTCCCCTAAACTCTTCCACTTGTACACTCTTCTTTTGTAATCCTCCTCTAAGAATCTGGAAATACCAGCTCTAGATTAACCAACAAAAGGGGTGGCATCTTCAAGGTACTTCAAAAGAGGCAACCATTATTGGGGAATGTAGGGAGGGTTCTAAATTGTGCTAGGGGTGGGGAAGGAAGGATGCTTTATTTCCCCTTATTAGCACATTAGCATAGTTTAAGGATGAGGTAAGTTACTAAACTATACTTACTGGTGCTCAGCCCTGCAGAAAGTACAAAGGATGGGAGGGTCTTGAAACCCCTGGGTGAAGGGGACTCTTAGGAGAGGCAGAGGGTGGAGATGGTGAGAACAATCAATCCTGGAAGAGTGAAGTATCGCTGACATTATTCAGAGTTATCATTGCCTGGTAGTAACTAAAGGCAAACAGACTTTTATTTATTTTTTGGTACTGAGGATTGAATACAAGGGTGCTTAACCACTGAGCAACAACCCCAACCCTTTTTTGTATTTTATTTAGAGACAGGGTCTCACCATTTTGCTAAATTGCTGAGGCTGGCTTTGAACTTGCAATCCTCCTGCCTCAGCCTCCAGAGCCACTGGGATTATATGCATACACCATCATGCCTGGGAAGGCAGTGGCACCCCCTTCTCCACAGGAAATCTTAATTAAGCTTCTCCAGAAATCTTCACCATAATTGATCTTAGGACTATCAGCAAAAGAGTCTCTACAAAAGGGTTCAGTGTAGTTAAACTTCCTATTTCCTGTTGCTCTATCTTACTTGGCCACTGGCCAGGTGCTGAATGCCCTTTACTACTTTTCCACAAACATTTTTCCAACATAGTAGTTTGTAGAAGCATGTTTGCAAATGCAAAGTGTGGTAACAAAACAAAACAAACAAAAAAACAAGGCCTCTGGCCTTGAGCCAGACCTTCACAGAGATGTTTACATTTCTAAGAGAAGAAGTTCCTGATTGGGCTCCATGGTAACTCCTGGCAAGGGGAAGAAAGAAAGGGGAGAAGAAGCTCTCCCCTTTTCAGGCACCTTCTCAGGCACTGTCCTTGAAGGGTTAACTTGCCCAGAACAATGAAAGAAACAGCTGCTTTTGTGTGAACTTCGGCAGACTGTGAATTTCTGAGCCCCTACCCTTACAAGCTGGGTATTAAGTTCTGAAACTGCCTGAACTCAGGTTCAGGGGGATTGATTGATTACAGCAAAAGCTTTGCCCTCTGAACCTAGCTATAGCCAAATAAACCTGCTTCCTGTTTCCTATTCGGTGTCCTGCTTTGTCTTTCCCCTGAAACAGGTTTTATTATTGTTTTAAACTTCTTTATAGGCAATGTAACCCCTTAGAGCCTAGATTCTATCTGAACAGCTCCTCCCTTATGCCCTTTTAATGGTGAAAAAGAGTACTGAAAGTGTGTAGGGGGGTGAGGGTAGGCAGGGGAGAGTTGTTAGAAGTCTTTAAATCCATGTTGAGAAAAGCATCAAGATGTCACCATTTGAATTTAAAATTTTGACAAGTTTTGATGTGGTTACACAATCATATTTGTATGTTGAAAAAAAAAGATGTCACTGTTTTTAGAAGGTAGCACTTTTTGTTCATCTGCTTGTAAAAAACACCTGGCCACTAGAACTTCTAGGCTTCCTCCATAGCCTTGAATGAGTGAACTGTGACTAGCAAGCTTTTAAGGACTTGAGTTGTTTTCTTTTTTTTTTTTTTTAAAGAGAGAGTGAGAGGAGAGAGGAGAGAGAGAGAGAGAGAGAGAGAGAGAGAGAGAGAGAGAGAGAGAGAGAGAGAGAGAGAATTTCCAACATTTATTTTTTAGTTCTCGGCGGACACAACATCTTTGTTGGTATGTGGTGCTGAGGATCGAACCCTGGCCGCACGCACGCCAGGCAAGCACGCTACCGCTTGAGCCACATCCCCAGCCCCTTGAGTTGTTTTCTACAGCAGAAGTTTTTGTTTTGTTTTCATTCCTGTCTTTTTTTAAAGATTATTTGGAATTCCTCTTAGTGGTAAATGCTGAAATTTGTGTGTCTTCAAATGTCCATATTCCTAGACTAGTCTTTTTCTACCCTAGTCTTGGTACTACTGTTATTTAGTTGTCTTTGCTTTCCTAAATTATCTGACATTATGATTCCTGGATGCCTTTTCTAGTTGACTTCCTGATAAGGTTCTGGAGATGCCACAGTATTATAAACAATAATGCTAATTCCTCCTATCTGCAAACCACTCTTCTCAAAGTACTTTGGCTTCTAGATATTTTTTGTCTCACAGTCAAGTGAATGAAATTGAGCTGCTGTGTTTATATCTGGCAATGAGCTCAACCTACCTCAATGATCCTAGTAAGATTGGAACCATGTTTATCCTAGAGGCTGACTCACCTTCATTTACCTTTGAGCTCAGCTCTGTTGAATGTTCTATGAACACAAGAAGCCTAATACTGGAAGTTCTCTCTAAGGCAAATATCCCTAAAAGATCACCCAGGAACTGGGAAATTGGTATGTTAAAAAGTGGAGGTGAGAGTTTGGTTTCCACACATCCTCATCTGAAAAACATACCATAGTCAACACCTGCCTTAGAGGAAGATTATAATGGCTGCTGGGAAAGCATAGATAATATTTTTGTTGTTGAGCTCTGGTGTCATCAGATATTCTTATCATGTTGCTGGAGATACGCATCATGGCAGATCACTGAAGATAACTGCATGAGAGCTGTTTGGGGGCCAGGGCACATGGGCAGGCAGGACAGTCATGTGAGCCAACTGGTATATGATCTGCTTTCCTTCAGGCTGTCTGATGAGGGGTAGGTATTTTAAGTTCACCACTAAGATCAAAGAGGAAAATGTGCAAGTTGTGAATTCTGCATATCAGATATGATCTCTCTTCCTTCTCTCCTGCTACAGTAATCCGATACAACAGTGATCTGGTACAGAAATACCACCCTTGCTTCTGGATCGATGGGCAGTATCTTTGCTGCTCTCAGACAGCCAAAAATGCCATGGGCTGCCAAATATTGGAGAACAGGAATGGAAGTAAGAGATACGATCAGTACAGTTTCTCCTTCTCTTCCCCATCTCTCCCATCCCAGTGGGTATAGAACCAGGGCCTCACACACACTACGCAAGTACTCTGTCCCCAGTGAGCTATATCCCCAGGTCAATTTCTTCCTCATTTGATGATAGAGATATGGATATGTAGGTAACCACCACACTCCCAAGGGTTCATTGAACCCAAGAACACAGCATAAATTTGTATATTTTGGCCTCTGCAAAAGAAAGTTTGGGTGAAGGGATTAGTGATGGCTAAAATCCAAGTGGTAATCTGCTCTTTAAGACATGTGACCTGGAACCCATACACTTTTTCTAATTTGCCTAAAGGCTCTGTGTACAACAGCAAAATCTCTGGTGAAATCTGTCCCTTGGCGCTTTCCTAAAATGCATTTCATATCATCACTGGCTTCTTGTTTTGCAGGCTTAAAACCTGGGAGTTCTCACCGAAAGACAAAAAAGCCTCTTCCCCCCACACCAGAGGAGGACCAGGTATAGAGGAAATTACATATTGCTACTGCTTAAATGGAAATTTATAGGCAAACACTGAAGATACACCAGTCATAGAAGTCCCTAGAACTTGGTAGTGTGAACTGGCATTCTTTTTTTTTTTTTTCTTTTTGGTACTGGGGATTGAACTCAGGGGCACTAGACCATTGAGCCACATCCCCAGCCCTATTTTGTATTTTACTTAGAGACAGGGTCTCACTGAGTTGCTTAGAACCTCGCTTTTGCCGAGGCTGGCTTTGAACTGGTGATCTTTCTGTCTCAGCCTCCTGAGCCACTGGGATTACAGGCAAGTGCCACTATGCCCCATTTAACTGGCGTTCTTGCTGAGACAGGATTTATACTTAGGACTTCCTCTCCAATTAAAAGATAGAGGGCTATAGGTAGTTCTAGGCAACTACTAATCCAATCACCTGTTTAAGCATTTTTAAGTACGATTTATTTTTATTTTCTAATGAAAATAATTTTCAAACATACAGTAAACTTTAAAGAATTTAGCACTGAACACCCCTATATCCAACTTCTAGATTCTACCACTGACATTTTACTCAATTTTTTAATTCATTCTTTTTAGAGAGATGTGACAGTAAAGTGTATTTTAACATATTATACATAGAGTATAACTTATTCTAATTAGGATCCCATTCTTGCAGTTGTACATGATGTGGAGTTTCACTGGTCTTGTATTCATATATGAACACAGGAAAGTTATGTTCAATTCATTCTGTCTTTCTTATTCCCTCCCCCCTTCCCTTCAATCCCCTTTGTCTAATTAAGTGAACTTCCATTCTCCCCCATCCTTGTTGAGGGTTAGCATCCATATAACAGACAGAATATTCGGCATTTGGTTTGGGGGGATGGGATTATTTCACTTAGCATGATAGCCTCCAGTTCTATCCATTTACTTGAAAATGCCATAATTTCATTCTTCTTTGAGGCTAAGTAATATTCCATTGGGTAAGTATACCACATTTTCTTTATCCATTCTTCTGTTGAAGGGCATCTAAGTTGGTTCCATAGTTTGGCTATTGTGAATTCAGCTGCTATAAACATTGGTGTGGCTGCATCACTGTAGTATGCTGATTTTAAATCCTTTGGGTATAAACCAAGAAGTGTGATAACTAGGTAAAATGGTACTTCCATCCCAAGTTTTCTGAGGAATCTCCATACTGCTTTCCAGAGTAGTTGCACCAATTCGCAGTCCCACCAGCAATGTATGAGTGAACCTTTTCCCGACATTGTCACCAAAATTTATTGACTAATATTTTACTTTAAAACTTTATTTTTTGATTCCTTCTTAAGGTCTAGAAATCTCTTTGTCATATATTATAAGGAGGACAGTTATGCTCATTTTACAAAAAAAGGAAACAGAGGTTCAGAGCCACTTAGTAGATCCATGTACTAGTTCAGTGTCAAGTAGGTTCCCTGATGTTGGCTGTACATGTTTTTTTTCTGAGAAGCTTTAAAAATACTGATGCCTGAAACCAAGTCCCAGAAATTTTAATATAGTTGGTATGTGGAAAACTGCCTGGGCATTGGGATTATTAAAGACTCCCTAGGTGATCTTCATGTGTACCCAGGTTGAGAAGCCCTACATGGGTGCTTAAAAGTGGTTGTGGAATGAATGCAGAGTAAAGTTTTTATTATGCCTAATTTAGGTTAGAATGGTGTCTCTAGTAAACCAGAGAATTGGGAGAAGAGAGAATGCTTAATTAGCCAACTCCACCCCCTATTTTTTCCTACCTATAAAGATCTTGAAAAAGCCACTGCCCCCTGAGCCAACAGCAGCACCAGTCTCCCCGGGAGAGCTGAAAAAGGTTGTGGCCCTTTATGATTATATGCCAATGAATGCAAATGACCTACAGCTGAGGAAGGGTGATGAGTATTTTATCCTGGAGGAGAGCAACCTACCATGGTGGCGAGCACGAGATAAAAATGGGTGAGTTCATGCGATCCCTTCCTATGTCTGTGCCTGACTTGACCACTGCACATGCATGCAAAGTGCTGTAGCTTAATTCCCTTCAGCATCCTCATCAGAGATTGTTCTTCCCACACCAAACTGAATATACTCCCAATACTTCCCAATGTACAGCTCCACAGGTGGCCTCTGTCACCTCTTGGGGTCTTTATTGTTATATAACCAATACCACATGTTCAAAAGCTCCACCCTTTACTGGCCTAACCATGCATCAGATACATGGTCCTTTTTGAGGGAGGGCCATGATCTCTCTCTCTCTCTCTCTCTCTGTTTCCATTTGAGATTAATCTGAGCTTGGGGGTACAGGCATATAAATCTGTCTAAGGATGGGAAAGTGCTGGATGATCTACCACACTGTCTCCTCTACAGGCAGGAAGGCTACATTCCTAGTAATTACGTCACTGAAGCAGAAGACTCCATAGAAATGTATGAGTGAGTATGCTTACATGCCCACGACACAATCTTCCAGAGGTACAAAATAAAGTCTATGCTCCTTTTATACTTTCAACAAATATTTTTATTTCAAGGCACATATATTAAAATTAGTTACAGCTGGGTCAAATGGTGCCACCCCAAGTTTGTGCTGAGTCTTACTGTGATCCCAGTGTTCTCAGCTTATGAATGCTGGAGAGGTTTCCACACTCCCAAATTCAGAAGAATCGCACTCAAAGGAGACTTGACAACCTGATTAGAAACACTTGAAAGGATAAAAATGCCAAATTTGTGCTGACATCCTCATCATAGAAGTGGTCTGTCCTTGAATGACATAGTCTCGGATCTTGTCCCTGCAAACCCTGCTTCCTTTCTTTGCCCTCTACTTTCCATTTCAGTGCCAATCTGGGCGTTCGAAAGGGATACAATGTACTATCTGCATGATAGGGTCTCCCTAAATAGGGTTTGAATGAATCAACTGAATCATACACATGGATGAATTTGGAGCTCTAACCTCTGAGTCACTAAACATGGCTCAGAGCCACTCAAAAACTCTCTCCCTTCACAGGTGGTATTCCAAACACATGACTCGGAGTCAAGCTGAGCAACTACTAAAGCAAGAGGTAAGTGTGGACCACAAGCTAATGACATTCTCTGTACATAATGAACAAGGATCCTGAATTAAGGGCCTATTTTGCCCATCACCTTCAGATAATACAGAGTCAAGGTGGCCTTCATCTGGGCTCCCAATTACACTTTTCAGTATTAAAAGCAAGGTGGCAAGGCTGGGTGCAATGTTTCGTGTCTGTAATTCCAGCAACTAAAGATGTTGAGGTAGGAGGATGGCAAGTTTGAGGCTACTCTCCGCAAGTTAGTGAGACCCTCAGCAACTAAGCAAGGTCCTATCTCAAAATAAAAAGGATTGGGAATGTAGCTCAGTGGCAAAGTTTCCCTGGGTTCAATCATCAGTAACAAAATAACAATAAATAAATAACCAAACAAGCAATCAAGGAGGCTGAAGCTCAAGCTTGGGACTTGACAGTGAAATCACAGGTTGTTCTATTTTCTCTCAGGTTTGGGCAGATGGGTTCAAGTGTGAGCACCACTCCCTCCTACAGTCAGCTTCATTTTTATTGTTTCAGGGGAAAGAAGGAGGTTTCATTGTCAGAGACTCGAGCAAAGCTGGAAAATATACTGTGTCTGTGTTTGCTAAATCTACAGGGTGAGTGCTATTCCAGGACCCTTGGGATTAAAGATCAGGGTGCCCTCCTAGCAGCTCCTTAATGGTGTGCCTATCCCATTTCTTCTGTCCCCTAAAGTCAAACTCATTTTACTTCACTTTTTGGGTCCTTCCAATCCTTGTGCCCAGTTACTGACTATCCACTTCTTCAGGGACCCTCAAGGGGTGATACGCCATTATGTTGTGTGTTCCACACCTCAGAGCCAGTATTACCTGGCTGAGAAACACCTTTTCAGCACCATTCCTGAGCTCATTAATTACCATCAGCATAACTCTGCCGGTGAGTACCAGTGCAACTGAGAAGGGTATTATAAACACTAGAAGCAATTCAGGACTAAGTGGTGAGAGAAAGAATATACCTCATAGGGCAGTGTGGATTAGGTGTAAAAATAAACCTCTGTGAGATGAGTAGGACTCTAGTTAAGAGGTGGTCATATTTTATATCCAATAGGGGAGGAATTATTTGGTTATTGATGCTTGGTGCTAAAGAAAGACACAGAAGAGGCTAATGAATAAATAGTCAGCAAGTATACATTAACAATTATTCAAGTTCCTACATGTACTCAGCAAGTTCCTATGTTCTAGAAGAGAACAAAGGAAAATTCATAGTTGAAGTCTTTGTCCTAAAAGAACATACAGATTAGATAATATCAGAATACAGTTTCTAATTAGTGTAGAAATTATAAATATTGAGAAATTAGTAAGGTATGAATACATAGGAAAAGATTCATTGAGAAGGTAGGATGTGAATTAAGTCTGTCTGGAAGGTGGGAATACATTTAATAAGGGGTGTATTTCAATTAGTATTTTTTCTCCATTGTCCCTGAAAACTCTTTTGTGAGAGGAAAAACTTCCAGAAAAATGTGGGTTCATAGAGATCTTTTAGGATTCAAAATGTACTAGAAGGATGCACATTGGAAGTATGAGGCTTTAAGTGAGGATGTCCAACCCACCTTACCCCCATGGTGAATCAAAAGCATGACCCCTCTGTATCTTTCAGGACTCATATCTAGGCTGAAATATCCAGTGTCTCAGAAAAACAAGAATGCACCTTCCACTGCAGGCCTGGGCTACGGTAACTGCTTATTTATGTAGGGTAGTGGGGCTGGCTAGTTGCAAGACTACCTTTACAGAGCTTGCCTTAGAGAGCGTCCTTGAGGTCTGCTGTTCTGTACCAGTTGCCTCAAGGTCAAAAGAGCCAGTTATTTAATGATTTTCTCCCTCTAGTGGTGCATACGGGTACTGCAGAATATAGATCATTCATAAAAGGATTTGAAGTTTAAGGTCTTTTGTCATTTAATTGTGGTAAAATTTTTCAGCATCATTCCTGAGTTTGTTAATTACCATCATACAAATAATAATAAAGGGCTTTGGGAATATTTTTAGTCTATTTTCCCTTATGATTAACTTCCACCTAAAATTCCCATACTCCTCTAATAACCCTCTGCCCCTGAGATTTACCTGAGTAAATGTGGATTAGTACTTCTAAGCACTTACCATTTACTGTTTTTCCTATTTTTACCCTAGTAAGCCTTTATATATATTGTATGAATTATATATACATGACCCCTATAGAATCACACTAAGACTTTGTTGTTAGGATCATGGGAAATCGATCCAAAGGACCTGACTTTCTTGAAGGAGCTTGGAACTGGACAATTTGGAGTAGTAAAGTATGGGAAATGGAGAGGTCAGTATGATGTGGCCATCAAGATGATCAAAGAAGGCTCCATGTCTGAAGATGAGTTCATTGAAGAAGCCAAAGTCATGATGTGAGTTACAACCTAAACTCAACTCTTAATTCAGTTGCTGAAGTCTAAGAATTATTAGGACAACCCACCATGGTCCAAGGTGTCTTACAGTGATAGAGATTTGGGATCATGGCCTGAGGTCAACCCATGATTGCTGGGAATCATAACTGCTAAGGTAATCATTTCTCTGCCTTAGATACTGTTTGAAAATAGTGTTGATCATGAGTGTGTATCATCTCAGTAGCATTTCGGGGTAGATGTAGAAAGTGAGACTTTCAAAGAAAAGATGATTCTAATTTAGCCTGAGTGATCTTTCAACCCTGGATTTATTTCCTATTCAATTGCTATGTTCCAAATCCCTGTGCACCCCATATATTAGACACTTCTGGGGTGTGAGTTGGAAAGGAAATAAATAAAGTTGCTATTATGCTACCTTACCTAATTATCTATCCTAGGCCAAACCCTTCCCTCCTCAGCCCCATTATAACTAGTATGCAGAGCCAAAGGGGGAGGACTAGTTCCTTGCCTCTTCTATAGGAATCTTTCCCATGAGAAGCTGGTGCAGTTGTATGGCGTCTGCACCAAACAACGCCCCATCTTCATCATCACTGAGTACATGGCCAATGGCTGCCTCCTGAACTACCTGAGGGAGATGCGCCACCGCTTCCAGACTCAGCAGCTGCTGGAGATGTGCAAAGATGTCTGTGAAGCCATGGAATACCTGGAGTCAAAGCAGTTCCTTCACCGAGACCTGGTGAGACATCAGAAGGATTGGCCTGGGATCAAAGGGTTGGAAGTAGCCATGGAAGATATACTGTGCATTGTTAAGGAAGGTTGCTGGTGCCAGCATTTCAGTTATATCTAGAAAACACTACAAGTTAGGTATGCCTCTACCTAGTGGTTAGCTAGTCTAGAATCTCCAGCCTCAACTTCATGAGGCTGGCTATGGTGAGAGCTAGGCAGCCACTCACCCCAGCTTCTTGCCATGTAAGAGGAAGTGGTCATTGGCCAATGAGGAAGTCCTTCTTTGGCCATTCTAGACTTGTAGCAGAAGGGCAATCCTATGCTTCCCAATGGGACTGCTCCTGGCATAGAATCACCATTTACTTAGAGCGGAGTTAAAAACTGGGGGGCTCATGGCTGCATTTGCCCACATGGTGTTTTAAAATTGTCTTAGAATAGTTAGTAAAAACTTTAATATAAACATTTCATATTAAAAAATTGGACTCCAAGTGCAATGGCACATGCCTATAATTCTAGAGACTTGGGAGGCTGAAGCAGGAGGATTGCAAATTCAAGGACAGCCTGGGCAAGTTAGTGAGACCCTGTCTCAAAAAAAATTAAAATTAAAATTAAAAGGGCTGGGAATGTATCTCAGTGGTAAAGTGCCCCTGGCTTCAATACTCAGTACTTCAAAAACAAAATAACAAAGAAATTGGACTGGGGATGTGCCTCAAGCGGTAGCGTGCTTGCCTGGCATGTGCGCAGTGCTGGGTTCAATCCTCAGCACCACATACAAATAAAGATGTTGTGTCCGCCGAAAAAACTAAAGAAAAATAAATATTAAATTTTCTCTCTCTCTCTTTCTTTAAAAAAAGAAAAAAAAGAAATAAAAAAATAAAACCAGGAATTTCCAGCTTCTCTTGGAAATCTAGGCCATTTTGAAATACTGGGCCGGCATTCTCACAGACACTTGGATAACATTCATTGATAACACTGAGTCAGTTGGAGCTGAGCAGCTGCCTGTTTTAGATCAGGTTATCTATTTCCTGCAATCTCCACTTACCCTACTTTACTCTTCCTTTGCCTGCCTGGTTCCTAGCGACATCAGAGTTGTGCCCCTATTTCTTTCAGCCAGGACAGAATTCAAATAATCCTATTTCTATTGGCAGCAAGGCAGAAAGCAAAATTACCTCCTGATCTCCCTTAATTCTCTTAGCATTTCAACAAAGGAAGCAGTGTTGTGGAACTTCTCTTGTGAATTAAATCATGCTGTATGTTCTCAGTACTTTATTCAGGACTGAATACTAGGTCACTTTCCATGCAGTAGAAATGCATCAGATTTTCACATTGGCAGCAACCGACTTCTATTCGGTGGGAAGGTGTCTTTGGTGGAAGGGGATGAAGTATTTCTGGCTTCATTCCACTGATAGGCAGAAGCTTATCTTTAACCTGTGTCTTTAACTTGTGTTAAAGACAGGATCTCATTGGTATCTGTTGTTGTACTACAGGCAGCTCGAAACTGTTTGGTAAATGATCAAGGAGTTGTGAAAGTATCTGACTTTGGCCTGTCCAGGTAAGTATGCCTTTTTCATCTTTCCCTTTAAAAGTTAAAGTTGCATGCTACAAACATGGCAAGGTGGGGTTTTTTTCAGTTTGTTCTTTTTAGTTATATGTAACAGCAGAATATATTTTGGCAGATGATACATACATAGAGTATAACTTATTCTATTTAGGATCCCACTCTTGTGGTTGTACATGATGTGGAGTTACCCTGGCTGGTACAGTTTTAATTTCCTCTTCCTTTTCTGTTCTCATTGTGTGTTTTTCTACCATCTTTCTAATCCTTTTCTTCCTCTGAATTCTTTTTTATTTATTTATTTATTTATTTTTTATCGTTGGTCGTTCAAAACATTACATCAGACACTAGAAAGGCAATATGTCCTCTGAATTCTTTAGGTCACTTCTTTCATCCTTTTACTTTATTATTACATTCTTCTATCCTTTTCCCTTTTACCTCTAATCCCTTTTTTAAAAAACTATATTTCCTCACTGGGGAATGATATTGGACAAATCATATTGTGGGCATGTACAAATATGTAACAACAAACTCCACCATTATGTACAATTATAATGCACCAATAAAAAATATGGAAACACTTAACTTGACCTGTTAATTCTGTTGACTTTCCTCCATCTCTCCTTCTTAATTAGTCTAATCTCCACTGGCAACAGTAGAAGGAAGGGAAGAAGAATAGAGAAATGAAAAGGAGATAGAGAAAAGAAAAGGAGTACCTATTAGATCTTCTTTTACCTCATTCTTCCTATAACCAGACTGTCAATGAGGAAAGCTGAATCAGTAATGAAAACAGGAATTTTGTTAAATGTAACATTTGTAAAAGACATTGGCTAACCCACAGAGACTTTTCAGAAAGCCTGTAAGTGTGTATTTGTGCAGCTCTTGTGATTGTACCAAGAAGACTTAAGCAAATATCAAGTTCTCTAAATCCTAACAGTAACATGTCTTGAATCCCTTACAGATATGTCCTGGATGATGAGTACACCAGCTCAGTAGGCTCTAAATTTCCAGTACGGTGGTCTCCACCAGAAGTCCTTATGTATAGCAAGTTCAGCAGCAAATCTGACATTTGGGCTTTTGGTAAGTGGATAAGATTGTACAGATTATACAGCTCAAAGGAAGAGGAATGCAATGGGTAAATTCAACTTTGCAAACTGCACAGAAAGACTGTTCTTGCTTTCATTTATCTAATCCTTAGAGAGGGCTTACTATGTGTCAGAAACCTCAGGGGTTTCTGAGGACACAGTCAACTGGACATGATCCCTGCCTTCTTAGAACTTACAATATATTGAGGGAAACAAACAATTCATTCAGTATTCAACAGCTTCTGAATACTGATTATGTACTAGGCATTCTGCCAGACCCTATAACTACAAAGACAAATAAGATGCTGCCTCTCTTCTAGAGTAGCTAATGGTCCAGTAAAACTCCAACAGCCATCCAGTGTAGTCAGTACTATTGCAGTAGTTTGGACAAAATGTAAAAAGCACAGAGGGGGAACAAGCTGATTCTAGTCTTTGAGATTGATCTTGGAACCTATTCTAGGTAGACTAGGACACCTACTCTTCCCAAACGACTAAAAACTGTTTTAATACTGTTTTTTATTATCTTCTAGGGGTTTTAATGTGGGAAATTTACTCCCTTGGGAAAATGCCATATGAGAGATTTAATAACAGTGAGACTGCTGAACATATTGCCAAAGGCCTACGTCTCTATAGGCCTCATCTGGCTTCAGAGAGGGTATATACCATTATGTATAGTTGCTGGCATGAGGTAAGTGTTTTACTGTGACCTTTTAAATTATTTCCTTGAACTGAGTTTCTCATTAGCTGGCCAATCTCCACTTTCCATGGCTGTATGGAAGCTGGGCACAGACTGATAACTGCACACATTCCCTGACCCTGGCCTGCACTCAAATCCTCTGTTGACCAGAGATTTCCCCAGGCCCACCCCAATTCTCACTACAGTATCGTTAGCAGACCCCAATGCCAACTCAGCTTTAGTGGGAGGGGCTGTTGTATGGTCATGTCATCTAGCCTACCACAGCCAGTCAAAGGCACTCAGGTAAGTGTGTGGGCATTGCAAAAGAAAAGTCATTGAGGTTTGTGTTCATTTGCTAGGAGTCATTGGCACTACAACTGAGCCACAACCCCAGCCCCCCAAAATGTTTTTATAACCCTAAGACTTAGAAGGGACCACAAATAGGTAGTTATTGTTTATTTGTATGTATGTGTGGGAGGACAGCTACTGGGCTTAAACCAAGAGGCACTCTACCCCTGGGGTATATCCCCAGTCTTTTTAAAAATTTTGAGACAAAGTCTGGTTAAATTGCTAAGGCTGGCCTCAGTTCTCCTGCCTCAGCCTCCAGAGTCACTGAGATTATTGGCATGTGACACCTCTCTGTTTTTGCTTTTTAATATGTTACACTGTGGAGTTTGGGGGAAGGTGTGTTATTGTGGACATAAGAAGCCTGTCCCGCTATTACTAAAATGCTTTCCTGATCTCATCTTGGGTTTTTTCTTAGGTGCTTTTTTTCACTTTTCAGTACAAAACCTTAATTTGACAACATAAATCTTTAGTAGGAAGTAAGTGCTCAGCTCTTAGTTCTGCCCCACTAGAAATAGAAATATAGTATCCAACAAACACTGATGTGAATATGGAGTCCTCTTGATGAGATGAAAATTAGGATCAGAACATTGGCTCCTTTCCTTTGGGACAAATGACAGAGATCATAAAGAAAGTATAGAGAAATGGAAAATCCCTTGGAGTAATTCCCCTTTTCTCCTGTATAATGAAGGACTGGGGTAATGGGCTATGATTCCTTCTAACCAGGACATCCTTACTCTGCTAGCTAAAAAAAAATTCAGATGGTACTTTCTCAATAGCTTATTTAAAGTAGTGGTCAAAAACCAGGCTGCACAGTGCTGGGGTTGTAGCTCAGTGGTAGCGTGCTCGCCTAGCATGTGTGGGGTGCTGGGTTCGATCCACAGCACCACAAAAAATAAAATAAAAGTATTGTGTCCAACTACAACTAAAACCAAAATATTTTTAAAAACAACAAACAAAACAGGGTGCACACCAGAATCCCTGGGGAACTTTTCAAAATGTAAGTTACTAAGGCTCTTACCCAGAAATTCTGATTAGGTAATATCTGAAATTAACTCAGGAATATTTTTAAACTTCCCTGGAAATTTTTATATTTTGCTCATTTTGAGAACCACTGATTTAAAGGACTACAAAACTGATGACCTTTTGGTTTTGTCAGATTGAGACCATTCTGGCGTAAATGTTCCCTGAATCACTAAATACATCAGAGGCTTATCGACCATGGCTGTCAAAAAGAACCTTAGCTTGGAAGCCAGACTAACAAAAGATCCCAGGTGGTTCAGATTCTCTGCCCAGAGATATAGACTGTAGCTGTGAAATATTAAGCCCTTTGTTCATTTTCGCTTTGAAATGACAGAAACAGTGTTTGAAACCAAACTAAACATTACCACATTTTGTAGGATTTCTGTTCTGCCAACAACTTAAATGTATTTGGTAGCCATTTTCATTTGAAGCTACAAAATAAAAATGCATTGTAATTATGTAAAGAACTTCCCCTCAATTTTAATCAATGTTTTTCAGTTTAATTTGTAAATTGTTTTTATCACATTAAATAACCTGAGTTAACTAAAGATGAAAAGTGCACAAGCACTTTTGGAGAGCCTGCTACTTCTTTTCCTTTTTTTGGCAATCAACAGGGTATGTTGCTGGATATTCAATATATACTTAATAAACATTTGCTGTTTACTATTGAATTTCCCTTGGACTCTAGTCACTGTAACATTTTACTTTTTTTCTGTTTTTAGAAAGCAGATGAACGTCCCACTTTCAAAATTCTCCTGAGCAACATTCTAGATGTTATGGATGAAGAATCTTGAGCTGGCCCATAAGCTTCTTAGTTCTACTTCTCTCTTCACAAGCCCCAAATTCATTTTCTCTGAAGAAATTCCAGGCTTGCAGGCTCTAGAGCCTTTATGCTACCACTGAATACACAAAGGCTCTTCTACATCTAGAAATATAACATCTCTTCTTCAATTTCCCTGGGATTGAGCTTCTGAGTAAAGGCCAAGGAGTTTCTGTGCCTGGTATTAACCCTCCCTCCCCAAGAACCCCCACGAAGAGAGGAAATTTCCCAAGACTATTAAGACAGACTGAATTTGGGAAGGAAGTTTGGGGAGGAGGGAGGCATGTAAATAACCTTGCAAGGGGTCCAAGAGCTCTCTGGTAGGCATTAGAGCTTGGGGTGGGGCAGAATATGGCAAAATGAAATGGTGTCATAAAAGTGGAGGGGTGTTTGGATAAAATAAAATTACTGGAAAGAGTGAAGGTCTTTCAGTCGTGCAGCCTCCCTAAAGCGCTCTATCTCGGTATTGCAAAAATTGCTGTGTGGCATTCGTTTGGCATATTTCTACACTGAGAACTCGATAGGATCCTCCACATTTAACCTCTTTTGCTCTTGTTAAATCCTACCTCGGAACGTGAGATGAATTCACAATGCCTAGCACTAAGAAGGCATGCGATATCATGTGAATGGATTTTAAATTTGGGGACAAACACTGCCAGAGCCTCATTTCCCTATGTCAAGATAGGAAAACCCTTAAATAATTAGAGGCCAGACAGGTAGGATGGCAAACTTACCCGCCAGCCCCATGCAACGACACAGCAGGGAAAGCGCGGGCGATTTGGAAGCTTGCAGGGGTGGAGCTGTTGGGCTGGTCCGCTACAGGCCACGTGGTCTGAAAGTAACTTCCTCCCCCCAACCCCCACTCCCTAGACTCTTTTCCCTTAGGAGTAACGTCCTGACAGCGCCTTGGCGCTCGTGGGTCAGGCTAGGCGCCCCCCCCCCCCCCCCCCCCCCGAGTTGTGGCTGGGAGGGACCCAGCGGGCGGAGACAGCGGAGCACGGGCGCAGGGCACAGGAGGCGACAGGGCGGGCTCCAGCGCCAGCCTCGCGCCGACGCAGTGCACTCACGGGGCGGTCCCCGAGGCGGCGGGTTGTGGTTCCGGTTCCGTCGCTGAGACACGTGAAGGTCGGTGAGTTGGTGTGGAGTCCGTCTCCGCACGCGTGGTCGCGCTGGGATGGATTCTTCCTCGTCCTCCTCCGCGGCGGGTTTGGGCGCAGTGGACCCACAGTTGCAGCATTTCATCGAGGTGGAAACTCAGAAGCAGCGCTTTCAGCAGCTGGTGCACCAGATGACTGAACTGTGTTGGGTGAGGATCCTGGGGCTGGGATATGGACACTGCACCCACTTTCCCTCTGCCCTTGTCCCATGGGACTCGCTACTTAGTCGGGGAGAGGGTAGACCGGGTAGCGCTACCCCGCAGAGCCGGAAGAGAGAAGGGTGACTCCACTTCTCAGTGGACAGGCACTCCGTGGACCTTGGCTTTGTTGGTGCAGTGGACTGGGGATCACAGACTTACTCTGGTATCCCACCCAATACTTTGATGCACTTGAGGTTGCAGCTACCTCTAGTACTGATCACCAAAACCAGGCAGAGCCTCCACTACAGGGATTTTATTTTGGGGAGCCTGAATCTTGGGGAGTCCATGAATCTGATATTCTTGTATTCCTTGGGATTTGCCTTGATTACCCAGTTGTTCAAACCCTTCATGGTGAAAAATGAGTGTCTCTAGCCCGCTGACTATAAAAGTGGCAGTAATCTCTTCCAACGTACACATTTATTTGCCTTCTTTTTGGGTTGTTGTGTAATACCAAGCCCTTTCGGGTCTGAAGGTTGAGGAATTTGGTCTGCCCTGTGAGGGGACTTTGGCAAAAGGGTGGAAGGCATTTGCAGCTTGAGATCAAAGTGTTCTGGTTGCCAAGGACAGCATACTGCCCTCCCTCGACATACAAACTCACAGGATTTAGAGGCCAAGGATAATATTTATTGAAATTGGAGGGTCTAAGGCTTGTGTATGTAGAAGAGAATCGTGAGTAACATTCATTTGAATCCCTTTGAATTATATACAATCATCAGTTTCTACAGTTCCTTTCCCATAAACTTAAGGTAGTGCTGGACTATGATCCTTATCAAATGCTAAACCTATTCTGGTCTGCCTTGGACCAGAGTACTTTGATTCTTTCTTTAAAAAATGATTCATTACATTTGGGCCAGGAGTGGGTGTGGTTAAGGACTCCTTTAAGAATCTGTAAGCTATGGACCTTTCAAGAAGATTTATAATTTTTCATTCCTTGTGACAGGATTCAAGAACCTCTGGCTTAAGTAGACAGGGTTATACATTCTCAGTTCCTAAATTTTCTTTTGACAGGTGTTAGGGTACCTTACTATAATGATTCATCCTTCAATCCTTTATTCTCCAATTAATTTAATAGCATTCAATGCAGATAGTATTAGTTACAAGCAAATTCAGCAAAATATTACTTCATTCATATTTTGTTAATTTTCTTGCCCTGTGATATCTCAGCTCCACCATTTTCTGGCCCTTTAATTTTGGGTAAAGGATTTTTGTACTGCAGTTTCTCTCTTTGTAAAAGGAAGTTTAAAATAGTATCTATTCCATAGGGTTGTTGTGAGAATTTAATGTAAGTCTGTAGAATGTAAATTGCCAAATTAGAAATATTAACATATTAGATATTGTTTTTAGGTGAAGTTTTTCCTCTAAGCAGTGAAGTTACCCCTACCCCTCTTTTTTTCCTGAAAGTTCCCTTTGTGATTCTCTGTCTTATCCTGAGCAGGAGAAGTGCATGGACAAGCCTGGGCCAAAGTTGGACAGTCGGGCTGAGGCCTGTTTTGTGAACTGCGTTGAGCGATTCATTGATACAAGCCAATTCATCTTGAATCGACTGGAACAGACCCAGAAATCCAAGCCAGTCTTCTCAGAAAGCCTTTCTGACTGATCTCAGCATTACCTTTTTGGAAAAAGAAGGTAGTTCAAGAAAAGGAACAGCTGTTGAAGGGATGGTTGAAGAAATGGCTATGGGGAATTGACTGGCTCCCACCTTTTGTCCCACTTGGACATCTTGTCATCTGATAATGAACAAAGACCAATTTTCTGGTGTGGGGTTTGAGGGTCATATATGTACTTGGTTGTGTTTTTTAATGCTAATCTTGTGAAAATAATTGACAGATGGAAAATTATTATATGCATATTACTGTATGTGGGACTGTGCTTTTCTCAAGGTCCCCTTAACTGCTTCCTATGATTTTGATAGTGGAACTGCTTTCTATAATTTGATGGTGGGACCACACAGGTAAAATCTCTTATTTGTGTGACTTCATTTCACATTTTGGGGGAGATATTTCATAAAGGCAGTAGTTGGAGAATAATAATTTGGCACTTAACTCTGGGTCTTATCTAATATTTGACTATCAGTGCTGGAAAAAAAACCCTATGGACTGTTTATTCAGTTACACTTCAGCTTTCTAGGTTGTCTCCCTTCCCTATGATTATTTAAATATATCTAAAGTATGGTCTCAAGGTAGACCAGGCAATCTGAGGATCGAAAGACCTTTAATTATAAAGGAATCTAACCAGTGAACATAATTCTCATTACTAGATAGCATAGAAAGAGGTTAAGTTACCCTGTATATCAGGGTAAAAAAAATTTGCCTAAAAAAATTATAAAGATTTAGGCTAGTCAAAAACTAACAGCAGTTTCAGGTAGAGGTGCATGCCTGATGTTAATCATTATAGGTTCAATTGACTGCATTCTTTTGATCATTGAAATAAAAGCTTCTACTCTGTGATTAAGAGGCTTTCTATTCTGGTTTTTATCTGTAACTCATAGAAATTTAGTGTGGGCTGATTCCAAGCCTGAAATGTAGTCAGTGTATATTCTAGAGGCCCTTGAACTTTTTGTCAGAAAAGAGAGCCTTGAGATGAAATGAGAGGAAGGGATTCTGTGCTGTCAATTAGGTTCCTAAGTACAATAGAAGAGCTAATATTGACTGGATTCACCTTTTGTTTCACATCCTAGTAGGCTGGAATTTAGACCTAAAGTGGAACTACTTGCTAGGAGCCTCTAAGGTAAATCCATGGGCAGATACACATTTCCAGAAGCTTCAGGTCCCTGTTTAGCTTTTCCCATACAGATATTATAAGGAATTTTTTTTTTTTTTTTTTTACAAATCAAGATGGAAACACGATTCAACAAACTTTTAAGTGCTTCCTCCATGCCAGTCACTGCTTTCAGTGACAGGATTCAGCAGTGCACAAAACAGCCCATATACTTGAAGAGCTATGGAAGACAGAATACATGTATGAATGTAAATGTAATGAGCACCATGGAGAAAAAAAAACACTAAAGGTGTTAGAGAATGTTTGAAGGGCATCATTATTTTATGGAAAATGGTCAAAGGTCTCCTTGGAAAGGTGGCATTTCAGGAGAGTCCTGAAAGAACTAAGAGACCAAGCATTGTGGGTATCTGAGAGAACATTTCAGGCAGAGGTAACAGCAAGTCCACAGGCCCAAAGGTCAGAGCTGTATGGCATGAGGCCATTTACAAGAACAATCAAAAGGTCAATAGGACTAGAGTAAAGTAAGGAGAAAGGTAAAAAGTTTGGAAAAAAAATAATGAGATGGTTTGGGACTGGATGAGTAGTATGTATTGATCATGTAAGTACTTTGGGCTTTACTAGGCAAGATAGCCATTTGAGGGATTTTAGCAGATGAGTGATGTAGTATAATTTAAAATTTTAAGATGGTCTGGCTACTGTTTGGAGAGCATGGACATTGTGAAGTAGTAGTATTAATAAGAATAATGACATTTCAAAATGCAGGAGAAATCAGGCATTTAGAATAGGTGTCTGACATATACTTTGTATCTGTATGCCATGTCGATTTTTTTCCCCTGCAATTCTAATGTGTTCATATAAAACCTCAAGTGATATAGGGGGTTCTTTAGTCTTTTCCTTATTCTTCCTTATTAATATATTATTTATTTTATTATCATTATTCTTTTTTATTCTTCATTTAGTATTAAAGTATTCTAATTACATGTATACACAAACTTAAAATGTGTTTACATTATTATTGCTTGCTCAGCTAATATAATGCAAAAGAAGTTTTGTTTGATTCATGCAACATATGTGAGCACCAAGTTTGTGTTCATTACTAGGCACAAGACAATGAGGAAGAAAAGGTATGACATTTGCCCCCTGTCCTCAAGGACATTAATATATGAAAGCAACAACTTGGGCTTTTGTTTGTTTTGTGAATCTCAGAAACTCATTTTCAGAATCTTGCTAGAAAGATGGTATTGTCAGCTCTGATATTCAAAGCTTTCATTTCACATATTCAAGGTAGAAAATTTAACACTTAATAATAAAACAAAAAGATTGGGTTAGCAGACCCTTCTTCTGAAACAAAATCTTACTTAGAATCCTAATATAGAAAATTGAAAAGCCAAGCTGCTCTAGTAGGAGGGTATCTATCTGGAAGCCTGCTTGCTTTTGTCTCCTCATCTACCTGTGCCCCTAGTAGTGCCTAATGTACTGTATTCAAGCCTCTAGGGATGTATCAAATATACTGTAAAAACTGGAACTTGTCTATTTCTAAAATCCATGAACATTAAGGATAACAGATTCAAGGAAATCAGGCAAGAACTTCATATTTATTATTGATAACAAATCTCTATAAGGAGTTTGAATTCTATAAAATGTAACAACTCAATAAACCCCATGTAAAATAGCTTTTACACGGAACAGTGAAAAGCAATGTTCCTTTCATTTTAAAAATCAATTTTCTCTCATATTAATGGTGTAAAAAATCTTAGCCTAGGGAGTTTAATTCCAAAGATCACCCAATAGCATACTTGTGTTAAAACTTCATAGTCTCCTTCAGCCTTCTTTCTTTCTTTAATTTATTTCAGTGCTGAGAATCAAGCCCAGAGCCTCACACATGCTAGCCAAGTGCCCCACCACTGAACTACATCCCTAGCTTAGCATTATTTTTGTTGGCATATTCTGTAAAGAAAGGTATCTGGCATCCTATATCTGAATTCAGAATCACAAGATACATTTAAGTTATTGTTCAGACTCAATGACCTCAAGTGTTATGTTTTGGATATGGTTTGAATATGCTCCCAAGGGTTTGTTGTGTTGAAAACTTGGTCCCCACTGTGGTGATTATGGGAGGTGGTGGGGCCTAGTGGAAAGTCCTTAGGTTATTGTGGTGGGAGCTGACTTTGGAAGGGATCAAGGTAGCTTTTGTGGAACCCCTGAGCTCTCACAAAGTGAGTTATTTTAAGAGCAAACCTGACCCATGAATTTTTCTTTGGCTTCCTATTTGGTGTTGTGATCTCTTTCTACCACCCATGGTACCACCAGTGTCATCTGCCATGAGGTCACAGAGTTAAGGGGGACCCTTGCCAGAGCCAGCACTGTACAGTTTGGGCTCTCAGCTTCCGAATCTGTGACCTAAATCTTTTTTCGGTATAAAGTTAGATTGCCTCAGGTATTTCATTATAACAAAAAAACAAACAAACAAACAAAAAAAAAACCCACAAACTAATACAAGTCAAAAGGCAACACGTGTGGACTAAAAGGGATAATTTGAAAGGCATGGAGAAAAAAAAGGCTAAGAACCATGATCAGGAAACCACAGATGGTATTAAAATTGAGGCTGCATGCTGCTGTTGACCAGGATGGCAAGCAGGCCATGGTAACAGCAAGGAAGGGACAACTTGGGACTTGATACAGAGCTATTGGAAATAACCAAAGCAGTTTTCAAACAGTTAAATTTTTGTGTGTGTGGTGCTGGGGATCAAACCCAAGGCCTCATGTATGCTAGGCAAGTGCTCTACCATTGAGCCACATCCACAGCCCTATATAGTTTATTTGAATGTCTACATAGGTCATAAAACAAATCAAGAATATCCAGTTCAGTGCAGAGTTTGTGATTGGCTTCTGTAAAAACAGTTGGCATCAAGGTAGTGCTTGAACCTTTGACACCTAACAAAGAAAGTGAACCAAGAGAAGTGTAGATAAGAATATTCACTGGGAGGTTACGCTGACCATAGTAAAGTCTCACTATGAAGATAAGCAAGGTGGAATTGACCACTACACACAGAATCATATAGATAAATCCTGCAATAAAAGAATCAAGTTGTTCTTTAATGCTTATATAAGAAAATCTACAGCAATTTGACAAACTATTATGTTCCTTAATATCATTGAGTAAGTAGCATTTGAGCCATTGGCTATTTATTGTATGAACTAATAAAAATTGTATATCTAAAGCTATATATATTGCAAATGTCACTCCTAAAAAGGCAAAACCTATACAATATGCTACACAGAAATACACAGAAGAGACAGGATATGGCAAAGCAGGATTCAGATGTACTAATTAGGTACTCTGGGTGAACAAAAAAGACTATAAAATGAAAAAGAATATAAAATGAAATATCATGTAAAGCACTTGGAATCTTGAGCATTATCAGCATTATAGTGACAAGGTATGTATATTATCTGGTAAGTAGTTCCATACACTGTTACATGTTTTTTATGGATCATCAAATTAAAAGTTCTTTGAGAGGAGCTATTGTTACCATGCCTGTTTCATAGGTGGAAAATCTGAGACTCGGGAAAATTAACTCATTCAAGACCATACTACGGCTAATAAGTTTTAGGGATGGAATTGGAACACAGACAGTTGGTCTCCAGACCTTGTGGTCTGAACTATTATACCAAACTGCCTTCTAATGTACTTTAAAATAGAAATAAATGTTTCTCTAAAAGACTGAGCCAAAATGTTTAGAACATGTCAATATAGATATAGTGTGGTACATGTTGAGCATCCCTAAATTGAAAATCCAATATCTGAAATGTTTCATAATCAAACTTTCTGAGCTTCATGTCAGCACTCCAAAAATCTTCAGATTTAGGAGTTTTGGATTTTCAGACTGGGAATACTTAAATAGTCCATGCAAGTATTCCAAAGTCTGAAAAACTTTGAAATCTGAAACACTTCTGGTTCCAAGTATTTGGGATAAGGGACACAAAACTTGTATATGGGAAAGATCACACATTTTAGAGTAAGGCAGAACTGGGTTCAAATCATGATAACACTTCTGTGACCTTGAATAAGCTACATAACCTCTTTGATCAGTTTATCTGTAAAATTGAGATGGTGATATAAAATGAAATAACATGTAAAGCACTTGGAATGCTGTGGATGCTTTGATGGTAGCTATTTATTATTATCTGGAACTGAACATCTTTGATAACCCTAACAGGGACATTATCTTTAAAAAAAAACTTATCTCAAGTTGGTCAAGTGATGAAGTAGCAGAGCCGGTATATTATATATATTTTTTTAAAAAACATGAGTTTTATCATGCGATCAGTGGAAGTTCTTGGGGGATTTTTTTTTTTTTTTTTTTTGGTGGTGGTGCTGGGGATGGTACTCAGGGTCACAAACATGCTAAGTAAGCAATGTACCTTTGAGCTATAGCCTCAGCCCTGCTGGAGGATTTTAAACAGTGAAGTAATATAATGATGTATGCACTTCTGAATAACAAACGACTCCATGTTTTAAAACTTCCAAATAATATAGACTCACTTTAAAAATGAAAATATTCCCCTTATTCTGTACATTTAGAAAGATCATTTTAGCAGCTATATAACAATTGGAATAGGACACAGAGAACAGTTAATAAGAATATTTCACTAATTCAGGGAAAAGACTATGAGAATTTAGAGTAGGGGTGAAAAGAAAAGGACATATTAGGAATATGGGAGAACTGAGAAATCAGGAGTAAGGTTGAAAGTGAGAAGAACATATGATAGGAAAGGAGATGTGATATAGAAAAATGTGCCAATGAGAATATACCTTGGAGTTCAAAGGCAGCAAAAGTGACTGGAAAGAAGATAACAGAACTGAACATTTGAAAGGGCTATGGAAAGGAAGTTATACAGATGGCTATCCCCAGTTCCATAGCTCCAGTGTCTGGATAAACCTTGGAATTATTTCCCCCTCCAATTTAAGAAACATAAACATACTCCTCGATTCAGAAGTGTGTATAAGATTATACACAAATACAATATCTTGTAAACTGTTGACAGGAAATTTTAAAAAGCAAGCCAAGAAAGAACTAGGTAAAATGTCATTTGACTTTCAACACTACTCTGATAAGGAAAAGAGGAAGTAGTAGAAAGTAAAAGAAGGAAACAGTGGTAAGTCAGTATTTGTTAAGCTATACTTAAGCCATGTAAATATGTTTTTAAGGTTTAAACCATTTGCTACATAACATGACTGACTTGATCTACTAACCCAGTGTTGTTCAAATTTAATACACTTACGGCATTGTTAGAAATACCTTGTTGCTACAAAGTAAACATTATTAGTACTGGCTAGTTCTTTTCTGAACAGCTATCCTTCATTCTTACATAGGAGGATACACCACCAGGTCTAATTAGCTAATCCCCATTTTTTCAATACTTTTTTTCTCTACCCTCAAGCACATATCTGGGATACTTAATCCTGCCAATATTTTGAGATTCTCCCCATCAAATTAACTATTATCCCTTATTTATACCATTCTTCACACTTATGACAAATGCAGAAGCACTTAGCATTTTAACTCCATATCTATTTCCCCATAATGAGAATAAATATAAGAAAAATTGCAAAGGTTATGAAATGTTAAAGGTTTCTAAAAATTCCAATTCACATTCCATTTCTTAATAATGTGGTTATTTCCAAGATCCACCTATCTCTCTACTCTCGAGTGGGATCAAGCTTTGCCACTTGACAGAAAGCTTAGAAACCATAAAATAAAAGGAATTTTTTGTCCTACATAAATCCTGAACAAAAAATTCCATACACAAAGTTGAGAGAAAGAAAATGGGAAAATATTTGAAACTTTCTCATGTAAGACACATTTCCTTATATAAGGACTCCTACAAATTAATAATAAAAGGTCAATAACACAATAGAAATATGAGAAATGATATTATATCCATTAGGGTTCTTCAGTGAAACAAAACCAAGAGGAAATAGATGATAGATAAAAGGAGATGTATTATGAGAATTGGCTTGTATCATTATGGAGGCTGAGAAGTCCTATTATCTGCTGCCTGCAAATTAGAGAACCAGGAATGCAAGAAGTATAATTCAGTCCCAATTTCAAAGGCCTGAGAACCAGAGGAACTGCTGGTATAAGTTCCTGAATCCAAAGACTGGAGCACATGGAGCTCTGATGTTCAAGGACAGGAGAAGATGAATGTCCCAGCTTTAGAAGAGAGAATTTGCCTTTCCTTTGCCTTTTTGTTCTATCTGGGTCCTCAGTAGATTGAATGATGCCTGCTCACATTCTTGAAAGTGAAGCTGTTTTCTTAGTCTGATTCAATTTTTTAAAAATTTTTATTGTAATTTATTATATATGACAACAGAATGCATTACAATTCATATTACACATATAGAGCCCAATTTTTATATCTAGTTGTATACAAAGTATATTCAAACCTTTTATGACTTCATGCATGTACTTAGGGTAATGATGTCCATCTCATTCCACTATCTTTTCTACCCTGATGCCCACTCCCTTACCCTCCCACCTCTCTGCCCTGTCTAGAGTTTGTCTAATCCTTCCATGCTCTCCCTTCCAACCCCACTATGAGTCAACCTCCTTATATCAGAGAAAACATTCAGCATTTGGGTTTTTTTTTGGGGGGGATTGACGAATTTAGCATTATATTCTCCAACTCCATCCACTTACCTGCAAATGACATGATTTTATTCTTTCAATGCTGAATAAAATTACATTGTGTATATATACCACATTGTCTTTATCCATTTTCATCTACTGAAGGGCATCCAGGTTGATTCCAGTTTAGCTATTATGAATTGTGCTGCAGTAAACATTGATGTGGCTGTGTCCCTGTAGTATTCTGTTTTTAAGTCCTTTGAGTATAGACCAAGGAGTGGTATAACTGGGTCAAGTGGTGGTTCATTCCCAGTTTTCCAAGGAATCTCCATACTGCTTTCCATAATGGCTGCACCAACTTGCAGTCCCACCAGCAATGTATGAGTGTGCCTTTCTCATCACATCCTCACCAACACTTATTGTTTGTATTCTTAATAGCTGCCAGTTAATAAGAATATTTCACTAATTCAGGGAAAAGACTATGAGAATTTAGAGTAGGGGTGAAAATGAAGTGACTGGAGTGAGATGAAATCTTAGTTTTGATTTGCATTTCTCTAATTGCTAGAGATGGCAAACATTTTTTTCATATATTTGTCGATTGATTGCATATCACCTTCTGAGAAGTGTCTGTTCAGTTCCTTGGCCTATTTATTGTTTAGGTTATTTGTTTTTTTTTTTTTGGTGTTTAGCTTTTTGAGTTCTTTATATACCCTAGAGATTAGTGTTCTGTCTGATGTGCAAGTGGTAAAAATTTGCTTCCAAGCTGTGGGCTCTCTGTTTACCTCACTGATTGTTTCTTTTGCTGAGAAGAAGCTTTTTAGTTTGAATTCCATCCCATTTATTGATTCTTGATTTTAATTCTTATGCTATAAGGGTTCTTATTAAGGAAGTAGGGGCCTAATCTGATATGATGGAGATTTGGGCCTCTTTTTCTTCTATTAGGCACAGGATCTCTGGTTTAATTCCCAGGTCCTTGATCCACTTTGAGTTGAGTTTTGTGCATGGGGAGAGAGAGAGGTTTAATTTCATTTTGTTGCTTATGGATTTCAAATTTTCCCAGCACCATTTGTTGAAGAGGCTATCTTTTCTCCAATGTATGTTTTTGGCACCTTTGATAAGATAACTGTAATTATGTGGGATTGTCTCTGTGTCCTCTATTCTGTACCATTGGTCTACCAGTCTATTTTGGTGACAATACCATGCTGTTTTTGTTACTATTACTCGGTAGTATAGTTTAAGGTCTGGTATAGTGATGTCACCTGCTTCTCTCTTATTGCTAAGGATTGCTTTTGCTATTCTGGGTCTCTAGTTTTTTTCAGATGAATTTTATGACTGCTTTTTCAATTTCTATGAGGAATGTCATTGGGATTTTGATTGGAATTGCATTCAGTCTGTATAATGCTTTTGGTAGTATGGTCATTTTGACAATATTAATTCTGCCTATGCAAGAACAAGGTAGATCTTTCCATCTTCCAAGGTCTTCTTTAAATTCTTTCTTTAGTGTTCTGTAGTTTTTGTTGTAGAAATCTTTCACCTCTTTCATTGATTTCCAAGTTTTTTTTTAGGCTATTGTAATTGGGGTAGTTTTCCTCTTTTCACTTTCAGAGGATTTGTCACTGATATACAGAAATGCCTTTGAGTTATGGATATTGATTTTGTATCCTGCTACTTTGCTTAATTCGTTTACTAGTTCTAGAAGTTTTCTGGTGGGTCTTCTAGGTATAATCATATCATTGGCAAATAGTGCTAATTTGAGTTCTTTTCCTATACTTATTCCTTTAATTTCTTTCATCTGTCTATTTGCTCTAGCTAGTGTTTCAAGAACTATGTTGAACAGAAGTGGTGAGAGAGGGCATCCCTGTCTTGTTCCAGTTTTTAGAGGGAATGCTTCCAATTTTTCTACATTTAGAATGATGTTGGTCTGGGATTTAGCATAGATAGCTTTTACAATGTTAAGATACGTTCCTGTTATCCCTAGTTTCTCTAGTGTTTTGAACATGAAGGGGTGCTGTATTTTGTTGAGTGCTTTTGCTGCATCTATTGAGATGATCATATGATTCTTTTCTTTCAGTTATTGATGTGATGAATTACATTTATTGATTTCTGTAAGTTGAACCAACCTTGCATCCCTGGAACAAACCCCACTTGATTATGGTGCACTACCTTTTTGATATGTTTTTGTAATTGATTTTCCAGAATTTTATTGAGGATTTTTGCATGTATGTTCATTATAGATATTAGTCTGAAGTTTTCTTTCTTTGATGTGTCTTTGTCTGGTTTTGGAATCAGGGTGATATTGGTCTCATAGAATGAGTTGGAAATGTTCCCTTTTTTTCTAGTTTATGAAATAATTTGGGGACTTTTGGAATTAGTTCTGCTTTGAAGGTCTTGTAGATCTCACCTGTGTATTCATCTGTTCCTGAGCTTTTATTGGTTAGTAAGCTTCTGATGTTGTCTTCTATTTCATTGCTTGAAAATGATATGTTTAACTTGTGTATATCATCCTGATTCAGTTTGGGCAAATCATATGACTCTAGAAATTTGTCAGTGCCTTCGATATTTTCTATTTTATAAGAGTACAGATTTTCAAAATAATTTCTAATTATCTTCTGTATTTCTGTAGTGTCTGTTGTGATATTTCCCTTTTTCGTCACGGCTATTAGTAATTTAAGTTTTCTCTCTCCTTCTCTCCGTTAGCATGGCTAAAGTTTTGTTAATTTTTGTTTATTTTTTTCAAGGAACCCACTTTTTGTTTTGTCAGTTTTTTTCTTTTGTTTTGATGTCATTGATTTTAGCTCTGATTTTCATTATTTCCTGTCTTCTACTGCTTTTGATGTTGATTTGTTCTTCTTTTTGTAGGGCTTTGAGATGTAATGTTAAGTCATGTATTTGTTAACCTTTTCTTCTTTTAATATATGAGCTCAATGCAATGAACTTTCCTCTTAATACTGTCTTCATAGTGTCCCAGAGATTTCAATATGTTTGTATCCGTGTTCTCTCTAGCCTCTTAAGAAATTTTTAATCTCCTCCTTGATGTCTTTTGCAACCCATTATTCATTCAGTAGCATATTACTTAGTCTCCACATGTTGGAGTAGCTTCTATTTTTATTTTTCTCATTGATTTCTAATTTCATTCCATTATGACCTGATAGAATGCAGGATAGTATCTTTTCTTTTTTATATTTGATAAGAGTTGCTTTGTGGCATAATATATGGTCTATTTTAGAGAAGGATCCATGTGCTGCTGAGAAGAAAGTGTATTCTTTTGTTGATGGATGAAATGTTATATATATCTGTCTGTTAAATCTAAGTTATTGATTGTATTATTGAGTTCTATAATTTCTTTGTTCAGCTTTTGTTTGGAAGATCTCTCCAGTGGTGAAAGAGGTGTGTTAAAGTCACCAGAATTATTGTGTTGTGGTCTCTTTGACTCTTGAACTTGAGTTTGTTTGATGAACATAGACACTCCATTGTTTGGGGAATATAAATTTATTATTGTCATGTCTTTTTGATGATTGGTTCCCTTAAGCATCATGAAATATCCTTCTTTATCCCTTTTGATTAACTTTGGTTTGAAGTCCATTTGATATGAGGATGGAAATCCTTGCTTGTTTCTGTGGTCCATGTGAGTGGTAATCTTTTTCCCAACCTTTCACCTTCAGTCTGTGGATGTCTTTTCCTATGAGTCTCTTAGAGGCAGCATATTGTTGGGTCTTTTTTAAAAAATCCAATCTGCCAGTCTATGTCTTTTGATTGGTGAGTTTAGGCCATTAGCATTCAGGGTTATTTTTGAGACATAATTTGTATTTTCAACCATTTTTATTTATTTTTGGTATTTAACTTGACTTGGTTTCTCCTTTGATTAGTTTTTCCTTTAGTGGTAATACCTCCCTTTGCTGATTTTCATTGTTGTTTTTTTGTTTCCTCCTCATGGAATATTTTGCCAAGGATGTTCTGTAGTGCAGGCTTTCTTTTATTTATTTATTTATTTATTTATTAATTTTTGGCAGACACAACATCTTTGTTTGAATGTGGTGCTGAGGATCGAATCTGGGCCACATGCATGCCAGGCGAGTGCACTACCGCTTGAGCCACATCCCCAGCCCCTGTAGTGCAGGCTTTCTATTTGTAAATTCTTTCAACTTTTGTTTATCATGGAAGGTTTTTATTTCATCATCAAATCTAAAGCTTAATTTTGCTGGATATTGGATTCTTAGTTGGCATCCATTTTCTTTCAGAGCTTGATATATGTTGTTCCTGGGTCTTCTAGCTTTCAGAGTCTGGGCTAGAAAATGTGCATGTAATCTAATTGATTTTCCCCTATATGTAATATGGTTCCTTTCTCTTGTTGCTTTTAAAATTCTCTTCCTATTCTGTATGCTAGGCATTTTCATTATAATGTGCCTTGGTGTGGATCTGTTATGATTTTGTACATTTGTTATCCTAGAAGCCTCTTGAATTTGGTTTTCCAACTCATTTTACAAGATGGGAAAATTTTCTGATATTATTTCATTGAATAGTTTGCTTATTCCTTTAGTTTGGGACTCTATGCTTTCCTCTATTCCAATAACTCTTAAATTTGGTCTTTTCATGCTATCCCATATTTCTTAAATGTTCTGCTCATGGTTTCTTACCATCTTCACTGTGTGATCTACATTCTTTTCAAGATTATATATTTTGTCTTCATTGTTTGAGGTCCTGTTTTCCAAGTGATCTGCTCTGCTTTCTATTGAACTTTTAATTTGGTTTATTGTTTCTTTCATTTCAAGGATTTCTGTTTGTTTTTTTTCAGAACCTCTAGCTCCTTATTGAGGTAATCTTTTGCTTCCTGTATTTGTTTACATAGCTCTTTAAGGAAATGATCTTTTGTTGCCTGTATTTGCTCTCTCATATCATCCTTTAATTCACAGAACATTTAAATCATGTATATCCTGAACTCCTTCTCTGTCATTTCTTCTGTTGTGCTGGCCATGAATTCTTTTTTTTTTTTTTTTTTTTTAGGAAGAGAGCGCATTTTATCTTTTTTAAAGAGAGAGAGAGAGAGAGAGAGAGAGAGAGAGAGAGAGAGAAATTTTAAATATTTATTTAGTTAGTTTTCGGCAGACACAACATCTTTGTTTGTGTGTGGTGCTAAGGATCGAACCTGGGCCGCACGCATGCCAAGCAGCGCTACCGCTTGAGCCACATCCCTAGCCCTGGCCATGAATTCTAATAATGTGGTATCTTGATTTGTTTGGGGCACTTTCTTCCCCTTGTCTTTTCATATTGCTTTTGTGTCTTCCCTTCTAGCACTGTGAATCCGAGGCATTAAGGTTTTTACCCTGTAGGCTTACAGTGCTCCTGTAGGGATTCAATACCTCTCCTTTGAAGGACAATGTTATCAGATCCCAATATAAACAGAACACACCCTATAAACAAATGTTTGCTATTAAGATGTTTACAGTTCGGTCACTATGTACAGAAATGGTGAATTCAATTATTATCCATAATGTACTCACTGGATTTGTAAAAGGGTTTACAGTTTCTTATGGTGGATAAAGAACCGGGTGTGAGGAGTAGGATGATATGCTGAGGAGGTAGAAGGTGAGGATATATAGTTATTATATCTTACAAATTGTGAAAGAGAAATTTAAAGAGGAAGATTAGTAGCAGGAGAAGAGAGAGGAAGTAATTTTGGTAGACAAGTAAGTGGGAAGACAGTACAGTACATAAAGCTAAGATAGATAGATAAATAGATAGATAGATAGATAGATATAGAAAAAAATGGTGGGAAAAAAGAAAAAAAAAGACTTTACAACACAACTGCAATATACTATTCAGACATCCCAGTCCTCAAAATCCTAATTCATGCAAAGTACTTGGTTTCACATATTTTGGGGATGTGAGGGTGGGAGAATAGAGAGGGAGAGAAAAAAAATATCTTATAGGAATAAGCAGGAATTGTTTTGGTTGGAGATCAGTATCTTTCCTGCTTTCCTTCCCATCCAATCATCTATTGTTAGCTGGTATCTCCACCCTCAGGATGGTGAAGGTAACCAGGGTGGGAGAGTTGGTCCTGGTTGGAGGGCACCTGGAATTGGGGTGTGGGACCCGCCGATGCCCAAAGGGAGACTGCACTCAAAGATCTCTTTTGGGGCCCACTCGTGTGATGTGAGCACCTGGTCTTTCTCCTTATCTCACCTGAAGACTTCCCAGTTCCTGGTCTCTGTGTTAGTCCCTAAACTGTACCACATTCACCCTCTCCCTTACTATTTCCTAATGAGGGACCTTTCTCTGTGGGGCTCTTGAGCATGGTCTTTGGGAATTCTGCGCACCTGCCTCACTGAGAGCTGTTTTGTTTTGGGCACTCACTGTGCCTGGTTAGCAGCTGCTGGGGAGAGGGGCAGTTAGAAATTGGGTACCTGGCCAGCTGGAGTACCAAATTGGGAGTTTCCCCACTAAAGATGGTGATGAAGGTGGCCCAAGATGGAGGTGGTTGCTTTCAGTGATGGGGTGTTGGGTCAGGTGGTAGATCCTGGTAGATCAGGTGGGGGGATCCTGGTGATGGCATTGGACAATGAGTTCAGAGACTAGCTCTGTGTGGCTGTCAGCTGACTTCAGAGCCTGTGTGAAGTTCTCCAGTGCAGGCAGGCTATTGCACATAGGGGACTATCTCCACTGCTGCAGAGTCCCAAGATGGTGGCAACTAGGGGAGCTCCACACTGATAGATGGGAGCCCACATGGGAATGGCGGCCAGAGTGCCTATGCGTGGGAAATTGCCAGATGTCCTGTGTGTGAGCGGCATCTGTGATTTCTGCTTCTGTGGGTGGCCGAAAGTTCTGCATGGGTGCTGATGCCAATGGTCCTGCTCTGGTACCCAGTAGTCTTGCGTGGGCAAATAGTTGGGAGACCTACCCTGACACTGAGGCCTGGACTTCTGGACAGGCACAGTGGCCATGATTCCTGTGTGGGAGCAGGAATATTGCTCAGAGAGAAGCAGTATTCTCACTGCTTGAGTCCCAGGCCATAGAATGCTGCCTCTCTCTGGCGCACAATCTTGGATCCTTCCAGGAGTCTATCCTGATTCAAATATTAATCTCTTCTGGAAACATCCTCACAGACACAAGAAGAAATGTTTTACCAGCTATTTGGTATCCTTTAATCCAGTCAAGTTGACATAAAATTAACCATATCAGATACGAGAGTTCAAAAGCATGGAAATACAAATGCTTCATATTCATATTCAAGAGAAATTTTAGAAAGCTAAAGTAAGACTACACTATTAGGTTGTCAAAAATGTGACAACTTTTTGTGTGCGTATAAGGAAATGGGTACTCTCTTATATTACTGATGGGAGTGTAAACTAGTACTATCTCCTGGGACAGAAGTTTAGGAATGTCTGTGAAATTATAAATGTAAAATCCTTCCATTCCAGAAAGCCGACTTCTAGAAATTCATCCTATGCATATACTCACACGTGTAAAATGAAATATACATGTATTTGTAATCAAAAGGAATTGAAAAGAAACCAAAATGTCTCTGTTATTGTTTGGATAAAAGTTGTTCCTCCAAAGCTCCTGTGTTAATAATCAGAGGTGAAATAATTATATTATGAGAGCTGTAACCTAATCCATGTATAATCCCTTTGAGATTAGTATTTGAATGTTTTTAACTGGGTTCTAACTGTAGATAGGTGGGACATGGCTGGAGGAAGTGTGTCATTGGGGGAGGCATGCCTTGGGAATTGCATATTTTTTCCCTGGATCCTTCCACATTCTCTCTGCTTCCTGGTTGCCATGAACCTGAGTAACTTTCCTCCATCACACCATTCTGCTATGATGTTCTGCCTCACTTCAGGCCCATAGCAATGGACTCAGAATGGACTGAACCTCTAAAACTATGAGTCCAACATAAACTTTTCCTCCTCTGTGTTGTTCTTGTCAGATATTTTTGTCACAGCACTGAAAAACTAACAGTTCCTCAATATGGTATTAGATAAATAATCTTACAATGAAATACTATGCAATAGTAAAAAAAGAATGAGGATCTTCCTTATGTACTAATATAGAATGAGCTTCAAGACATATTATTAAATTAAAGCAAGGTTCAAGACACAATATGGGAAGGATTCAAGATGGCAGAATAGAGGAGGTTGCTTTCCTGGCTGCTCTATGGTGTAAAACCAAGAAAGCAGACAGGCAACTTCTCTGCAAGTTAGGAGAAACAAAGGTAGGGCAGCTTTACTGGAACTTAGAGCTGGACATTCAAAGCAGATTCAAAGACATTCAAACTCAAGAGGTTGCATATAATAAGGAAGAAATCCCCAGTGGCACAGCCATTGCTGGGTTCAGGCCAGAGTGGTCCCTCCATGAGCAAAGTAGAGGTATAAGGGAATTAAAGGAACCCATATTTTTAGGAGGCCCAAGGCGTGTCTGAGTACAGAGCATTTAGAGATCAATGACATTGCCCAACAATCATGAAAGGCATGCTACACAATATCCTTGTGCAGGAAAGAAATCACCATTTTTCCAGGCAGTGGGCAGAGGACAAAGGAAGAAACTATTTTGCATCTGCAATGCGGAGGGCCAGCAGCTGAGGGGGCCAATTCCTGGCAAACCCAAGTTTGGCCCCAAAACACAAGCCCATTAACACACACTGTATGACATGGAGTTAAGTGACCAGATGAAAATCAAATGTGGAGAGAGATTTACACAGGGGACAACTGGTCATGGAGACCCACCCAGCTCTACTACTCCCCCTCTAATCTTAATGTTTGTAGAATGAGCTGGGAGAGACATCTCTGTCTGGCAACTCAGAAGGGTGGGGCCAGAGAAATTGGAGACTGAACCCAAGACCAGAAAACATGGGTTTCACAGGTGACATAGGGGACTAAGAATTGGCTTGCCTACCACACAAGTGGAACCCAGGGGAGATCCCTGGGGTGCAGTTTTCCAGCATGAACTAGCAAGTACTGGACCATGGAGGTTTGCTGATTTAAAATCTCCAGATTAATTGGCATTCAGCAAAGAGCCTGGAGCCCACCTAAGCTTAAACCCTGCCTCCAGGAATTCCATTTATGGGATTTCCACTCTCACTCAAGTAATCCAGAGGTGGAGCATCACACTCCAGAAGACACCATCTAAAACTGTTAAGAAGAGAAGCTGAGAATAATTTCAACTCCATCATAGACTTTAAATTTTCATCAAGACTTTTTCTTTCTCTTTTTAATTCTTTTCTCTGTTCAATTGTGACCTTAATGATACATGGGCAATTACATATATTTTTTCTCATTTCTAGCACTTTTAAAGCCAGTTATTTTTCATGGATTAGTTTTTTTGAGGACTAGGATGTTTGATTAGTATATTTTAGTTGTGTTTTGTATTCTTTTATTTTTATTTTTAATTTTTCAAAAATTTTTACTTTATATATATTTTTCTCTTACCTGTTTCCTTTGATTCTTCCTCTCTTCAGCTAACATCGAATCTATTGTGCTCTATTTCACTCTTCCTTTAATATTTTACTTCTGTTTTCTTTCCTCCTCCCTCATAATCATCACATTCTATATCACATCTGTTCACTCACAATCCCCCATTTGAAAATGTAAACACTTCTGCAAACATGCTGTTTTTATTGTAGGAAAAAACTGATTGTATCATTACTGTTTAGTGTGATAATTAACATTGTAGACATCATAGTGGGGACTATTTGATTTAATACTGTATACTATTTACATTGGTTGTTATTATTACTTGTCTCCCTAAACAGTGAGGTACTGGAAACATTCAGGGGTACTGTAAGTCCATAGGGTGGAAACTACTGCCTTAGATCCATACTGTTAGATGGGTAAATAGAAAAAACAACATGAAAAAGCAATGAAACAAATTGCCCTCTAATAAGAGAATCCATTGACACCACAGTGGAAGAAATATCAGAGAAGGAGTTTAGAGTGTAGATAGTTAAAATTATGTGTGAAGTAAAGGACAACATAAGGAATGAAATCAGAGAGAAAATACAAGGAGTGAAAGATCATTTCAACAAAGGGGCAGAGATTCTGAAAAAAAAAGCAGAAATTCTCAAAATGAATGAAACAATAAACCAAATTAAAAATTCAGTTGAGCGGCTGCCATTGTGGCTCAGTGGTAGAGAATTTACTTGGCATATGCGAAGCCATGGGTTCAATTCTTAGCACCAAATATAAATGAATAAAATGAAAGTCCATCAACAACTAAAAATTATTTTTAAAAATTCAATTGAAAGCATCACCAACAGAATATATCACTTGGAAGACAGAATTTAAGGCAATGAAGACAAAATATATAATCTTGAAAACAAAGTTAACCATGAGAAAAGATGTTAAGAGACCAGGAACATAAATCCCAATAAATATGGGTTAATGTGAAAAGACCAAATTTAAGATTTATTGGGATAGATGAATGCTCAGAGATACAAATGAAAGGAATGCACAATCTTTTCAATGAGATAACAGCAGAAAATTTCCCAAACCTAAAGTATGAAATTGAAAATCAAATACAGGACCCCAAATATACAAAATTACAACAGACCCACATCAAGGCACATTATTATGAAAATGCCTAATATACAGAATAAGGATATAATTTTAAAGGCTGCCAGAGAAAAAGAACAGGTCACGGGGCTGGGAATGTGGCTCAAGCAGTAACGCACTCACCTAGCATGCACGGGGCGATGGGTTCAATCCTCAGCACCACAGAAAAATAAAGATGTTGTGTCCACTGAAAACTAAAAAATAAATACTAAAAAATTCTCTAATTCTCTCTCTCTCTCTCTCAAAAAAAAAACAGGTCTCATTTAGAGGAAATCCAATCTGAATCTCAGATGATCTCTCAACCCCACACACTCAAAGCTAGGAGGTCTTTGAATAATATGTACCAAGCTCTGAAAGAAAATGGATGCCTGCCAAGAATGCTAACCCAGTAAAATTAAGCTTCAGAATTGATGACAAAATAAAAACCTCCATGATGAGAAAAAAAGTTAAAAGAATTCACAACTAGAAAGCCTGCACTACAAAACATACTTAATAAATATTTCATTAAGAAGAAATGAAAAATAAAAGTGAAAACCAGCAAAGATAGGAACTACACTAAAAGAAAACTGGCTCAATGGAGAAACATATTCAAATTTAAAATGAGAAATAAATCAAAGTGACAAGACATAAAAATAATTTCTCAATTAATAACATTGACTGTAAATAGCCTAAACCCATCATTCAAAAGACATAGACTGGCATATTGAATTTAAAAAAAAAACAAGAATATGCTGCCTTCAACAGACTCACCTCATAGGCAAAGAGATCCACAGACTGAAGATAAAAGGATGGGAAAAAACATATCATTCACATGGATTTTGTAAACAAGCAGGGATTTCTATCCTATCAGATAAAGTGGACTTCAAGCCAAAGTTAATCAAAGCGACAAAGAAGGATATTTCATACTGCTTAAGGGAATTACACATCAATAAGATCTAACAATTGTAAATATTTATGCCTCAAAGAATGGAGCACCTACATACATCAAACAAACATTTCACAATTTCAAGAAGCAAATAGAGCACAGCACAATAATACTGGGTGACTTTAACAAACCTCTCTCACCACTGGATAGATCCTTCAAACAAAAACTAAATAAAGAAACTCTAGAACTAAAAAATACAATCAGTAATTTAGAATTAACAGACATAATGGACTATTTCATCCATTGAATACACTTTCTTCTCAGCAGCACATGGATCCTTCACTAAAACAGACCATAACTCAGGCCACAAAGCAACATTAGTAAATATAAAAAATTAGAGAAAATACCTTGCAGCCTATCAGATCATTATGGAAATTAAAAATCAAATGATAAAATAAAAAGTAGAACCTACTCTAACACCTGGAGGCTAAATAACATGATATTGAATGATGAATGGATAGCAGGAAAAATCAGGAATGAAATAAAAAATACTTAAGAGGTAAATGAGAATATTGAGACAATATATCAATATCTCTGGGACACTATGTAGGGCAGTGCTAAGAGGAAAATTTGTTGCATTGATCTCATTCACTAGAAGAATAGAAAGTCTGGCATGGATTCAAACTCAAAAGCTTCTTCTTAGTAAAAGAAACAATCAGTGAAGTGAGTAGAGAGCCTACAGAAAGGGAGCAAATTTTTACCACACACACATCAGATAGAGCACTAATCTCTAAGATATATAAAGAACTCAAAAATCTTAACACCAAAAAACAAATAATCCAATCAATAAATGGGCCTAGAAACTGAACAGACACTTCTCAGAGATGATATACAAGCAACCAACAAATATATGAAAAAATGTTCATCATCTCTAGCAATTAGAGAAATGCAAATCAAAACTCCTCTAAGATTTCATCTTTCTCCAGTCAGAATGGCAGCTCTTAAGAATACAAACAACAATAGTGTTGGCGAGGATATGGGGGAAAGGGCACACCCTTACATTGCTGGTGGGACTGCAAATTGGTGCAACCAATCTGGAAATCAGTAAGGAGATTACTTGGAAAACTGGGAATAGAACCACCTTTTGACCCAGGTATCCCACTCCTCAGTTTATGCCCAAAGGACTTTAAAACAACATACTACAGGGACATGGCCACATCAGTGTTTATAGCAGCACAATTCTCAATAGTCACAATTTAGTGGCTCCAACCTAGATACCCTGCAGTAGATGAATGGATAAAGAAAATGTGGTATATATACACAATGGAATATTATTGTTAAAAGAGAATAAAATCATGGTATTTGTAAGTAAATGAATGGAGTTGGAGAATATAATGCTAAGTGAAGTAAGCCAATCCTAAAAACCAAATGCTGAATGTCTTCTCTGATATAAGGATGCTGATTTATAATGGGGATGGTGTGGGGGAGCACAGGAGGAATGTAGGAACTTTAGATAGGGCAAAGTGGAGGGAGGGGAAAGGAGGGGGCATGGGAGTAGGAAAGATGGTGGAATGAGATGGACATCAGTACCTTAAGTACATGTATGAAAACACAAATGGTGTGACTCTACTTTGTGTACAATCAGACACATGAAAACTTGTGCTCTGTGTAATATGAATTGAATTGCATTCTGCTGTCATATATAACTAATTAGAATAAATAAAATTTTTAAAAGAGAAAAAAGAATAGAAAGTCAAAAATAAATAATCTAACATTCCATTTAAAGCCCTAGAAAAAGAAGAACAAATCAACACCCCAAAGCAGTAGGAGACAGAAAATAATTAAAATGAGAGCTGAAATCAATGAAATTGAAACAAAAGAAACAATCCAAAAAATCGACAAAACAAAAAGTTGATTCTTTGAAAAAAAAATGAATAAAATTGACAAACTCTTAGCCAAGCTAACAAAGAAAAAGAGAAAAAACTTAAATTACCAAAATTCATGATGAAAAAGGAAATATCACAATGGACACTATTGAAATACAGATGATAATCAGAACTTATTTTGAAAATTTATACTCTAATAAAATAGAAAATCTTGAAGATATCAACAAATTTCTAGAGACATATGACCTAATTAAATTGAAACTGGAGGACACAGAAAATTTAAACAGATCAATTTCTAGCAATGAAATTAAAGACTCCATCAAAAGCCTACTGAGAAGGAAAAGCCCAGGATCAGATGGATTCTCAACTGAGTTGTATCAGACCTTCAAAGAAGAACAAACACCAATCCTCCTCAAATTATTCTGTGAAATAGAGAAGGAGGGAACCCTTACAAACTAATTTTATGAGGCTAGTATCACCCTGATACCAAAGATATATCAAGGAAAGTAAATTTCAGACCAATATCCCTGATGAACACTTATGAAAAAATTCTTAGTAAAATACTGGCAAATTGTATACAAAAACATATTTAAAAGATAGTGTAGGGCTGGGGTTGTGGCTCAGTGGTAGAGTGCTTGCCTAGCATACATGAGGCACTGGGTTCATTACCCAGCACCACATGAAAATAAACAAATAAAATAAAGATATTGTGTCCATATAAAAAAAAGATAGTGCACCATGAACAATTGGGGTTCATGCCAGGGAATGCAATTTTGGTTCAACAAATGGAAATCAATAAATGTAATTCATCATATCAACAGACTTAAAGACAAGAATCATGACTATCTCAATAGATGCAGAAAAAGCATTTGATGAAATACAGCATCCATTCATGTTCAAAACCCTAGAAAATCTAGGGGTAGTAGGAACATACCTCAACATTCTAAAATCTATATATGCTAAACCCAAGGCCAGCATTATTCTAAATGGAGAAAAATTAAAAGCATTCCCTCTAAAAACTGGAACAAGACATAGATGCCTCTTTTACCACCTCTATACAACATAGTCCTGGAAATTCTAGCTATAGCAATTAGACAGAAGAAAGAAATTAAGGAATACAAAACAGGAGAAGAATAATTCAAACTCCCTATTTACTGATGACATGATTCTATACTTAAAAGACTAAAAAACAAAACAAAAAAACCTCTGCCAGAAAACTTCTAGAACTAATAAATGAATTTGGCAAAGTAGCAAGATATAAAATTAACACCCACAAATCAATTATATGGTTATACATCAATGATAAATAAACTGAAATAGAAATTAGGAAAACTATTCCATTCACAATAACCTCAAAGAAAATAAAATATTTGGGAATCAATCTAACAAAAGAGGTGAAAGACCTCTACAATGAAAACTACAGAACACTGAAGAAAGAAATTGAAGAAGACCTTAGGGATGGAAAGATCTCCCATGTTCTCAGATAGGCAGAATTAATATTGTCAAAATAGCCACACTATCAAAAGCACTATACAGATTTAATGCAATTCCTATTAAGATTCTGATGATGTTCTTCACAGAAATAGTAAAAGCAGTCTTGGAATTCATTTGGAGAAAGAAGAGAACCAGAATAGTCAAAGCCATCCTCAAAGAGAAAAGTGAAGCAGGAGGCCTCACAGTAAAAGATCTTAAATTATACTACAGAGCTATAATAACAAAAACCAACATGGTATTAGCACCAAAACAAACACCAAAGACCAATGGTACAGAATAGAAGACACAGAAACTAACCCTCATGAATTCATTTATCTCATACTAGACAACGGCACCATAAACATACATTGGAGAAAGATAGCCTCTTCAACAAATGGTGGTGGGAAAACTGGAAATCCATATGTAACAAAATGAAATTATAGCCCTATCTTTCACCCTGCACAAAACTCAACTCAAAGTGGATAAAGGACTTAGGCCTTAGACCAGAGACCCTGTATCTACTAGAAGGAAAAGACAGCCCTAATCTCCATCATGTTGGCTTAGGAAATGAATTCCTCAACAAGACCCCTAAAAAGCAAGAAGTAAAATTAAGAATCAATAAATGAGATGGAATCAAACTGTAAAGAAATTGCTTCTTTATAGCAAAGGAAACAATCAAGAATGTAAACAGAGAGCCTACATAATGGGAGAAAATCTTTGCCACCTGCACCTCAGATAGAGCATTAATCTCCAGGATATATAAAGAACTCAAAAAACAGAACTCAAAAGACACCAAAAATTCCAAATAACCCAATCAATAAATAGGCAAAGGAACTGAACAGACACTTTACAGAAGAAGAAATACAAATGGCCAACAAATATGTGAAAAAATGTTCAACATCACTAGAAATTATAGAAATGGAAATTAAAACTACACTAAGATTTCACTTTACTCCAATCAGAATGGCAATATCAAGAATACAGGTAACAGGGGGTGCTGGGGCTGTATAGCTCACTGGCATAGCACTTTCTTTGCAAGTGTGAGGCCCTGGGTTTGATCCTCAGCACAACACATAAAAAAATAAAGATATTGTGTCCATCTACAACTAAAAAAATATTTTTTAAAAATACAAGTAACAGGGATTGGGATTATAGCTCGGTGGTAGAGTACTTGCCTCCCATGGGTGAGGCCCTTGGTTTGATCCTCAGCACTACATATAAGTAAACAAATAAAATAAAGGTATTGTTTCCATGTATGCCTAAAAAATTTTAAAAAAGAATACAAATAGCAATAAATTTTGGTGAGGATATGGGGGAAAATGTACACTCATATATTTCTGGTGGGACTACAAATTGGTACAACCACTCTGGAAAGCAGAATGAAAATACCTCAGAATACTTGGAATGGAACCACCATTTGACCCACTTATCCCACTCCTCAGCCCATACTTAAAGGACTTAAAATGAGCATACTATAATTATGTGGCCACATCAATGCTCATAGCATCAAGAATACAATTCACAATAGCTAAGTTATGGAACCAACCTAGATGCCCTTTAACAGATGAATGGATAAAGAAAATGTGGTATATATACACAATGGGATATTACTCAGCCATAAAGAAGAATGAAATTATGGCATTTGCAGGTAGATGGTTGGAGCTGGAGAATATCATGCTAAGCAAAATAAGCCAAACCCCAAAATCAAAGGCCAAATATTCCCTCTGATATGCAGATTCTGACTCACAATAGGCAGTGGGGGAGGGAGGAGTGGAGGTTCACCAGATTGGGACAGTGGAGAATCGAGGAAAGAAAGAGGGTGCATAGGAATGGGAAAGACAATAGAATGAATCGTCTTAACTTTCCTGTGTTCATATGTGAATACACGACCAGTGTAACTCTCCATCATGTACAACCACAAGAATGCAGTTATACTCCATGTATGTATGATATGTCAAAATAATACATTGTACTGTCATATATAACTCAAAAGAATAAATAAAAAATTGAAAGAAAAAGGAGACAATATGTTACCATTTATGTAAAAGGGGGGATTATAATATAGGTACGGTTATTTGCATTAATAAGCATAAATTATTCCTTGAAGAATATGAGTAATATTGGTTACCTTTGGGGAAAGGAACTTGGATGGTTGGGATATGGAGTGGGAGGGAAACTTATTATTATAAAGTGGGGACATATTATTATCTTTTATCTGTATCTTTTGAACTATGAATCATGTGAATCAATTACCTACTCAAAAATATAAATTACTTTTTGTGTGAGTATGGTGTTGGGGATTGAACCCAAGGCTTCATGCACACAGAGCACATGCTTTACCACTGAGCTATGTACATCCCTGGACCATCAAAAATAACATACATTATTTTTAAAATAAAATAAAAGTTCTTCCCATTTCATCATTCTGAACAAACTCTACAAAAAAGGAAGGAAGCATCATGGAAACCACTTCTGGGAATAAAAACCCTACATTTCAATTATAGACCTTCAGATGCCCTCTAGTCTTATGTAGATTATTTATATCTAAGGAACTCAAACAGGACTGGGATTAGGGTGGGGTGAATGAGGCAATCATTTCATGTGGAAAATGTAAGGACACCAAAATACTCAATATTAAAGATGAATAATATTTAATGCAATATCTTAAAAATTAGATTAACACAAAAATCCATGATTAAACTCAAATCTTTAAATACAGATAGGCTTACTAAGAGTGTCATATTGGAGCCTGAGGTAAAAGAAAAAATGTGGTATATATATATATATATATATATATATATATATATATATATATATATGTTTTATGCATTTTTGAATGGTTAATATTTTTCAAAACATTAAACCAATTGAAAAAATATTTAAAAAATTTAAAAATAGGCTGGGCGTGGTCAGTGGCTTGGGAGACTAAGGCAGGGGGATCTGGAGTTTAAAGCCAGCCTCAGAAACTTAGTGAGAACCAAAGCAACTTTGTGAGACCCTGTCTTTAAATAAAATACAAAAATAGGGCTGGGGATGTGGCTCAGTGTTTGAGTGCCCCTGGGTTCAATTCCCAGTATCCTCCCCAAAAATTGAAAAAAATATATATTAAAACTCACAGAATTTAAGTTTAAAATAATTCTATCAAAACAAAATTTATTACATTTTACTTTCCTGCCTTTAATGGAAGAAAACACATCAAAAATGCTTTCATTAAAATCAGAACCTTAGATCTAATAAGATTGTAGAATTTGGGGGACACCCTAGTAATATGTTGCAACTTAAATGCAAGGTAGACATTGGAGAATCTCTAGAGGTTAGAGTCACTAGATAGACATGGACTTCATGGTTATGTCAGATAAGGAGTTCGTATTTTCTTTTGAAGATGGTAGGAAACTTCTAAAGTATTTTAAGCATGTGTTTTGGGAAGATTAGAATCTTGAGTACTGAGGACTGAAAAAAAGACAAGACTGAAAGTAGAGACCTGTTTAGACTTTTAGGTAGAAATATAATTCCATGGTCAGGTTCTGATGACTAAAATGAAGAAAAAGAGGAAACAAATGAGGATGACCAATGCTAAATATTCATTATATACAACCTGTTCTTCATCCATATCATGTTACATGTTTATTTCTGAATATGTAAAAGGAAATAAATTAGTCATCCCTCAGTGTCCATTATCAATACAAGGTATTATCAATGCAAGACAGACTAGAATTTCAGAGAGAAAGGACTAAAAGAAACAAAGATGGATATTTAATATTAAGATTATGGTTATATTACTTAGATAATATAATACTTATATTTTTAGATAATGAACAATAAAGCTTCAAAATATAATATATGGTGAGTCTTTGGTTTTGGGGATTGGTTTCATGAACCCTTGCAGATACCAAAATCTATGGATGCTCAAATCCCTTATAGTAAATGATATAATATTTGCCTATAGCCTAAGCATATCCTCCTATATCCTTTATTTTTATTTATTTATTTATTTATTTATTTATTTATTTATTTATTTATTTATTTATTTATTGGTACTGGGGATTGAACCATGAGGAGCTTAACCACTGAACCACATCTTCAGCCCTTTTTATTTTTTTGAGACAGGATCTCCCGAAGTTGCTCAGGCCCTCCCTAAATTGCTGAGGCTGCATTTGAATATCCTCCTGCCTCAGCGTCCCCAGCTACTGGGATTACAGGCCTGAACTGCTGTGCTTGGCTTTCCATATATTTTAAATCATCTCTAGATTACTTATAAAAACTAGTACAATGTAACTGTTTTGTAAACAATTGTTATACTGTATTATTTAGGGGATAATGACAAGAAAAAGTCAGTATGTGTTCAGTACAGGAAGTTTTTTTCCAAATATTTTTAATCAGCACTTAGTTGAACCCATGGATGTGAAATCCACTTATATAAAGGGCAGACTATACTCTCTCCTTTCTGAGAAACATGTAAAGCAGCTTTGATCTTTGTATCAGAGCTCACCAAAAAGTTAAGAAACATGAATCTGATCAATTTTGTCATACCCATCCATATACATGCACATATGTGAAATGTATCCTTTTCTTCATCCTCACTATAGTCTATTTCAAGAAGCCTGTATGTGAGATGTATTCTTCTCCTCATCCTCATTATAGTCTATTTCAAGAAAGTCTTTTTCAAGAAACTAGGATGACATTTGTTATTCTGCCAAAAGTACCAAGAGTCACATTGAAAAAACACAAGCAGCATCAGATCCCAGGTGACTATAGGTCAAATTTCTTTCTTTGTTTTTCTTCCTTTTTTTTTTTTTTTAGGCAAGCAAAAATCTTCAGAGATAAAATGGGCAGAATGAGAAAAAAAATCCACACATTCTTTTATGAAAGAAAGAGGGATGGCCTTCTGTGTAAAACTTTTTTTTCATGTTAGGGATAAAACCTAGGGCCTCACAAATGCTACGCAAGTCATCCACCACACCCAAAGTCCCCTATTTTCCTTCTTTTTAAAAAATATTCTTTTTCTTAATTTTTTTAGAGTTGTTGATAGACCTTTTATTTTATTTATTTATACATGGTGCTGAGAATTGAACCCTGTGCCTCACACATGCCAGGCAAGTGTGCTACTGCTGAGCCCCAGCCCCAGCCCCCCTACTTTCTTTTTAACATAATCTTTGATGTCTATTTCTGGTAATATGGTGACCAAAATGACCTGAAAGTCCTCAGCACTACAAAACACTTAGAAATACCAAATAAAACAACAATATTTTAAGTGTACAACTGAGCTTTCAAGTAAATAAAGTAATCACCAGGGGTCCAAACCAGTGGAAAACCAAAAACCAAAGTATGTGGTGGGAGTTGAAATTTCAGGTGGTTCACAAATGGTGTGGGGGCAGTTTGTTTACCTCACTAAGAAAGGTGCTCAAGTTAGATGGCCTTGTAGAGGACAAAGGCAGAGCCTTAGTTCTCAGTAAGGAAAAGATTTGAATCTCAGAATCTATCTATTGAAAGCTGGGACTTTCCCCACATACCTTCCCTAAAGGTGAACTAAACAAAAATTCATTCACTAGCATAGAGAAACAACCTAGGATCAAGGAAGGAAAAGATCTCTCTTATGAGTATTTGTAACCTCAGGGTTGCTTTCACAAGGGATTCAAAATGTATATCTCCTATAAGTTCCAGGAACCCTCCAATTAAAAATCAACATAAAGTGCTTCTTGGCTACTGCCATTGCCTGTTTCCAGCAAAAACAACATAAAGCAGCTCTAGAAGGTTAAATCCTTCATGGGATCCCCATAGGTAAAGCCTGATTGAATTTTTTTTTTTTTTGAGGCACTGGGAATTGAGCCCAGGGGTGCTCTAACACTGAGTTACATTCCCAGCCCTATTTTTTTAATTTAATTTAATTTTATTATTTTATTTTTTGAGATAGGATCTCACTAAATTTTCCAGGCTATCCCGAAGTTAACAATATTCCTGCCTCATCTTCTGAGTAGCTATGATTACAGGAGTTTGTCACTGCACCTGCTCTGAACCAAACTTAATCCATCAAGTCCTGAGCTTACAATTCTGTGAAAATTAAAATGAAATTGACACAGGTACATTAAGATAGACTGGAAATAATAATCTAGGGTTGATATAGATTATATATATATACATTATATTAATTAATATAATTGTATTATTGTTAGATATTACATTATATGATTATATTATACATCATATACTATATTTAAGTTTCCATATCTGGGATGATGGGACAAAATGAGTTAAAATAAAAATTACAAAACACATGAATAAGCACCTTACCATAAGCGATTGTCTAAAGAAAAAACAATCAGCAGGATTAGACGCCAGGGTCTTCAGATAATAAATGCTTCTGGTACACACTATAAGATAACTAAAAGTTATTAAAGACATAATTTATAACATTAGAAAAGAACAAGACATTATTTTGAAAAAGACTGGGTCATGTGAAAAAATAATTCTAGAAATGAAAAATTGTTTTAAAATTTAAAAACTTGATTGTCATATTAAGCCACACATTGGGCACAGCTAGTGAGAAAAGTGATAAACTGAAATAGAGATATACAGAATGCAGCACAGAGCAATAAAGAAATAAAAAGCATGAAAGAGAGGTAAAGAGACATAGGGAACAAATGGGAAAAGAAAAGTAATATTCAAAAAAGTAATGGCTGAGGTGGGGGTGGGGTAATTACATGAAAAGCAAAGGAAAATCCGTAGAATAGAGGAAAGAGACCATGGGGTTTGAAAAGGGAAGGGAGGGAGAATGTGCTGGGAAGGGATATTGGCCAAATTATATTGTTATATTTTGTGCATATTCTAAAATGTAACAACAAACTCCACCATTTGTATAACTATAATGCACCAATAAAATGTGGAGGAAAAAAAATAATGGGTGATTGTATTCCAGAGCTGATGGGTTAAAATGCAAACCCTCAGATTCAAGAAGTATGAGTACTGAGCAGGATAAACACAATTAAATTCACATTTGGATAATTTAATGAATCTTTAGAACATCAAATGATCATGATGATAATACTTAACATTTTCTATGTGCTGTCAGTGTTCTAAATACAAAAAGAAGTTGAGATGATAATACCAAGAGATAATGATTTTAATATATTGATATTTTCCCAGTCTTTTATTCATTCATTGTTTATGCACAACACAAAATTTCAAAGCAAAATCAGAATAACACTATACATAAAATGTGGTGTCCTACTTTTAAAAATAAACATTTTACTATAAGCATTTTTCTATGTTATTAAGCACCACAGCAGCAGAAGTAGCAGCTAATGGGTTGGGGTTGTGGCTTAGTGGCAGAGCTCTTGCTTTGTGAATATGAGACTCTGGGTTCAATCCTCAGCACTACATAAAAATAAATAAACAAAATAAAGATATTGTATCCATGTATAACTAAAACAATTATAAAAAAAAGAAGTAGCAGCTAATATTTTAGCATTGTGATTATAAGCCCAGGTTTTGAAATCATGCTTTTGGGTTGCCACTTACTGTGTCATTGCTTAAGTGACACATACACTCTGATTCCATTCCCTCAGTAGTAAAAATCTACATCATTATTATGAGTTGCTACTACTTGCTGTCTCCTGGCCACTGTGCTGAACACAAGAATAATCTCATTTATTTCTCACAACTCCCAGACAAGCTGTTTTTGCTCCTATTTTACAAATAAGTGGGGCTTAGAAAGATTTAGATGATTTGCTCAAAATTATATAACTAATGATGGTGCTTGAACTTGAAGGTTAATACAATAAATGTGTTAACTGGGAGCAGAAAGCAGAGTGAAATATTTGAAAAAGTTGCAGTTTTCCAGGCATGGTGCACACACCTGTAATCCCAGTGACTCAGGAGGCTGAGGCAGGAAAATCTTGATTTCAAAGCCAGCCCCAGCAACTTAGCAAGGCCCTACGCACTTAGGCAAGATCCTATCTCTAATAAAATACAAAAAAGGGCTAGGGATGTGGCCCAGTGGTTAAGCACCCCTGTGTTCAATCCCCAGTACCAAAACAAACAAACAACAACAACAAAAAACCTTGTAGTTTGGCCAAATAAAAATCATGTTTAAAATGGGTCAAGGAAGATTTGGTTGCTGAAGAGTTTACCACCACTAAAGCTAAGTATTTTGCACACAGATTGCCTTGAGGCCATCTCAGGAGTCAGCAAGACTAAATCCATTGCAAGCTTATGGTTATCAAGTGAAAACATGTTTGGAAGATGTTGCCTTGAGAAGATAGCATCACTAATGCCTAGAAAGTTATTTCCTAGGATTCCTTTCACTGTATGCAGCTGCAGTCAATGTCTAAGGAGACCAAGCTACTGCTAGAGCTGGCAAGAGATCTTGGCATTGTCTAAATGGTGCCGGTTCTGCAGGAGTGCAGGATGCTAGAGTTAGGGGGTCACCAAAGCTTCCACTGAGATTTCAAAGGAAGGCCTGGGAGGCTAGGCACTTAAAATATAACAGGGTCAGAATATCTGTATGTATCCTTTAAATGGGTGATGAATGAAGCTGTGAAAAGTGAGGCTGAAACTGCAACAGGGAACCCAGGAATTAAGAGATACCAGGAACATGGAATGTCTACCAAGAAAAGCTACAGGAAGTGAGCAGAGCCAGACCAACCGAGGCAATGTGGGCTGCAGCCAGTAAAGCCAAAGGGTCAGGACTGCACATCTCACCACCATGAGCCCTGGATGCTGAACATGGAGCTATAGGACTTAATGTTCGCCCAGCTGGATTTCAGCCTTGCTTTGGTCCCATTCCTTCTTTCTATGTTCCTATTCCTGATTTTTGGAATGGGAATGCTTACTCTGTGCCATTGTATATTGGATGTATGTAGCTTGCTTTTTATTTTTACAGGGGCTCACAACTAAGAATTTGCCTTGAGTCTTAAAAAAGACTTTGGACTTGTACTTTGGGGCAGTCATGGATTTGTAAAGACTGCGGGGCTCTTAGACTGAATGCATTTTGCATTGGACTGAATGCGTTTTGCATTGTAGGATGGGCATGATCTTTTGGGGACCTGGGGCAGAAAGTTAAGTTGGGTTTGTATACTTTGGTACTGGGGATAAAACCTAGGAGTGGTTTACTACTGAGTTATCTTCCCAGTCCTTTTTTTAATTTTTTGAGACAGGATCTTGCTAAGTTGCTTAGTGCCTTGCTGTGTTCCTGAGACTGGCCTCAAAATTGTAATCCTTGTAACTCAGTCTCCCAGGCAACTGGGATTACAGGCCTGTGGCATTGTTCCTGGCTCTGGTTTAGATCTTTAATGTACCCTGAAAAGCTCATATTTTTAGGCAATACAGGAATGTTCAGAGATGAGATGATAGGGTTATGAGAGCTGTAACCCCAGCAGTGGATTAATCCATTTGATGGATTAATAATTTGAATGGAGTGGTAACTGTAAGCAAAAGGGGTATAGCTCAAGGAAGTAGGTCACTGGGGGTGTACCCTTGGGCTATATCTTATCTCTGGCTCCTGTCTCACTTTTTCTGCTTCCTGGCTACCGGGAGCTGAGCAGCTTTCCACTGATACACCTTTCTGCCATGATGTTCTGCCTTGCCTCAGGCCCAGAGCAATGGAGTCAGTCAACCTTGGACTGAATCTGTGAAACCATGAGTCTAAAATAAACTTTTCCTACTCTTAGTTGTTCTTGTCAGATATTTTGGTCACAACAATGAAAAGTGAACACACATATGTATTCTGTAATGATTGCAATAAAATCAGCACATCCTTTACTACACATGGTCATAGTGTTTGTTGGGGAGCAATGAGGGCATTAAAGATCACTCTCTTAACAAATTTCAAATAAAAAATATAACATTATTAATTGTAATAACTGTGCTGTATATTACATCCTTGGAACTTATTCCTCTTTTAACTGAAAGTTTCTACCTTCTATTAGTATAATTTCTTTCTTGTTCATGAAAAGGAAAGAAATTATTTTTCTTTTTTTTCACATCTTCATACATGTATTTTGTACAATGATGAGGGTCTCCTTCCACCATCCATGCAATTTCCCTTCTCCCTTTCTTTCCCTCCCACCTCTCTTCCCTATCTAGAGATAATCTTCTTCCCATGCTCTTCCTCCCTACCCCATTTTGAGTCATCCCCCTTTATCAGAGAAGACAATCGGCATTTGTTTTGGGGGGTTTGGCTAACTTCACTTAGCATAATCTGCTCTAATGCCACCCATTTCCCGGCAAATGCCATGATCTTATTATTTTTCAGTGCTTAGTAATATTCCATTGTCTATAAATGCCACATTTTATTATAATTTCTATTGCTATAACAAAATTCCTAAGGCTGGATACTTTATACAGAAAAGAGGCTTATTTGGCTCATGATTCTAGTGGCTGGAGGGTTCAACAGCATAGCAAATGTTCCCTGGATGTATCATGACATGGTAGAGAAACAGAAAGGAAACAAGCCATGTGGGGAAGTAACAGGTCACATTACAAGATGGTAATCCAGAGACCAGGAAGGGGCCAGTTTTGCTCTCTTTATAAAAACCTGCTATTTTAAGAATCCACTTTTTAAGACCAGCATTAATCTCTTTCAAAAGTGATGCTCCCAATGACCTAAATTCCTTCCATAAAGTCTCAACTCTTAAAGGTTCTACCCCATCTCCTAATACACCCACTGGGGACCATGCCTCCAGTACATGAACCCTTGGAAGACAAACCATATCCAAACCATAGCCTATCCTTTAACTGATCTCATTTCCCACATCTCCTAGCCCATGGCAACTACTATTCTCTTCTTTGTTTCTACGAGTTTGAGTTTTCCAGATTCCACATAAAAGTGGCCAATTTATAATTTCTTTCATTTTATGAACACTGTTTTCTGTTATATGTTGGTATTTAAAATTTTATATTCAAATATACCAGTATTTTCTCCTGTAATATCTTCTGCTGCATTTATATTTAGAAAGTCCCTCACATGCCAAAATGAAGAAAATATTTATCCATATAATTTCTTATTATTTTATATTTTTAACTTTTTAAATTGATATATAATTCAATAATCCATCTGGAATTTATTTTGAAATATGGTATATAGTAGGCATTGAATTTATTTTTTTCCAAATAGTTACCATTTCCCTGAGTGCTATGTCTTCCAAAATCTTTTCCCCGCAAATCTGTGATTCCCTATGACTTATTTCAGGTGTGTTTCTGGGCTTTCTATTCTTTTTCACTGTTAAAATGACCTGTAATTTCAGAATGCTCAGGACTATCTTTAGTAGTGAAAAGCCCATGTCCAAGGAAGCCTCTCAATCCTGAGCAAACTGGAATGTTTGGTCATTTTTACTTCTCCATGTTTTTGTGACATTGCCTCATTTTGTTATCTATTGCATCTTTAAAATACATCTTAATATCTAGTAGGGCAACTATCCCTCACTCTTTCTAAAAATTGTCTCTTCTTTCACATGAAAATCAGGATATTCTATTTTACTAATTTCTAAAATAAAATGCTTTGGAATTCCAATATAATCGTAAATAACTTAAGAACACAATTTAAAATATTGATTCTTTCCTTTGTGAAATACAGGATGCCTCTTTTGAGTCTTCTTTGAAGTTTCTCATCAAAGGGCTAAAGTTCTTTTCATATAGGCCAAACAATATATTTTATTCCTATATGTAAAATTTTATGCCACAATATTAAATAGGATCTAATTAATAAAATAAGATGTATCTTTCCATTTTTCTCCTATTCAGATAGATGGATAAATGCTTTTTGATCATTGCTTTTTAAAATGGTAGCATATTATATGCATCTTTAAATTTTTCAATTGATAGGACCAGATTACATGTGATAATTGAAATATTAAATATTTCTACTATTAGTGTATAATAATACCCTTTCCCTCATGCTCACCAGAAATATATTTTGCCAGTCTTAAAACACCTGAATGTCCATCCTAGGATATTTGCTGGATAAAATATTAAATGTTGGAAAATGGAATACTATGCAGCTATAAAAGTAATAAATATTTCTATATACCACTAGGGTGTAATCTCCAGGATCTACTGTGAAGCGAGGAAAACAAGGCATAGAACAGTATATAAGTCCATTTTACACCATTATAATAAAAATACATATATATTACCAGGGAATGAACCCAGGGGCACTTAACCACTAAGCCACACCCCAAGCCCTTTTATACATTTTTTTAAATTTAGAGACAGAGTCTCACTAACTTGCTGAGGCTGGCTTTGAACTCAGGATCCTCCTGCCTCAATACCTGAGCCACTCAGATTACAGGTGTGTGACACTGCACCTGGATCCATATTACTTTAAAGTACAGTAATTTGTATAAACTGGTGAGACAAGCCCCAAATATAAAAAGAATCACAAAGAAATCTTAATTTATACTTGAGAATTATGCTTATTAATAATAATACTGGGATTGTTACTAAAAACTATTAGATGCGTAAGACAGAATAAATAATTATGTTAATGTCCCTAGTAACCAAGCTTTTCAGCATAAAAGAGATGCAAATATAATATCAAAGAAGTTGGATAAAGATTCAATCATTTTAATTTTGAACTGGAAATATCAATATGATATTCATTCATTCTCGTTCTCTACACACACACACACACACACACACACACACACACACACACACACCCTCTTTCTCTCTCAGTACTGGGGATTAAACCCAGAGGTACTTTAGTACTGAGCCCCATCCCCAGCCCTTTTTTATTTTGTGACAGGGTCTCACTAGATTGTTTAGGGCCTCTCTAAGTTGCTGAGGTTGGCCTCAAATTTTCAATCTTCCTGCCTCAGCTTCCCAAGTCACTGAGATTAGAGGCACACGTCATGGTGCCTGGATGGAAATATCAGTATTAATTTATTATTTTATCTTTCTAAAATTATACTTTTAATGTTTTTATAGTTGAATAGGTCTATCTTCTTTCATGTAACTCTGGATAGGTAGTCTTTGCTAGAAAGATTTCCTCTGTCTCTGCACTGTACCCACAGTCTAGTAGACTTTCCATTGTTACCTTTTTACTTTTTTAATTTTGATGTATTGGAACTGCAACTGAGGGCCTTGTACATAATATGTAAGTTCTCTACCAAGAGATACATTCCTAGCCCTTTTTATTTTTTATTTTGAGACATTGTCTCATTAAGTGGCTCAGCTGACTTCAAACTTATGATCCTTCTCCCTCATTCAAGAACAATGCACAGGAGCTCAGAGATTGTTTTTATTTATAATGAAACTTTATAGCTTTTAATACTGGCCCTGTGCCTTTCTGGTTAAACTTACCACAAAGCATTTTATAAGTTATTTTTGATGCTATTGTAAATATAATATTTTTCTCATTTATACTTTTCTAGACATGTATAGCTATAATATTGAACATTGTTTATTGTTGTGTATTTATCTTAAATCCAAATTGTTTTGTTATAGTTTTTACTAAACTCCTTCTGGTTTTCTATGTGTATGGTTACAGTTTCAACATAAAAATCTCCCCCTAAAAGCTCATGTTTTGAAAGCATGATCCCAAACATATCAAAGTTCAGAGGTGTGGGGCCTTTAGGCAATCATTAGGGCTCTGACCTTATAATCTAGCAAATGGATTCATCCACTCATAGCTGATTGTACTAAATGTGATAACTGTGGGCAGATGAGGTATGGAGGAAGTGGGTCACTGGGGGCATGTCTTTGGGGACTATATCTTATCCCTGGCTCCTCACATATATTCTCTTTCTCTCATTTTGTGTGTCCAGATTTTCTCTGCCACATAGTTCTACCATGATGTTCTGCCTCACCTCTGGCACAGAGCAATTGAGTCACTGACTATAGACAGAGACCTCTGAATGTTTTTTTAAAAAATATTTGTAGTTGTAAATGGACACAATACCTTTATTTTGTTTACTTTTATGTGGTGCTGAAGATTGAACCCAGTGCCTCACATGTGCTAGGCAAACCACCCTAGCACTGAACTACAACTCATCCCCAAGACCTCTGAATCTTTGAGCTCAAAATAAATCTTACCTCCTCTTGGTTGTTCTTGTTAGGTTACATTAAATAAAAGTTGACTAGCACCTGCATTTATTAAAAAGAGATAGATCATTTTATCTCATATATCCCACAATATATACCCAATATATATATATATTTTTTCTTACCTTATTTTATTTGTTTATTTATTTATTTTTGTACCAGGGATTGAACTCAGGGGCACTTGATCATGACCCACATCCCCAGCCCTGCTTTATATTTCATTTAGAGACAGGGTCTCACTGAGTTGATTAACACCTCACCATTGCTGAGGCTGAGTTTGAACTCATGATCCTCCTGCCTCAGTCTCCCAAGCTGCTGGGATTACATGCATATGCCACTATGCCTGGCCCTTATTTCATTCTTAAGGACAGCATTGTCACAGGGCATGGTGGTACATGTCTGTAATCCCAGCAATTGCAGAAAGTTAAGGCAAGAGGATCACAAGTTCAAAGCCAGCCTGGGCAACTTAGTGAGACCCTGTCTCAAAAAAAAAAGGATATAGATGTAGCTCAATGGTAGATTCAATCCCCAGTACCACCACAGAAAAAAAGAAAAAGCAAAAAAGAATAGCATTGTCTAATAGACTTTTGTGTAATGATGAAAATGTTCTACAGCTATGCTGTCTAATATAGTAGCCATTAAATGTATGTACCTATTGAGTACTTTAAATGTGGCTAGTGAGATTGAAGAACTAAATTTAAAGTTTATTTTTAATTAATTTAAATATAGTAATTAATTTAAATGGCTAGTAGCTATTGTATTGAATAGCACAGGTCTTGAAAATCCAAAATAATGTTAAATAATAATGAAAATAATATGTACGTCTTTATAGTCTTGGCTTGTTATAAAAATGACTTTAGTCTTATGCTTTATATTTTTATTTTTTTTTGCTACTATTTGTGATTGCATTTTAGTAAAGATGTATTTAAGTAGTTTTTTCCAATTCCTATTTTACTTAATTTTTTTATTAGGAATTCCTGTTGGATATTATCAAATTACTTTTAATCATTTACTTATGTGCTTATTATAGGGTATTTTCCTTTAATTTTTTTTATAGAATGCATTATGATGATAAATTTTATGTGTAATCACTCTTGTATTCCTGTAATAAACTGTACCTTGTCATACTCTAACTTCAATTAACTGATTTTAAAATAAAAATTAAAAAGTGATTGTTGTGAAACTATGATTTGGTCATGTGATTGGGAAAACAATTATAAAATGCAGCAACGAGGAAAGCATACTCCTCAGTTCAAGATTTCTGCTGCTTCTCAGAACATCGTACCCCCATCCCCTTAGGAACACCAGATTATAGAGCACTCAAATGATCCCTTCAAGCAGTAAGATTAAATAGATTAGGAAAGCAACCAGATGGCTTAATATGTCATCAGTGACTTTTTATTTCTTCTCATGGCAGAAAGCATGCATTGTAAGTACAGAAACATACTCTTCTTGCTATTGCCCAAGACTGCCTCATTTGTAAATTTCCTCTGAAAATATCTTTGACTATCTAACAACCTGGAGTGGTCCATCTGTTTCTTCAATCTGAGCTTTCTTCCGTTTATGGAAGGTAGTTCTTGGTCCTAATATGGAGCTTTCTCAACGCTGATGTTAAAATACAAACTATGTTCTAGTTTCTTCATCAGTACCTGGATCTTTTAAGATCATCAGCCATTTCATGTCAAGGTAGAAATCTGTGCCTCTATTGGGCACAGATCACCAGTACCACAGCATGTGGAACAATTAACATGCATTAAGCACCTTTCTATGAATATTCAATTGCTCATTCAAAAATTAAGAAGATACAATTTAACAGCAGGAAAACATATAAAAGGTAAAGAAACCTAGAATTCCATCTCTAGACTTAGGGTAGACAACACTTGACAAGATGGTAGAAATGACCAAGTTCACTACAATGTCCTGTATTGCATGAAACTTTTCTAGTGTTTCAATGTGAATGAAAATGGCTGTCAGTTTAATTCTATTGGGCAACTCCTGGGAACAAAGTAAAAAGTAGCAAAGGGCACATAAGAGAGATAATTAAACTAAACAAAAATTATTACAGAAGTAGCAATTCAAGAACGTTAGTTGATTGGACTTTATTACATGAGAAAATTGTTCACTGAAATATACAGTATATTCTAAACACTTTAAAATTTAAAAGTTATCCTTAACAAAGAAATGAGGTAAATTAAAGAATATCCTCAGTACAAGTGAAATACTATCAGAAATAATTGGGGGATATAAGAGTTTAAATTAAGAATAAAGAAAGACAATAAAAATGATACTGATATTAACTGAAGACCCACATGAAGAGTCCCATTTTTTTACCTGACTAATACATTCAATGCAGCCAGGGGAGTTACCACCTTGCTGGGGCAATGAGAAACATAGGCCTCAAAATGGGCAGCTTTTTAAAAAATTTATTTGCTTTGTTATATATGACAACATAATACATTTCAATTCATATTACACATAAAGAGCACATTTTTTCATATCTCTGGTTGTACACAAAGTATATTCACACCATTTGTGTCTTCATACCTGTACTTAGGGAAATGATGTCCATCTCATTCCACCATCTTTTCTACTCCCATGGCCCCTCTCTTCCCTCTCCCCCACCGCCCTTTGCCCTATCTAAAGTTCCTCCATTCCTCCCATGCTTCCCACCCCCTGTCCCCATTATGATTCAGTATCTTTATATCAGAGAAAACATTCAGCATTTGGTTTTTGGGAATTGGCTTACTTCACATAGCATTATATTCTCCAACTCCATCTATTTACCTGCAAATGCCATGATTTATTCTCTTTTAAAATTTATTTTTTGTTTTTGATGGACCTTTATTTATTTATTTGTATGTGGTGCTGAGAATCGGACCCAGTGCCTCATGCATGCTAGGCAAGCATGCTACCACTGAGCCACAACCCCAGCCCCTGATTTATTCTCTTTTAATGCTGAGTAATATTCCATTGTGTATATATTCCACATTTTCTTTATTCATTCATCTACTGAAGGGCATCTAGGTTGGTTTCATAATTTAGCTATTGTGAATTGTGCTGCTATAAACATTGATGTGGCTGTGTCCCTGTAGTATGCTGTTTTTAAGTCCTTTGGGTATAGACTGAGGAGTGGGGTAGTTGGATCAAATGATGGTTCCATTCCCATATTTCCAAGGAATCTCCATACTGCTTTCCATATTGGCTGCACCCAGTTTGCAGTCCCACCAGCAATGTATGAGTGTCCCTTTTCCCCCACATTCATAATAGCTGCCATTCTGACTGGAGTAAGATGAAATCTTAGAGTAATTTTGATTTGCATTTCTCTAATTGCTAGAGATGTCAAACATTTTTCATATATTTGTTGATTGAGTGTATATCATCTTCTGAGAAGTGTCTGTTTAGTTTCTAGGCCTATTAATTGATGGAGTTATTTGTTTCTTTGGTGTTAAGATTTTTGAGTTCTTTATATATCCTAGAGATTAGCACTCTATCTGACATGCAAGTGGTAAAAATTTACTCCCATTCTGTAGGCGTCTATTCACCTCACTGATTGTTTCTTTTGCTGAGAAGATGCTTTTAAGTTTGATTCCATTGCATTTATTGATTCTTGATTTTAACTCTTGCACTGTAAGAGTCTTATTAAGGAAGCCAGGGCCTAATCCAACATGATGGAGATTTGGGCCTATGTTTTCTTCTATTAGTTGCAAAGTCTCTGGTTTAATTCCTAGGTCCTTCATCCACTTTGAGTTGAGTTTTATGCATGGTGAGAGATAGGAGTTTAATTTCATTTTGTTGCATATGGATTTCCAGTTTTCCCAGCACCATTTGTTGAAGGGATTATATTTTCTTATGTTTTTTGACAAATTATGTAGGTTTGTCTCTGTGTCCTCTATTATGTACCATTGACCTACAAGTCTATTTTGGTTCCAATACCATGCTGTTTTTGTTTCTATTGCTCTGTACTATTGTTTAAAGTCTGGTATAGTGATATCACCTGCTTCACTTTTCTTGGTAAGGATTACTTTAGCTATTCTGGGTCTCTTATTTTTCCAGATGAATTTCATAACTGCTTTTTCTATTTCAATGAGGAATGTCATTGGAATTTTTTTATTAATAAAAGTGGTGAAAGATGACATCCCTGTCTTGTTCCAGTTTTTAGAGGAAATGCTTCCAATTTTTCTATATTTAGAATGTTGTTGGTCTGGGGTTTAGCATAGATAGCTTTTACAATGTTGAGATATGTTCCTGTTATCCTAGTTTCTCTTGTATTTTGAACATGAAGGGGTGCTGTATTTTTTTGAATGCTTTTTCTGCATCGATTGAGACAATCATGTGATTCTTTTCTTTCAGTTATTGATGTGATGAATTACATTTATTGATTTCTGTAAGTTGAACCAACCTTGCATCCCTGGAACGAACCCCACTTGATTATGGTGCACTACCTTTTTGATATGTTTTTGTAATTGATTTTCCAGAATTTTATTGAGGATTTTTGCATGTATGTTCATTATAGATATTGGTCTGAAGTTTTCTTTCTTTCATGTGTCTTTGTCTGGTTTTGGAATCAGGATTATACTGGTCTCTTAGAATGAGTTTGGAAGTCTTGTTCTGCCTTTCCTGGGGCCCAGAGCAATTGAGTTGACCTCATATGGCCTGAGACCTTTGAAATTCTGAGCACCAAATAAACTTTTCCTCCCCTAATATTGTTTCTGTCAGATCTTTTGGTTACAGAGACAAAAGCTAACTAAAACAATGCATCAAACATCAGAGCTCCCAAATATATAAAGCAAAAATTGACATTTTGAATGGGAAAATAGATCTTGACTAATAGCAGGCGACTTTGATACTCTATGTCCTAGTAAGCTTAGGCTGCAATAACAAAATCCTATTTGCTTCAATAGCTTAAATAACAGAAGCTTATTTCCTCATAGTTCTAGAATATTTGAATTCACAAATATTTGTAAATTAAACAACATATTCAAATAATTATTGGTTCAAAGAATAAATAATAAGAGAAATCAGAAAATAAGACAAATGAAAATGGAAACACAGCATAAGATCAAAGTGCTAGCAGGGTCAGTTGTTGGGTGAAGGCTCTCCCCTTGGGTTGCAGATGGCCATTTTCTCTCTGTGTCCTCCTCAGTGCTTGCACATGGAGATATTTCTCTTTTTTTCTCTTTTTATAAGGCTACCAAATCCTGTATCATATTAGGTCTTCGCGCTTGTGACCTCATTTAACCTTAACTACTTGCCTCCTTAAAGTCCTACGTAACACAATCAGAGTGTGGTTTTGGTGTTTGACATGTGAATTTGGAGGAGATACTTTTTAGTCCATAGCACCCAACTTTTGATAATGGGTAGAACAATGAGAAAGAATATCAGTAATGGGGCCATGGGTATAGCCCAGTGATAGAGAACTTTCCCAGCATGTGCAAGGCCCTGGGATGAAGACCAGCAATGGAAAACAAACAATACCAATAAGGAGATAAAGGACATAAAGCACACTATAGATCCATCAAACCTAACAGATATATACAGAACACTCCACCCAATGATCACAGAGTACACATTTTTTATCAATTGAAAATGGACTGTCCTCCAGGATAAAGCATACATTACACCAAAAAACAATTCTTAATAAGTTTAAAAGGGCCGAATTTTTTTTTCTAATCTTTTCTGACCACAGTCAAATTGTGGTCAAGAGCAGAAGCAAAACTGGAGAGTTCACAAATTAAATAACATACTCAAACATCATTGGGTCAAAGAATAAATAACAAGAGAAAAAAGAAAATAAGACAAATTAAGATTAAAACACAACATAGCAAAATATAAGGGATCCAGTGAAAACAGTGTTAAGAAGGAAATTAATAAATGTAAGTGCTTACATAAAAAAGGAAAAAACATCTCAAATATGGAACCTAACCTTAAACATTAAGACAGAAAAGGAAGAACAAACTAAACCAAAAGCTAGAATAAAAAGGAAAAAGTTGAGTGGGAATAAATAAATAGCAAAACAATACAGAAAATCAATGAAGCCAAAAGTAAGTTCTTTGAAAACAGCAACAAAATTGAGACACCTTTAACCAAATTAATTAAGAGAAAAGACAGGTAAGGTAAATTACCAGAAAAAAGAGTGGGCACATTACTGCTGATTTTATAGAAATAAAAAGAATTATAAGAGAATATTACTCATGATTGTATGTCAGCAAATTGGACATAACCTACATGAAATGGACAAGTTCCTGGAAATACACAATCTATCAAAAGTGAATCATAAAGAAATAGAAAATCTCAACAGCTATCCCCTTTCTACTGATGTTGCCCAATTCTACTGCCACTCCTGATGCTACTACAGTACTCATTCAACGCAGACCTGGTAGGTCTTTTGTGAAGCAGTAGCTAAGGACATTCTGGCTTTGCCATGGCTGGGAAAAAAAAAACATGGAAGAAGTCAAGAGTGAGATTAGTGACTACATTGTTTTGAAATCTAAGGCAGGATGGTTCTGTGGTGCAGTTTAAAACTAAGAGTTGTAAACCAGACATAGTGACACACACCTGTAATCCAAGCTACACAGCAGACTGAAGCAGGAGGATCAAACTTTCAATTCTAGGGCTGAGGTTGTGGATCAGTGGTAGAGCACCTGCCTAGCATGTGTAAGGTCCTGGGTTTGATCCTCAGCACCACATAAAGATAAATAAAAAAAGATATTGTGTCTACCTACAACTAAAAAAAATTCAATTCCAGTCTCAGTAACTTAGTGAGACCCTCAGCAACTTTATGAGATGCTGTTTCAAAATAAAATATGAAAGGGCTGAGGATGTATCTCAGCAGTAAAGTTCCCTTGGATTCAATCCCCAGAACAGCAAAAAGAAAACAAAAAGATTAAGATACATCACTTAGTAAACTAAGGAAAGTTTAATGTGAACAACAGGATTTGTTAATGAGGTACATCAGATTGTGATCTGTTAAGTATCCAATCAATGAAACAGACACACCTGCAGAGTTGGATATGGAAGATTAAGATACAATCAATAGCCAGGCGCAGTAGCACTCACCTATAATGTCAGTGACTCAGGAGGCTGAGGTAGGAGGATCACAAGTTCAAAGCCAGCCTCAGCAACTTTGTGAAGCCCTAAGCAACTCAGCAAGACCCTGTTTCTATTAAAATATTAAAAAGGGCTGGGATGTGGCTCTGTGGTTAATCACCTCAGGGTTCAATCACTGGTACAAAAAAAATACAATCAATATATTCCAGCTGCAGACAGGAGTTGTCTACTAAAATGGGAACCCACTACAGACCAAAAACACATTCTCAATTAGGAAACTGCAATTTGGTTCTGCCACATCCTGATTACTATAAAATAGTGTTTTCTATTCTTTCATTTTTTCCTTCCCCCTTCCTTTAATGTACATAAAATAACTGGTGTTTTTGCACAAGCACATTGTATTTTTTTTAAACTAACTGGCTGATAGTATGTTTTTATTGACATCAAATGAAAATGGAATGGGGGAAAAACAGTGGTTCTGTGAAATTATCATTTCTCCATTAGTGGCAGGCTCATTCAGCTTCTTATATTCCAGTAACTTGTTTTGCTCTGTTTTAACAACAACAAAAATAAAAGCATGCAAAAATCCTTGTATACCTTGTTTGGAGAATTTTAAGTTTTTTTTTTCATTTGTCATTGTAAAACTTAGAACAATTTTATAACATTTTGTATATAGCTGTTGTATGTAGGGCAATATGTCATTAAGTAGGGGCAAATTACCCTAATTAAAAAGACTTAGCTTTTCTTTAAGTCAAGCATCTTATTGTTAAAGTAAATTTGCTTAAGATTCTACAACAGGCTTACAATTAGTAAGGAGATGCTACCAAGCATTTTTAAAAAAACTCAACACCAGTCCTTCTCAAACTCTTCCAAAAAACACTATGAGGTCAGCTTACCCTAAAATCAAAGACACTATAAGAAAAGTACAGACCAATATTCTTGCAAATATGCAAATATCCCTAATAAAATACTCAAAAACAGAATTCAGCAAATTATTCAAAGGGTAATACACCATGGCTTAGAGGAATTTATTCCAGGAATGCAAGAATGTTTCAATATATGAAAATCAATGTAATATACCACTTTATAAAATTAATGAGAAAAACACACTATCATCTCATGACAAAATTTGCCACTCTTTTATAACTAGCTGACAAAGATTTTCTTCCATTCATAGATTGTCTCTTGACGTTGTTGAATCATTTGCTATGCAGAAGCTTTTAATTTGATGTCATTCCATTTGTCAATTATTACTTTTGCTTCCTGAGCTACTGGAATCCTATCAGAAAATCATTGCTTGTTCTAATGTCTTGAAGTGTTTCCCTTATGTTTTCTTCTAGTAATTTCAGTGTATTCAGATCTTACATTAAGGTCTTTGATTCATTTCGAGTCAATTTGTTGTTGTTGTTTAAGTTGTCAATGGACCTTTTTTTCCCATTTATTTATATGCAGGGCTGAGAATAGAACCCAATGCCTCACACATGCTAGGCAAGCGTTCTACCACTGAGCCACAACCCCAGCCCTTGAGTCAATTATTGTATAGGGTGTGAGATGGAGGTAAAGTTTTAATCTTCTACATGTGCATATCCAGTTTTCTCAGCACCATTTGTTGAAGAGGCTGTCCTTTCTTCAATGTATGTTTTTGGAAACTTTGTCAAAAATCAGTTGGCTGAAATAAAAATAAGTAAAAAATAAATGAACAGGGGTTGGGGTTGTGGCTCAGCAGTAGAGTGTGCGTCTGGCCGAGGTCCTGAGTTTGATCCTCAGCACCACATAAAAATAAATAAATAAAATAAAGGTATTGTGTCCAACTACTTTAAAAAATAAATGTTAAAAAAATAAACAAATGAACAAAATGAAGATCAGTAATGTAGAGGAAGTACAGAGAATAGGGGAGGGAGAATTGGAGAGAAAGTGGAAGGAATGGGAACTGAAATGGAGTTAATAAAAATTCCATGTATATATGATTTTATCAAAATGAACCCTACAACTATATATAACTATAATGCCCTAGAATAAAATTAAAATTTGTATTATACTAACCTTTAAAAACTGGGGCTGTACCTCAGTGATAAGTTTCAATTCTCAGTTAAAAAAAGTTATATTCCCCTAAACATTCTGAACATTAAAAAAAGTATTAAAACAATTAAAATAAAACTCCTCAAACTTTATTAACAACCTCTCAATCAGCTGGCTGAAGATGCATGGATTTATTTCTGAGTAGTCTATTATGTAACCCTGGCCTATGTATCTGTTTTTACACCAATACCATGCTGTTTTAGTTACTATAGATCTGTAGTATGTCTTAAAATCAGATATTGTGATGCTTTCAGCTTTGCTGATTTTGCTCAAGATTGCTTTGGATATTCAGGGTTTTTTATGTTTCCATGTAAATTTGGGGATTGTTTTTTTTCTAATTCTGTGAAGAATGTCATTGGTATTTGAAAGAGGAATGCATTGAATCTATAGATTGCTTTGGATAGTATGGACATTTTAATAATATTAATCATCTGAATCCATAAACATGAGACATGTTAAAAAGAATAAAATTATTTATTTATTTAGGTACCAGGTATTGAACCCAGGGGCATGTAACCACTGAGCTACATCCTCAGCCCTTTTTATTTCTTATTTTGAAGCAGGGTTTTGCTAAGTTGCTTAGGACCTCACTGAGTTGCTGAGGCTGGGTTTCAACTTGTGATCCTCCACCCCTCAGCCTCCTGAGTTATTGGGATTACAAGGAGTGCTCCTTTACATCTGGCTGGGAATAAAGTTCTGATACATGCTACAGCACAGATGAACCTGGAGAACATCATGCTAAGTGAGTGAAAACAGACTCAAAAGGACAAATACTGCATGATTTCATTTATAAAGGGTATCTAGAATGGATTAATTCATAGAGACTGAAAGTAGAAGTTACCAGGGGATGGGGTGAGGGGGTGGTGGGGGATAACTAAACATCTAATTATGCAGGAGAGATCTGAGTAGGTAGACGCATTGAGTCAAATGGACCTATCTTCAAGTAAATATTGATTCTGTCATTTACTAGATGTGTGGAATGTGCCAAGTTAATTAATCTTTTGAAATCTCAGTTAAGTCATCATAGAAATTATAAAATATGAAAAAACAAACTCACAACGCACTTGTGAGGGTTAAATTGGATAATGCATATAAAGCCCTAGCCAAGAGCCTAATACATAAAAAGTGCTCAATGAATGTTAGTTATTATTGACATTAGAAGATGTCTTGGTACATAACTCAATTAATTTATTTTAAAGCAGCATACATAACTCATATTTGCTAAAATGATGAAATTTATTGAGGTTATACTTGGGGATGGAAAGGAATGTTTTCCAAGGGAGAAAGGATGTAGATTAACTTAATGGAAAGAAAGAGCATCATGACAGAATACAACCAGAAATATATTCTATGTGGACTTGACAATATGATTGCATGTACATGATACTTTTAAAATCTGTACATCATGTTGCTTCTTGGATCACTTCTCCTCTACCAAGAGAAACCATAATTCTTGCCTTATTCTTTCTTCCACTTCTCATTCCCCTTTTAATTAAGAAGTGGTTGGAAATCTAGCAATAAGTGGAAAATTGCATACATATATACCTGTATTTCAAACTAGATTGTAGATTTCTTCTCCCCCACCTTCTTTTTCTTCTACTAGGAATTGAGCCCAGGGTGCTTTAGCAGTGAAGTATATCCTCAGCCACTTTTATTTATTTATTTTGAGACAGAGTCTCAGTAAGTTGTTGGGGTTGGCTTTGAACTTGCCATCTGCCTCACTCAGCCTCCCCAGTTGCTGGGATTAAAGACATGTGACACTGTGACCAGCTAGACTGTAAATTTCCTAAGGATAATTTTGACTCCTTCTCATGATAAGCCATATTTTAGGCATTTGATAAGTATTTCAAGTCAGATCTGGCACATTAAATTATCAATTAACATTTTCTGGATGATTGAATTTATTAAGGAACAGTTTCTCACTGTATTGTCCTCATTAACCCACGGGGATGCTTCCTGAGACACTTTTGTCAGGGCACTATTTTCCTTTTATAACATTTATATCTTATTCTTAAAAAGGGGGAATTGAGCAGTTTTCACTGTTATTTACTGTGCAAGATAAAATTTTTAGGGGATTCCTAAAGAAAGTAGTATTTAAAATAAGGGAAAGGTTGACAGATGCCAACAAGGCCCATAGTTTTTAGAGGAGAGTTGCAAACTTGGTTTTGAGCTTCGTAGCATCCATCACAAAGAATGTTAATTACATTATTTATATTACCTATATGATTCCAAACAATTACTAAGCAATTTTATTAATCAAAAAGAGAATTCTCCTTCAAGTCATTATTAAAGGTAGTCGGGCATATTCTATACTAAATGCAAAACTGGTCTCTTGATAGCCCGACAGTATAATGCCAAAATAAAGATCAGTGGATGGGTTCTAAAAGGGATCAAAACTATTTTGTCTAGATCTAAAGCTCTAATAGTTGAGCATAACTGAATGAAAAAAATCATATATCTATAAGAAATTATTATACAAAAATATTCCTTACACTTATGTTAGATCAGAGGTCAGCTGTAGAGAATTTACAGCTTCAATCTTTAACAAGCATCAAAATGTCTTTAGTGGTATCTCTATGTCTTTAAGAAACATAACTCTGTCATCATTTTATGAAAGTTCTGGAACACTCCAGGTCACATGACTAAACTGGAAGCCATTTTATGATTCCAACCCCCAACGAAGTGGATCATGGAGTGCCCTGAGGGAGAGGTCCCCAGTTCCTCAGAAAATGATTCAACAATAGCTCCAACATTGGAAGTAATGAAGTACCAAGAGTCCCAGATTTCTGTGGACCATGGTGCTGAAATCGTTTGCGAGTGCAGCGCGGAAACTGATGGCAACAAAGGCACAGAAATTCTTGCCGATCAAGGTGCTAAAACCGATGCCGATAGTAGCACCACACCAGCTGACAAAACTACTCTGGAAAACCCACAGGAAGTCAAAGGTAAGTGGCTTTTAAAATTCTCCCCTCACCCCACAATCTGGGTATCTTCTTTGGGAGAAGCAAACTGCTACCCACCCCCACTGTGGTAGAAATATGTACATAAAAATATGTAGATAAAAGAATGATTTTGAAGAGGAAAAGGGAGTGGTTTATCATGTTAAAGGAGTTTGAAGCGGACTTTATTTAATGAGTTTGCATGGTGGTGTATCTGTCATCAAATGAGGTCACCTAGCCTAGTGACAAATTGTCCAACCTAAAGGAATCAAGAAGCAGTCAAATGCACCATTCTTTTTACTTTGTACTGGTAAAAATTCTCTGGCAGCCAGACGTTCCCCTTATGTGTAAAAAGTAACTTGTTTTGAAAGCCTCGGTCTTGCTCCACGTGGCCCCTAAGTCATTGCTTTCTCTCAATGCTTAACGCCTTTCAAGCATTCCCGCCCCACACGCTTGAGCCGGCTGCCTCCGGGAAGCGGCCTGCCTTTCCTTTCGCAAGCGGGGCTCTTCAACCTGTCGGCTGCTTCTTCCGCGTGCCTCCCGCTCCGACGCCCGTACGGCCCCAGCGGGAGCCTTCTCGTGGCTTGCCGGGAACCCACCTGGCAAGAGAGGCGGGTCCCAACCCGCACAGCCTTTCCGGTACGAGCGCGAGTCGGCAGAGGAGTGGGTGAGTTGGGCAGTGGGCAGGGGGTTCTGGCGTGTTGCCCGCTCCAGCAATCCTGGATGGTGAGGTGTGAAGGCTATGGGAGATTTTCAAGGTAAGCTGAACTTTACCTTTGGAATCTTAGTGCTCCAGGTATAAGGACCGAGAGATAGTGGTTACAGCCTCCAAACTGTAGCCTACGGCCATAAATGTGAAAAAAAAAAAATACTGACCTAGGTTTGCATTGACTTGCACTGCCTGGAGGGTGCTGCTAAACAGGCTCCGTCTAGTTAAATTCGAATTGTAATTCTATTAAAGTGAGATGGAGCTAGGGCTGATGGTGGAGGGTGAACCCGTGAATTTAATTAGGCATCAAACAGTTCTTACTGGGAAAAAGTAGATGTCCTTTCTTAGAGTAAATGTCATATAATACTTTGGGTTAACGAAGGTAACAAATTTAAAATTAATTAAAACTCATTCCAATCAGGGTTTCCATCTTCTCTTCACCAGACCTTTTATTTGGGTGATTTACAGGAACTATTTTTAAATAATTTCACTTATTAAATTCTTTCTTTCATAAAAAAGAGCAGTTGTCAGAAAAGCAATAAAATGAACAAAATGTGCTAATCTTAGTTCTGCTGAGAAATCTAAAAGTTACTACAGACCAGATAAAATCTTCCTTAGTAGCTAGTTCTTCAAATAATCTGTGTTTCTGCTCCCAACCATAACTATTCTTTACTTTTTCCCATTAGGCAATGAACCCAACTCCAAGATTCATCATTTCATTTACTTTATTTAATTAACTTTTCCTTATATTTTCCTTTCTTTCCCTCCCTCCCCCCCCCACACACAAACACACACACTCTTAAGCAAAAAAGAGAAAAAATGACTATTACAAATAATGTATCACCCACTCCCGCCCTGTGTGTCTGCTTTTCAGCTGCTGATCACTTGGTGCTTTCTTTTTCTTCTTCATACTTTTGATACCTTTCTGATAGTTTCTCAAGTTATACTGAAGGAGTTAAATCATAACTAGTAAATCCCTTCACCCTAAGAGTGTCCCAGAGCTACTTCTGTGTGGTAAGAGAAGGTTCCAGTGCTTTTATGTGAGATTCAGATTCAAAACTCAGATCCCAGTTAATGGTCTACAGAGTATTAGCTCACTAGCTAATACTATTATTATTATTAGTAGTAGTTAATATTAATATTATTAGTATTAGTTAATATTAATATTATTAATATTAGTTCATTAGCTGAAGTTTTTATTCCAACTAAAGATATAAGATCTTATAATTTCCTGCATAGCATAATGTCCTTAGAACATAAGAGGCCTTTGTCAGGTTTCATGTATGTAATTGCTTTCTTTCACCTTTGAGAAAAAGCCTTCCTCAGAAGCAAGGGCCCTAATTCTCAAAGTGCAAGCCATTACAGATCATCCTAATAAATGGGAAAAAGATTATAAATAATTATTAACTTGAGATCCTGTATTCCGTCTTCAGGGGATGTATTCTAAGGACTTGAATTTAGTATGCGAAACATACCCACACTCCCATGTTCATTGTAGCATTATTCACAATAGCCAATTTATGGAATCAACCTAGATGTTGATCAACAGATAAAATTATTAATGAAAATGAGGTATATATAACAGTGGAATACTCTTCAGCATTAAAAAGGAATTTTTGTCATTTGAAAGCAACATAGATGAACCTGGAGAACATTGTGTAAGTGAAATGAGCCAGGTACAGAAAGAGAAAAACCACATATTCTCACTTATATGTGGACCTTAAATCAATCAAACTTATAAAAGCAGAGAGTACAGTGATAGTCACAAAAGGCTAGTGGGGGTATGGAGAGATGTTAGTTAAAGTGTAGAAAGTAGCACTCAGCAAGGAGGAATAAATTATAAGTATTTGGGCAGACCCCAGCAGCTGAAAGCCAGGCAGAAGTAGCGGTCTGGGACAAGACATTCCTGTTCTGGTCCCACCAAGGCTGCAATTGCAGTGGCTGCTGTACATTACAGCCTCATCTCAGCTCAAAATGAACTATATCCCTGGCACTGCCAGCCTCATCAAGGACATTGACAAAAAGCACTTGGTCCTGCTTCAAGATGGAGGCTTTATAAGAAAGCCTCCATCTTGAAGGCTTTCAATTTGGACATGGAAAAGGAGAGTGATACACCTCTCCTGCAAGTGTCTATTGTAGAAATCTAAGAACAGAGGGTTGAACAGAAGACTAAGCTAGAAGCAGAGAAGCTGAAAGTTCAAGCCCTTAAAGATCAGGATCTGTCCATTCCTGGAGCAGATACTCTTTTTTTTTTTTTTTTTTTTAAAGAGAGAGAGGATTTTTTTTTAATATTTATTTTTTTTTAGTTCTCGGCGGACACAACATCTTTGTTTGTATGTGGTGCTGAGGATCGAACCCGGGCCACACGCATGCCAGGCGAGCGCGCTACTGCTTGAGCCACATCCCCAGCCCCGGAGCAGATACTCTTGATGAGTATTAAGTAATTGCTCAGAGGCTATGCTTTGGAGAGTAGGGACTGTCATTGAATGAAAGTGACATCTTGGTCACCCAACACATTTGAACAGACTGTAGAGTTTTGAAAAGTCATTTTTATTTTTGATTATTTCACATATGCAACATGAAGAAATCATGTGGGATTTTGTTTTTGTTTTTGCTTTGTTTTAAATAACAGAATCATTGTTTAAATAAACAGTGGCATAGAATCCTTTCACACACTTCACTGTGCAGCCAGCAACCACATGCTTATATTGCTTTTCATATCCCAAAGCAGAGTTTACAGAGGACATTTTTCATTGACTTGTAAATAAAATATGAATCTCAAAAAAATTATAGGTATATAAGATGATATGTTAATTAGCTAAATGCAGTCATTCTACATTGTATACATGGATCACTAACATCACTGAGTACTCCATAATTATATATGATTATTATTTGTCCAGAAACCCTATCTACTTGGACAAGATTATTTATTTGCTGAAAGTGTATTTTTGATTTTAATATCAGCATTTATTTTTCATAATTTATTGCATTTCCATATATATATATATATATATATATATATATTCACTTTACAAAAAAGAAAATTGCAGAGATAAATTTCTCATTCTATTTAGATCTGAAAGTGTATTTTTTTAATAAAGGGATCCTTCTTAGGATTGACTTAAATAGCTTTTAGGGGTATTTGAAACAAGTGGTGGTTTCAAGGATTAAATGAAATAATAGGTTTAAAGCACTCAGTATAGTACGAGGCACATAGAATGTACACAATAAATGTTCACAATGAATAAACTGAATGAGATTTTATTCTATTCATATCACTCCTTCAGAAATGCATCCATTCCACGAAGTTAGGTATACTCATAATGACAGTCTAGCCATGAGAGCTGGACTCCTAAATCCCCCAAGGTAGCTTAGTGCTATTGATGCTCCCTCTAGAGTCATAAAAATCTGCCTACTCTCCTATGGATTGCTTAATTCCTATTGGTCCATTAGAGTGGATGAAATATTGAAAATTTAAACTTTGTTAATTTCAAAACATCCTTAAACACTTCTGCAAGTGATTACTGGGTTGATTTTAGTCTTTAGTTTGTATACTCTTCCATGCAGAGGTAATTTAGTTTGATTAGGTAGCCACCACTGTGGTGTTGAGTTTGACTCCCTTACTGGAGAGTCTAAGAATATCATTAAGAAGACTAAATCATTTTTGAACAGCTCTCAGTTCATTTGTTTATCAGATTACATCATGTAATTTGGATTGACTTAGGAAAATTTGCATATTTGGAGGGGAGATATGGTGGAATTTTAGATATAATCAAGATTGTGAAATAAGATGTTGCTGAACTGTACACATCATTCCAGTGAGGATTATGGGCAAGATCGTGTATAATTTAACCAGTACTATCAAAAGTGGTCAGCAGAGGGAGTAAGAGGAGTTTTTAGTGACTTTCTCTTGTATTTTTTTTCTTTTGTTTTCATGAACCCCAAAACAGAGATGAGTAAAAATCAGGATGAACCTCCTCATGAACTTGAGAACCAGTTTATATTGCGTCTGCCTCCGGTAAGAAATTTTTGTCTCTCAGAGAGAATATCTTCGGTGTAAAAGTATAGTTCTGCTTGGATTCTGTAACATTTCTATTTCAAGCTATAAAAACTGAGAATATTTCCTAGGAATCATATTCTACTAAGCAGTCCTATTCTTGTACGTATTCTTCTAGCAGCATACATGTTAACTATCACATGGGTTGATTCCCTGGCAAAACAACTGGGACATATCTAGTCACTTATCACAAACACTAACAGCCTATTCCTGGAAAGCCAAAATAAGGCTTCTAAAATTGTTTTTGTCACTTCAAAAGGGGCAGTGAGAAGGACCAGAACTTTATCTCCTGAGAATTGATCACCATGGAAGGCTATCAAAGCTCATCTCAAGCATTGTGTTTGAATCTCTTCCCCCATTGATACATATACTCAAACATTATTTAGCTTAGGAAGCTGTGTTAAGGATGGGACTCAAAAAGATAGTTCCCCATTTGGGGTTAATTAATATACCTAGTAAATGGTAGCAAAGCCTTTCCTTAGCAACTACTACTGAAGGGTAGTAGAGAGGGGCAGAAATTTAGAGCTGAGAGAAGATACTAACTATAGCTACTAAAAGTTAATGATGAAATTGGAGTTGTCCTTATCCTAATTTAATGTATATAATGCATGGTCTCTCTTGGTACATGGAATTGTTAGAAACATTTGGGATATGTAAGGTTTTATTTAAGGGAGGGTTCTATTTGATAGATCTTTTCTATTTGATGCTGAATACACAATTAACACTTGTGATTTTTCAATTTACCTCTTTTGTAGGAGCATGCTTCTACTGTCAGGAGCCTAATACATTCTGGAAGTGTCAAAATGAAGGATAAACTAAAAATTGACTTATCTCGTAAGTAGTTAATATCCATTCACCATACACTGAATAATGATTTATTAAGTGGTTGCCATGTGCCAGGCATTGTGCTAGGTACTAAACATGTGAAAAAGAATAGATTAAGTAGCCACCACTGTGGTGTTGAGTTTGACTCCCTTACTGGGGCTGATGTTGTGGCTCAGTGGTAGAGCACTTGCCTAGCATGTGTGAGTCACTGGGTTTAATTCTTAGCACCACATATAAATAAATAAATAAATAAATGTCCATCAACAACTAAATTTTTTTTAAAAAAAGAATGGAGTATAGTCTCTCTCTTGATGGAATCATGGTTTAGAGAGCCACACACAGAGTGTCAGCCATCAAAAATATAAATAATAGCCGAGTACAGAGGTGCATGCTTGTAATCCCAGCAGTTCAGGAGCTGAGACAGGAGAATCTCCAGTTCAAAGCCAGCCTCAGCAATATCAAGGTGCTAACCAACTCAGTGAGACCCTGTCTCTAAATAAAATACAAAATAGGACTAGGGATGTGGCTCAGTGGTCAAGTACCCGTGAGTTCAATCCCCGGTACAAAAAAAAAAAAAAGTAGAAACAATAAAAAATGCTGGAGAAGATATGGAGGAAATGAAACACTTTTACACCATTGGTGAGATTGTAAATTAGTACAACCACTATGAAAATTAGTATGGAAGTTCCTCAAAAGACTAGGAATGGAACCCCCATTTGATCCAGCTATACCACTCCTACATATTTATCCTAAAGTATTAAAATCATCATACAACAGCGATGCATGCATACCCGTGTTTATAGCAGCACAATTCACAATAGCTAAACCATGGAATCCACTTGGGTATCCATCAGCAGATGTATGTATAAAGAAAATATGGTATATATATATATATACACACACACACAATTGAGGTTTATTTAGCCATAAAGAAAAATGAAATTATGTCATCTGCAGGAAATGGATGGAACTTAAGAATCTTATGTTAAGCAAAATAAGCCACACTCAGGAGGTGAAAGGTCACATGTTTTCCTTCATATGTGGAAACTAGAGAGGAAAATGTAAAAGAAAGGTGTGCGAGGGGAGGATCTCATAAAAATCAAAGGAAAATCAAGAGAGTAGAGGAAAGGAACCAGGGGGAGGGAAAAGGGGAGGGCATAGTAAATATTGGGGAAAGATATTGGCCAAATTATATTGTGTGTATGTATGGATATGTAACAACAAACACCACCATTATGTACAACTATAATATATCAATAAAACATGGAGAAAAGCAAGAAAAATAAGTTTTGATGAGGAAACCCGGGCTGGGGATGTGGCTCAAGCGGCTGGGGTTCGATCCTCAGAACCACATTCAAACAAAGATGTTGTGTCCTCCAAAAACTAAAAAATAAATATTAAAAATTCTCTCTCTCTCTCTCTCTCTCTCTCTCTCTCTCTCCTCTCTCACTCTCTCTTTAAAAAAAAAGAGAAAAGGAAACCCTTGCACACTGTTAGTGGAAATGTAAATCACTACAGCCATCAGTATGAAAGTTCCTCAACAAACTAAAATTAGAACTATCGTATGATCCCACAATTCCATTTATGGGAATATAAATTGAAATTTGAAATTGAAATCAGTATGTTGAAGGGATAGCTGTAATCCCATATTTATTGTGGTACTATTCATAATAGCTCAGATATTGAATCAACCAAGTGTCCATCAAGGAATGAATAGATAAAGAAAATTTTGGTACTCTATGGGAATACTATTCAGTCTTTAAAAGGAGTGAAATTCTGTCATTTGGAACAACATGGATTAATATTGAAGACATTGTGCTAAGTCAAATAAGCCAGGCACAGAAAAACAAATATAGTAGGACCTCAAAAATCGAGTTCATACCAGAAAGTTGATTGGTGATTACCAGAGACTGGTGAGCACTGGTGGGGGAAGAGAGAGGGAATAGGGAATTGCTGGTCAGCAGGTTCAAAGTTTTGGCTAGACAGAAGGGATAAGTTTTCAGATCCATTCACAGCAGGGTTACTATACTCAGTAATAATATATATTTCAAAATAACAAAAAAGTTAATTTCATTTCTCTTCTTTTTATTTCTTATGAGATAGGAGCTTGCTATGCTGCCAAGGTGCTTATACTCCTAGATTTAATCAATACTTCTGCTCCCAAGTAGCTAGAACTATAGGCCACACCACCATGCCTAGCAAGAAAGTAAATTTCAGCTGGGCATAGTGGTACATGCCTATAATCCCAGTAGCTCATAAGGCTGAGACAGGAGGATTGTGAGATCAAAGCCAGCCTCAGCAAAAGCGAGGCACTAAGCAACTCAGTGAGACCCTGTCTCTAAATAAAATATAAAATAGGGCTGGGGTGGAGGCTTAGGGGTTGAGTGCCCTTGAGTTCTATCCCTGGTACCCTCCCCAAAAAAGTAAATTTCAAATGTATCACTCCAAAAAATATTAAGCAAAGCTATGTTAATTATGTTGATTTAATCATTCCACATTGTATACATATATCAAAGCATCACATTGTACCCCATAAATGTAATATGATTGTCAATTAAAAATCATGTTAATTCTAAAAAAAGCCCAAAGAAAAAGTAAATAAATGCTTTCATCTAGAGTTTGTCTGCTTAAAACACACACCAAATAAATAAACAGTTAGCCAGGTGTGGTGGTGCACATCTGTAATCCCAGCAGTTTGGGAGGCTGAGGCAGGATGATTGCAAATTCAAGGCCAGCCTGAACAATTTAGCAAGGCCCTAAGCAACTTATCAAGGCCTTGTCTTACAATAAAAAATAAAAGGGCTGGGAATGTGGCTTAGTGTTTAAGTGCCCCTGAGTTCAATCCTCAGTACTGATAGATAGATAGATAGATAGATAGATAGATAGATAGATAGATAGATAGATAGATAGATAGATAGATTGATTGATTTTTGTTAGCTTTGTTAAAATACAGAAAAGTGTATAAAGAAGAAAATAAAATGTGGCCCATAATCCCACTAATCACTTAACTCTATTTAACTTTATTAACTCTATTTTCACTTTAAAAATAAAAGATGATACAAGTTCATGGTTAGAAAACTTAAAACAGATAAATTTAAAAGGAAAAATGAAGCTTGCCTGCTTCAGTGTCCCAACCTTGATACCAAAGATAGCCAGTATTAATTCTTTCTTCTTGTGTTTTCTTACAGAGAAAGTTTTATATATAATACTATAAATTATCTCTCCGTATTTTAAGTTAATTCACACAAAAAGATTTTGTTAAACATGGTTCTGCATCTTCTGTTTTCACTTAATATTAGAAAATTATACCAAAATCCTCTTTTATTCATATTTGAGACATTTGAGCATGACTTAGAGTTCAGAACATTTCTGAAGTATAGAGTTTTATCATTGTGAAGCAAACTAGAATTTTTTTTAAAATTTCTATTTATTTTTATGTGGTGCTGAGGATCGAACCCAGTACCTCACACAAGTACTCTACCACTGAGCCACAACCCCAGCCGCTCCCAGCTAGAGATTTTAACTTGATATGTAGCATCAATGTAAGATCACGCTCTTTCTTCATCCAATCCTTTGAAAACACATATATGATGACATTATTGAATGTCTCTTAAAAAATAAGGAATGTGGGACTGGGGCTGCAGTTTAGTGGTACAGCACTTGCCTCACATGTGTGAGGCACTGGATTTGATCTTCAGCACCACATAAAAATAAATAAAATAATGATATTGTGTCCATCTACAACAACTAAATTTTTTTTTTAAATAAAGAATGTATCTGTTGTCAAAGTTGTGTAGAAACAGGCACTTTCCATACATTACTGGTGGGAATGCAAATTGTTTAACTCTTCTGTTGGGAAATGTGGCAATACCTAATAAAATTACAGGTACATTTACCTTTCAGTCCAACAAGTGACTTTGTGGGCCTGTACCCCGAAGACATACTTTCATCAATAAAACAAAAATATGTATGCAGGAGGTTATTCATTATAAAATGCTTTGTAATTGTAAAGTTTTGAAATAAATGTAGATATATGGGAGAGAGATTAAGTGAGTGATTATATAAACTATGATAAATCCACAAGGAGTACTATGCATCTATTAAAAAAAGAATGATCAAGATTTCAATGAACTGATATGGTATGCCTTCCAGAATACACTGTTAAAGTTAAAAGAGGAATGCTAAAAAGAATATATGTGATATTCTATCCTCTCTATAAAAAGAAAGTGATCCATGAAAAAAAATTAAAAATAAATAAAATAAGGAATTTATTTAAATTAATTGAATTTGCCTTTCTGGATGAAAATGATAAATTTTCTCCTTCAACCAAATTTAGTTCACAATCATTATTAAGAAACTTAGCTACTTTTGAATGAGTGACGTATGCTGGGATAATGAACTCCATGTACTCTCCCTTCTTTTCTCTCAGAATTTACCAATTGTGTACATAATTCTAACATTTTGAGAAATAGTAGGTTTCACTGAAAAACTAATCAGTCCCACATAAGTCTTCATTATTTAAAACCTAGGAGGCTTAGGAATTCATCAGGAAAATGTCAACTTTAATCTTCTCTTCTTCTCTTTAGCTGATAGACGTCACGCAGTTGTTGAGGTAGAAGATGTCTCACTATCTGCTAAGCTGGTTGATTTGCCTTGTGTCATTGGAAGCCTGAAAACTCTTGATAAAAAAACCTTTTACAAAACTGCAGATATTTCCCAGGTATGAACTAATTGTCTTAGTATTCTAGCCCTCACATCCTTCAAGAATCCCTTTTGTTTTCTCCCATTACTCCTTTCTATTTGGTGAAAGATTACTTGCCATTTCTGATTTCCAGATAAATTGCACAGGAAAAAAATATTAACTTCTGATTTAGTGTTTTATCTTGAAATTTTCCTACCTTATTTCATTCAAATATCTTTTATAATCACCTACTTGCCATTTATAGCGACTTTTATTAATTAAAAGATACAGGGCTGGGGTTGTGGCTCAATGGCAGAGTGCTTGCCTAGCATGTGTGAGGCACTGGGTTCAATTCTCAGCACCACATATCAATAAATAAAATAAAGGTTCATTGACAACTAAAAAAATTTAAAAAATACGAACAGCTGGAATCTTCTGAACTTTAACATAAAGTAGTATGTTAACTCTGGAGCTTTAAATTGGTTCTTATTCATCATCTCTATTATTGCTTTCTAATTTCTTTTCTAGATCAAAATGCTAAGATGTATGCATTTTTAACATATTCTCTCTGCAATGGTAAACACTCCAGTTTTTTTTTTTTTTAAAGTTCACAGTCTATATACAATGCTGTTGGAGAGAGGAGAGAGAGGGGAGAGAGAGAAAGAATAAGAATGAGAGAGGGAGAAAGAATTTGAAAGCAAGAGAGAGAATATGAATGTTTATTACATAATACTAGGTTTTCTGGAAATACCAAGTATCAGTCTCCTCTGTGCTCCAGGATATATGGTGGTAAGAATGTTCATGATTCATTACTAACCCAAGATTTGTGGCTATAGCCAACTTTTTATCTTTGCTACTAAAAGGTATTGTGTAGTTGGACACAATACCTTTATTTTATTTATTTATTTTTATGTTTTATCTTTGCATGTAGATGCTTGTGTGCAGTGCTGATGGCGATCTTCACTCTTCTCCGGAAGAACCAGTTACCTCTACTGATGTCAGTATAACAGGGAATAACGAAAGGGAAACAGAAAAAAAATATATCTGGAAGCATGGAAGTAAGTCACCTGCCCCTTGCTCATTCTGGCTGACTGTATTTATCTGCTGAATCAGGGACCTCTTTCCTGGTTTATTAGACTCACAAACACTCTTAAAGGAAGGCATGTCATGAACCAGTAGTTTATAGTATGATCCCTCTATCAAATTCTGATAGACATGTAAATACCTTCAGTTATAAGTATGTTTCACCGTGTTGTATTTATTTTAGTTACTCCACCACTTAAGAATGTCAGAAAGAAAAGATTCCGGAAAACAAAAAAAAAGGTGAGTCTCATGCTATTTGTGTGTCTGCTGGGTGGATGAGAAGAGGATAATGAGCAGGAAGAAAAGGAAGAAAGTCAGTTAAAAATTAATTTGCTCATTCATTTATGTTCATTAAACATTTGAAAGTGGGCTAAATGCTTGACACTGTGTGTTAGACATTGGGAATATAGCAGTGAATAAAAATAGACCTGTTTTTAAGGCTAGTTGTTAGGGGTCTGGAAAAGACCATGAATTTGAAACTCATGTTTTTATTTTTGGATTTCAAGATATAGGTTTTTTAAAATATTTATTTTTAGTTGTAGTTGGACATAATACCTTTATTTTATTTACTTATTTTTATGTTGTGCTGAGGATTGAACCCAGGGTGCACACATGCTAGATGAGTGCTCTACCACTGAGCCACAACCCCAGCCCTCAAGATATAGTTTTAAAATGAACCCATATAGAACCTGAGATTTGGGAATTGTGGTCATATTCTTTACCTTACTTCAGGCTTGCAGAAACTTTGGTAAGCTACAGGAGTACTGTGGTTTGACTTCTTTTGTTCAATTGAACTTTTTATTTTGAAATAATTTTAGATTCACATATAATTTTAAGAAATAAAAGAGAGCTACTATATGCCCCTTTCCCAGTTTCCCCCATTATATCATTTTTTCAAATGTGTAATATAATGATTATAAACAGGAAACTAACATTATTACAGTTCACCAGTCTTATTCAAATCCCATGTTACTTGTAGTCATGTGTTTGGTGCATGTATTTAGTTTTATGCAGTTTTATCCCATGTGAAGGTTTATGTACTCACCTACATTGTTAGAATACTACACTTCCATCACCTCAAGGATCTCTTAACTTGCCCTCATATAATCATACCCACCTCCCTTCTACCTTACACTCCTGGTTTTTCATCTCTGTAATTTTTAGGATATCATCTATGTGGAAACATACACTATATAATATCTGAGAGTAGCTTTTTCCCTACTCAGCATAATGCCCTTATGCTGTAAGCTTTTGCATGCATCAATAGTTTGTTCCTTTTTATGGCTGAGTAGTATTCATTAATATGAATGTACCAATGTGTTTAACTGGACATCTGGGTTGTTTCTAGTTTTTGACCATTTTAAGCAAAACTGTGAACAGGTTTTTTGAGTGAACATAAATCTTCAATTCTCTGGGATAAATGCCCAGGAGTACAATTATTAGGTTGTATGGCAGGTACATATTTAGTTTCATAAGGAACTGCCATGCTTTTTTCAGAGGAAGGTACCATTTTATATTTCCACCCCAATAATGTGATTCAGATTATCTACCTCTTCATCAACATTAGGTGTTGTCATCTTTTAGTCAGCTTTTTCACTGCTGTGATTAAAAGACCTGACCAGAACAGTTGCAGAGGAGGAAAGGTTTATTTGGGACTCACAGTTTCAGAGGTCTTAGTCCATAGAAGGCTGACTCCATTTCTCAGGGCTCAAGGTAAGTCAGAACATCATGGAGGAGGAGTGTGTCAGAGAGAAGCAGCTCACATAGTGATCAGGAAGCAGAGAGACACTCCACTCACCAGATCCAAATATATACCTTAAAGCCACATGCCCAATTTCCCCCTCCTCTAGCCGTACCCTACCACTTTAGTTACTACTTATTTAGTTAATCCCTATCAGGGGATTAATTCCCTAATTGGGTCAAGACTCTCACAACCCTGTCATTTCTCCTGTGAACCTTCTTGCATTGTCTCACATATGAGCTTTTGGGGGATACCACATCTAAACCATAACATTCCGTCCCAAGCCCCCAAAGGCTCATACTTATTTGATGATGCAAAATACATTTAGTCCATTCCCAAGAGTCCCCATAGTCTCAGTAGTTCAGAGATTGCTCAATGTTCAAGTCCAAAGTCTTTTCTGAGGCTCAAGACAACTCACATTGTGAGCTCCTGTAAAATTAAAAGCGATTTACAAGTACCCAGTATATAATGGTACAGAGTAAACATTTCCATTTCCAAATTAGGGACATAGAAAGAAGGGATAGGACTAAGGGAAGATGGAAATCCAGTTGGGCACACAAGTCCTGTAGCTCTATGTCCAGCATCTGGGGCACATGGCATTGTGATGTTCTCTCCAAAAGGCTTTTATAACTCCACCCTTGTGGCCATGTTGGTTACAGTGCAAGTGGCTTTTCTTTGGCTTGTCTCTGCTCAATTCCTGCGACTTTCCTAGGACAGTATCCCATGTCACTGGCATTTCTTAATCTCAGGGGTCTCCACGGCAGCTTTGGCTTCCTCCTCAAATCTCCATACCTTGCTTTCTCAGAGAGTGCTTGCAGGGACTCAGACCCTACTGCACTTTGCCTGGCTTCCAAGGCCTTCCTTTGAAATCTTGGTGGAAGCCTCCATGACCCCCTAACTCCAGCATCCTGCATTCCTGCAGAACCAGCACCATGTGGTTGATGCCAAGGTCTGCTGCCATCTTGAGCAGTACCAAGCCTCCATGGACCCTAGCTTCAGCAGCCTCTCAGTGTCTGGGTGGCTGAGCATATTAAAAAAAGCTTTCCAGGTCCCCTTGTACAGAAGGATTCCTCACTGGTCTCTTCTCAAGAGAATTTTCACTTTTACTCCCTTGAGCCTGAGAGAGGTGTGGTCTTGCCAGCTCCTGAGATGCCCTTAAGCCATCTTTCTAATAGTCTCTAGGCAAAGTCCTTAGCATTTCTTTAGTGTCAGTAATGTCTTTAACAACTGCAACTTTCTTAGCTCCAGTTTTACTACTGCCTTTCAAGTTCAAGTTTTTCAAATATTTCTGCTCTGCTTTCTGCCACTGAATATCATAATAAATTTGGCTAAAATTTGCCAGCAATATCTATGCCGACATCTGAATGCTGTGTTACCTAGACATTTCTTCTACCAGATTAAAAAGTCTATTGCTTGGGGGCTGAGGTTGTGGCTCAGTTGGCAGAGTGCTTGCCTAGCATGTTTGAGGCACTGGGTTTGAGTCTCAGCACCACACATAAATAAAAAATAAAGGTCCACTAACAACTAAAAAAACATTTAAAAAAGTAAGTCCATTGCTTTTAAAATCATCTCCACAGAAAGTCTCAGGACAGTGGCAAAATGTAGACAACTTCTCAGCCAGAACATAACATGAATGGTATGAATGGCCTCTACTTCAAATTCCAATAGAGTTCTCCTTTTCTGAACCCTCTTGAGCCCTGTCTTCACTGACCACGATCCTATTGGCATTCTGGTCTTCTGAGCTCCCCTATAATAGCCCTATAAACTCCACTTACAACAATCTAAAGCATTTCCAGCCTGCACTGCCACACATCTCAAAATTCCTCTCACCAATTCCCAAAAGATCAAAAACGACATGGTCAGGCTAATCACAGCAACAAATCCTACTCTCAGTACCAATTTCTGTTTTAGCCAGCTTTTCCACTGCTGTGATTAAAAGACCTGACCAGAACAATTGTAGAGGAGGAAAGGTTTATTTGGGGGCTCACAGTTTCAGAGGTCTTAGTCCATAGAAGGCCAGCTCCATTCCTCAGAGCTCCAGGTAAGGCAGGACATCATGGAGGAAGAGTGTGGCAGAGGAAAGCAGCTCACATGGTGATCAGAAAGCAGAGAGACTCCACTCACTAGATCCAAATATATACCTAAAGCCACACCCCCAATTCCCACCTCCTCCAGCCACACCTTACCACTTCAGTTCCCACTTAGTTAATCCCTGAGGATTAATTCATTAATTTGATTAAGACTCTCACAACCCAATCATTTCTCTGTGAACCTTCTTGCATTGTCTCACACATGAGGTTTTGGGGGGTATACCACATCTAAACCGTAACATTCTGCCTTTGTTCCCCAAAAGCCATAATATCACCATTTTTAAAAATTTAACCATCCTGATAGGTATATAATGATTTCATTGCAATAATAATTTGTATGTATTTCCCTGATAGCTACAATATTGAACATCTCATGTGTTCATTTTGCACAGATATATACATTTTAGTAAAGCATCTGTTCATGCCTTATGCTCATTTTCTGAAATGACTTTATTGTTGTGTTTGAAGAGTTTTCCTTATATACTGAATACAAGTCTTTGATCATATGTGTAGTTTGCCAGTATCTTCTCCTAGACTGTAGCTTCGTCTTTTCATCCTCTTTACAGGATCTTTTGAAGGGCAAAAGTTTTAGTTTTGATGAGGTCTAATTTATTAAATTCATTTTCTTTAAGGGATCTTGCATTTTGTGTTAAATCTAAGGAGTCTTTCTTAGCCCAGATCCCAAATACTTTCTCCTTTTTCTTTTCTAAGAGTTTTACATTTTATACTTAAATCTCCAATCCATTTTTTAGTTAATTTTGTAAAAATATAAGGTTTAGTTCCAGGTTCATTTTTTTTTTGCTTAAGAATGTTCAATTGATCCAGCACCATTTATTATTCTTCCTTTATTGTATTATTTCCTTCACACCTTTGCCAAAAATCAGTTGGACGTATTTGTGAGTGTTTATTTCTGGGTTCTTTATTCTATTCAACTGATCCATGTGTCAATCTCTCCAGCACATCTCAAAGCAATGTTTTAAAAATCAGAAAACTTCTCACTTCATTTTTCTTTGTCAAGATGGTTTAAACCATTCTAGAGCCTATACATTTCTGTATAAATTTAAGAATAAGCTTGTTTGTATCTACAAAAAGCCTTGCTTTGATCAGAATTGCATTAAACTTATAGATCAGTTTGGGGAGAACTGATATCTTTACTCTTGAGTTTTTCAATCCATGTGTTGCCTGGGCTTTATACTCTTGTTAGTCAGCAGCATTTATTGAGGGCCTACTAAATGTAAAACTAAGTTCAGAATAGTTGTATGGGGCTGAGGTTGTGGCTCAGCATTAGAGCACTTGCGTAGCATGTGCGAGGTGCTGGGTTCAATCCTCTGCACCACATAAAAATAAATAAATAAAATAAAGGTATTGTGTCCAACTAAACTTAAAAAAATATTAAAAAAAGAATAGTTATAGTGCTCTTGAAGCTTTACTGAAATAGAGCAATCATAAAATAACTTCACTGTTTATTATGTTTTATTTCATAGACTGCTGATTTCAAGCAAATTGAAGAAATCACCTTTACTGAGGTAGAAAAATCATAATGTAACATCATCATTTACTTTTAATGTGTTTAAATAGCTCACTAGTTCCAAACAAATAATATAAATTATAAAGGTTACTTCTGAGCCTTCCTTCTCACTTTTAACACCCACTCCCCATATACATATACTAGATTTGATTTCCTGAATAATGAATTCATTGTTGAATGTCCAGTAATTCCTAAATGAAAAGATACAGTGTGGCCAGTGGCCCTGTATATTCCAGTCTGATTTTTATCTGATTTTATTTCAAAAGCCACTCCTTGGAAGCCAGGATTCACCCTTACCAACATTTATTTACAATTAATTGCTTATTTCCTCTTGATTTCTATTTGTGGCATGACAAATTGGTTGCTGTGGAGATAATTGTCTAAAGCTGGATTAAAGGGAGAACATGTAGTTAGGATTAAGTTTTTGTAGGAACATCTCTAATAATAAAGATACAGGGAGGTGAAATCTAGGAATTTGGATCTTTAAACCAAATTATTTCTAAATAACTAATAGGTATTATAGTTCTTTGCCAGTAAGAATCAGGGCAAATAAGTAATAACTGAGCCTAAGGATTGTACCTCTGAAGGAGGTCTTTACTATAGAATTGCAGGCTGAAAAGTTTAAATGTCTCAAATAATTTGTTTAATTGGGAATAATAAGCTTATTTTACAAAAATATAAACCCTGGCTAAAGATTCTTTCATAAATATCACACTATTTTTAAAATTTATTTATTTTTTATTTATATATGATAGCAGAATGCATTACAATTCTTATTACACATATAAAGCACAATTTGTCATATCTCTGGTTGTATACATAGTATATTCACACCAATTCGTGATAAATATCACTATTTAAAATAGAACATTGAAGGGCTGGGGTCGTGGCTCAGTGGTAGAGTGCTTGCCTCTCATGTGTTAGGCATCGGGCTTGATCCTCAGCACTGCATAAAAATAAATAAATAAAGGTATTGTAGCTACAACTAAAATATATATATATATATATATATATATATATATATATATATATATATTTAAAATAAAAATGAATAAAATAGAACTTTGAGCATCTAGGATGAGCGTGTGATGAGCACTAATCATTTGAATTCCTTGGTATATAGGAAAAAAGCAATCCTGCAAAGCATAGCTTGTCAAATGAAGCCACTGGTATTCCCTCCTGTACTTTGCTTCAGTACATTGACTCTCCAGATGTGGAGAAAGAAGTGAAGAGACTGCTGTGTTCAGATGCTGAAGCTGTCAGTGCCCGTATCCTTTGTACCAAATATTTTCTGTATAGTTTATTCCACCCCATGTGCATGTGCTAACAAATGTCACTTCCAGTATTTGTGAACCAGTTTTGAAGTATATATACAGTACTTGAGATTTTTGAGAAATGTTACTTAATAACTAGGAACAGTAAATACATGTAATAGAAATTTATTTATTGTGTAATTTAATATAAGCCACATCTCCACACTAGGAATACAGATACAAATGACTTAAAGTTGGACAAAATTAAATAGCACTTTTAACAAAGAGCTTCTTCCATTTCAACAGTGCCTTCTCCCTTCCCTTTGTTTTTCCCTTGACTGCCTCTTCCTTTCAGGATGGGAAGTCATTGCTGATGATGAAACCAAGGAAATAGAAAGTCAAGGCTGCATTCCAGGCTTTCCAATATCCCCAGGAATGAGTGGCTACAAGCAGGGCCATATCTCAGGTATTTTAGTAAAGACAGAGTGGGAGCTTCAGATAGGTGCAGGCATTAACTGTATGCCAGATCATTATTCAGAGATTCACAGGCCAGTCATAGAAAAAGGATACCTTTGTCCTTCTTCCCTTTTATTGGTTCTCCAGTGCCTTAAGTGTTCTAGATTAGAATTCTACCTCCCATCCATCCCTGGTATTCAACTTCCTATGGACCCTTAGATTCTCTAAATGTCTTGGTCATGGAATACATGAATGAATGTTAGTGTTTGTATTTCCTCTCCTTGTTTCATGAAGGGAATAATCTTCCTGCAAGGAAAAAAAATACATTTATAAAATCCACTGATTGCCCAGTGGATTTGAGGGTAAGGAGTTTAATTGTATCTGGAGTGGGAGTCATTTGCAAAGCTTCAGAATTTTCATTCTCCTTTTGTTTAAAACCAATAGAATATGATATGCTTCCAGAGATGTTCAGTGATTCCAGCAGTAATAATCATGATGACGAGGATGAGGATGATGATGAGGAAGATGAGGAGGAGGAGGAAGAGGAGGAAGAGGAGGAAGATGATGATGAAGATGATGAAGATGAAGATGAGGAGGAGGAAGAGGAAGAGGTCGAGGAAGATGATTCTGAAGAGGCTCTAGAAAGGGAGCTACAGGCCAAAATTTTTGAATGTAGCCAGTATGAGACAAAGGAAAGTGTCAATTCAATAGGTAAGTTAGAGGAAAAGACAAGGGATGGGATAGAGATGAGTGGCAGTGCTAAAGCCTAAGGCTAAATACACAACAGATGGAAGACCAAATTTGAGAGTCCTTGCTTAGATATCTAGTGGTTTTACTTTACTTGAATCTCAGTCTATTAGTTTAGGCTACATTCAAACATATAAAGTCTCTCTCTACTTCGGTTAGTTGTGGAGATTCAGAAGCACATTCATTACAAGGAGAAAAAGCTCCAGCTGATTCAGAGCAAAGCACAAAGACAAAAGGATCTCATCAGAAAAGTGGAAAACCTGACTCTCAAGGTAAGTTATTGATGGCTGGTATAAAGAAATCCTGATATCTTACTTTCAAAATCTCTATCTTTGTATTTCCACACATATATTTATACAGTATTTTTATTCATTCATGAACATAAAAAACCTCTTAGAAACCTCCAATAAAAGCCCTGTTTCATTTTACTTACATAATTTTGGTCATCTAATGTAAGCATTTCATAGAGGGTAACAGGTGACTTGACAAAAGAAATGCCAGTATTGAGCATTTACTATGCAATTAGCACATAAAGAGCTTTTATTTTTTTTTACATAAAGAGCTTTGTATCATCTCATTTCATCTTCAAAGCTCTGAAACAGATACATTCATCATTCCCATTTTATAATTAAAGAATTGAACCTCAAAGAGGTTTAAGTAACTAAGAATCACAATAAATGGTAGAGCATAGATTTAACCCTGTTATTTGTATCAAAATGTACTCATTTCAGTGAAAAGAATTAGCTAAATTCATCTTTAAATTTTTCTGATGCATGCTTAAATAAGAACAAATATGTTGCCTTATTTTTATTATTACATGTTTAAGAGCATCAACAAAAGGAAAATGTGTGTTTAGGCAACATTTGCTTCCCTCATGATAGTGAGAGAAATTCTGAAGCATCTGGATAATTATTTACAAGATTTCATTCCCTGTAGAACAGTAGTCATAGAAGGGGAGCAACTTTACACAAACTGTACCCACTCTGGGAGTTTTCTTTTAGAATAGCCAAAGATAATAGCTATGAACATGTTCCAAAAAATATAGGTATGTGGTATTATTATGGTTATTGTTACTACGAGTGCTATTAGTTAAGATTAGCAATATTCTGCTGTAGTGAGTGGAAATTGAGTAGGAATCAGAAGTGGAGGAGAAATTAGCACCAGAATCCAAGACAGCTTCTTTAATAGGTCCCCATTGCCAAATGATTTATGCTAAACTAGAAAAAGCCTGTTGTGTAGAGTGTATAAAATCAAAGAGGATAGCACATAGTTAGGGAGTAGTTTTTACACACTAATTTCTTGAAAAGGAGTGTATTTTATATAACTGACAGTTTTCTTATCAAATCATTTAACGAAGTGTTTCCCTTGGTTCTCTTTTCCTTTGAGACTCAGCAGTAATCATTCATACAATTTTGTTTTCCAGAGTCATCTACACTCTGTGCTGGAGAGGCTTAAGATACAGGAAAAACAAAAAAATGATCAGGTGAGAAGTATGTTTTTAAGTTAACCAGAAAACATTTGATACAAAGAACTGCCCACCCTACAACTAATCTTATTTCTATTGTTATTTTTGGCTATTACTCTCAAAGGAATAGTGGTGGACAAATCTTCTAATAAGTGTATCAGGATAGATCAAGGTCCTTGTGAAAATTCACTCATTTAACAGTGATGGCCTATGGAATGAAAAAGCATTGGGTTACAATGTTGTTTTCATGGAGCCAACACTCTAGCAGGAAATACTGACAGCAAACAAATGATCATACAAATATAAGGGTAAAAATTGTAAGGAAGTGCTATGAAGGAAAAAAAGTTAGTGGTGCTATTAGAATAAAGAGAATCCTAAATTAAATTGAGGGATCATGATAGACCTCTCTGAGAAAACAATATTTAAGCCTAGACCTGAAGAATAAGTCCAAGCCAAGACTGAGATAAAAAGATTCTTTGGGTGGAATAAATATAAGTTTTCACATTGGGAAACAATTTGGCCTCTCTGAGGACCTATGGAATATTTAAACAAGGAAGAGAGTTGCTTAACATAAAGTTGGAGAAGTGGCAGAAGCTGCAGTGTATGGTCCCTTGCAGGCATGATAAGGATTTTTTTTTTACATACTCTTCTTCCCCCTTATCCTCTTCTTCTATTCTACTGGTCCTCCCTTCCATTTTTTAAAATTTGTTGTAATTAGTTAAACATGACAGTGTACACAAATGGAGCACAATTTCTCATTCCTCTGGCTGTACATGGTGCAGAGTCATACCAGTAGTGTCATCAAACATGTATATAGGGTAATAATGTCTGTCTAATCCTACCATACTTCCCATCCCCTTAGCCCCACCCCTGCCCTCACTCCCCTCTGCAAGATTCAAAGTAAAGTTCCTTCATTCTTTCCTAAGCCCACCCCCCAACTATGGATCAGCATCTGCTTAACATAGCACAGAGTGTTATCAGATGAAACATTTGGCCTTTGGTTTGGGGGGATTGGCTTATTTCACTTAGCATGGTGTTCTCTCGTTCCATCCATTTACCGGCAAATGCCATAATTTCATTTTTCTTTAAGGCTAACTATTATTCCATTAGTATATGTGCCACATTTTCTTTATCCATTCATCTGTTGAAGGGCATCTAGGTTGGTTCCATAGTTTAGCTATTGTGAATTGGGCTGGTATAAACATTGATGTGGCTGCATCACTGTAGTATGCTGAATTTAAGTTCTTTGGATATAAACCGAGGAGTGGGATAGCTGTGTCAAATAGTGGTTCCATTCCAAATTTTCTGGGGAATCTCCATACTGCTTTCCTAAGTGGTGTGCACCAATTTGTAGTCTCATGAGCAAGTATGAGTGAACCTTTTTCCCCACATCCTCGCCAACATTTATTATTGCTTGTATTCTTTATGATTGCTATTCCAACTAGAGTGACATGAAATCTTAGAGTAGTTTTGATTTGAATCTCTCTAATTGCTGGATATGATGAACATTTTGCCATATGTTTGTTGATCAGTTGTATTTCTTCTTCTGTGAAGTGTCTGTTCAGTTCCTTAGCCCATTTATTGATTGGGTTATTTGTTCTTTTGGAGTTAAGATTTTTGAGTTCTTTATATATCTTGGAGATTAGTGCTCTATCTGATGTGCATGTGGTAAAAATTTCCCATCCTGTAGGCTTTCTCTTCACGTTATTGATTGTTTCCTTTGCTGAGAAGAAGCTTTTTAATTTGAATCAATTCCATTTATTGATTCTTAATTTTACTTCTTGCTCTTTAGGAGTCTTGTAAAGGAAGTCAGGTCCTAAGCCAGCATGATGAAGATTTGGGCCTACTTTTTGTTCTATTAAGTGTAAGGTCTCTGTTTTAGTGCCTAAGTCTTTGATCCACTTTGAGTTGAGTGCAGGGTGAGAGAGAGAGAGAGAGAGAGAGGATTAATTTAATTTTGCTACATATGAATTTCCAGTTTTCCCAGCACCATTTGTTGAATAGGCTATCTTTTCTCCAATGTATGATTTTGGTGCCTTTGTCTACTATGAGATAACTGTATTTATATGGGTTTATCTCTGTGTCTTCTATTTTGTATCATTGGTCTACATATTTATTTTGATGCCAATACCATACTGTATTTATTACTATTGCTCTGTAGTATAGTTTAAGGTCTGGTATTGGATGCCTCCTGTATCACTCTTTTACTAAGGATTGCTTTGGCTATTCTGGGTCTCTTATTTTTCCATGAATTTCATGATTGCATTTCCTAGTTCTATGAAGAATGTCATTGGAATTTTAATTGGAATTGCATTAAATCTGAATAACAGTTTTGGTAGTTTGGCCATTTTGGCAATATCAATTCTGCCTATCAAAGAATATGGGAGATGTTTTCATTTCTAAGGTCTTTTTAGTTTCTTTCTTTAGTGTTCTGTAGTTTTCATTGTAGAGATATTTCACCTTTTTTGTTAGATTGATTCCCAAGTATTTCTTTCCTTCTTTCTTTTTTTTTTTTTTTTGAGGTTATTGTGAATGGGGTAGTTTTCCTAATTTCTCTTGCAGTGGACTCATCACTTATTTATAGAAATGCATTTGATTTATAGGTGTTGATTTTACATCACGCTATTTTTCTGAATTCATTTATTAGTTCTAGAAGTTTTCTAGAGGAATTTTTTTGATCTTCTAATTATAGTATCATGTCATTGGCAAATAGTGGTAGTTTTAATTCTTCTTTTCCTATTTGTATCTCTTTAATTTCTTTTGTCTTTCTAATCACTCTGGCTAGAGTTTCAAATAGAAGTGGTGAAAGAGGGAATTTTTAGAGGGAATTCTTTCATTTTTTCTCCATTTAGAATGATGATGGCCTTGGGCTTAGCATAGATAGCTTTTGCAATGTTGAGGTATGTTCCTACTATCCCTAGTTTTTAAATTGTTTTGAACATGAAGAGATGTTGTATTTTGTGAAATGCTTTTTCTGCATCTATTGAGATAATCATATGATTCTTGGCTTTAAGTCTATTCATATGATGTATTATGTTTATTGATTTCTGTATGTTGAACCAACTTTGCATCCCTGCGATGAACCCCACTTGATCATGGCACACTATCTTTTAAATATGTTTTTGTATTAAATTTTCCAGAATTATATTGAGAATTTTTTGTGTCTATGTTCACCAGGGATATTGGTCTGAAGTTTTCTTTCCTTGATGTGTCTTTGTCTGGTTTTGTTATCAGGGTGATACTAGCCTCATAGAATGAGTTTGGAAGGGTTCCCTGTTTTCTATTTCATGGAATACTTTGAGAAGTATTGTTTTTAATTCTTCTTTGAAGGTCTTGCAGAACTCATCTGAGAATCCATATGGTCTTGGGCTTTTCTTGGTTGGTAGGCTTTTGATGGTGTCTTCAATTTCATTGCTTGAAATTGATCTGTTTAAATTTTCTATGTCTTCCTGATTCAGTTTGGGCAGATCATATGTCTCTAGAAATTTGTTGATGTCTTAGAGATTTATTGCAGTATAAATTTTCAAACTAGTTTCTAATTATCTTCTGTATTCCAATAGTATCTGTTGTGATATTTCCTTTATCATCACAAATATTAGTAATTTGAGTTTTCTCTCTCCTCTTCATTAGCATGGCTAAGGGTTTATCAATTTTATTTATTTTTTTCAAAGAAGCAACTTTTTGTTCTCAGTTTTTTCAATTGTTTCTTTTGTTTCAATTTCATTGATTTCAGCTCTGATTTTAATTATTTCCTGTCTTCTGCTTTTGGAGTTGATTTGTTCGTCCTTTTCTAGGACTTTGAGATGTAATGTTAGGTCATTTATTTGTTGACTTTTTATTCTTTTTATGAATGAGCTAAATGCAATGAACTTTCCTCTTAGTATTGCCTTAATAGTGTCCCAGAGATTTTGATATGTTGTATTTATGTATTTTGATATGTTCTCTAATAATTTTTTAATCTCCTCACTGATGTCTTTTGCTACCCATTGTTCATTCAGTAGCATATTATTTAGTCTTCATGTGATGGAGTAGCTTCTATTTTTAATTTTCTCATTGATTTCTAATTTCATTCCATTAAGATCTGATAGAATTCAGGGTAGTATCTCTATTTTTTTGTATTTGTGGCATAACATATGGTCTATTTTAGAGAAGGATCCATGTGCTACTGAGAAGAAGGTATATTTGCTTGATGATTGATAAAATACTCTGTGTCTGTTAAGTCTAAATAGTTGATTGTATTAGTTAGCTCTGTAGTTTCTTTGTTTAGTTTTTGTTTGGAAGATCTATCCAGTGGTGAAAGAGGTGTGTTAAAGTCACAAAGAAGTTTTGATTTGCATTTTCCTGATTCCTAGGGATGTTGAATTTTTTTTTATATATTCATTGACCATTTGTAGTTCTTCTTTAGAGAAATGTCTCTTTCATTTTTTTGCCCATTTATTGATTGGGTTATTTGCTTTTTGTTTTTCTGGGTTTTTTTTTTTTGGTGTTAAGATTTTTGAGTTCTTTATATATATTCTGGATAGTATTCCTCAGATGAGTAGCTGGCAAAGATTTTCTCCTATAGGCTTTCTCTTCACACTTTTAAATCATTTTCTTTGCTTTTTAATTTTATGTCATCTCATTTATTGATTCCTATTTTTATTTATTGAGCTGTAGGGGTCTTTTTATGGAAGTCAGTGCCTATACCAATATGATTTTTTTCTTTTTCTTCTTCTTCTTTTTTTTTTTTTTTTTTTGCTACCAGGGATTGAACCCAGGGGTGCTTAACCACTGAGTCACATCCCCAGCCCCAGCCCTTTTAACATTTTATTTATAGACAGGGTCTTGCTGAAATGCTTCAGGCTTCATTAAGTAGCTGGGGCTGGCTTTGAACTTGCAACTCTCTTGCCTTAGCCTCCTGAGCTGCTGGGATTACAGGTATGTGCCACTGTGCCCAACTAATATGATGGATTTTTGACCCTGTGTTTTCTTCTAGCAGCTGCAAGGTTTTTGATCTAATTCCTAAGTCTCTGATCCATTTTAATTGGGTATATTTAGCAGGTAAATGATAGGGATCTAGTTTAATTCTTTTATATATGGATATTCAGTTTCTAACACCATTTGTTATAAGGCTACCTTTTTTCCAATATATATTTTTGACACACTTGTTAAGTATTAGATGACTGTAAGTATGTGGATTTGTCTCTATGGTGTTCATTTGGTGTTCATTTCTATTTTGATGCCAATACCGTGCTGATTTTGTTACTATAGCTCTGTAGTATGATTTGAGATCAGGTATTGTGATGCCTCCTGCTTCACTTTTCTTACTCAGAAATGCTTTGGCTATTCTGGGTCTCTTATTCTTCCAAATGAATTTTAGGACTGTTTTTTTCTAGTTCTGTGAAGAATATCATTGGTATTTAGATGGTGATTCATGTATATTGCTTTTGGCAGTATGGCCATTTTGACAATGATAATTCTGCCTATCCAAGAACATGGGAGGTTTCATATTCTAAAGTCTTCTTCAGTTTTTTCTTCAGTGTTCTATAATTGACATTGTAGAGATCATTCACCTCTTTAGTTAGATTAATCCCCAAATATTTTTTAAGTTGTTACAGATTGGATAAATTTCCTGATTTATTTCTCAGTAGAATCACTGTTGGAATATAGGAAAGCTATTGAGTTATGAATGTTGATCTTGTATCCTGCTACTTTGCTGAATTTATCAGCTCTAGAAGTCTTCTGGTGGAGTTTTTTTTGAGGGGGGGGTCTTCTATATGTAAGATCATGTCAACAGCAAACAGAGATAATATAAGTTCTTTTCCTATTTGTATCCATTTAATCTCCTTCTCTTGCCTGATTGCTCTGACTAGTTTTAAGAACTATAATGAATAGAAGTGGTAAGAGTAAACATTCTTGTCTTGTTCCTGATTTTAGAGGAAATGTTTTCATTTTTTTCTCCATTCAGTTTGATGTTGGCTTGGGTTTGTCATATACAGCTTTTATAATGTCAAAGTAAGCTCCTTCTATCCCTATTTTCTCCTGTGTTTGCAACATGATTGGGTGCTGGATTTTTATCAAAGGCCTTTTGTGCATCTATTGAGATGACCATATGATTCTCATCCTTAATTCTATTTATGTGGTAAATTACATTTATTGATTTGTGCATGTTTAACCAACTTTGTATCCTTGGGATGAAACCCACTTGATCATGTTGTATATTATTTTCTTGATATCTTTTGAATGCTTATTTTATTTTATTAATGATTTTTGCATCTGTGTTCATCAGGGATATTGGTCTTTAGTTTTCTTTCCTTGTATCTTTGTCTGGCTTTTGCATCAGGGTTATACTGGCTTCATAGAATGTATTTGGGAGTGTTCTCTGTCAGTTTCATTGAATAATTTGAGAAAGACTGGTATTAGTTCTTTAAAGACCTGGTAGAATTCAGCTGAAAGCCATTTGGTTCTGGGCTTTTCTTTGTTGGAAAGCATTTAATTGCTGTTTCAGGTTTATTACTTAATATTGGTCTGTTCAGATTTTTCTCTCTCTTCCTGTTCAACTTGTCGAGCTCATATGTATTTAGAAATTTGACAGTGTCTTCTAGATTTTTCAGTTTATGGGAATATAAATTTTCAAATTAGTTTCTAATGATCTCATGGGTTTCAGAAATATCTGTGGTTATATCTCCTTTTTCATCTCTAATTGTTTAAAATTTGGTTCTCTCTCTTTTGGTTAGTTTGGATAAGGATTCATCAATCTTCTTTATCTTTTCAAAGAACCAATTCTTTGTTGCATTGATCCTGTGTATTGTTTTTTTACTCTCAATTTCACTAATTTTGGCTCTGATCTTAATTATTTCCTGTCTTCTACTGGTTTTGTAATTAGTTTGCTAATTTTCTTCTAAGGCCTTGAAGTGGAGCATAAACTTATTTATTTGGGATATAGTTTTTTAATTTGGCACTCAATGCTATAGATTTTCCTCTTGGAACTGTTTTATACTGTCCCAGAGATTTTGGTATCTCTGCTTTCATTTGTTTCTAAGAATTTCTTGATTTCTTCTCTCATTTCTTCTATGATCCATTCCTCATTTTAAAGAGTATTATTCAATCTCTATTGTGTTTATGTGGTTTTTATTATTTTTCTTGCTGTTGATTTCTAGTTTCATTCCATTATGATCTCATAGGACAATATTAGTTTTTGTATTGTTCTAAGACTTGTATTGTGACCAAGAATAAGACCTATTTTGGAAAATGTTCCATGAGCTGCCAAGAAGAAAGTAAATTCAGTTGTTTTAGAGTGAAATATTCTATAGATATTTATTTGGTTCATTTGATTTATAGTATTATTTATGATACTATAAATTAGAAATTTATAGTATTATAAATAATAATTTATATTATTTGGAATGTATATGATTGGAAATCACCCAGTATTTTTTTTTTTGGTACCAGGGATTGAATTCAGGGGCACTTATTTACTGAACCACATCCCCAGCCCTTTTTTGTATCTTATTTAGAGACAAGGTTTCACTGAGTTGCTTAGGGCCTCACTAAATTGCTGAGGCTGGCTTTGAACTCTCCATCCTCCTGCCTCGGCCTCCTGAGCAACTGGATTTCAGGTTTGTACCACTGTTCCTGGCACCAAATATTATTGTATTGGGGCATATCTGGGATTTAATGTCAAGAAGTGGGTTTTTAAATGTAATTTGGTGCACTGACATTGGACATATATATTTGCTGTTGCTACATCTTCTTGTTCATTGTTTCCTTTACCAGTATGTATTGGCTTTCTTTGTCCCTTCTGATTAATTTTTGCTTGACATCTGCTTGGTCAGATATGAGATTAGTTAATCCTGCTCGTTTTTGGACTTCCGTTTGCATGGAATTTTTTTCCATCCTTTTCCTTTCAGCCTGTGGTTGTTTTTGCCTATTAGATGAGTCTCTTGCAAACAGCATGTAGTTGGATCTTGTTTTTAATCCATTTAGTAATCTATGTTACTAAATCTATGTCTTTTAATTAGGGAGTTGAGACCATTTACATTCAGTATTATTTGAGTATGTGTTGTTTCCTGACATTTTGGTTTGATGGCTGTATTTAAAATCTGTCTTGATTTTCATTTAGTTGTTGTCCTTCTAATGGTCTCCATTTTGGGGGGATCTTTGAGGTTTTTTTTTTTTTGTTTCTCTATGGCAGTATATCTCTGATATTTGTAGTACTGGTGTTGTTTATCCTTGTCATGGAAAGTTTTTCAGTTTTGAAAGATAGCTTTGCTGGATATAGCAATATTCACTGGCAATTGTTTTCTTTTAGAGCTTGGAATATATCATTTCAGGTCCTCCTTGACTGTAGACTCTGAATTGATAAGTCAGAAAAGAGCCTTATTAGTTTGCCTCTAAATATGAACTGATGTTTTTCTCTTGACACTTTCAATATTCTTTCCTTATTTTCTATGTTAAGCAGTTTGATTATGGTATGTCTTGGAGAGTTTCTCTTTTGATCTTGTCTAATTGGGGTCCTATATGCTGCCCCGACCGGCAGGACACATCAACGTGGGCAGCGAACCTAGATGGGGAGGAATGAAGGGATAAGAGACACGAAGGGTGACAGCAAGACAAAAGTTCTGATCAAGCTGCAAACTTTTATTGTTCACACAGGGGTATTTATGGGCTGGGGATGGGGGGAGCTCTCTTATCGGCAGTTGCTAGAAGTCTTCACAAGGTGAGATAGCGCAGGATGTCTCAGGGAAACAGATGGCCGCAGGATGTCTCAGGGAGATGGATGGCTGCAGGGTGTCTCCCAGGCGAGATGTCTCCTAGGGGGCTGTTTCTTGTAACTGTCAGGCTATTCTTTGAAGGAGAACTCCCTTTTGGTCCCTGGCAATATGCCTCCTGTATATGGATGTATATCTCATTTCTAATATAGGGAAATTTTTGTTACCATTTCATTCAAAGTTGTTCTTTATGCCTTTAGCCTATATCTCCATGTTCTCTACTATTCCAATGACTCTTGAATTTATTCTCTGATGCTGTACCAGGGTTCCTGTATATTCTGATCATGGTCTTTTATTTTTTGTTCTTTATTGTATACTTGGTATTCAAGTTCATATACCCCATTTTTAAGACTGATGTTCTATTTTCTACACAATCTAATCTGTTGGTGATGCTTTCAAGTGAAGTTTTAATTTGATTCATTGTGTCTCTCACTTCCAAGAAATCTGATTGGTTTCTTTTCATTGTCTCTATTTCTTTATTGAAATGATCTTTCATCTCCTGTATTTGCTCTCTTAATTCATTCCTTAGAACTTCTTTTAGTTTATTGAACACTTTAATAATAAATTTTTAAATTTTTTTTAGTTGTAGTTGGACACAATTCTTTTTAAATTTTATTTATTTATTTTCATGTGGTGCTGAGGATTGAACCCAGGGCCTCACACATGCTAGACAAGCACTCTACCACTGAGCCACAACCCCAGCCCCTTAATAAACAGTTTCCATAGTCTTTATCTAGAATTTCATCCACTTTTGTATATGTGGGATCCTTTGTTGGAGATTGTAAATTTTGTGTGGAGAATATTTGTTTGCCTGTTTCATATGTTTTCAGAGGTCCTGGACTTGTGCATCAATTGAAATGGATTACTCTTTCTCTTTCATACATATGTTTATATGTAGTTATATTTTTTGTTCTGAGATTTCTCCCTGTTTTTGATGTATGAATATGTATCCAGGAATGAGACCTGAGGTCCCACTCTGGTTGTTCCTCCTTGGGGCTTGTTTTAGGGGTTTTTTCTTTCCTGTTCTGTGTTGAAATATTGTTGGGGCTCAGGTGGGGCTAGATCATGTGGGGTGAGATTTGCTGTTACTTGACTGAGTTTTGAGTATTGCTCAGCAGCAGGATCTCTACTTAACAAAACTGAAATGTCTCAATCCCTTCCCAGCCCCTCTTAGAGGAAGAGGGGAGCCAGGAATAGCACTAATGTTAGCAACAGATGTACATCCTTAAGATAAATATCTGGTGTCTGTTTTGATATCTATAACACTAACTGCTACCTGCATAGAAATGGTAGGGTCAGCATTTAATATGAGCTCCAATATTAAAAAAAAAGAAAACTAAACTAGATCGAGCATTATACACCAGGTGTCTACTACAACATCCACTTAATCACAACATAAATGGGGTAGGAATTACAAAAACTGTATTATTTTATCAGAGATTACAATTACAGTTTATTAAATGAAGAGAAAATAGGGTAGGAAGGCAAGATAAAGTTTGAGATATTTAAAATACTAACAGGGAAGAGGCAGGAGATAGGTAGCAGATGATGGCTATAAAGAAGGAGTAAAAAATAACTAAAAGTAATTTTAAAAATGAAAGCAAGGGCTGGGTGTAGTGGCATATGCCTGTAATCCCAGCAGTTCGGCAAGCTGAAGCAGGTGGGTTGTGAGTTCAAAGCCAGCCTCAGCAATTTAACAAGGCCCTAAATAACTCACCAAGACCCTGTCTCTAAATAAAACATAAAAAGTACTGGGGATGTGGCTCAGTGGTTAAGGGTCCCTGGGTTCAATCCTCAGTTTAAAAAAAAAAAAATGAAAGCCAGGAAGAGGCAACAGGAAAATTTGGTTACTAGTGGGGGAAGAGAGTAAAGAAGCAGTAATAGTAGGCCTAATAATAGGGACAAATGTAAGATCAACTCAAACCCACATATAATTTTATCCCACTTAATTCAGACCAAAGCTAAATAATAAATGGGTGATAAAGAAAACAATTAAAGTAAATTCATATGAATAAATATATATGGAGCTGGGGATGTGGCTCAAGCGGTAGCGCGCTCGCCTGGCATGCGTGCGGCCTGGGTTCGATCCTCAGCACCACATACCAACAAAGATGTTGTGTCCACCTAGAACTAAAAAATAAATATTAAAATTCTCTCTCTCTCTCTCTCTCTCTCTGTCTCTCTCTCTCTTTAAAAAAAAGAATAAATATATATGTATATGTGTATTAAAAATTAAATTAAAAATTTAAAAATTAAAAAGGGGGCATGTGGAAAAATATGATAAATCGTAATGAGAAATAAAGGGCTTATTTCCAGAGGTGCTCAAAATTGTTGGCAAGGATAGATTTTCTTTCTTTGTATTATGGGCTCTTGTCGGGGTTTTTAGCTCCCCGCCCCCCGCCCGTTCCCTCCTGACCTGTGGGAGAGATTGGGGGAGCATACCAAGAAAAGTAAAGGTCGACTGGCCACCCACAGCCCTCCCTCCCTGGAGGACAATCAGACGCACCAGGGAGAACTGTCAAAGCAGGATCTTGTTTAATGAGAAAACACACACAGCTCATATAATGTACAGGAGCCAGTCAGGATAAAGGTCAGCAGGGTGGGGAGAGTTCACATGTACACCCATCCTACAGGCAGTAATGTCCGTGAGGGCAGAGGGGTTCTGAGCCTATCCTAGAGGTATTCTTTTTTTTCATCACAACCTATGGCAATGTCTTCTGGCTAATCGCCAGGTGCTCTCTTAGCCAATGTGGCCCCAGGACTGGGAAGCGGGTAGCAGCCAGCAAGTTAAGTTTCCTCTTTTCTAATACAACATGTCCTACGACGTTACATTATGCCCTACATCTCCCTCGTTTTATTAGCAGGTGTTTGCCTTACTTGAGAGTGTGCCTGTCTTAGGTCGTCCGCCTCTGGGGATCTTACCCATAGTTGACTACCACTCTGGCTCTTCTGGCAGTTCACCTGCAGGGTCGGCAGACCCAATGGGAAGCTTTAAGGAAGGGAGATGTCTATCACCTATGAAGGAAACCTTTCTGCTCTGGGCTTACACCTGCATGTCCTGGTAGGGGCCATGACCAACCTCATAGGGTTCCCAGTCAGTATCTTGTAAGACAGCGTGTTGCTGCCAGACCACTATCAGTTGAACAGCTCTGGCTCGATAAGGGAGCCACCCACCCGTTAGCCCAGTCCTTAGAAATCTAGATTGCAGTTCATTCCAACAGGTTTTAAGGTCTTCTTGTAGTCTCTTGATCTTGTCTTGGATGATACCGGAGTGATTGGCATAGAAATAGCACTCCTCCTGTAGGAACTCTGTTGATGGGTATTTGAGATTGATCCACACCCACAGTTGCTGGGAATATGCCAATCTCTACAGGACATTTGGATCACAGATGCCTTCTGCAAATTCTATTTTAGGAGTAAAGTCTAAACCTCCACAGGTTTCACATTCACTGCTGTGGATGTGAATTACCCAGTATCAGTCCTGGAGTGCAGACATTCCTATCTGGCTGTGATTGGTGTCTTCCCAGTAGCTGTTATCAGTTGTCAACAATAAAGGGAGTTCTGTCTTCTTGGTAGCTTAAGCCTAGATTTTCTAAGCACAATTCTTTCGCACTTGTTTCAGTTACACTGACCTAGACACCCTCTGTGGCCCATATAGGTGACTGCTTGCAAATTTTTTGTGAGTTCCCAATCTCTTGCTTCTGCTTGCTGCCACACAGTGCTTATAAATAATTCTTGCACAGGTGACACTGGTTCCTTCCAAACTGTCTGCCCATGGCTGAGCATTTTTCACTCAACAGCTTCCCCCACTGACCCTGGGTCCATTAAGATCATCCTCCCTCTCTATTACACAGGTTACCCTACAAGCTATTTTTTTCACTGAACTTTGCTCTCTCTGTGTACTCCCTCCCGCCAGCAGCCAGGGATGCAGCCATAGTCATCAACCTAGCTGTTGCTTCTCTAAAGTATATTTCTTATTATGTTTGAAGTTTCTGACTTTCTGTGTCTCCATGATTTCTTTTACTGTCCAGTATTGAATTTCAGTGAGTTCCCTTAGTTACCCACCTCAAGGAGCAATCTTCCACTTTTTAAGTCTGGTGCTAAGGAACTGCTAGGAAGTACATACTTCCTCTAATCCACCATCTTCTCTCCCTGGATTTTTTTAGTTAACATAATGTTTTCAAGATTCAACTATGTTGTGGTATGTACCAGTACCTTATTCCATGTAAGACTTAATAATTGTCCATATTTCTATTATTCCATTGTACAGATACGTTACATTTTATTTATTGCATGCATTCACTGATGAACATTTGAGTTGTTTCTACTTTTGGAGTATTATGAATAATGCTACCATGAACATTTACATACGAGAGAATATATTTAAAAGGATTGATAGGACTTGAGTCAGTTACTGGTGAAGGAGAAGGAAGTGTTAAGGATACATGTCAGATTTCTAACTTGAATGATTAGTATTCAAAGCCACAAGAAAGTGTGCAGAGTGAAAAGAGAAGAGAGAAAAGTGAGATAAATGAAGGTAAAGTAGTTGTATAGAAAATGTATGCCAACTCCAGCCCTATATGGTTGCAGGTAACAATTTTAAAGAAACCAGTGTTTGTTTTATGACAATAGGCTTAGCTCAGAGCTCTTAAGATAGAGGAACTGCTCCCTTCCTCCATCCCTACAAGGCCAGAGGTATTCTAATGTTCTATATATTCCCTTTTTCTCAGCAAATTACGTATACGAGTACTATTTGTAGTCAACCAGGCGAACAATTAATACAAAGATTACTGCATGTAAGTAGTTAGTAGTGGGGAGTGCTATTTTCAATGTAGAAATGTGGCTATAAAGTTTATTTACTCAGAGACCTTTATGTTAGCTTATATATTCAACATAGATTTATTGACAAGAGGGGTAGGGATTTAAAGAAATGAGAGCTTGCTTTTGTCTATGGAGATTAGGGAAGACTTTATGGAGAAGATAGTATTTACCTGGGACCTTAAAATTTAGGTAGAGTTTTAATAAGGGCATAAAGAAAGCAGGACATTCTATGACTGGGTAGCATGTACAGTGGCTCAAAGTTGGTGATACCAGGCTAAAAAGTTTAGATTTGGGGTGGAGGTCATAAAGAGCCAACAGATTTTGTTTTGGTTTGTTTTACCTGGAGAGTAACTCAGAAAGATTTATCTTCTAGCAGCATGTAGGAAAAATTAGAATGGGGAGGTGCAAGTGATAGAAGGAACCAGAACTTAAGAATTCATTAGATATTATGTTAGATTTCCATTACTGAAAAAACACCCAAGATAACAAACTTATTAAGATAAAGGTTTATTTTGGGGCTGGGGATGTGGCTCAAGCGGTAGCGCGCTCGCCTGGCATGCGTGCGGCCCGGGTTCGATCCTCAGCACCACGTACCAACAAAGATGTTGTGTCCGCCGAGAACTAAAAAATAAATATTAAAAATTCTCTCTCTCTCTCTCTCTCCTCTCTCACTCTCTCTTTAAAAAAAAACAAAAAAAAAAAACCAAAAAAAACCAAAAAAACAAACAAACAAAAAAAGGTTTATTTTGGCTTACAGTTCTGGAGGTTCCAGTCCATGGCCATTGAGACCCTTTGCTTTTGGGTCTATAGTGAAGCAGCACATCACAGTGAGGAGCATATGGTGAAACAGAGCCACTCACCTCATAGCATGGAAGCAAAAAAAAAAGAGGAGTGGAGAGACCAGGGTCCCACAATTCCTTTTTAGTCCATGCCCCAAATGACCTAAAATCTCCCACAAAGCTCCACTGCTTAAAGGTTCTGCTATCTCTCAGTAGTGCCACAAACTGGGACCAAACCTTTAACACTTGGGCCTGTGGGGCACATTCCATATCTAAATGTTAGCAGACTTATAGGGCAAAGGGAAAAATAGTCTAAGAGTCTAAAGACTGTATAATTGGAAAATGGTGTACTGTTAATTGAAATTAAGACAACAGGACGAGGATTTGGAGGGCATGAGGGATGGAAAAGATAATGAGTGTTCTTGAAAGTGCTTTTGAAAATGGGAGATCTGAGAGGCCCATACACAGAAATAATCATTGAATGTGTGGGATTAGATAAGTTGGTTGAGTTCATTGTTCAGCAAGAAGTCTGGACTTAAGGGAAAAAACTACCTTTAGTGGGAAGTAGGAAAAAGAGCCCACAAAGGAGAAAGAACTGGAGCAATGACTAGCTGTGGTCATGGTCCTTTAGAGTCACTCAGCATCTGAGTGAGAATAATATATAAATTACTGAAAACAGCAAATAGAGTGGTTTTTAGGTATTGTGCAGCACAGCTTGTTTTATATGGCTCTTTTCCTTTCACTTCACAGAGTAAAAATCTATGCTGATATGGAATGACCTAAATTGGATAATGTAAAAAATGTCCTTTGTCCCCAAAACAGTATACATCTATAAATATAATTGGTCATAGTACAGTTCAAGTTAAAAAAAAAAACATTACATTCTACACCCACAAAAGGTTCATGACTTTTGATTTAGAAAGCATAAGTAGAACATCATCAGGTTGCTGATTAGTCAGGATGGTCAGGACCCTGATTGGGTTTCTTAGTTTCTTAAAGCATGTCAAGAAGCAGCAGATAAGACTTAGTATAAGATTAATCATGTTCATTGGGTCAAGAGACTTTTCAAACTGCCTTATCTTCTGACACCTAGAATATGGCTACAATGAACCCCCATCTCATTTCTCCTTGAACTATGGCCTCTGTATATCCTTCACAGAAACGTAGATTCCTAACAGCAAGCATATTCAATTTTTAAAAGCATATTCAATTTAAAGCTTTTGAAGTTTGGCATAATAAAGGGCAACATCATGACTAAAATATTGGTCATGCATTTTGTTTTTTTACTGTGGAACTGTTCTTTGGAACATTGTAAGATAACCTTATAAATACCAACTGACAGTTGTTATTTATGGTTTATATAAGTAAATATTTGATGAAGTAGTAGAACCTAAGATTTAAGATGATTTTTTTTTCTGTTTTTATGCTTCTCCTTATAGCTCATTTCCCTACAGGAGCAATTGAAGTATTTTCTGAAGAAGTGAGAAGAGTCTTCAACCTGGCCATAAACATTGGTTTTTCCATCAAGACCAGTTACTGTGTGAAATTGTGCATGTTTCTCTCCCTTTGGTTGCCTTATGTTTAATCAATTATATTTGTTTCTCTGAACATTTTGATGGTTATAAAATGTTTTAATATAATAGTCATGTAGAAAGGGATAATATTCTCTTTGTGAATTTGTGAATTACATATATTTCTCCTGACCTATGGTGCCATCAGATGATTCAGCCATGTTTGTCAGAGAGTTTTTTAGCCTAGAAGACCATACATCTGGTTAGCATGTTTTAGCTTTTCCAAACTCTTCTATTTTAAGCGCTTATTTCCTAAATGTAGAAATTTCCATTTCTATTAAGGGCTAGCTCCTGCAACAGTGAATTTAAGAGTCTACCTCTCAGCTGTTAGTAATAAGTTCTGTCCTCTTTGTTCAAATGATAAGTCTGCTCTCTTTCTCAGGGATGATTTCTTGCTGCTACATATCTTTGTTCTATTGTGTATTTAGGACTGTGGTTGGTTGTTATTAATTAAGTAAGAGCAAAGATGAAAAAATTTTAAGCACTTATCCTTATTATGAGATTCCTCATCCTAACCTTTATCAGAAAAGGTTAGGAAAAACCAGATGCCTGTAATGCCTATGAAGACTTCTTTAACAATCCAGGGTTGCTTTGGGGTGGGTTTTTAAAGGCTGTATTATTAATAGTTTTCTGGTCTGTGTTCTTTAAACAATAAATAAATTCTTTCTTTTAAAATGATTACTGTAAATTTATTATGTGTGTGTGGTTCTGGGGATCAAACCCAAGGCCTTTCACATGCTAGGCAAATGTTCTTTTAGCTTTGAGCTAAATCCCAGCCCCTAGTTTCTTTCAATTTATTAAATTGCCTTCACAATGAGCACTCATATCCAAAAGGAAACAAGAAGACAAGCAATAAACTATGTGTCTTTGTGCATTTTCAGTTCTTTATAACAAAAATACACCAGCTTGGGTAATTTATAAGCAATGTTTATTGTTCACAGTTCTGGAGGCTGGGAAATCCAACATCAAGGTGCCAGTGGATTCAGTATCTGGTGATGTATCTCTGGCTGCATCCTTACATGGAAGAAGGAGCAAACAAGCTCCTTCAGGTCTCATTTACAAGAGTACTAATCCCATTCATGAAGGTGATGACCTAATGAACTAATCACCTCCATAAAGCACTACTTATTAAGAGTACCACATTGCAGATGATGTTTCAACATAAACTCGGGGGGAAGACACATTCAGACCATAGCACTTTATGATTAAGAAATGACAGAAGATACTGTCTATACTGAAGCATCCTTCCAAAGAGTTCTTAGGAAAACTCCTATGACTAAGCAAATTATCTCATAATAGCCATATAACATTGGGATTTGGAGAGGAGTATAGAGAAGTGAAAATAAATGGCAACAATTTAATGTTTGGATTAAATTGTGTAGTGGAACAAAAACAGGTTGGAATCCCAATTCTCACTTGTCTTGGGCAAGTCCACACATCTTAGAGGCTCTGTTTTCTCATCTGAAAAACAAATAGTGGTAATGTTTATTACCAAGAGACATTTGAGGGTTTTCCAGAAGTAGCCCAGCTAGCCCCAGTTCTGATTCTAATTGACGAAAATCAGTGTTGCTCTAGGAAATGTACTCCCAAGTTCTGTGCACCACTTTTAGTACTCTAGGCAGAAATTAATAAGCTGTGCTCAGAGAAAAGGAGGTCTAAATATATGGAAAGAGCCTGGGAAAGTAGGATGAAGTCAGGAAGAATGCTGGGGAAAATTCGGGCAAGTAAGCTGGAGTATGGAAGATAGGCATGTTCAACTAAATTGAAGCCAAGATTAGAAGAGAAATTAGAGGACAACTTAAAAACCAAGGTGATATAAAAATTGTCAGAAATTCTGAACATAAAAGATGAAAATAAGGGGAAAGACAATGGGGAAAGGAGTGTTAGAGGCAGAAGGTGGGGGAAGAGGCACAGTGTGAAATGAAGACAAGCCTTTTCAGATAAAGGAAGGCAGAGGGCTGGGACAAAAACATAAATAGTACCTTGAAAGAAAGGCTGAGGTTGGTGAGGTTTAGCACATATACCATAGATAACTTCCAGGAGTGAGAAAAGTAGAAGAGCCCTTGTGCAGCCTCTGTCTGATTCTGTAGTCTAAGAGCAGCCAGAGTTTTGCTGAGAGGCAGGGTGTTAGGGTAGAAAACAGAAAGCGGCAAGGGTGTAATAGTAAAAGCAAATGTGACTCCATTTTGTTTTATGACTTCATCCTGTAAAACAACCAAGCCAAGTAGAAGAGTCATGACTGGGGCAAGATGTTCTTATCTTTTTCTATAGAAACCTTTAAGAACACGGAACTATCTAATGGGGCATTGTTGTTTCTGTAACTAGGGTAACAGGGCTCTGTTTCTGTAACTGGGGTGTTTAGGCTAACTGATTGGTTAGGCTTCCCTCCGCTTGACTGAACTGTCCCACTTCTGTAACCTGGCTTGCTTGCATTGGCTAGACCCCCTGAACATCCCTTTTGCAGTTTTCAGGCTTATAAGGAGTACCCTTGCAATTGTTCGGGGCTGATCAGGGTAACAGCTTTATGTTCTGGTCAGTCACCACTGGTGTGCTTCAATAAACGCTTGATTCGATTATACGTGAGAGGTCTGGAAGTCAATTTATGAAACCCTGGGACAAAGCTTTAACTATAACAAGGGCACGTTAGTGTGTCTTCAGTGTCCTTCCATCTCTTCTGCTGCCACTTCTCAATGTAACCCAGGGGAACTGCTTCACTAGTGCCCTCATCACAAGGTTTTTGCTGTTCTGACTCTTCACCTGCCCACACACTTGCACATAAACACTCTGACACCCCACGTTTTCCTTTGCTGTAGCTCAGTGATTCTGACTTTTGCCATGTTGCAGATCTGCAATGGTATCCACTACCTATGTATATCTTTTGAGTACCTGACATATGGCTAGCCTGAATTAAGATGTGCCATAAGTATAAAATATACATACTGCCAGGTACAGTGGCACATGCCTATAATCTTAGCAACTTGGGGGGGCTGAGGCAGGAGGATCACCAGCTTCAGCAACTTAGTGAGTTCCTATCTCAAAATAAAAAACAAAAAGGACTGGGTATATAAAACCCCTGGTTTCAATAGCCAGTTCCAACACACACACACACACACACACACACACACACACACACACAGGATTTTTGTAGGGGAACTGCTTGGTGTGGGCCCTGAAACCCTTGCCCTATCCATGTAGGCCACATAGGCCACATAAACAAGGCTGAACTGCAAGATGATTCAGGTCTTGGTAAATGCCCTGTGATCCTGCCAGAATATGTGAAAATAAGTAGTCTTGTGAGGAGTGGCTACAAGACTGGTTGGCATTCACTTCCCTATCTTGAGAAAAGCTGAAATTAGGCAATTTCTCATATGCCTCCCTCATTCCTATAAATTATTGGGATTTTTTTCCAGCCTAGGTACAGCTGTAGGTCATAAAACTGTTTAGCTGCAGTGTTAACATTGGCTATTCAACACCAGGGGTCCCATCACTTATGTTGCTTGTCATCTGGCCCCTTTAAATTCAGTATCATCCTGTGCGACAAGAAATGCAGGGAGTTGATACTATTACTAATCTTGTTTTTGCTGCCTCTTTAAGTAATAAAGTATCTGGGTTTCTTATTTTGTTTTGGTTTTTCACCAACTGACTGCTTGACAATACCAAAGACTTAGTTAAAAAAATGTAAAATTTCTCAATAATTGTTTTATTTTATAATTATTACATACTTAAGATACATTGGATAAAATAAAATGCAATGTTAAAATTAATTTCAACTATTTACATTTACTTTTTAAATATGCTAGGAAACTTTTATTTTTAAAATTCTTTTATTAGTACATTATAGTTTTATACATAATAGTTGGGTTAGTTTTGACATAATCATACATGCATGAAATTTAATTTGCTCAATTTCAGTCCTCAGTATCTTCTTTTTCCCTCCCCTTGTCCCCAAGCCCCATTTCCCTTCCTCTACCCTACTGGTATTCTATTCTACTTATTTACTTATTTATGCTTCATAGATATACATAAAAGTGGAATTCATGGTGGAATATTTATACATGCTCATAGTGAAATTTTGTCAAATTAATTCTACATTTCTTCCCCTTTCCTGTCCCTCCTCTCCTCCCTTCCATCTCCTTCTTATACTCTACTGACCTTCCCTCTATCTGTATAGTATCTGACACCACTTTTTTCCCTTACTTTGCTCTAGCTTCCACTTTCGAGAGAAAATTACCCTTGATTTTCTGAGTCTGGCTTATTTCACTTCACATGATGTTAAGTAAAATTCCATCCATTTACTACAATTGCCATAATTTCATTCTTTATGGCTGAGTAGAACACCATGGTGTGTGTGTGTCTACACACACACACACACATACACACACACACACACACACACACACACACACACACACACACACACACCACATTTGTCTGTTGATAGCACCTGGACTAGTTTCATACTTACTTGGCTATTGTGAATTGTGCTGCTCCAACATTTGATGTGGCTGATTCTCTTTAGAATGCTCATTTTAGAACTTTTAGATATATATATCAAGGAGTGGGATAGCTGGGTTATATGGTGGTTCCATCCCTAGTTTTTGAGGAATCTCCATACTGCTTTCCAAAGTGGTTGCACTAATTTTTAGTCCCACCAAACAAATAAGAGTGTACCTTTTCCCTCACATCATTGCCAGTATTTATTATTATTTGTCTTCTTTTTTTTTTCCTTTGGTACCCAGGATTGAACCCAGGGACATATAATCACTGAGCCATATCCCCAGCCCTTTAATTTTTTTTTTTTATTTTGAGATAGGTTCTCACTAAGTTTCTTAGGGCTTCTCTAAGTTGCTGAGGCTGGCTTTGAATTTGTGATCCTCCTGCCTCAGCCTCTCAAATTGCTGGGATTACAGGCATATACCACCACACTGGGCATTTTTTTTTTGTATTGTTTTGGGGAGGTACTGAGGTTTGAACTCAGGGGCACTTGACCACTGAGCCACATCCCCAGCCTATTTTGTATTTTATTTAGAGATAGGGTCTCACTGAGTTGCTTAGCACCTCATTTGTTTGCTGAGGCTGGTGTTGAATTCATGATCTTCCTGCCTCAGCTTCCTGAGCTGCTGGGATTACAAGGGTACACCACCATGCCTGGCCTTTTTTTTTTTTTGTATTTTTGATAATTTCCATTCTGACTGGAGTGAGAGGAACTCTTAGTCTAGTTTTAATTAGCATTTCCCTGATTGATAGGAATGTTGAACATTTTATCCATGTATTTGTTGGCTATTTGTATTTCTTCTTTTGAGAAATATCTGTTTGGTTCTTTTGCCTGTCTTTTGCCTGTGTATAGATTCGGTTATTTGGTTTTGGGTGTTAAGCTTCTTGAGTTCTTTATATATTCTGGATATTAATCTCCTGTCAGACGTTAGCTGGCAAACATTTTCTCCCATTCTATAGGCTCTCTTCACACAATGATTTTCTTTGCTGTGAAGAATCTTTTTAATTTTATGCCATCCCACTTCTTAATTCTTGGCTTTATTTCTTGAGCTGTAGGGTTGGTTTTTTTATTTAAGGAAGTCAGGGGCTGGGGATATGGCTCACGTGGTAGAGTGCTTGTGTCACACGCACAAGGCCCTGGGCTCAATCCCCAGCATCACCAAACAAACAAACAAACAAAGGAAGTCAGTGCCTGCACAAATATGTTGGAGTGTTGACCCTAGTTTTTGTTTAGTATTTACTGGTCTAACTTGTCTTCATCCACTTTGATTTGATTCTTGTGCAGGGTGAGAGATTAAGGATCTAGATTGTTTGTTCTACATATAGATATCTAACTTCCTAGCACTATTTGTAAAAAAAAAAAAAAAAAGGCTACCTTTCCTCAAACATATATACCTTTGTCAAGTATCAGTATGTGGATTTGTCTCTGTCTTCTATTCCTTTGGTGTTCATTTCTATTTTGATGCCAATACCATGCTGATTTTGTTACTATAGCTCTGTAGTATAATTTGAGATCAGATATTGTGATGCCTCCTGCTTCACTCTTCTTACTCAGGAATGCTTTGGCTATTCTGGGTCTCTTATTCTTCCAAATGAATTTTAGGACTGTTTTCTGGTTCTGTGAAGAACATCATTGCATTGGTATTCAGGTGGTGATTGCTGTATATTGCTTTTGGTAGTATGGCCATTTTGACAATGTTAATTCTGCTTATCCAAGAACATGGAAGCTCTTTCCATCTTCTAAAGTCTTCTTCAGTTTCTTTCTTCAGTGTTCTATAATTGTCATTGTGGAGATCTTCCACTTCCTTGGTTAGATTAATTCCCAAGTAGATTTTTTTAGGTTGTTGAGAATGGGATAGTTTTCCTTCAGCAGAGTCATTGTTAGATTATTGGGAAACTATTTATGAATGTTGATCTTGTATCTTGCTACTTTTCTGAATTTATTTATCAACTCTAGAAGTCTTCTGGTGGAGTTTTTTTTTTGCGGGGGGGGGGGTTCTAGATATAGGATCATGTCAACAGCAAAGAGAGATAATATAGTTCTTCTTTCCTATTTGTATTCATGTAATCTACTTCTCTTACTGGATTGCTCTGGCTAGAGTTTTAAGAACTATAGTGAATAAAAGTGGTGAGAGTAGACATTCTTGTCTTGTTCCTAATTTGAGAGGAAATGCTTTCATTTTTTCTCCACTCAGTTTGACGTTGACTTTGGGTTTGTCATATATAGAGCTAAGTTCTTTCTATCCCTATTTTCTCTAGCATTTTTAATGGGTGCTGGATTTTATCAAATGCTTTTTCTGCATATATTGAGACAATCATATAATTCTTGTTCTTCATTCTATTTATGTGGTGAATTGCATTTATTAATCTACCTATGTTGAATCAACTTTGCATCCCTTGGATGAAACTACTTGATCATGCTATACACAATCTTCTTGATGTGTTTTTGAACATGGCTTAATATGCTAGAAAATTTCAATATATATATGTTTTGTTTTTCTTTTTTTTCCCAGTACTAGATTGAACCAGGTGTGGCTCTGCCACTGAACTACAGCCCCAGCCATTTCCATTTTTTTATTTTGAGACATGGTCTATTTAAGTTTCCCAGGTTGACTTTGAACTTGTGGTCTTCCTCCCTCAGCCTCCCTAGTTGCTGGAATTTTACAACTAGTTGGCGGTGTGTATACCACCATGCCTGGTTTACAACTTGCATTTTTATTGGAAAGCACTGCTGTGGTTTGGTAAAGAAAGAGAAATTGATGGTGTAGAAGAGGTACTAATGCCATAAAATGACATTAAAAACATAACCATCAATTCATAAGGATATTTTAACAACAAAAATATAGCCATATTCTCAGAATAAAGGAGAGACCTTTACTAAATAAATGTAACTTTATGGAAACTCTCTACAGTATCCTGATTTTTATATTGCTTCAGCTGATAAAAAAAAGTCTTTGGATTGATGAGGATGAATTTTGGGAACCATTGCCATATAGAATTCATCTTGTAACATGATAACTCGCTAATTTGGAAGGGGATAGAGCTTAAGGGGCCACCACTCCAGGTAATAGTGTAAGATGGCATCAGTAGGGGTGTCTTTCATTCCACAGTTGTTGGTCCCACCTGGTGGCCTTATGTTTGCAGTGCTCCATCCTGTCTTCCCACCTCCAAATAAGAGAAATATGTGGACTATCAGAATCAGAGATAATAACTAGAGGAAACAAGGTAAACAAATACAAATTTATTCTTTTTAAAGTAGAATTCAAGGGAAAGGGAAAAGCACCACAGTAAGTGGCAAAGTTAATTAATTTGCTTCCCACCCTTTCAATCCCAAACTTTTCTACACTTGCATGTCACCCTTGCCACCTCCCCCAAATCTTGTCCAAAATTCTTATCTTATGACCAGTTCTTACATCAAGCAAGCAGCATAGCAGGCTTCAGGCTGGACTTAATACTGCCTTGGGAACAGCAAATACATTCAGCAGGTCACCCTCCAAATATTGCAACTGTGGGAGGAGATAGACACTGGGAGCAGAGCCCTGGCCTTGAGCCTTATCCTCTCCCATGGCCACTGGTGTTAAAATAGTGAGAAGTCAATGAAGTACTTCTTTGTTCCAAGAGCCAGGTTTTGGCAGGAATGCCCAGAGATAGAGCTGCCCAGCTGAGGAGCTAAGTCTCATAGCCCTAGGATAGGGCTTCCAGTTTCTCTCCCAAGACTGTTTGTGTTAAGGCAGCTATTTTCTTGGTTATGTGTCAACTATGTCAAAGGAAATTTGATGGAATTCCTAGCCAGAAATGGTTTCACAGGCCATTAGTCTGCTATTGAGAATGTGAGTTTAAAGAGTGCTCTGGCTTGATGTTGGATCTAGAGTCCAGACTCTTTTCAAAGCATCCACCAGGCAGCACAGGTATCCCTTAAAATGAATTTGGTGGATAAACATCTCCCAGGATTGGCCTCTGCCTGGTCTTAGGGTTTCTCATTAATATGGCCTGCCAGCCCAGTTCTTGGAACACCAGAAACTCAAATAGTTCTCTATAGGGAAATATTTTCCAACTTTGGGCATTGAAGGAAATGAGCACTTGAGAGCCTTGATTCCAGCCTTTCCAATATTGAGGGAAGGGCACATATCTATCCTCCTGGGTGGGTTATTTTATAAAGAACTTTATCATGGCTTCATATTCTCCAGACATTCAGCCTTCCCCAATGTTAATCCACTCTGCTCTAGCTGGAAGCAGAGGTACCTTCACAATGGCATTTTGACTTCAATCAAATTCTTTTGAGGACAAATTGCCTGTCAATCCTAACTGTTCCCTGGTACTATTAGATAACTCCAGCAAACACATTCCTTATCACTAATGCTAATCCTACAAATCAGAAGGTTTTCCTCAGATTACCAACCTAGCAACTCCCTTCGCCTCCATTCCAGTTACAGGGCCATAAACTACACAGCACCACACATAATACCTTTAAGAGACATGATACATGACAAATACCTAACAACATACAACAGATTTTGGTAAATCCAACCCCAATGTGGATTCACAGTGTCCAAGGATCCATTTACCTCACTAGAGGCAAACTGTCCACATATGCTGCAGTGACTGTCACTGGACCCTTGAGCAGTATACTCACCTCAGGTATTACAGGTAAACATAAGACCGCAAAGTGTCCATGACCCCCTTACTGAAGATTCAACTCCTGACCCGCTGCTCCGGTCCACCTACAGCACAAATCCTACATAACAAGATCTACGTCTTTTTTTACCATACCTGGCCCACCGCAATTACCACAGGCAGCCCAAGAGCTCTCAGGTGGAATGGGGGTTAGAGAAAAGACTTTACTGATAATAGATTTTTCCATATTATCTGCCCTCCTAAGACAGGTATATGCCTCAAAGTTCCTGAGCCCTCTAACCACAACAAATTTCTTCTATCCCATTCCTACCCACAATCAAGCCCCCTACAAAGTTACCCCACTCTGAATGATGTTCAGGCTGTGTTTGATATTTGCCTACAATCTGCTTATCATAAAGCCAGATACCCAGTTCTCCTGTCCAGAGGCCTCATGAACACTGAGGCAGATGTCATGATAAAACGTCTAACACCCTGAACCTGTGGCTTAGTGGGGTAGGAGGCAATCTTTGGCTTCTGGACCTAAGCCATTTCCCTGCATCCCCTGGAGCAGGTCAGTCTAGGTTCCCAGCAATTCTATCCACTGACCACTGCCTGATTACAGCACAAGAGTCCAAACATCTCACTCCCTCCTGATCTTGATGGTTATCATTTCTTTCTTTAAGACCCTGAACTGGACCTTAGGAATTGAAAGTGGCCAGAGGATGTATTCTGTGTTTTAGCCATGTAAAAGATAATAAAGACCTTCCTGTTCCTTCTTATCTTCAGGAGTGGGTAGAGCTTAGATCCACTCTGTTTTGGCACCTGAATCACTGTTTAGGGGGGTCCAGGAAAATTCCTCCAAGGCTCAGGTCTCCAAGGAACAAGATTTGGAATGAGAGAAGAGAACATATTGATGCTTCCTGTTAGATTCCTCTGTGGCCACAGACTTCTGTTGCTTTGGTCTGGAGGGCAGCTCACCCCAAACATCAATGGACAGAGATATCCTAGGAAAGCAGCAAGGATGCGCTTCTATCTTTCCAACCAGAGGCTGAGGCTAACAAAGAGCAAGGCAGAACATTAATACTTCAAGAGGTATTAGAGTTTAATGTGTGAGTGAGGCCAGGAGAGCACTGATGTACAGTAGATATGTAGAGTAGATATGTGTGTATATAAACTCAGGCAAATTAAGTTGACTGCAGGACTGGGGAAAATTTCCTCTTGGTAGAAAGCAGCCTAAGTGGGTTCTGACTCTGTTCAAAGTTCCCAAGCCCACTCTTCCCACCCCCACTATATACTCTGAGCAGTTTATGAATAAAGAGGCCACGGTATATGTTGTCTAGGAAGAGTTAGTTCAGTTTGAGAATTGGGTTCACCTTCAGAGTTAGAAGAAACAGTATTATGCACAGGAAGGCTCCACTGTTGTCTAGGGGGAAAGTGACCAGCTTCCTGATTTGTGACCAGTGGCTCTTAGGAAAGGACCACTATTAAGGATGGCTAGTTACAATTGCCTTATGATTGGCTGGAGGTAACCAGCCACCTCACCTGATTCAGCCTAAGAGACAGAAGGGTCATAGCCTAGAAGGGTGTAAGGCAGTCATACTCTACCAGGCTAAAGGATGGCTTCCCCTTCCTCACCCAAGGAGAGCAAGCTGCCACTCCTCCTCCAGATCTCTAAGGAAAGAGTCAAAAGAGCAAAGGGTGGCTTCAGTGGGGTCTCCAGAGCATCTCAGTGGCTCTCTTAGAATGCTGAAACCTTCAGGAAAGAGGAGGATTGAGGGGGGAGGCAAGAATCTAAACCTGAAAGAATTTCTTTAATATTCCCAAATGTAAAGTAGAAGTAGGAACCAGAATGAACTGTTTCCTCCTTGAGGAAATTCTGTTAGGGACAGTGGCATAAGGAACTGTAGTTATTCAAGGAAGAAACAACATATAGGTAGAATCTGAAGGGCTAGAGCTATGTCCTGAACCTGAAAAAATAGGACACATATTGCCCAGAGTTCTTTAGGAACACTTTGGAGGTGGGAGGAGGTTCAGTAATACCCTTTTGCCTCCCTGAATTGGGCCAGAGAGTAGGGTTAATCCCTGTGGATTCCTAATGCTGGTACCCTGGGATCATTAGGCTTTTCTCTCTCTATAATTCCATGGAGAAGACAAAGGGGCCAATGGGCACTACTTGGCTCTGCAAAGCAGCTTCTCTTTCCCATCTGAATGGCCAAGTGCCATTTGCCTGTGCTGCAACAAAAGGGTAGCATAAGGGACTGGTCTTGCACTTCAGAATTAAAGGGCATATTTCTAGAGTTAGAGGAATCAGGCCTCCTCTTTACCTGGCCCCTACCCCCACCACACATACCTCACATACCACCAGCCTTGCTGCTGCCCAGAGCCCAAATAACTCTGCTTGAGGAATGTGGGGCCAGTGGGGACTGTAAAGGTTGGATGAAGGCTGAGGGAAGATATTGACCAGAATCAGGAAGAATTATGGACTATAGAATGGGGATCTGGCTCCATCAAGAGGCCAGCAGGGTGCTGGCAGTCACATCAGAGCTTCGCACACTGGGGAAGGCATGGCGGAGCTTCTCCATGATGTCCTCCAAGCACAGGCTGACATCTTGACTCTTTGACCCCACATCATCTGAGTTGGAAAAGAGAGATTTGTGAAGATAATGTTAAACTCTCTTATATGAGGTCAAGAAGCCAAAGTAGGATGCAGCTAGGTAGTGGGCAGACCCAGAACATTTACATCTTCCTGTTACTATGACTATTATGCAGGATGCACTCAATAGAAGAAACATATGAGTGAATTATCCCTCACTCTAAGATTGAAGGCATGAGGAAAAACCAGTTTTATCCTTAGCAGAACCTCAGGCAGGAAATCTGGGGCAGAACAAAGCCATGGAGGAAGGGGCTGAGAGGGGTTAGGGAACTCACCTGCAGCCTCAGTATCTGGAGTTGTTTGTCCCTTCTCTGGGGGGTGACTGCTTTCTGACTGCTGTGGAGATGAAGCTAGAGACAAATCTGCAGAGCCATTGCCTTCTGATTCTGTAGGTGGCTAGTAAGAAGTAAAGCATAATTTGAGTTTTGCTTTCCTAACCTTACTTTGACAGACTCCTGAGCTTATAAAAGACCTTAGAAATGCATGATCATCCCTTGTCCCTTTGAATTTTAGAAGCTTTTGGCAGTGCACAGAAACAATGGCTTCCCCTTTTAGGAAACTTGTTAATATATTCAATTACCAATTAACTTGTTCCTTCAACGACATGTATCAAAGGCTACCAATTCTTATAAGGATGGCAATGCATCTAAAGCTATCTTGCTGTCATTTTGTCTATAATCAAGCTATTTAAAACCCATTTTTTTCTGGACATGTAGAGTTGTACACCTGATATTTGGTTTATGTCATAACAGCATATGTTATAAACCTCTAGGAATTCATTTAGAGACTGTCTCTTGAAGGATCTGGGAAAAGGGCAGGGAGTACTATTCCCTGGTAGATATGACAATAATAAGTATCATTTGTGAAGAGTGTACCATATTCCTGGCATCATGCTAAATACTGTAAATTCATTATCTCATTTTATGTTGACCACAATTCTATGATGTTGGTGTTATTATTCTCTCTATGATGGAACTTGGGCTTAATGAGGTTAAGTAACTTTCCTTATATCCCATAGTCACTAACTGGCAGAGTCATACTCAAACTTAGGGCTGTCTGACTCCAGAGCCATACTCCCAGAAATGAAAGGAGCAAAAATTAGCAAGAGATTCCTTTATTGTAAAAAATCATCTTTTGCTAAACATATCCATCCAAACCTGCTTCTTTCTAGCAAATACCATGCATGTAAAATCAACTTTTGGGATGACTTTGAAGGTTTTCCATTACTGGGGATTGAACCCAGGGGTGCTCTACCACTGAGCAATATCCACAGCCCTTTTTCAAAAAAAAAAAAAATGAGACAGGGTCTTGCTTAGTTTCTAAGACTGGCCTTGAACTTGTGATTCTCCTACCCTGGTTGCTGGGACTACAGTGTGTGCCATTGTACCAGGCAGAAATTCATTGTTTCAGTACCAGATTACAATGGATTGTGAAGAAGTGAGTCCTCAAAAGTCTTCCCTCTGCCCCTTGAGAATTACACACAAAGATGGTATGGAAGAGGGGTGAAAGTAAATGGGCTAAGGATGTGCCCATACCATTCCCTTCCTTCCCTCATCTTCTCCAGTTGTCAGCCCAAGAATTCTCTTCAGGAAGTTACCTGATAGCCACAGCCAAAAAGCTCTTTCTTCCTCCTCTTTGATGCACCTCCAACTCCCCAAACTTTCCCCCTATGCTCAGGTATTGCCTTCATTCTTCTTCTGTCTGTAGTCTCACCTGCAGGAGCAGTTCCCTCAAGCGTTGCAGCTGGGACTCTAGTTGCTTGTTGTGGTCTTCAAGGATCTGCATGCGCGTCTCTAGGCGGCTCTTGTGCTGCCTGAGAATCCTGGCTTCAGCCAGAAGCTCCTCATTGCAGTGGTCCTGTGCTGCCTCAGTGGAGCCCTCAGCTAGGTTGGGTGCCTCAGTCGCCTCCTCATGCTGCCACTTCAAGCGCCTCAGCTCTCCTTGGAGAATCCTGCCAAAGATAAAGCCAAGATCTATGGCTCTAAGAAGTACTTTCCAGATCCAAGATGTCCCTTCATATACCAGTGAAAGCAATCCCTATGCTCTCCCATCCCACTTTCCCAGTCATATTCTTGTTTGAACTACTTCCTCTCCAGCATGTATGCCATTTACTCTGACATTCTGAGACTTTAGAGCAGAAGGAGCTGACATTTAACATAAGAAATATCTCAGGGCTTTGATGTACTGCTTTGGGGATTAATTCTGACCTTAAAAACAGACAGAAATATGGTCTACAAATAAAAGAGGCATTAGGGCCACTGACTCACCTTCTTTGTTTTTATATTCCAGGAAAAGATATAAACAAGAGCTCGCCCATATTGCCTCTTTTCTCCTTAGCCCTCCTGTGTGGCCTACTTTGAATGGCCATGCTAGGTATCAAGAAAAAAAGATTCCAAAGATACAGCTTACTTTGGGGGACATTACTCTTTTTTTTGCAACAGAACAGAATCTTTATCTGCCTAGTATTTCCCAAGGCCTGCCCTCTGATACTCTAATGCAGTATTTCTCAAACTTCCTAGTGAGAAACAAGGGTTTTATCCTACTCCATTGTGGAATGATATGTGATCCTAACACACATGACTAGTCCATGGTTCACACCACTTGAAATCCGCCATACAAGTTCAGCAACACTCAAACTAGCCTCAATGAGATGAGTCCACTAATGATGTGTTTGTATGTCATGGCAATGTCCAATTGCTAGAAAAGTTTCTAAAAGCTTACTCTTTATGTATTTGTATTTTCTGGACTGGTGACAAACACTTTGCAGATTGGCTCTTGTCTGCATTCTACACTCTGAGGAGCAGGGTTCCGAACACTTGCCACTCCAAGTGTGGTCTGTAGACCAGTGGTATGGGTATCCCTTTGGAAGGTGGTTAGAAATACAGAAATTCAGGCCCTACCCAAACCTGTGAATCAGAATTTACATTTTACCAGGCTCCCCAAGTGACTCATGTGCACATTAATGTTTGGCAAATGCTACTCTAAGAGTTATTACAGATTCTACTTCTTTCAAAGTGCCTTGGACCTTCCTAAGACTCCTGCTACCATCCCTACTTTATGGAGATTAATGCCATCCCTATAATCTTTACTTTCTCTCTTCAAGCCTTCAAGTGATCCATAGTGTCATCATCCCCTGAAATATTTTCACTAGGTGATAAATAATTCTTTCTACTTCTGGCATGGGAAGTTCTTTGAGAGCAGGGACATGTCATAGTCTTATCTGTATTTTCTATATATGCGTCTAGTAGGTACATGGAAAACTTGGGGTTAAATTAAAAGAATTCAAATAATTACTGTAGGTGCTAGTGTTTATTGAACAGATACAGTAAACCAGGCCCTGGGCTAACCCATTATATGCCTTATCTCACTTGGTCTTCATAAATGACCCTAGGAGGTCACTTTCTAGACAAGGAAATGGAGCACCACAGAATATAAGTAACTTCTTCATGATCATACAACTAAAATGTGGAAGTGTCAGGTCTTAAACCCAAGCCATCTGCTTCTGAAACCCACACAAAATTGTGCCATGACCACATACACACCGGTTCTCATCTTCTAAATGGGCTAGGATCTTCTCTAGCTCCCCCTTGCTTTCTGTAGCCATGCTGCATGGAGCCTGCTGTCCGAAGGCTAGCTCCCGGTCTGTGATGGGGCTGGAATGCCTCAGCAGGTACTGGTCCTCATCTCTGCATTGGGTATTAGGAAAGGAAAACAGGTGGCCAGCTTTAAATAGAGAAACAACTCAGGGTAAGAGTTCTAAGCACTCCGTTCAGGTCCCTGGTGATACATGCTGGAATATTCACTCTTATGTCACATAGAGAGGGAAAGGCCAAATATTGAAGCTTTGGAGGGATAGAAGTTTTCAAAGGTGGCAGCAGATATGGTTAGGGGTTCAGGGAATGAATATTTTCAGGCTTATAGGGCTTCTAGGTTCTCCTTAAAGATCCCTAGGATATAATGAGCAAATCATTTCCTTTTCTGTGCTGATTTCCCTGTACCCCACTTGGCTTACTCACCTCCCAGAGGGATTTAAGTCTCAGTTAGGACCATATTGGTCTATGTAGCTGACTGCTCCTAGGCTATCTGAGCAGACCAGGAACTTCCCCAGAGATGTAGGACCTCTTCCCTGGACTATAGCACAAGGGAATGCCTTTGTTATCCTTTAGTCAAATCCCTGATATCTCCCAGGATTAGAGTAACACTAGATGGGGCTTTGGTATCTTGAGAACAAGAGAATAGCTCCTTTCTGCAGCTTTAGATTAGGGCATATATTCTTCTTTCCCAAAGTTGGGCATAGAAGAACAGAATTTCTCAACAGGAAGGGATTTGGGCAGATGGCTCATTCAGTGGATGGAAGGAAGACTGCTTCTCTTTATAAACACTGTGCCAGGAAGCAGCCTTCCATTTTTAGGGAGTCAAGTACCCTAACCATCACACTCCTGAGGCTATACCCTCCTGGATAGTGTCAGAAGGATCCCAAGGAGAGCTATTTCTGAAAAACAAGCATCTGTGGAAACTCACATGCTGTCATCTGGGGATAGGCTGTCATTAAAGAAGGAGCAATTTTGACTTTCCATTTCAGCAAGTCTGAGAAGAAAGAACAGAGACAGTAGAGAAAACAGGATGTGGGGGCCTTCTTTCATCTCAAGCACTCTAATCCCATAATAGGATCACTGGTATTGGGAGCTGCTCCAACCACCGCTAAGTATTGGGACTTGCTGGTTGCTGCACATCCCACTGTGTACATCCCCTGGCCCTGATTCAATTCTCATTGTCCCAACTGAAAACCCTTCCCCATTAGACTTCCTACAATCCCCCCACCAAAACCTTGTACCTGCTAGCAAAATGCTCAATGCGAGAGTGTGTGTCAGCGTGTGGCAACATTGGGGAAGAAGCCGGCCTGAAAGAAAGCAACAAAGATTCAGGGGACCAAAGATTGGACAGCTACATCACCTGTTTCCTCAATGCCTCCCCTCATTCTACCCCTTACATTGTGGAGATGGGCAAGAGTGATGGGAACAGGATACAGAATCTGGATTCTAGCCTATATCTCAGGCCCAAGTCTAGGTCAGGCCCAAGCAGAACTGCCCTGTCACTGGTGTAATTCTCCTTATAATGTTCTTCTAGCCCACCTGGGACTAGCTCCTTCACAGCACAAACACAAGGTCAGTGAGACTGCCCACAGTCCCTGCTCCACCACTGGTACTCACGTCTCACTGCAATCTGCCTCCAGCACTGATTGCACAGGCAGATAACCTCGCTGAGGGTGTTTGCTGAAATAATGTTTTGAGCGGAATTTGTTCTTTAAGGTTGTGGCAAAATCTCTCATGTTCTCGCTGGATGTTGTCTGGTGGGAGACAGGACAGAGAGACTCATTCTAGTGGCTTTTGCTAATCCCCTAGAGCAAAAGTGATTGGAATTCCACTCCTGTTAATACCTACCACACCCTGCTCCTAGCTAAAGTTCTAGAAAGATACACGCCAAACTATGAATACTGGTTGTCTCTGAGAATTTATATTGGAGGAGTGGAGGCCAGGTCAGGTATACTTTCATTTTATATTTTAAATGCTTCTATCTGTATAATTCAAATATTTTTACAATGAGCATATTTTGTTAATTTAAAAATATCTTTTCAAATAAATTCTGAGAATGTAGAGAATGATCAAGAGGATTATCAGCTTATCCTCTCCAGCCAGTTTTGTGTATTTGACTTTTTATAATGTTTTCTTCAAAATGATAATAAATAAAAAGTAAAGGGAATTCCGGTCCCTGCTCCCACCTGGTTACACATGTCTCTGTGCTACAGAATTTGAAGAAGATATGACAGTTTGGAAATATGGATTATAGGGAAATAGGTTGAAATATGGGGAGATGGGATGGGTGAAGGAGCAGTGAGAAGGGAATTTGGGATATACTTGGGGCTCTGGAATATGTGGGGGAGCAGAGTCATCTCAGGAAGTTACACAGAGAGCTATGGGTCTTGAACAAATCACAGGAGCAGTTATGGCTGGAGTTCAGAAATGCTGACCAATCTGGGCTCAGATGACTGTGAAGGGCACAGTTGCCAGTGAAGATCAAGTGGAATTTATGGGATAAGGTAAAGAACATATCATTTTCCTTCCTGAGGAACTGAGTAATTAATTTGAGCACAAACTCTGGTATTGACTAGAAGAGATAGAATCAATGACAAAGTAGCAAGGAAAGACGTTGTGGTCTACTGTAGAAGCAATGAAGGAAGCTAGCCAGGAAAAACTCAAGTGGGCTGGGTAACATGAGTCATCTGCAACTGTCTTTTTCACTCTATTTCTTTCCTGAGCCTTTTCTCTGCAGTAAAATAATGGGTGTTCTTTAAATGGCTGAGAGTGTCATGGGCCAACTGTGGCTCTAGTGAGGGAAAAGCTCCAATGGAAAAATAGAGGTCTGAATCCCCTAAACTGGTGAATTACTGGGACATTTTGGGGAATGCTCCCCACAGGACAGCAGAACAGAGTGAGTCAACTCTGGGAAAAATGGATCAAAGCCTAGAACCTGAGAGCTGCCTACCCTTCCCACCTAGCCCAGAGCCTCCATACCGGTGTATAATATTCCATGATGGGGTAGTGCAGCTTGTTGCCTTTGCTGGCCCTGCCAGTCAAGAAGCAGGTCTGGCAGATATCCACATTAAATTGTTTCAGACTCCGGTACCTTGGGGAAAGGAGACATTGTAGGAAAGATAATCCAGTGTGCCACAGTGACTTCACCCATTCCCCTGACATCTAAATATACACACGTGTTAGAAGGGGATGGGACATGGAGTCATAACAAGCTCAACCTCATAGACATAGCAGTGGCTGAATCCTCAACAGATGGGGAGCATTATTTTAAAGATTATAACTCTTCATGATATCATAAGCCCATATTCCCATGAAGTATGAGAAAGAACATTGTTTTACCACCTTATTTTTTAAAAAGTAGGTGGGGAGGGGAATAGTGGTAAAGATCTCATTGGAGCAAATAGCTTTCTAAACAAGGGTAGCCCAAAAGCATCCAGGATCCCAGGTACCACCACTTACCTTGGAGTAGTTACATATTTAATATAAAGGCAGCTTACTATCCTAGCCTTGGTTAAGCTGGCTATAAGATATTTCCAAAGTTTATTTATAATAATAACTCTATTATTACATAATATAGAATAGCCTTTTAGATCTACTTCTAAAGCCTGGCTAAAACACCCAGATTTACTAGTATAGAAGAATGAAATGCTGAGACTTAAAGGAATCAGCTGAATCAATATCTAGTCCTAGATCTACCATCAACTAGCTGTGTGAACTTGGGCAAGTCACATTCCACTTCTATTTCTTATTTGCTCATCTTATAACAAGTAGGGTATTTGTCAGGTGTGGTAGCACACACCTATATTCCCAGTGGCTTGGAAGGCTGAAGCAGGAGGATTGCAAAGCCAACCTCAGCAACTAAGCAAGGCATTAAGCAACTTAGTGAAACCCTGTCTCAAAAAATAAATAAGGGCTGTGGATGTGGTTCACTGCTTAAGCACCCCTGAGTTCAATCCCTGGTACAAAAGAAAAATATCGGGGTATTTTTAGGGACAGTAGTATGAGTTAAAAAGTTGAATATTTTATGAAGAAGGCCAAATTCAAGACAATGGTTACCTTTGTGGAAGAATGAGAGGAGAATGTAATCAGGGAGACTTAAGATGGATTATAATAATGTTTTATTCCTTAAGTTTGATTATGGGTATATACTGTAGTGTGCTAGCGACAGTTCCTTATTAGCTCACAAGAACTGGCTGTTCAATTTCAAGGATTTTCTAAGCCATTACCTTATAATGAAATTATAAATGCTCACAATTAAATGATACTGAAAACAAAGGTAATAAATATTCAAATCTCATCACTTCTTAATAAGTTTATTATGATCTATGCTCTTGTGATTATTTACAACTATTGTACTGGTTAAGTATTTTTTATCTGAAATGCGTGAGACTAGAAGTATTTCAGATTTCAATTCTTCTGATTTTGAAATATTTACACATGCTTTTCTGATTAAGCATCCCTACTCTAGAAATCCACAATGTTCTAAAATAGATTTGGGAGCATTTCAGATTTTTGGATTGGGGATATTCATCTTGCATCTGCCTGGTGGAAATAGTATAAATGCTATGCATCTCTTCCTGATTCTGCTCAGGAACCTCCTGTAAGTAACCTGACATAGGCCAGAGTGGGGATATTTATACCACAGAATTTAGCAAATATTACAAATCAGGTTTCCTTTTTTTTTTTTTTACTTTCTGGGGAGCTGATTATAAAATGTTTGTTGGCACACCATTTGGTACATAGGAATTCTTACAGTATTTGCTATACATTTTTGTAGGTTTTTAATACTTCATATATTAAAAATAAACCAAAACTAAAATATTTCATAATTTTCAATTTTTAAAAAGTTACACATTTTGCAATAGAAAGAATTACAACAATATATAATAATACACAATAGTTTAGCTATAACTATACAATAATTATATAATGTTATCTTGTAATATCTGATTTATATTTCCTATGACATATTTATGATGATTATCATCCCAGCAGGTATTGTTTCTCCTACCTGAACCCTTTGATGGGGCACTGTCTACAGATAGAGCACTTGGTCTGATGCTTTACTTGCTCAGCAATGGTGACCCGATGCAAGACAGCCAGCCACACCATGGACTGGGGCTCCAAGTTGACCCATTCCAGGAACTGGGAAGCTTCAATGACTGGCTTCCCAGTGCTCTGGGGAAATAACAAGTCCAATGAATATGACTGAGGCCCAACATATCTTGTCCTTAAGAGTGGCAGCCCTCCAAGAAACAGGGGAACCAGCAGGGTCTGGGTTGGCCTATTCTTCAGAGGTTTCCACATGTTACCCTGTCTTAATGGAGCTAGCACACTCCCCAACAGTACTGGAACCCTAGACCTAGAATATCCTCTGTTCTGTTGTCCCATCCCAACAAACTCTCTTACATCTGAATATTTCATGTTAAAAGCTAGTTTTTGGTCCTCCTTCAGTTCCTCCCACCCTTTCTTCCATGTTGCTTCCCTCCATCCTGCCCTTCATAGTTCCATACTCACAAAACGGAAGCAACTACGGACACTGGGCTCCACATTGCTGCCCCCAAATGCTGCCACTTCACCCAGCTGACGGGGCACCTGAATGGCCTCATGAAGCAGGACACCGAGGTGGCGCTGGTCACACTGGCTGCCTGAATTGGCCACTTGGCTGAAGAGGTCTGCTGGGCCCACCATGAAGAATAGCCAACCCCAATGCAGGAATGGCCAGAGAATGATATAAGGAGAAAAATCAGAAAATGAAGACAGGGAGAGAATATATTGATGAAGCTAATGATTTTTGAAACCATAATACATAGAGATTTATCCCTTAGCTTCTAGAAGCCTAGGAGTTCTAAAAAGAGCATTCTCTGAGTTCAGAGAGCAAAAGAAAGACAGACACAAATGGAAATCATCAGGAAGAGAGGTAGAAAGAGAAAGAGACAAAGAAGGACAGAAAGCAAGCTGTGTGTAAGAGTAGTGCCAGACACAATGACGCCATTGAGAAAACAGATTCCTTAAGAAGCAGTATGAGAGCTCAGGCTCAGGGGCATTTACACATGCATCACAGTTGGGCTTCCATATCCTATCCTATTCATGTAGTTTAATACTGCAGTAATATCTCAATAGTCCACACAAATGGAAGGAAGCAATGGCATGGATAAATCAAAAAGAGGTGCTAATTCAAAACATCCCATCATCTAAAAATGACCTCTAGGTGCTGTGCAATAAACTAGAGTACTTATATTTGAGTATGGACTGTATTGGCACTTCTAGAACCTCCTCCATCTCAGGCCAATCTTAGCAAACCTCTTCCAGAGGTTATTGTCTGTCTGCTTCATACCTCGCCAAAGGTCTAGAAAATACACAAAAGCAGAAGGCAAAAGGCCTGGGTTTGAGTTCTGGATCCATTGCTCACTAGCTTTAGAATCTTGGAAAAGTCATAAACCTCTCTATGCTACAGTTTCATTACTTGAAAATTGAGGACAAATAATCACTGTACATCATCTCATCTCAGAGGAATATTGGATAAAATAAATAATAGAGCCATAAACATACTTGGAAAAGTCCCCTTCTCTTTGGAAAGTACATGCTTTCTATGTACGTCTATCTCCTTCTCCAGACTGTAAACCCCTTGAAGCAAGGGCCATATTTAATTTGACCTAGCATTCACCCCATTTAGCAGAGAGCTCTATACACATTAGGATTTAACAGCTGCCGCTGTGCTGCAGAAAAGTTCAAAATGCTGAATTACAAGTTTGAGGATGGAGGGGAAAACAAAGATACCATAAACCATAAAGTTTAAAAACTACAGAAGTACATACTGTTCATCTCCTAGAGAATGTTGATTATTGCAACCTGTCTATGTAATGACATGAGAAATCTCCAGGAGAATGTGTGACACACCTTCAGCTTCAGACTAGAACTAAAAGTCAGGGCCCTAGAAACCCCATGATATCAACATGGATTCTAACTAAGTACTTACATCAGATCAGAAGAAACTAAACCACTCAGAATGACACTGGGAATAATAACAAACCTTAGGGTTAATTTTGCCTTTGGGTGCCATGCATTCTTGGCAATCCTGGACCAAGAACCATCACAAATGGGTCAAGCAGCCTTCTGCTGAGTCACAAGACCTACCTTCTGTTTATCTTAGACCTTTAATCCTCCCTGAAACACCTCTCCCTCCACCCAAGACCACTCCAGACTTTGGAGTTGTACTCACACTGAAGCTTTTCTTTCACTTCTGTGCCACACAGGCATGCAATGCCAGTCTTAAAGGACAATGCCCGCATCTTTCCACTGCGACCACTAGGTTTAAAAGAAGAGACTAAGAACATGAATATATGTGAAGTGTTAACATCTGGGCAGTCATTGTCCTCACTGAGTTGACTCCAGCAGAGCTCTGACCAAACATGCCCCAAACTGAGGTGAGTCCAAGTCCACCAAGGGAACAACCCCTTCCCACCATATCCACTGAAGATGTCCCACTGAATTTATCCTGGAAGTTGGCAGGACTGAAATTGCTTACCTATCAAAAACATTGAGGAGCCAGTTGAGGCTCATGTCTACACATAGTGGCACATTGACCAGGATGCCTCTTTCCTCCTCTAGCCGTTCATATAAGGCAGTCAGGCAGTGAATGACCTCTACCACATCCATCACATGATCACTGGCCTGTAGATCATGCTCATTGAAGATCTCCAGGGCTGTAGTTAGAGTTACCAGATCCACTGGAAAAGAGAGGAGAAAGGGAAACTATATAGCCAAAAGTAGGACACCAAGTATTGAACTAGGAGATAAAGTCACCAGCATCCCCACATTTGACTCAATCTCCAGACTATGTGCTTATATCATGTACAAGGATAATATAAGCTTCTCCTTTACTAAAGACCCTTATCCCAAGAAGGGGAAGCAGCAAAAGATCCCCTAAATTAATCAAACATATTTATATACTCATATTTTCTTTGCCACCAGTTTCAAGAAGATGATGAGGCATGAATAAATTCATCTCCTATGTTGTATTGGTGCCTAAGAGATCATATTTTAAGTTTCTCTGTCTTTACATAGGTTTCAACTGTAAGTAGGTCTATACATGAACCTTGTTCTGAAAACCTAGATAACATTGGTGAAGGCTTGGGTATGGCTGGGTAAATATGACACATATCAGGAGTACATTTTAATGACTTCCAAGGCTGAATGAGCCTACCCAGATGTGCCTAGGCCAGGAAACTTGAAAGAACAGTTATTGCTATATCCAATATCCCCAAGATAGCAAACCATGATCTGGATACTTCTGGACAGGAACTAATTGCTTGATTATCCTTGTTGGGCAGGGGGAAAGGGACAAAGAATTGGATAGCTATAGGGTTAATTTGGAAACAAGTCTAGGGCTTGGAATGAGTATAAGAACCCTAGAAAGCATGTGTCTACAGACAAAATATGCAAGCCTTTGGAGAGTTCCCACCAAACTAATCAACAACAATCCTGGCCAAGATAGGATGAAAGTAGGAAACGGCAGACAGATGAGGAACAGGACAATGAAGGTCAAAGCCTTAGGGAAATGTGACAGGAGACATACAGCGCAGGGCCTTCTGGACTCTGCGGAGCTTCATGGCAGTGCGATAAGCTGAGAACTTAATGTTGTTCAGATCAGCTGCAAAAAATGGAAAGAGACTCACTCAGATCAGGAGAATGCAAATTAAAACCCCAACAAGATACCATGTTATTCCCACCAGGTTGGGAAAAAATAGAAGTCTGACAACAGCAAGTGTCAACGAAAATATGTATGAATGAAAACTGCTAGTGTAAGTGTGAATTTATATAATCATCTTGAAAAACAACTCAGGCATTGCCTAGAAAAATGGAATGCTCATGTATTCTACCACATAACCAGGTATATATCCCACAGCAGTAATTTATAAACATTTTTTGACCAAGATTCATAGTAAGAAATTCATTTTACATCATGACCTAATATTCAAACACTCTTTTGTGCATGTTTAAATGACTTAATCATGTCAGAAAACAACACCTAACATATTCATTAAATATATATGTTTCTTGTATATCAATCATACTTCAATAAAGTGTTTTTTAAAAAGAATAGAAGGGAACCTCAATCAATAAGTAGGTGGAACAGAAGTGAGTGCTTTGTTCTTTCTCCAAAAGCATTCCTTTCTTTCCCCTCTGCACCTTCCTCAACTGGAAGCTGTACATTTCTGACCAACTATTCTATCATTACATTAGGGAATTATGCCCATAGATGTGAGGTCTAATCTGCTTTTTAATAATGTAAAAACACAATTACTATCAAATACAACACTTACTAAGGATTTGTTACATATTGACATTTCTTAGTCTATTTCAGTTTTAAATGCTTGTTATAACACACCAAAATGGTGTTATAATTTATAGACTGAAAATCATGCCTTAGAGAAATGCTTGCACACAAGTACGAGAAGACATATATAAGAAATCCTCAGCAGCATTGTTCTTCTTAGCTCCAAACTAGAAACCCACATGTTCATCAACAGTAGAATGGATAAAGAAACTACTATATACAATGGAACACACTAGAGCAGTGAAAATGAATGAACGGTATTCACCTCATCAACATGGATAAGATTTGCAACATATTGATGAGTCTCTCTTCCTAGTCAAAGATACGGCACACAAAAGTCACATTCATTGCAGTGTCAGTGTCTTTCAAAACAGATTAGACCTCACATCTACGGTCATAATTCCCTAATGCAATGATAGAATAGTTGGTCAGAAATGTATAGTCTCCAGTTGAGGAAGGTGCAGAGGGGAAAGAAAGGAATGCTTTTGGAGAAAGAAAAAAGCACTCACTTCTGTTCTACCTGCTTATTGACTGAGGTTCCCTTCTATTTTTTTTTTTAAAAACACTTTATTCAAGTATGATTGATATACAAAAAACATATATATTTAATGAATATGAAACATCATGAGTTTGGAGATAAGTATAAACTGTGAAATCATCACCACCGTCTATGTCACAGACCCATCTATCACCTCCAAAAGTTTCCTCCTGCCCCCTTACTTATTATTATTAGTAATAGTGGTCATTGTTGTTGTCTTAGTAGTAGTAGTAGTATGTGTGGGATAAGAACATAATATCTACCCTCTTAGCAAAAATTATAAGTATGAAAACAGTATTATTAATTATAGGTACTATGCTGTAGAGCTCTAGGACTTATTCATCTTATATAATTAAAACTTTGCAGCCTTTGACCAATATCTCATTTCTCCCTCCACCAGGCCCTGAAACCTACCATTCTACTCTCTCATTCTATGAGTTTAGATTCCTTACATAAGTGAAATCATGTGATATTTGTCTTTCTGTGCCTAGCTTATTTCACAAATGGCAGGATTTCTTTCTAAGGCTCAACAGTATTCCATTGTGTGTAGATATAATATTTTCTCCATCCATTCATCCATTGATGTACATTGCAGGACAAAGGGAGCTGTATAGATCCCCACCCTATACAAGTACCCCACATTCTTACCTAAAGTTTGGTATAACTCAGTCATCTTGGGATGGTCCCAGCATGTGGTCTGAGCCTGGTGGCTACAAACAAAAGCATTAATAGTGCCATCGTCCACTCCCCCCCACACACACAACACACACAGTGATACACTCAGTGATAGGTTGGATGTAAAAAGCTGCAATAGAATCCTGAAGGTCCCAAAGCTCAAGATTTCACCTTTACTCAGGTAGAATCTTGAGCTCTTGAGATGAGTAGGAGAAAAAACTGGAGTAGATGGAGGAATCCCCGCAGACAAGGAATGACGGGGATAGGTAGGACAACCAAGGAAGTGGGTGAGCAGTTGACTGACCAGTTCTGATTCTGATGATCACTCACTTGATGTAGTAGGGAACTTTATTGGGTGAAATTGCTCTTTCCCAGGGAACTTGGACAGAGGCTGGTAAAGGAAAAGAGAAAGAAAGCTGGCCACTGGCCGCTAATGGTCTTCAGGCCTCCCAGTCTCCTGGCCATTCCCCTGCTCTGTCCTCCCCCAAAAGGCAGTCAAGCCCCAAAGAAGATGTCTCAATTTCACTGCCAGTTCTTAATAACCCATGAGGGTGGACAAACACTTCTAAAGAATACATTGCTCTCCCTGATATTGGGAAAGGGGAAAAAGTTGTCACTGATGCCCTAATACATCAGAAATGTGGCTAGGACACAAACAGGAATACATGATGTTGCCTATCCTGACATTCTTCTCCCTGAACAGACTGCCATTTCTACTCATTTAGCTGCAGGCAGCTGGATTGATCCTGTGGATATAAAGTGGATCCTACTTTCCTCATGGGATTTAAAGCCCTTCCACAAGAAGGTCAAGTTTCTTATCCTGTGGGACAGAGGGAAACAGTACTGCCCATTTCTCTCCTTCTTCCCCCTACCCTACCCACCTCTTATGAGGAACTCTGGAAACTCATGCCTCTATCATCCCTGTGTCTTTATCTACCAGATCTCCCAGGAGAGACTCAGCAAGTCTGACTGACCTATTCATGACAGTTTCCCTGAGTACAAGAATCCTCTGTGGGTGTAGATGCATGTCACTGATTATAACAGTAACAAACCTGACCATGGTTAATGATTATGGTTCTCCTACTATGTGCCAGGTTAGATGTGCTCATACTTTGTATGCATATCTAATTTTCCTTTCTGTATATCCACTGCTACCCACCTGGTCTGGGCTAGATTACTGCAATGTGCTTCCTCACAGTTTTCCTTGTCCCATTCTTGCCTCCCAACAATCTAATCTTAACACTATATTCCAACATAAGTCCGATCACATTATCACTCATCTCAAACCCTGCCAGTATACCTCCATTCTATTTGGAATAATCTTAAGTTCTTATTTTCACCTACAAGGCCCTCTGTGCTCTGGCCTCCCCACTCTTCCTCCTTTTGCTCTATTCCACATGGGCCTCCTTGCTGTTCCTCTGTACACCTCTGCTTTAAGAATCTCAAATTGCTGCCTAGTATCTTTCCTCAGCTACCCCATGGTTCATTCTTTTGGTTCCTTTAGGCATCTGTTCAATTGTTACCTTCTCAGTGAGGCTTCTGTAATATCTTTTACCTTAAGTACTCCCTAACCATGCCTTCCTAGCTTTATTTTTTTCCATAGCACTTGTTATGAATTGACCTTATACATATTTTACTTATTGGTTTGTAATATGCCTTTCTTCACTAGAATGTAAACTGTCCTCCAGTATCTAAAAAAAGTATCTGGTCCACAATAACATTGTTTAACAATAAAATCATTTAATTCCCATAGCCTGATGAGCTAGATAATATTTTCCTCTTTTTAAAGATAGGAAATTTGAGGTTCAGAAAGAACCTGTTCTTTTAACTATCACTCTGCTTTATCCCTATTGCTTCATGGATGCCAAGTTATCCTAGGCTTCACGAGGCCCCCAGAGAAAAATGTAGGTTCTCTTGGAAGGTGGTTGAGGTTCTGCTAAGTGAAGTTCAATTTGGCTCACATACAAGAGAGGAAGTGCTGTGACCCAGGTCCAAAGTCCCGATGGGCATCCTGGAGCTGCTTAAGCCTCTCACCAACTGACACCTATGGAAAGAACAGGTAGAAAAGCAATGGATCTATTCTAGTTATTTAGTTTGGGATCCCCAGGTTCCAACAGATATCTTTTTCTTTTTTTGGTACCGGTGATTGAACTCAGGGGCACTCAACCACTGTGCCACATCCTTAGCCCTATTTTGTCTTTTATTTAGAGACAGGGTCTCACTGAGTTGCTTAGCACTTCACTTTTACTGAGGCTGGCTTTGAACTCACGATCCTCCTGCCTCAGCCTCCAGAGCCACTGGGATTACAGGCATGTACCACTGTGCCTGGCCCAACAAAAATCTTCATGAACTCCTTTATAGGCTGGCTTTTCTCTGGTTCCAGCCCCTCCAATCATCACCCAACTCCTAGCCTTCCCACATTCTCCAGAGCAGAGAAGAGCCACCCTAACTCCAGGTCACAGTCATTCTTGTCCCTGTCTACCCTGAGTGCTCAAATCTAAACAGGTCCCTCTCATTTCTTCAGTTCAATCATTCCCTGTAGCTCAGAGGTAAGAAGCCTATTCCCGGATCACACATTTTCCAGTACTCTTTTTCCATGTAGGTTTCATTTCAATACACTTTCATTTCCTTTGTGCCTGAAGAAGTTTTTCCCAAGCCTAATTACACTGAGGTGCTTCTGCACAGCTCATTCCAGGCTGTTTTTCTACCTGTAGCTGTTTCCACCGGATGTTGATCTGTTCCAGGGCCCGGGAATTGTCCATTGACAAGTGCACATCAGAAATGGCAAGTTGGTGTGCCAGATCATTCACCAACTTCACTCCATCTTTCATGGGGGAAAATTCTTCTTTGAATAGCTGGAGAACCAGGACCAAAGTAACACAGCAGAGAGTGGGAAAGAGAACTCATTAGTCATTGACCTCAACTCTTTCCTCTTTACCCAGGTTTTCTTTCAAAAACACAACTTAGGAGCTTTCCTATTAGGGCAACAAGAATAAGTGTGTGTGGCCACTGTTCTCATACTCATCTTCTATTCATCATAGAAAATCAGAGAAAAACAGTAGAAATATAGAGGAAACTACAGCCAAGCCAGTCCCAAATCTAGCACATAAACCAGAAGAGGTTCATTTGTGTTCCAAGACAATGATGGAGTCTCAGCAGGAAGAACATTATCGGGAATCAGGAAAGCATCAGGCCTCAGATGTGACTATAATCAGGGGAGAGGTCCTGCATACCTTAATAGCCTGGATGTGCTCTGGAAGTGAATCAATGAAGAGATCCCCAATAGGTTCCCAAGTGCCTCGGACTCCCTCAGCTTGTGTCAGAGTAGTGCTTAATTCCTCCATTGCCCCTTGGATCTCCAACAGCTGCTCTAGAGTGCGCTCAATATGACGGTGCTGGTCCACACAGCGGGCTGTCAGTTTCTCCCATAGTTCGCTGGCTACTGTCGCCTGCTTCCATACAAAGCGGCTAAGATTCTGGATCCGTTGTCTGGGGGAGGTATCTGCAAGTGTAGACAGGAAGCCAGATTACGCTAAACAGGCCAGAGCAGCCCAAGAAAAGACAGACATCCTTTTGTATAATGTGTGTGTACAGGTGCATGCTTGTGTACATGTTTGCATATATATTCATACTCACATAAATACATATTTTACATGGTTGAGTTCCTTTTGCACATTCAAGTTTCTTTTTGAAATTAAACTTTATTTTGAGATTATTATACATTCTCAGGTAGTTGTAAGAAATAGTACAAAGATCTCACGCCCCCTTTGCCCAAATGGTAACATCTTATATATAACTATAGTACAGTATTACAACCGGAATTTTGACATTGACACAATCTACCAATTTTGTTCAGAATTCTCACTTTAGTTCTATACAATTTTACCACATGTTGGTTCATGTATCTACTACCACTTTGGTTTCTCCTGCTTACTATATCATCACATTTTCTTCATATTTTAAAAAATGGGCAAGGTGGGGCTGGGGTTGTAACTCAGTGGTTTAGCGCTTGACTTGCATGTATAAGGCACTGGGTTTGATCCTTAACACCACATAAAAATAAATAAATAAATAAATAAATAAATAAAGATATTGTGTCCATCTACAACTAAAAAAATATTTTTAAAATGGGCAAGGTAAGTAGTAAAATATGTCAGTCCTATCCATATGACCCTGGGATGGTTTTTGTATTAGTGACTGCTATCCACTTATATCTAAAGGAGGAAGGCATTTTATAAAATTCCAGCACGGATAATGTTGGTATAAAGTGCCCAGGTTTTCTTCCTAGGCTCATAGTTTGTAGATCTCTTCTTCCTCCTTTAGACTTCTCCTTGGAAGAAGATTCAGAGCCCTAAAAACCCAGGCTAATTCGAATTGTCTTGCTTTCTTTTGCTCATGTCTTATCTGTGACCCATTGGGCAACAAATTAAGTACTAGCCCTCCTACTGTGAGGCTAGAAATAAACAGAAAGGGAATAGAACTGACAAAGGGCTCAATTAGTGAAGGCTCCTCTCCAAGATATTTACAGCCTATCTCAGAGGGTTGAGGATTCTTTTTGGAGAAGAGGGCTTGCTGGGCCATCATCCCTTGGCGATTAGACCTAGTCACCATGGATCCTACCCTGCTTCCTTATAAACCACTGAGAGTATCCCTCTCCATCAAAAGAGGGGCTGGAAGCCATCAAGGTTGTTCTCAAAGAGCTACACTCAATTTTTCTCTCAAAGGTCATTGCCTAATTTTTAAGATTTTAAAAAGGTTTTTTTTAGTTGCTGGTTGATTAGAGTATTGCTACATGTCCCTCTAATGTTGGAGTAAAGTAGTATGTTTGTTGACTTGTTTTTATGCTGGGGATTGAACCCACTGGCACTTTACCATCACTGAGCTATACCCCAGCCCTTTTTACTTTTTAATTTTGAGATAAGGTCTTGCTAAGTTGCCAAGGGTAGCCTTGAATTTGCAATGCTCCTGCCTCAGCCTGCAGAGTTGCTAGAAAACAGTACATTTTGAAAGGATCTACTGCTACTTTTACTCACTGTTAGTTTGATTGATTTGAATGTTTTAAAATATTTTCATGTCTCATTAAAAGGCTTCATGTGATATTCCAGAGAGCCACATACAGCTTTGGCCCATATGCTGGTGATCCCTGTTCCAGGTCCTGTCCTCTTTCAGCTTTTTCTTACAACATGAATCCTGCTTCTTTCCAACTTTGAATTCATGGGAGAAAACTAGCCTCCCTTATATGAGAAAATGAGTTTGGGGAAAGTAAGAAGGTGTTTGTTTAGTGGTATATAGTTCAAAAAGAAGCGGAAAGAACAGAAGACCACTTACCTTTGCTCTCAGAATGAGGCTCCTCTAATTCTTCAAATGGGTGCTGGGACAGGAAGGCCTGAGCTGACTCCAGCACAGAGTAAATATAGGGGCCTCGAGATTTGACTTCTTCCATAAAGGCCTGTGAAGTTTAGCAATGTGGTCAACAGGAAAGGAAAGTCTTTCAATCACTTTAAATTACATTCTACAATTAATAATCTTTCTTCTTATCAGTACAACTTGATTTCTTGGCATTACCAAATGTCTTTGAGTTACTAGACCAAAAAGAGGTATGGTCCTCCCTATAGGCAGAAGAATAATTCTAACGCATGAAGGTCTATTTAGTATGAGATGAGTCTGGCTGTGTCACAGGATAAAAAGAAATGTGGGGATCTTGTTTTACTGGAAGACTGAGAAAGTCCCTTTTAAGAGAGAGACTAACAGGAATAAAAACAGGATGGGCAGAAATTATATTCATTTTTGTAATTTTTGTGAAACACAGAGTACATATATCAGAAGTGCATAGATTGATAAATTTCCATAGAGTGATTCCATCTGTGCAACTAGTACTGAGATCAGGAAACAGAACTCCACCAGCATCCCAAAGGACACCCTGGTGGCCCCTTCTAGTCACTATCTCATCCTTTCCCCTAAAAGGTAACCATGATCCTGATTAATCACCAATTAGTTTTTTGCTTACTTTCAAAAAAAGTGGAATAATACAATATGTTTTATTTTTATATTTGGTTGCTTTTCACTTAAGATACTGTTTGTAAATTTCATCTATGTTATACCATGTAGTTTAGTTTATTTTCCTATTGTATTATATTCCATTCTGTTTCATTTTTTTTAAAGAGAGAGGGAGAGAGGGAGAGAGGGAGAGAGGGAGAGAGGGAGAGAGGGAGAGAGAGGGAGAGAGAGAGAGAGAGAGAGAGAGAGAGAGAGAGAGAGAGTTTTTTAATATTTGTTTTTTAGTTATTGGCGGACAATTTTGTATGTGGTGCTGAGGATCGAACCCGGGCTGCACGCATGCCAGGTGAGTGCACTACCGCTTGAGCCACATACCCAACCCATTCTGTTTCATTTTTAAGAGATATTGTTATTTTCTGATTATAGAGGCAATATATGTCATAAAAATATTTAAAATTTTAGAAAATTATAATCAGTAAAATTAAAATGAATTCCAATTTCATCATCTAGAGTTAACCATTGATAATATTTTATATAGTTCCTTCCAATGTCAAGATATATATACATATATATATATGCATACATATCTATATACATTTTCATACAATTGAGATTCATCTGAATGTGGTTTTGTATCCTATGCATTTTCACCTGATATCATATTATGTTCATTTCTCCATGATCCTGTTAAAACTAAAGGCAGGATTCTAAATAGGACAGAAAAACTTAGTCTGTGAAATACTATGCACAGACTAGTAGGTCTGCATACAGCCTCCTGTTGATTTGGGTGTCTAAGCAGAGCTGGGTGCCTGTCTATCAGTGTATTATGGAAGGGACTCCTCCCATGATGAGAGGCTATACAATATGGCCTCCAGGATTCTAACTTACCGCATGTGTCTCCTTCTCCTGTTGCACCAGGGCCACATCCCCTTGTAGGGGCAGCTGAGCTGATAACTCCTCATCCTTTTGGCTGAGCCAGTCAATAATTTCTTGTAGAGGGAGCTGAAGCTTTCCACTGTGGTCTGTGAAGGCCTCTAGGCGAGCACTGCACACAATGGATAAGACCAGTGTTGTTCAATCTTCTTTTTAAGTCACAAAACATATTTTTCTCAAACAAACACTTATGTGGAACTTTAATATATAAAACATATTTAAGAGTAGCTGCTCTAGCTGGAGTGAAAGGACGCCCAAATCCCTCCTTCCTACCCATCCACAGAAGCTCCTGAGGCCCCTCCAAATGGATCACAATACCAAAACCAATGGGTCACAACACAGGTGGTCAGATAACCAAAATTCAAATAGCTTAAATGTCATTTTTTTGAATGTCAGTTACTTCAGTTGAATGCTCATCATCAGGCTGGGAAGGGAAGAAAACTGAGCAGGGACATTAGGGATGACAGCTGTTCCCTTCTCCCCCTGGAAACATCTAAATCACATAAAACTGTTCATCCATAGAGGCTGTTCTAAGCCTGCCTTCTAAGCATGAAAGGATGTGGGAAATGGAAAGGGTAAGGTAGATGATTGATCAGGGCCACACATATGTGCAAGGATGCATACAAATATAATCAGCCTGAGGGACCCAAAGGATGATAAGGAGTATTGGCTTAAGGTATAAGATATGGAAGAACAAATGTGTACCATATGATCATATCTACCTCCCCTTACCCAGCAAATGAAACATGAGCTGAGGTCCCAGTGATAGGAAGTTAGAGGCTAGTCATGGTTGAGTGTAGCCACTGAGCCCATTTCCCTTAGTTGGCAATAACAACTATCTTCATGCATTGCTTCCCTAACCTGGGCTAAGCCCTTTACCTAAATCATTGATTCAACTAATTCTCACAACAACCTTATGGGATAGGCATCACTATTGCCTAGGGAGGTTAAGTAGTTGGCCCAAAGTCACACAGTTAAGAGTCACTGGTAGTGCTATGATTTGAACCCGGGTTATCTGACTTCAGGGCTGGCATTCTTTCATCTTCTCCACATTGCCTCACCCTCACCAGAGCCCACCAGAAGCCAGGAGTTTGGGCTTTGATAATGGGGTGGAGAGGAAAAATGTCAGGCACACATAGAGAGGTAGGGGGAAGAGAATAACATCTAAAAATTGTCTTCAGGCTCTTACTGGGTTTCCCTTAGCTGGGCTGAAAACTAATGGGTAGGAATATAGGGCAATAAAAATGGGAAACAAACATGAGACCCACAGAGATAGAGGATAGCTATGAGAGGAAGTGGAGGAAGGGGGAATAATTTTCTTCATTTATGCATCAGCATGTTTAAGTTTAGAAAACATTTCACATTCTATTTGAATTCTCATGATAACACTGAGGTAATAAGGATAGATATTATTCCTTCACTGATTTTCCCCCTTAAAACAAAACAAAACAAGTAGAAGCTAACATTCTGAGAACTCAAACAACTTATCCAAGGTGACACAACTACTTAAAATTGAGGCTCAAATTTAAATGTCCTAAAGAATTTAGGGTTCTTTCCCCAGTGCCAGAGAAGGAGGGGGAGAAATTATCTTCAGGCTCTTGCTGAGTTTCTCTTATCTGGGCTAAAAACTAATGGGCAGGAATAGAGGGCATTAAAAAAGTGGATAGTAAAGCTGAGAAAAGGAGGGGACACAGGCTTGAGAGGAGAATGACAAAGTACAACAGCTAAAGAAACCCAAATGCTGTCACAGCCAATTCTTTATGGGTACCTGTTTCTAGGGGCCAGGCCTTACCGGAGGTTGTGAGACTTCTTTTTTATTTCATTCCAACACAGATTCATGGCTGATGGTTCCAGGGGGTCAACGGCACCAATAGACCCGTTCAACAGCTTTGGACTTAGGCAGGGAACCCTGGCACCATCCTGAGAAGGTGCAGGGGAGGTGACAGCAGCTCTAACCTGGACAGAAACACAGACATCCTTTGATCCCTGGAGTGTGCCATGCCTTCATCTATGTCTAGCCAAGGGTGGAACAAGAGTAAACAACAAGAGAGAAGAGCTGGTCCCAGGGTTCAGAAATCCTATTTTCTATGGGTGTGTTCAGAGGGTGAGTTACAAAAAGAGTCTGTGACTCCTATTTATTGCAAGGCTTTCTCTTGTTACAGGTCAGTCCATAGAAATGCTGACTACTATTATTACTACTCTTATTGGAAGTTCTGCCAGGACCACTGTCCAGATGGGATTCTGAAAGAACTTTTGCATTAAGTAAGAAGCTGGTTGGAATTGCCCAAATGCTGACAACCATAGCATTCAAATTGAGCCATAGGCTCATATTTCAGGGTCCCACAGTTTAACTAATCTTCTAGAAAATAAAGCTGAGAGGCTGGCCCAAAAAGATTCAGAGAGGAGGCACTGGGGATATAGCTTAGTTGGTAGAGTGCTTGCCTTGCATGCACAAGGCCTTGGGTTCAATCCCTAGCACCACACACAAAAAAAAAATATTCAGAGAGGGAGCAGAACAACCAGAGCTGTCAGTAGTATATATTCTACTTCCCAAATGGACCTAGACCTTTATGTGGTCTCTTCACTTTCCCACCTGTACATCCCACCAGTCAGGAAGGTTGGAAATCATCCTAAAGAGATGGTTATGAAGATGAGTATGAACTAAGAGAGGACTTAAGCAGCAATCTGAATCCTGATCTCCAAAGGACTTTGACCCAAAGTCAGCAGCCAAGAGGACAAGCCATGGAACTTACCAAGCTCTTGCCTTGGGAACTTTGGCTCATAGTCCATTACTTGCTCTGCCATGTACTAGTAGGACCCTATTAGGGTATTGTGGGGGTTGGGGGAAGGGAAGTTATGCTATATAGCCTTTAAGAAAGTAGCTACCCATAGCACAGTCCCAAGCCTGCCTAGCCAGGGATCAGGATAGGGCAAGGGAAAGGGAATTAGAATAGGAAATCTCAACTTGAGCTGCTCTTCCCCAGCTAGAGACCCTTAGGCCTGCCTGTCTATTTTGCTGCCTTCCTGTGGAAAGAAACTGGCTCTGCTAGTGGCTGAGACTCCTGTAATCTCCCCTGCCTTTAAACCATACTTTGTCCTCACACAAGATTCTCCAGGCAATCTAGGAAATCAATCATCTCTTTAAAACCACAGCTCACAACCACACTATGAAAGCTAAGTGAGGGAGCTGCCAAGCTCTGGGGACCACACTCAGAACTCAGCCACCTGTGGTTCCTGACCTGACCCTACCTGTGCTGCCTGGGGAGTCCATGGCCAGATCAGGCAGCTCCATGATTATCTCTCAGCAGGAATCCAGATCCAGTATCTAGTGAGCCACAGGCAGGCAGAGTCCTGATGAGCTCTGAGCAATCCTACTCAGGGAGGCAGGAAGAACTGAGCCAGGCCAGGAGGTGGGGGCTGTTACCCTGTTTGTTTATTGACCCCCCAGGAATCTGGAGGGGGCGGCTATGTCAGGGCCTGGCTGTTGAATCAGAGCTTTGTTCCTGCAGAATTCCGGCTTGCTCCCAACTGGGCCTGCCACACCAGGGCCAGGATTGCCCTCCCAGGCTGGCAAGGATGGCAGGAGTGGGACTGGGCATTCCATGGTGCTTAGGAGGGGCATACAGAGAGTAGCTTCTGTTGATTTATTTTCCCTTTCCATGGAAGACACAAAGGGCTCACTCCACCTCCAGGTTCATGCCATCCTCTAAGGGAAAGGATCAGACCTCTTTGGTGACAAACCTCTGGTAAGTAATTTCCCCAAGGCCTGGCAGGATGATAAGTTTGGGAGAGAGACAAGCCTTCTCCTCAACTCAGTAACTAACTAAGCTTCCTCAGAGGCAGTAAGGAATATATGAGGCACACCTGTAGACAGATCCATGGGATGGCAGTAACAGGAAGCAGGGACAGCCAAATGCCTTTTAATTTAATTCTCATTGAATGAGTGCAGGGGCCAAAAGATTCATTGGAGCCCACTGTGAAAATATGGGAGTGCCCTTCCCTGACTTTGAGAGAGAGAGAGGATTGAAGGAAGAGTCATAACATTGAAATTTCTCACTGTACTCTGAAGACAGAGGAACATGGATGGTCTCTGGGCTTCCCTTTGGAGCTGTTCAGGAAAGGGAGGGGCAACAGAATCTAGCAGCTCCATGCAGGGTGCCAGTGTCAAAGAGGTTCCTGTAAAGCCCATGTTACCCTTGGTGGAGGCCAGGGAAGCCCTTTCCCATAAGTCACTGACCAAGGAGTTGAGCCCCTCCTGGAAGTGGCTGCTCTTTTCCATATCTAGCAGACTTGCCTGGGAAAAGGTTAACATTCCTGAGCTGGGTTCCCACCCCTCAGCACTTAGGGAAAACACTTCATTTTTACCAAAAAGAGTTCTGTTCTCATCCTCATTTATCTCCCACAGAGTCTTCTGGGCTTTCCACAGTTCCACATTGTTTCCATGCTGAGGCCCACCTACAGGAATAGTTGGAACAGCTGTCTGACCCTTTCTAGGGGTTTTGGGTGGAGCCAACTGTGGTGGCTAGGGGATGATAGGCCAAGAGTGGGGAGTGGCTCTAGCTCTTAGATGCAGCTTCTCTTGTTCTGGCATAACTGGGCTCAAGCCAGTCTCACAGAGTCCTCTGAGTGAATATACCCCAGAGTTAGAAACAGTCCTTTGTGACCTAGCCATAACCAAGTTGTCCTGGCTGTCCTGGAGGAAGCACCCATGATAATCTGGGTTCCATCCATGTTAGCTTTTAATTCCCTCCAGCCGTCTTGGTTTCCTAACCCCCACCCAGCTCCCACACTATTCTCCAGCACCCTGTTTTCCCCTCTCCCCCAGTTCTCTTTATACTCTCAAGTCCCATCTAACAGAGCCAGGCACAAAATAGGCAAATCATGAAAAGTAACTGTTTTCTATTTCCTTATCAATTGCTTCTACTTCTGGCTTTTGTGGCCAAGATGTCCACTTCTCACACCCCCACTCCCCAAAGGGCTTTCTACACATCCCTTGAAACTTTGAAACAAAGGCTGTGTGGGAAGAGAAACTAAACCATGGCAGAAAAGAGTAGTTGGGATATACCATTCACACTCACAAAATAAAGTTCTCAGGCCCCCCTGCCTAGGTGTTGAAGCCTGGAATGGGTGAACATTGAGCAAATCAGCCTTTTAGAAGGGCCCAGGCATCTCAATTTTGCAACCCCATGAAAGCCCCACTCCAGGAAAGGGGTAGGTAACTGGCAGACTCATAAAATGACCCTGGGTTTGATAATATGCTAGAGCTAGAAATTTCTCTCTGGCTAGATGTGGGAAACAATTCAGAAGGACCTGACCTTCGTGTCTCCTGGACCTGGACCTTCCCTCATTATCCTCTACATATAGGCTCCCCAGAACCCACATTCTTCATCCTACTTTCTCCCTCCTTTCTTCTCCCTGTACATTTAGCTGCCCTTGGTACCCTAGCAGTGACACAGCACTGCAGTCCAATTGTGAGACTCTAGGAGACATAGTACTTGCTCACATCCCTGTGGCCCCCAGATCTCAAAGCAACCCAAAGTATACTTATGCATCTCCCTTCAACTTTCTTTGGACCTCCCTCATCATCAGAAAAGATAGATGCCCTCTCTAGATTATTGTCTTTCACTTAACGTCTACCCTCCTACCAGCATACACATACAGATATATACACTGCCATCACTGTGTTAAGAAGGGAGAAGAGAGAGAGAGGAGAGACAGGTATGAAATCAGGGAATTCTAATCTTGGCTGAGCCAGAACTACAGGGAATACTGGGGACTTGAGAGGAAGAGCCAATGGCATGAAAAAGATACCTGTAGAATGTGAGGTATATCACAAAGCAAGGGAAGGCCTTGATTTGTCCTAGGCAATGCCTTGAAGGTCCATGCTATTCTTGAGCCTCCCCAGATCTGTAACTCACAGTGGGCCTTTTGGCTTGCCCAGCCCAACACCTTCCTTGCACCATGCCCTCAATAAAAGGCCTTATCAGTGATAATGGATGGACCTCAAAGAGACCCCATGCTATCCAAAGGGTTTCATGCTTACAGAGAACACCCCTAAGCCTTAGGAAACATGGGTACCCCAAGGACTCACATAGATTCCATGTCCACTCTTTCTCCACAGGTCTTTCTTTTATTCTTGGACTCTTACCTGAGGCTGGGTGCTTCGGAGACTGCTGCTCTGATGGAATCTTTCAGCAGCCCGCCATTCATGACATCGTGGGAGGGTGTAAGGGCATCCCTGCATGACCATAGGTTGCATCAGAACCAAGGCTCATGGGGGGTGAGGATGGGCAGTAGACTGACTTTTGAGCATTAAGCACCTGGAAGAATAACAAGAACAAATTTAGAGTCAAGACTAGAAAAAGTCTGTGAATTTAGCACCTACCCACAAGTGCCTTGATCAGTTATGTAAATAAGTATTCAAAGCTTACTGATGATCTATTAATCCTTTCTTGGCCACCAAATGCCATAAAATGCTTTAATTATTGATTAGGTCATTATTTATTATTTACATGCTAGCTTGATGCCAATGATACAAAGATGAATTGATGCTTGAGGTAGGGAGGGTAGGCAGTCAGGTAAACTAATAATTATAACAGAATGTTCACATAGGCAAATGTTACAATCAAGATTGGACTGGAAGGCTAGGGGAGCAGAGAGTGGGGAACAGATAACTCAATTTGAGAATGTGCAGATTCAAAGACACTCTATTTGAGATAAGTCTTGAAAGAAGAGTAGATGTTTGCCTATGCAGAGAGGAGAGAAATGGAGAAGGGCATTTCTAGCAGATCAACCCACTTTTGCAAATGCTGATGTCACAAAAAGGCATAGAATGGGCTTGGGTTGTGGCTAAATGGTAGAGTGCTTGACTGGCACATGTGAGGTACTGAGTTCTGTCCTCAGCACCATATAAAAATAAATAAATAAAATAAAGGTATTGTGTCCATCTACAACTAAAAATATATTTTTTAAAAAAGAAGACAGTATATTCAGAGAACAGTGAGTTCAGTCTAGCTAGAGTTTAGGAGGAACAGAGAAGAAAAAGTCATGGAGCCTGATCCTGAGGAGTTCACATATAGAGAGAACACATACAGGGAAAATAGAGACTATGAAGTGTTATTTTCATTGTAATAGATGTATTTATGGGATTGAGTAAATAGACAGATGAGGGAAAGATGACTTTTATCCGGTAAGTTCAAGCGCATTCAAGAACAATGAATATGCTTGAGGTGAGTCATGAAAATGAAATGGAATTTCCAATAGGCAAAGAAGATAAAACAAGCCAACCAGGCATGGTGGCACATGCTTGTAATCCCAGCAGCTCAGAAGGCTGAGGAAGGATGGTCATGAGTTCAAAGCCAGCATCAGCAACTAGCAAGGCCCTAAGTAACTCAGTGAGACCCTGTCTCTAAGTAAAATACAAAATAGAGCTGGGGATATGGCTCAGTGGTCGAGTGACCCTGAGTTCAATCCCCAGTCCAAAAAGAGAAAAAAGATAAAACAAAAAATAACATTCCAAACAACACAAAAATAAAATGTGGTGTGTTCAATGTGATCAGAGGACAAGGTAGGTACTTTGTGTGGTGTAGCAGGAGATAAGGCTGGAAAATGAGTCTCTGGCCAGATTAGGCCATGCCTTAAATGACAAACAGAGGATTCTAGCCTTTATCTTGAAGACAACAGGGAGGCACTTTGAGCAGTAGAATGACATAACCAGAATTTCATTTTATAAAGAGTCCTCTGCCTGCCTTGTGGAGTGATTCTCCCAAGGGAAGAACCCATTGAATAGCTGGTATAACAGGCAGGCTATGAGGATAGAGCAGGCAGCACAGCTTGGCAATACATAAGAGATAAAATGTATTTGGCTCAGTGATCAAATGGATGTGAAAGGTAAGGGACATGAAGGAGTTCTTAATTTGGGAGCTGGATGGACAATACTGCCAACAGCAAGAGAGGGAAGACAGGAGAAAGAGAAAATTTGGTATGCTAAGAAATCTGAGAATAGTGTTACATAATAGCTGTGCTTATAAGTTTTAGGTGTCAGGAGCTAAGCTTAGAAAAGGAGAGTTTTGAGCAAAACTTTTAAATGTACAAACCAATTGATGGTTTAGTGAATATATACAAATGTACACAAATGTGATGAGCATGGGTGGCAAAGACGATGCTTGTAAATGATAAAGGTGCTCTCTCTTAATGCCTGGCAAAATACATAAAAATCCTGATATAAAGGGCAAGAACTGAGTCTCTTGAATTCCCAATGCTGATGATTAAACAGCCACCATTTTTAGACTCTATTCCAGTGGTTCCCTACATTTTAGGTGTAAGGGCCCTTCTTAAGATTTAAAAAAAAAATCTCACTTCACCCACTCATGCCCACAATAGTATCTGTACTTTTAGAACTTACAGAGTGAGAAAAACACTTGTACATTTAAAGATCTCTAGATTCCTTGCATCAAGTACTCTTCCCTCTTCCTCAGGGGTCTGTAGCCCAAAGATTAGAAACAATTACAGATTATGAAGGCACAAGAGTTTGTGGCCAGAAGGATACTTTGCAGTCAAAATCCCTAGAGAAAATAGCTACAGAGCTCCTTACTCACAAGTAAATTCCCCAAAGAATGGCTAAAAAAATCATTCCTCTATGATCAGACACCAATATAAAAAATTGGTCACTCAGATAAAAAATGTATTGCTATGAATGTGTTATGAGCATAAAGGCTATAAAAGGCTTACTTTAAGACTTCTTTTTAAATTTTCTTATTTGTTCTTTTTAGTTACACATGACATTAGAATGTATTTTGACATATCATATATACATGAGTATAACTTCCCATTTTTGTGGTCATATATGATGTGTAGTTATACTGGTCACGTATTCATATATGAAAATAGGAAATTTATGTCTGATTCATTCTACTATCATTCCCATTCCCATCTCCTCTCTCTTCCCCCAACTCCATCCTGTCCAATCAAGTAATCTTCCCTTCCTTCCTGTTCCCCACTGCCTATTGTGAGTCAGCATTCCTATATCAGAGAGAACATTCAGACTTTTTTTTCAGGATTGGCTTATTTCACTTTTCATGATAGTCTCCAGTTCCATCCATCTATCAGCGAATGCCATAATTTCATTCTTCTTTATGGCTGAGTAATATTCCATGTGTATATGTAAACATTTTCTTTTCCTTTCAGACTTCTTTTTATATTAATATTTTATTTTTGTTTCAAGGATAATGATGCTCTTAAAATAAAAAAAAAAACAACAGATTTTTCTGGTGCTGGGGATTGAACCCAGAGTCTCATGCATGCTAGGCAAATCTTCTATCACTGGGCTATGTCCTCAGAAATTAAAAGCTTATCCTCTTTAAAAATTGTACTGATTTGTGGTACTAGGGATCATACTCAGGGCTTTGTGCATAGTAGGCAACATTCCATCAGATCTTAATGCATGTTTTTTATAGAAAAACTGGAAAATACAAAAAATTCTGAGGATAAAAATAAAAATAATCTCTAATATTACCATCCAGAGATAACCATTAATAACAGGTTTGAAGACATGATAGTTTCCCTGTAAAAAATAAATATATGCATTTTTTAAATAAAATAGTCATCATATGCTAGCTATCATTTTGGGTCCTGTTTTTTTTTTTTTTTTTTTTTTACTTACTTACTATATCATGGTCTTTTTAGAGTACCATTACCTACACATCTAAAACATTATTTTACAGTGACACTAGAATTATTCTAATGATTAAAATTAACCATGTAGTTAAATAATTTATCACAGTGTCTGGCAATAGTGCATTGTTCAGTAAGTATTAGGTATAATCATTGTTGTATACATATTTACTTGCATGTATGTGAATTGTATGCACAATGTTAGCAAGTCTTGAAGCAGCAAAAAGTTGCAAACAAACTAAATGCCCATTACTATGGGATTATTTAAATAAAATAACTCCATATAATTGAGGTCTATACAACTATTTAAAAAGAATTAAGAACACTTTATTTAAAGCCTCTTAAGATATATTTTAGTAAAAAGAAAACAAGAAAAAAACCAAAGGTGGTTAATCTACATTTGTATAGAAAAGGAAAACCTGTGCTTAAATTTGCATAAAATATCATTGGAAGTATACCAAAGAACCTGTTACCATCAGATAAAGGAACTGAATAGCTACTGTAGAGAATTCTCTCCATTCCTTTGGTATTTCCCTCTATCTTCCCCCTATTTAATAAAGAAATATACTTATAAAAGTTGCATAAAGCATATATGTAAAGTATACTGAATTATTATAAAGCAAATCCCCATGCAATCACTGGCCAGGTTGAGAAATTTAATTATTACACCACAAAAGTTTCATCATCAATAGTAGACACATTAATAGGATTTTCTTTACTAAATATTATTGCGTACTTTTTTGAATTTTGAACCATGTGAACATATTACCCATTTAATAACAGCTACTTCTCTCCTTCCCCATTCCTCTCCAAAATATCATGGAGCTCTCCAATGATTTTATGGCAAGATTGGTTTAGCAGCTTTTCTATATCCAAATAAATTATAGCAGTTACAATTTACTGTATTCCATGTTTTGCATATATTAACGAAGAAGTCTATATAAATTGACTCATTTAATCTTCATGACAACCCTGTGAAGTAATTACTACTGTTATATTTGATGTGCAATGAGAAAACAGAGGCACAGAGACAGTAAGTAATATGTGCAGAGTTACACTGTGAATTTGTGGTGAAGAGCTGGGATTTGTACCCAGACAGTTGTGCTCCAGACTATAAGTTCACCATTATACTATTCTGCCTGTGTAAATCCTGGAACCCAGAATCTGAGGCATTGTAGTCACTGACATCCTAGAAGGTGGAGAAGATTTTTGGCTATGATGGTCCATCAGATGGAAGTCCAAGCACCAATTCAGTTATACCACTATCCCAGCAAAGACACAAGCAATTAAGAACAGATAGGATGTAGTTAAGTCTTAGGTCTGGGACAGCACCAGGCTGGCAAATTTTACAAAGCACTTAAATGAGTTTTCTAGGGCATCTGAGAAGTAAAGTTCTGGTTAACTCTCTTAGTTTGAGCACAGAGCTTCCCCAGTGCAGAGTTCAATAAATATTTTTTGAATTAAAGAATAAGCTCTTTCCTCCTTAAACCTAGAGAAGTCTAGGAACTTCCATTGCACAAAGACTTATAGAAGTGAACAAAGATGTCTACTATAGTACTGATTGTAATAGTAAAAATATGCAATCAACTCAAATGTCCATCAACAGAGTACTGGCAAGTGCACAATGTTCAAGAAATGGCACAGTGTGCTGCTTAAGGACATGGGCCTGGAGCCTGGATGCTCAGGTTTGCTTCTGGCTCTACCACTTACTAGAACAGATGTGGACATGCTCCCTAACTTTATTGTACTTTACTTACATCTATAAAGTAGGGATAACAAAAAATACCTGCCTTGTAGCCTTGTTGCAAGCAGTTAATCCATAGTTTCTGGCATTCAGTGAGGACTCAAATGTAATCTATTATGATAGCCACTCACATGATGGAATACTATGTAAGCTGTTAGAAAGATTTAACAAATGTCAAGCATATATATTTAGGTAAAATAAAACAAGTGTCAGAATAGTATGTCTAGTAGAAGTCCAATTTTGTAAAAAAAAAAAATTAAACAGTACATGTGCATATGTACAGAAAGAAAGCCTGCATGAATATACACCAAACTGTTGACATTATTTCTGGCGAGTTGTATGAAGGGATTTTCACATATCAGATATATTCATATATATCATATATTATATATTTTAAAATAATTTTGGGGGGAGAAAATATCAAGAAATAGGGAAAGACTTCTAAGATGGAGAAGTGTGGGAAAAAACATGGAAGTGGGAAGAAGACTCCCCTTCTCATGGGCCACAGATTCTTCTCCCCAATCTAAGGTGATGCTGCATGACTGCCTTCCCTCTTGTAGCACTGCCCTTATACCTGATGGCATAGCAGTAAGAGAGGAGACACACATTTCATTAACTTTGTTATGTGTTCCTCAAGTAATTTCCTACAAAACAGCCAAAAACCAAGGTTGTGCTTCAGATGTACCTCACTTATTGAATAAATCAGAGGAACTCAGTTTGTCAAACTGGAAGGGACCTTCGATATCACCTAGGCCAATCCCTTCATTTACAAATGGAAACAAGAAAATGTTTTCCTGAGAAGTTAGTGGTAAAGCAATTTTGAGAAGTTTCCTCTGAAAAAATCAGAGATATATCCCCATGGATGAGAATTTTATTCCAAGAGCCAATCAATGCAATGAGGCAGAATTTTCTATATACTGCTAGTGGGAGTATAATTTAGTAAACCATTTTGGAGAATACAATATTGCCTGAGGGTGTTAAGGTTCATATTCTGTGAGGGGACAATTCCATCCCACATATCTTCCTGAAATGTTCACCTACAACTCAGGAGGCTGAAGCAGAAGGATCACAAGTTCAAAGCCAGCCTCAGCAACTTAGCAAAGCCCTAAGCAACTTAGTGTAACCCTGTCTCAAAATTAAAAGGGTGGGGGATGTGGCTCAGTGAGCACGCCTGGGTTCAATCTCCAGTACCCCAAAAAAGCACCTAAGAATATCTATGCAATAATGATCATAATAGCCCTAACTGTGATCACCCCAAACTTGAAATAGCCTCAATATCCATCAATAGCAGAATGGACAAATTATGGCATGTCTATAAATAGATCAGTGAAAAAAATAGTGAACTAGATCCACATGTTACAACATGGATGCATTTCACAAATATAATACTAAATAAAAAAACAAGTTGTAGAAATATATATATATATATATACATATAACATACTATTGATGTAAAATTTAAACATATAAAACAATAGTATATGTTGTTTAAAGATACATACATCTGTAGTAAAAATATAAATAAATGCATGGGAGTAATAAGCACTACAACCAGAACAGTGGTTACTTTGGAGGGAGGGAATTTTAATTATGGAAGGATAGAAAGTGGGGTTTAACTCCACTAGTATGTTTCTTAAACTGGGTAGTGGGGACTCTTGATTTTCACTGTATTATTATTTATACCCTTTTGAATATACAAAATATTTCATGACAAATGTTTTTAAAGTTTTTTTTTAGTTATAGATGAGCACAATATCTTTATTTATTTATTCATGTTTTATTTTTTAGTTATAGTTGGACATAATACCTTTATTTTATTTATTTATTTTCATGTGGTGCTGAGGATCAAACCCAGGGCCTTGCACATGCTAGACCAGCGTTCTACCGCTAAACTACAACCCCAGCCTCTATTTATTTATTTTTATATGGTGTTGAGGATAGAACCCAGTGCCTCACCTGTAATAAGTGAGTGCTCTACCACTGAGCCACTACCCCAGCCTCAACAAAATGTTTTTAAATTGCCACAAATCCCATGCTGAAAGGAAAGTCAATCATTTGGAAATATAATAAAATACTAAAGGAAACGTATTAAATACAAATGTTGGATTTGAAATTAAATATTATTCCTCAAATCTACTTAGTTTTCCTGGAACTCATTTCACAAGACAGAACCTGCTAGAGAAGCAGAAGCAGTTGGGTGCAGTAAGCTGGAAATCAGAAGACAATCTGAGAAACCTACCAGTTATGAGGAGAAGAATATTTTTAACCTCTTGGGTTTTTTATGTTTAAAAATGCAGTGTTGGACTAGATTATTTTACAAGTTTTTTTCCATGTGACTATTGCTTTCAAGTTTTTTTTTGTTGTTGTTTGGTTGTTTGTGGGTCTTTTTTAGCAGCAATTCTCAAAATCATGTCTATAAGATGCTAAAGTGCTTTTCATATAGAAGAGTGTTCCCTGGTAAAATCAGTTTGAGATATTCTGGGTTAAATAAAATTATTTATTCACAGCAGTACTTCTCAGAGCCTTTAATATGCTTATGTACATTGTGAGTCCCCCAAAAGAAAATTCAGTTAAGAAGTATTTCCAAAAATCTACTGAACCACAGAATGCTCATACACATAAACACACATACATGCACATATACAAGCACACATACACAGCAACAATGTAGAACAGAATTTATTAATGATCTCCCAGAATAAAGGCTATCATAAAAGGATTTACTTGTTACTTTAGTTTCTAAAGTGTGTTTAGAATCCTTTGTAAGGGAGCAATGTAGTTTTATAGTATAATTTCTACTGAGTAGAGTTCCTATGAGTGATTATTGCTGATAAGTTTATAAGGTTATCTTCCCAGATTTCATTAGTGAGACTCCATCCCAGTTGACATTGTGGCAAATTCAACATCAGAAACTTCTGAGCATCTGTGGCTGGAGGCTGTATCCCAGATACAGTCTCTATATCTGGCTATTGTGCCTTTGCTGTTTCTACTTCAAGCCATGTTCCCCTCCTTTAGGTGATAGCAGAGCTGAAGGATGCTTCAGGTAGGAGCTCTGAGCTGTTTAGCTAGGGCTGAATACCTGGAGGTACAACTTTCATAGGAAAAGGAGCTCTTTCCATGTGCCTTCATCCCACAGAAATAGTTTACAGGGAACTGGACTGCAAATAGGCCTGTCTTCCAGGGGACAGAGGAGCTCAGTCTTCTTTCAGAGACAGGATACTTATTCAACTTGCAGTACTACCTTTTGGGGTGTGTGTGTGTGGGGGGTCCTTGGAAGGCCTTAAGACTTTTTGGAGCCATTTCCCCCACCTAAATTTAGAGGGAAAAATCTGAGGTTTGTGGCTCACACTGGGTCTTTTTGAAAGGTGATTTACTTGAGGACCTTTAATCTAGAAACAAGGATTTCTTTAGAAAAGTCAGGAGTAAGGTGAACTAGACAGCTTTTTAAAGGCCTTTGTTCTTTTGAACAATCAAAAAGAAAACATAAAAGTATGTTCTTTTCCAGACAGCACACACCATGCTCAACGGAAGCAGACAGCAGATGCTGCTAACATCCCTCCTCCTCTATCCCAACCCACCCCAGCTCCACCCACCTGCTTGGACCCAGTACCTATGAGGCCTGTCTCTACCTGTCTACCAAAGGAAGAATAAACCTTAACTACCCATACAGTCTTGGGCTCATTTACCAGGCTGGGGTGCTTGGTCTGATCCTTGGAAAGGTAGGGAGAGCAGAAGGAAATTGGGGGTTGGATTCTAAGAGAAGTAAGCTCGATTTTGAACCACTCCAAGCTATATTCTCAAGAATAGAGATGCCTCCTGATTACAGGGGGGTAGAAAGGAAACAAGGGAAGAACACAAGGAACTGAAATGCAACAGGGAAAATGAAGGGAGCCAGGAAGTATATGCAGAGATTAGGTGAGCCCTTGAGCCCCAGGCTCTTAGGTCAGAGCCCCTGTTTACTTCAGGGAAGAACTCCTGTGTCTTTATCTGCTGGTCAGATCTACTCAAAGGTCCTGTGTTTCCTCTCTTCTCCTTTTCTAGCCAATATTTTCTACACACCTTCCCTTCCCTCTCACCAGGAAATCTACCCTTGGATAAAAAGCATGTCATTGAGAACCTAAAATAAATAAATAAATAAATAAATAATCCTCTCAGAGAAGCAGACCATGGACCTCCCTCTTATTCATTTTTGGATCACCATTGATCAAATTGCTTTGAGTTTGTATTCCTGGACATTTTTTTCTTTATGAATCTGAGCAGGGGCTAATTCATTATGAGCATTTTTAATGCAAGTTTTTCCCCAAAGGCACATGCAGGCAGACAGGCAGACAGGCTTGCGCGCGCGCGCGCAACACACACACACATACACACTTACACAGTACCTCGGGAGCTTCCCCTCTTTCAGTTATTTCCCCTCAGCCAGCTGAACAAGGGTGAGGCTTGGAAATAATTTCTCTGTGGCCTACCTTCTGATTCCATCAGGTCTGAGAAGCAGGCGATAGCTGGAAGCTGGGAGGCTGGGGCTGGACTGCCTCTGTGAATCAGCAAAGAAGTCCCTGAGACAGGGATGCCGACAGCTGCTGTATGCACACTCTCCCTCTGTCTCTCCCACCTCCCTGCCCTCCTTCTCCTTTTCCTCCTCCCCTCTCCGAGCTGCTCTGTGTTGCTATGCAATCATCACCAGGACTAATAGCATCACTGCGACCTCAGGCAAAGACACCCTTGACTGGGCAAATGCAGAAAGAGCAAGGACAGTTTTGTAAAACTACCAGAGCCGTGGCGGCTCTCAGAGATTTCAATTCATTAGAGGCAGAGGAGGAAAGCGGAAGAGCCTGAGAAGCAGCGGGAGAGAGGGGGAGAGGAGAGGCTTCTACTGGGAAGGAGGAGACAAAAGAACCCCGGAGATCAATACAAGCTGCTGAGCTGAGCAAGGAGCCTGGGCCCCAACTTACACAGATCTATCGCAGAGCCAAACCAACTTCAGGGCCAGCAGCTGGCAAGGGCACTTGGTAGCCAGTCCAGAATTCAGTTTCTGTGTTAGGGGTTGAAACACTATGCTCTAGAATTGTCATTGGTACTCAAAGAACAGTCTTAGGACCAAGGCAGTCTTCCAGTCTGACCCCCTGTATCCTACCTTCACCCCCTCATAGATCTTATATGTAGAAAAAAAATCTCAACAAGTAGGGAAAACAAAATCGACTTTGAATGGTTTGAGAAAATATAGCTCCTCCATATCTCTTCTTAGACTACCCCAGTCACCCTTCCTGCTTTTGTCTATACCAGTCCTTACTCTTATCTACCATCTTCATTAAAGGTTTGAGTTCCAAACACCCTGAGGAACCTGGAAGAAACCATTAATAGGATGGGGATATTACATCTCTTTACTAAGTGCATAGCACATAGCAGGTTACTTAATAAATATGTGTTGAATGAGTAAATTAGATGAATGAATGAGTGAACAGTTAGTAGTCAAAAGGCCCCCATCACTACCATTCTATACAAATAGATCAAGAATTAAAGCTCTAGCAGCTCCAGGAAACAGAAAACATTAAACCATTATCAATATGTCACACCCAAGATTTAATTATTAGATTATGATAATAAAATATTAATAATGACCAATATTACTGAACATTTACTACAAGCTAGGCACCATTTAAAGGGTCTTGCACACTTAGTAGCTCAGTTCATCCTCATAATAAGTAGCTTCTATTTATTACTCCCATTTTACAGAAAAGGGTACTATAATACAGTGAGGTTAAGTGACCTGCCCAATGTCACATAGCTAATAAGTTATGGATCTAAGACTTGATATATATCTCTATGGGCAATGCCTACATAATTAACCACTATGCAATAGTGCCTTCATTCACCTAGCAGTGGCCTGATTTGGTCTTAATTAGACTAAATACGACTAGGGCACAATTCCCAGGGTAGTTTATCTGTCTTTTGTGCCTTTCCTATGCCAGTGAAGGTGTGGTCCTCACTGTTGTTGGTCTGTTAGGGTATTTGGAGGATTATTTTGTTTTGGGATTTCTAGAGGGTATTAGGATGAATAGAGCCTCTAGTAGTGTTTCAGGAGAGACGATTTCTTTGTTTACCATCACAACTCTCACATTTAAACATCAGGAAGATTCATTTTTGCCCAGTAGACATCTATACAAAACAGAGAAGATGAATAGGTTAGCCTCAACTTTTTCTGCAAGGAAGAATAACAAGGATAAAATAGATTGGGTGACAAGCTTTGACTTTCACCCACCTTGGTAACTGGAAAGAGGGTGTTGAGACCTGCTCTAATATTACTGAGCCAAACTTTGCTAGGTAGACAAGAATAGTTAGGACATTTCAGGTAAAGATAAAATATATATGAAAGCACAAAGCTCAAAGAACATGGCTTGCCAAAGGACTGTAAGTACTAGTTAAGTATGACTAAATTAAGATAGGGCTTGGGCTGGGGAAGGGGAGAAGATGGCAAGATACAAAGCATTGAAAAGTATAAGTAGCAGAGACCCTGGAGGCATTGGAATCTTGTGCTAAGGATCATTTTAAAAATTTCAATAGGAAACTGGTATGATCAGATTTATGTTCTAGAAATATCAACCTAATGAGTGGCTTTCAATTTAAAAAAAAAAAACAGTACTAAATACCTACTACACACTAGGTTCTGTGTTAGACCCAAGGGCATAGAGAAGGCTCTGAAATTCCTTTCAAGTTGCTCACAGACTAACAGGTGAGATAGCTAATTCAACATAAATGCAACAGGGTGATGAGTATAATGAAGGATGATTTGGAAGGGAGAAAGGCTGGAAGCTTGAGTCTAGTAGGGGGGCAGTTGCCACATTCATCTGTTGAGGACCTGAAGTAGGGCAATTTGTAGTGAGGGTAGAAAAATGGGTAATTAGTCCTGTCTTGGAAGAATGGGCCTTCTCCCCCTAGTGGATCTCCTTCATATTGCCATTTCCTTTTATCTTTGCTTCCTAGCTTGATTACTTGCTTAGTCACTAAAGTCAATAAACTGGGAGGTGGTCTAGTTAATTCCCATTGCTGTTTTTACCATTCCACAACCTTACTGTTGACTCTCTGACCAAGTTTACCAAAAGTACTACTTCAAATATTTCTACTGTTCCTAAACTCAAGAAAAGTACTACTTCAAATATTTCTACTGTTCCTAAACTTCTACTGTTCCTAAACCTACCTCAGCAAATAACCTTCCTTCTTGCTTTACTGGAAAGGTAGATGCTATCCCTGAAATCTTCTCTACTTCAGAATTTCTTAAGTCTTCCCTTTACATCATCTCCAGACAAAATAAAATCTTTTTTTTTCCTTCCTGAGATAAACGTCTCTACCTAATAACTTTGCAACATTCTCTCCTTATCTCCTCTGGGAACTTCTTTATACAATCCTCTCCCCCCTCTGCCCCCCTCACTTTTTAAAAAATTTTCAATCTTTTCATTATCTCTGAGTCTTTTCCTGTTGCCTACAATCACATTAGGAACAGGAAGTTTGCTAACTCCTACGAATTTGGGAAGTGGGAAGAATGTTTCCCCACTAGACAAAGTTCCCCCCAGCACCACGCTACACATGTCATACATGCAACCAGGTCAAAACCATGTTACTGACAAGCTGGAGAAAGTATGGAGGGAAGCAACATCATCACAGCAAAGAATTCTCAAGTTTCTGCTGAGATTAAGAAGTAAAATATATGACTAAAATACAGAGGATAATAATAATACAGCTTTATCAGTTATTATTTGCAACATGTCTTCTGTCATATTCTTTTATTTATGTAGCAGAGATTGCTTCCAATGAATGGAAATTCCATGTAGTAAATTTTAAAGGGTTGGTAGAGTAACAGAAAAGTTAAATGCCTCAGGACAAGCAAGATTAGTACTAATTGGGATGGGAGAATGAGTCACAGGGACAGGTTTCCACCAAGCATGTATGACATAAATGAAGGAAGTAGGTAGTTGAGAGATAAGGTGAAGGAACATGTTAGAGATGTAGGGCACAATGTCAAAAGGCCAAAAAGCCATAATATACGAGGGTTGAAGAATTAGTGTCATCCCGGTCAATGCTCTGAACACTCTCTGCTGCTTTTGTTAAACATCCCAAAATTCAGAACTCATTTTACACTCTTGGTTACCTCCCACCCTCTTCTTCAAGCTTCTGCTAAACCAGATCCAGCAGCTGGGGTGTTATATAACAAAATATTATGCTCTATTTATGTTTTCAGATATATTTCATTTAGACCAAAATCATCCAAGCTACAAAGTGGTACAGTGGAAAGAGCAATGAATTAGGAGTCAAAGGACAAAGGTTCTACTCCCAATTTCGCTACAAAATTGTTGTTAACCTTTTTTGAGTCTTGGTTATTTTCCTTCACCAGAAAGGGGATATTTGCTCTGTTTACTTCATTTGATTAGGTTGAGAATCAAATGGGAAAATGGGTGTGAATATATATTGAATACATTAAAATCATAAAGTGCTCTTCAAACATAAGAGATTATTATTTCCATTGCTTCAAGGTCCTGGTGGTTTCCCTCTCTACAGAGGACATAAAAACCTAGAATAGATTGTAGTAGCTAAGGAAGCCGTGTCAGGAATATAATTAGCTCCCTGTTTCCATGCTGGATCAGATACCATAGTTCTTTAACTAGACATACCAACAACACAGTTCAGACTATTATTTACCATCCTTCACATTATTCTTATTCCAACCCAGACGGCTAGACATATGCATACTCCCATGAGCTTCCAGGATAAGATATACAACTCAATAAGAACGACTGGTTTTCTAGACTAAACAGAACTACTATTGTTTCATTAGGTTTAGGTTGCTGAAGCAAGGTAAGCAATTCTTACTTGTTACTTGCATTGAGAGGGGAAGGGGAATTAACATTCTTGGGGATCATACCCTGTGCCAAACACAGTATTAAGATACTTGACATCTGTGACCTCCATAGTGTTCAACGTGAAGTAGGGGTTATTATTTCCAACTTTACAGACAAGAAAACTGCAGCTCAGAGAAGTTAAACAATATGCACAGGTTTAGAAAGCCAATAAGAAATGCAAGCTGGGATTCAATCCCAAATCCTTCTGATTCCCAAACTGACACTCTTCCCACTTCTCTCCTACTTCTAAGCAGGCCCACAATATTAAAAATAGGACACATCCTAGAACTTACGACTTCATAATTCTTGGCACACTCAAAAGTATTTATTGGGGGCTGGGGATGTGGCTCAAGCGGTAACGCGTTCACCTGGCATGCGTGCAGCCTGGGTACAATCCTCAGCACCACATACAAACAAAGATGTCGTGTCTGCCGAAAACTAAAAAATAAATATTAAAAAATTCCCTCTCTCTCTCTCTCTCTCTCTCTCTCTCTCTCTCTCTCTCTATATATATATATATATATATATATATATATATATATATATATATAATTTTTTAAAAAAGTATTTATTGGTATAACATCGGACAAATACCTTGACCATCAACTGGTAGAGGCCCCTTTTATGTATGCCTTAAAAAATCCTGAATTTGCTTTGGAATCTAAAGCAAGCTTGGCCCTAAAAGATAAGATCTGTCCATATTTTACATCTCATAGTGAACTCTATATATCTCACAAAAGAAAGGCAAGATATTTGCCTGGAAGAGGCAAAAATGACAACTTCAAGGTGAGGACCTGTCAGTGATAAAAGATGCCTCATACAGTTGCCTGGCCAATAACTAATCAAATTCAGATTGGCCCCTTCTTAGACTCAATGTTAAATTCAATCTTACAGGAGTAGATAGAGACAACTGGTACATACTTTGGTATGATTTGAGGAAGACTGAAATGCTATCACTAATCAAAATTACTTCTCCCACTGGCCCTGTCACATTGCCTGCAATTCCCTATTAATCACTTCCTTCAGGTTAAAACATCTGTCAAAATGTAAGTGCTATCTTCAGTTGTTACACATTATACTCATTAGTTTGTCACTTTCATTCTAATCACCAGAGAGGTATGAGACACAGGGAAAATGATTTTGAAGGGGAAGGTAAAAAGAAAGATCCAGGGGCTGGGGTTGTGGCTCAGTGGTAGAGCACTTTTCTAGCACATGTGAGGCACCAAGTTCAATCCTCAGCACCACATTAAAAACTAACTAAATAAAATAAAGGTATTGTGTCTACAACTAAAAAAGTTTTTTTAAATTTTAATTTTAAAAGAAAGATCCAATGTGATATATGATGTGCAGCTAGAGTTTAACAGGGATAGGTTAAGACATTTAAAAACCCCAAGCACCAAAGAGATAATGGTACAAACTTTCAACACCCATATATAATTTGAAATCAAAATAATACTAACCTGTAAATTAAGCATGAGAGTTAAAAACTAAACTTTTCCATAGTTACTACTGCAATCTTTTTTTTATTGACAATTAATTCTTTAAAAATACATAATTTTACATGCTCTATATGTGTAATATGAATTGTAATGCATTCTGCTGTCATATATGACGGATTAGAATTTTAAAAAGTACACAATTCAATGGCTTTTAGTATATTCAGGGTTATGCCACCATCACTATAACCAATTTTTGAAAATTTTCATCACACCCTCCCAAAACTCCATACTTATCAGTCACTCCCCATTTCCTTTCACTCTGTTCCCAGCTCTAGGCAACTGCTAATCTACATCTGTCTCTATAGAATTTCCTATTCCAGACATATGTAAATGTAATCATCAATATGCAATCATTTACATCTATATTCTTTCACTTAGCATGTTAATAAAGTTCTTCCATGTTGTACCAGGTATCAGAATTTCACTTCTTTTTATAACTGAATAATATTCCATTGCATGTATATGCTACATTTTATTTATCCATTCATCAGTTGATGGGCTTTTGGGTTGTTTCTACCTTTTGGTTATCATGAATATTGCTGCTATGAGCATTTACACACAAGTTTTTGCATGGACATATTTCACTTCTTCTCCTTCTCCTTTTTTTTTCCCAATACTGAGGACTAAGGATTGAACCCAGGCCCTGGCACATACTAGACATACACTCTACCACTGAGCTACATCCCCAGCAATTTTTCTTTTTTTTAAGTTTAGTTTTTGCTTTTGTTTCTATTATTATTTTTTCTCAACCATTTTTTATATTCTTTTTTAATATGTATTTATTTTTTAGTTGTAGTTGGACACAATACCTCCATTTTATTTACTTATTTCTATGTGGTGCTAAGGATCGAACCCAGGGCCTCCCGTGTGTTAGGCAAGCGCTGTACCACTGAGCCACAACCCCAGCCCCATTTTTTATATTCTATTTTGAGACAGAGTCACACTAAATTGCCCAGGCTGGCTTTGAACCTCCAACCTCCCAACTCTGCTTCCCAAGTAGCTGGGATTATAGGTGTGTGCCACTATGCTGGGTTATGTTTTCACTTCTTTTATGTGTATACCTAGGAATACAATTTTGAGTTTTATTGTTACTCTATGTTTAACTTTTTGAGGAAGTGATAGACTGTTTATCAAAGTGGCTACCCATTTTTACATTCCCACTAGCAATGTACAAGGGTTTCAATTTATCTACATCCTTTGCAATAATTATTATTGTCTGGGTTTTTTAAAGTATAGGCATCCTAGAGGGTGTAAAGTGGTATTGAGCCAATCCTTGTTTTGAGATATCAAATACCTAATTATTTTAAAAAGAAAAAAAAACTTTAATGCTTCTGTTTAGCTGGTTTCCTGAGCATGTGCTTGATCGGCCATTTTTAGGCCATATAGCACTAGGACCAGTTGAATTGCTTAGGTTCCTGCAGTTGAACAGCACCTAAGGAGGGGTAGTCTGTAAGTCATAGTTGGCCACAATAAGATGTTAAAAATTTTTAATGAAATGATGGGCATGTAGACTATAATTAGTCATGTCTTTGCCTGACAATATAAAAAGTTCTATGTTACAACTTAATTCACCACTGGTTTATAAATTATAAAAATCTAGACAGACTTTTGCTTCATTCTTGTGCTACTTCTGGCTCAGTACTTGCTTCCAATGAAAATTAGGGAAAAATGAGAATACAAGAAGTATTGCAAATAAGGCAATGGAAATACAGAGTGATCTTAGGGCAAAGCAGACAATTCTTCCAAAGTACAGTGCTAAGTAACTCAAAATGTTACAAAGTAGCCCAGCTCTTCATCCCTCCTACCCAGCTACAGCATTAAACCAGAGTTTTCTAAGAAATAGTTGTAAGAGCATGGAACAAGTCTAAGAGGTATATTTGTCCTTTTCTCATTACATTGATGATTCATAGTTCCCATCCACTGGCTGACTCTTTCAGGCCTTGCCTCACTACTTTTGGTCTTATATCAGTTTATAGGACTATACTAAAAAATGGCTATAAAGCGCTTTGTAATTTGAAACTACACTATCAGTAATAATCTCTCATTGCAACTTTCTTACCAAAAACAAACATATTACTTCAGCAGTTCTCATTGCCCCCTCTTCAAACTACCGCTTTACCTTTATCATTCCCATTATACCTCTTTGCATCAATACACTCCAACTTCTGGAGTTAATACTTATAATCAGCTAAGTCTTCAGAGAGACTTTGTAGTCTTAGAACCACTTTGATTCAGTATTTTGTTTTGGAAATAAGAAGCAAATCCAGGGAGATTACTCCTCTGTTAGTCAGCTTCACATTACTATAATAAAATACCTAAGATAACTTATAAAGAGAAAAGGATTTTTGGCTCATAACTCTGGAGTTTCCAGTACAAGACTGAGTGGCCCCATTGCTTTGTACCTCTAACAAGGCAGCAGATGATGGCAGGTCTGTGGCAGAACAAACAGTTTAAATCATGATTTAGGAAGCAGACAAAAATTGCCCAGGCTGGCTTTGAACTTCCAAACTCCCAACTCAGAAACAGGAAGAAACCAGGGTCCTATGGTCTTCTTCAAAGGCACACCTCCAATGAACTAAGGACATGTCACACCTCCCAAAGTTTCCACCACCTTCATTAGTACCACCCTAGAAACCAAGCCTTTAACACATGGGCCTTTGGGGGACATTCAGCATTCAAACTATAGAAGCTTCCATTTCATAAATGGAGATACTGAGGCACATAGAGATTAATTGAACCAATAAATTTAAAAGGAAATCACATTATCACACTAAACTTCTATGAGTCTTCCCCATCTTAGCCTCGCCCCTAACCATGAGGAAGCTACAGTTACTAATGATGTAAGTTTGGGGTCTTAAACCTTTCTCCTAAGAGTAGCTAAGATTAAGAAGGATGCCAGAGCACAGCTAACTCATATTCAACAGACCAGAGAAGTTAATTTCACTTTTGAACTGCTCTCTACTTTCCTGAAGTAGGACTCGATTGTGCTTGAAAATGTCAAGCACAATCTAATTGCCCTCAATCATCTGTCTAAACTCTCCTCAAAGCAGTGGACCCAAAACACGTGATTCCACCTGAGGGAGGCCTTGGAAAAGCACTTTGGAAGTTAGAGACCTCTAATAATTTACTTATTCAAATATTTATTGAATGCTTAATTTCAATACTTCAGAGTGGTACTAGCATAGTTGTTACCAGAACAAGATCTGAAGATCTACTCTCTGCTTATTGATTTTAGTTCTTCTCTCAGTAAACAAAAAATATAATTATTCATGCCAGGGGTAGGTAGGAAGATAAAATGAGATCTACATGTGAAGGGCCTAGCACACTGCCTGACACATGGTAATAATTTAATAAGTGTTAGCTATTATTGTTCATGCTGAATCAGAGCAAACCTGTCAGGGATCAATGGACAATAGACAATGGATAATGGAGTAAAATTTTAGAACCCTTCAGTTAGTTTTATGGGCCCATTGCTGGAAGTGTTCTGAGGAAGAAGTACATGCTGAGAAGAGTGGTGGAGGAGGTGTCATGATTGGAGGCACTCAAGCAGAAATGACACCTAAATGCCAGAAAATGACTTGCTGCAGCACTGAAGTTTCAGAAGAATATTAACACCAAAGAAGACATTGTTGCACATCAATATATTCTTCTATAGGATAAATGATTCCTGCTCACACATCCCAGCCCCTAGCATCGCTGTTTTCCATCACAGGATATAAAGTACAATGCAGACCTTGGGCAATGATTCTTGGATGCAAAGCCTAGAACCAAATTATCCCAAATTTCCTCCAGTAATATTTTACTTGGAAGTAGTTCTAAGCATTGAGGGTACCCCGACTGACCCCAAGAGAAGGCAAAATTTTGGCAGAGAGAAAAGCTGATTGATGAGCATAATGAGGAAAGAATTAATTTAGAACTAACTTGAGGGGGTTGGGAGACTTCCAGGACAAGGTTCAAAAGAAATATAGGTAGAGATGACATAATTCTTTTCCTTCTTTCCTTTCTTCCTCCTCCCTCCCTTTCTTCTTCCTCCACTTCTCCTCCTCCCCCCCCTCCTCCTCCCTACCTCCTCCTCCCTCTTTTTTTTAAACCGGAGATTGAACCCAGGGGCACTTAACTACTGAGCAACATCCCCAGCCCTTTTTTAATATATCTTTTTTTTTTTAATTTAGAGGCAGGATCTCACTAAGTTGCTTAGGGCCTCACTAAGTTTCTAAGACTGGCTTTGAACTTGAAATCCTCCTGCCTCAGCCTCCCAGGCCACAGAATAATGGAATTCTATTTTTATTATACTAATAGCTGTCAAGTAGAAATCTTTTACCCCATTCCTGGCTTTCATGTTTATTGAATGTCTACCCTGTGTACAGTAGTGCCAAGCATTGCAAGGGAGACAAAAGAAACAAGAAATGAGCTTCCTACTTCCAAACTGTAATTAAACTGAAGTGGGAAAAATATTCTGTATTTTCTGCCTGTAACTTAATTTCAGATTGGAGAATACAATGGTAACAGCTGCACTAATTGCTTTTATTTTATATACAGCCCTTAGAGTTAGGGCCTTTTGAACTCAATTCACAAACTGACATAAAACCATGTGTGGGCACTTCTGTTTGTTATAGGATTGCAGCCAGAACTGCATAAAATTCTATGTTTATGTTCTCTGCTACACTAGTCCCTCATTGGGCTGGCATTCCATAGTCTTTAAACAATAACCATGCTGGGGAGATAGCTCAGTGATAGAACATTTGCTTAGCATATGTGAGGCCTTGGGTATAAAACCACACACACACACACACACACACACACACACGTGTGCACATACATTAAACAACAAAAAAAGTAACCCAGTGAAATATCTCTGAGCCTTCCAAGGAAGGGCTGGAGGACCACTAGGGCATACATCTTGTGGGTTAACATCATGAGGCATTCCTGTGCCAGCTCTGCTATTTTCTCTCAAGTCCTTTTGCCATTTGGAGGCCTTGTTTTTGTTTTCCACTCCCCATGGACTGATTCTCAGAAACAGTGGGCTGGTGAACAACCATTTGTGAGCAATCTAATTGTTAGGGAAGCAGGGCAATGGCAGACTGAGCAAAATGAACCTTATGCAGCAAGGAACTACCAACCCACGCATTGGTACACTCTCCAGATTCCTCTGTCAGAGTTCCTTCCTTGTACCTCCCACTTAGGGTAAGAAGGCTCACAGTGAGGGGGAAGTACCAGGCAGAGGAAAGAAATTTTCTATGATTACTTTTCTCTTCTGCAAGACAAGTTCAAAAAGTTCTACTTTGCAACTCTTGGGAGGGTCAGGCACAGTTCTGCCTGAAAGTAAAGAGATAGCCTCTTCCAGCCCTATGAATCTTGGTTACACTCCCTGACTCTTCACAGAGAGAAGCAGGTTTAGACCAACTCAGAAAATCTTTTCTGTTCAAACCTACCAGGGCCCAAGCTAGCCAAAAGGTCTATTTATTGAAAGCTTGAGACTAGTGCTATCACTAATTTTTTAACCACTATTTCCTTTTTGGAGGGAAATTCAGCCTGATAGCATGTGGACTGAGAAATTTATTCTGACCTCAAGGAAAGAGTATCTGTGAAACTTCCAAGAGGGGCTGATATTTAAGTTGTCACCAGGTACAGAAAAACATTTCAGGCTGAGCGAGTGATAAGCAAGAACACAGAGGTATTCAAGTGCATTGTTCTCATATTCAAGTTCAAGAAAGTAAACAGCAGGGGGGAGGCTACAATGGAGGCAGTAGGAGCAAGGAATAAGGTAGGATGGGGAAGATTGTGAAGGGCATTGAATGTCATGTTGAGGGAGTTGAGTTACTTCTTTAGGCCATGGGGCATTCTAAGAAGATGAAACAATTCAATCCACATTTACAACATGAGCTCAGGTAAGGAAGTTTGGTTGGCATAGGTAAGAAGGCTATTCAGGAGGCTCTAGCAAATGTCTAGATAAAAAATATGAGAACTACATCTAGAGTAGTGGTTACAGGGATCAAAAGATAGCAGATTTAAACATTAAGAAACAGTGGTAATTTGGCAAGCAACTGGCTCCCCCCAAAAGAAAAATAAGATCCTCATTCATAGTGTTTGCTGATTTCTATGGTATAAATAGTCTCCTGTGGCTGATTTCAAGCTACCAACAGGACATTGCTGAGTGTAGAGTTGGGAGTCATGTGCTCAATCAGCTCTCTTGAGCCAGTATGAGCCAGATGCAGCATAGCACTATAAAATGGCCAATTAGACATGGAGGGAAAAGAGAAAAATCAAAGATGATGGACATGTCTAATATGGATAACTCTTTAGATGTTAAGGGGATGGAGAGAGGGAATCAAGGAGGAAGAACAGATTTATTTGTTTGCCTGGGTGAGGGAATACTAAGAGGTAAAAGGCACACCATGAGGAAGTTATGACCTTGATTTTTGGACATATCAAGTTGGTAGCATTAACCCTAGAATTCAATTTTCAGTGAACCCCTGCTTTGTAATGATAACTCACATTAATGGAATACTTACATTGTGCTAAGAACATTATGTATTTTTAGTCCTTTCAGCTTCACAATCTAATGTGTTGAACAAATAGTAGACATGTATTAGGTGCTCAACAAATGTCTACTAAATGAATTAATGGATTAGATATTGTTGGTTACTTTGTTTTGCAAATAAGTCAAAAAGGGCATATATTACACAAGATCACATAGCTGTGACTCTAATTCAAATCTTTGTAGTTTCAAAATCACTCTGCTGTACTATAAATATGTACCATGGAGATAAATTATGATAGGGATTTTTCTTCCTTTATCTTTCTAACCCTATTCTATTCATAGTATACCTACACAGTGTTATGGATTGAATATCTGTAACATCCCTGAATTCATATGTTGAATCCCTACCCTCCAATGTGCCATATTTGAAAACAGAACCTTTGTTGAGGTGGTTAGAGCTAGATGAGGTCATAAGGGCAGGGTATTAATCCAATGGGATTAGTGTCCTTGTAAGAAGAGGAAGAGAGATCAGACTTCTCCTTCTCTACTTACACATGGAGGGAAGGCCATATGAAAACACAGTGAGAAAGCAACTGTCTACAAGCCAGGAAAAGAGCCCTCACCAGGAACTAAATTAGTCAGTATCTTCATCTTGGACTTCTCAATCTCCATAACTGTGAGAAAATAATTTTTGTTGTTTAGGTTACTTTGTCTGTGGCACTTTGTTATGGCAGACTGAGCACACTGATACAACTAATACAGGACCACTCAGTATTTGTTGAATGAATGAGGACCATTCCTAATTGGAATTACTGTTTTTTAGGAATAAGACCTAGTAGAACATAAGGTAGAAGTAAGAACAAAAAGAACCTCTGCATAAAGGATCTTTGGGGGTAGATTTTTCTCTAGTGGAAGCTTTTATCTATGGGACTAGTGAAAAGTTTCTGCTAGGGTTTACAACAATATCACTAGTCAAGCACCTGAAATAACTTGTCCTAAGGATCATCATGTTCTTCTTCTTTCATCCGCGATTTACTTGTGGCATTAGGAATACAATAGGGGAGTTTTAAAAGTCTCACTTATTCAACAAATATGTATAGAGTACCAACTGTGCTATACAATATAGCCATTATCTCATTTATTTTTTACCACAGCCCAGGTAGTAGTTCGTGTTACTTCCATTTTTCAAATGGAGAAATTGAGGCTGGTTATCTTATAAGTGATATCACATCTTGAAGTGCTCTTTTTATACATTTATTTATTTATTTGTTTGTTTTTATGTGGTGCTGAGGATCAAACACAGTGCCTTGCATGTGCAAGGCAAGTACTCTACCACTGAGCTACAACCCCAGCCCATTGAAGTGCCTATCTTTTAACAATGTGTTAATAAAAATTGAATAAATTATTTTCTCCCTTTCTTTACCCCTACCAACCACCAGAGTGCATCCTCTGCTCAGTAGATCTTTCCTCTACTTGGCTTCTGCTTATTTCCACATGCAGATACTCAGCAGAGAGCTTTATATGCATTCTTTTTTCATTCCCATGGCAACCCTAAGCATCTAGCACAGTGTCTAGCACATATTATTCAGAAAATACTTTTTGAAAGGATGGCCATGGGATAATATAGTAAGTGACACTTATTTAGTATTCAGCAGTTCAAAATCCATTCTAAATTCTTTACATGTTTTACTTCATGTAATTTTTACAACACTATGGGGTAGTAACTATTATTATCCACAGTTTAAAGACTTTGCTGATTAGGTCTTTCTGGATGTTTTACAGGCACCCCAATCTGAACATTCTTAAAAACTGAGTTCCTTTTTGAAAAGAAAGATCGGTAGGCTATCTCATGAAAATCAAAGAGAGATCAATACAGTAGAGGAAAGGGATTAGGGGAGGGAGGAGTGGAGGAAGAGGGGAAACACTGAAAAATGATATTGGACAAATTACTTTCTTATATCATGTGCATGTACAAATATGTAACAATGAATCCCATCATTATGCATAATTATAATGCATCAATAAAAGTATGACAAAATGAGTTCACCATAGCTTACTTCTATACAACCATTCTTCTTTCATAATCTGCTCCTCTGAGTATGATTAGTATATGATAAGTATGTCTACTTATAATTGACCCTAATTCTGGAAAAAAAAAGTCATCATTGTTTGAGGGAACTGGACCACCCCTATTTCATTAGTTCTTGTGTAAATCAATCACAGTACCTCCACCTCCCTGCCATAGTAGTGGGTATGTGACCTAAGCAAGGTCAGATTGTCTTAAAGAAGGTGAATCTCAAGTGTATATGAAAATGGAAATTGGCTAGGGCTTGGTTGTCCAATAACATCACACTAAGAGACATTCCCCAATATCTGGCTGCAGAAAAACTCATAGTTACTCTGCTCCTATCCCTCCTAAGGTCTAGTAGCTTAGCTCTTCCTTCTGGTGTGACCCATCTCATAAACTTCCAATAAATTTCATTGTTTGTTTAAGCCAGCTGGAATATTTTTGCTGCTTGCAACCAATGTACTCTGATTAAACTAAACTCAGTGAATGTTACTGTTTTATTTACCCACTAGCTTAGGTTAGAAACCTAACCTAACATGCTCCTATATAATCAGTCAGAAAGTCCAATATTCAATTTTATGTCTTAAATCTTTCTAATCTGTCACTCTATTATTTTTGTTACAGCCTTAATTCAGGCCCTCATCTTGCCTTAATTGTAGAAAAAAGCCTTTTAGTTGGTCTCCTTGCCTCCAGTGTAGTCCCTTCCAATACACTCCCTACTTACACTATAGTTCATGCTTTCTGAAAACCCAAATCTGATCATGTTACTCACTGTTTAATACCCTTCAAGTTTCCCCATATCATTTAAGATGGATTTGAATTCCTTAACTTAGCACAAAAGGAAATTTATGACTAAGCCTTTGCCCACGGTTCTCCTTCTTTTATTAAAGATAAAATAAAAGCACTATTTTTGTGTTAACATTCAATAAGTTTCTCTCCATACTCACATGCAGTACTAACAAAAAGACAGAAAATATTTTCAAAATATTCCCCCAAATGATCTTAACCCTAAAGGGGAAACAGACTATATTTTATTCATCTTTGTAATCAGTGCCTACTCATGGTAGACACTTGATACTCAATTCCCTTCCCTCTCTATTTCATGGTTGATAATCCCCAGTAATTCCTCAGTGGCATTATTTCATTTCATATTATTTCTTTGTTGCTCTGACAATTCTGTATAAGCTAAAATACACATTACTACCTTTTTTCCTTGGTGGTTCCCTAGTAAACCATGTTTTCCTATAATTATACCCTATGTGACCTATCCTATATCCTTCTTCCATGAATCGTGGCTGGTTGTGGGACTTTTGTGTCACTTCCTGTTGGAATCTGGCCATTATGCTGTGATAAGCCCAGGTCATATGGAGACAGTACATGTGAGTGCTCCAGTTGACAGCCCCATCTGGGTTCATAGCCAATATCAGCCACCAATGATGTGCGTGAACCATTCTGAACATTAGACTAACTGAAGCTTTAGATGACTCCAACCTCAGCCAAGAATTGCCCAGGGAGCTTATTCAATCCACAACACTGAAATAAAAATCATTTTAGACTTGAAGTAGTTTGCTACATAACAGTAGCTAACCAGAACACTTTCCTTATTCTACCCTGAATTTTTAAAAGGAAAAAAAAAAGATCTCACGGGAAAACTAATTCATGTTATAGAACTGAACTTCCTATCCTAAACATACCACATGATTGCCTGGTCTCACAAATTTTCCTTCCTGGGACAAGCATTCAGAGAAATTAACCAGAATGATTTAGCCCTCATCTACATCTTCTACAGTTCTAAGTTTCTCTCAATATTTATATTGTTATTTCTTTTTTTTATTTTGTTTGTTTATTTATTTATTTATTCAAATTTTTTATTGGTTGTTCACAACATTACAAAGCTCTTGACATATCATATTTCATACATTAGATTCAAGTGGGTTATGAACTCCCATGCCCTTCAATAGATGAATGGATAAAAAAAATGTGGCATCTATACACAATGGAGTACTATGCAGCAATAAAAAATGACAAAATCATAGAATTTGCAGGGAAATGGATGGCACTAGAGCAGATTATGCTTAGTGAAGCTAGTCAATCCCTAAAAAACAAATACCAAATATCTTCTTTGATATAATGAAAGCAACTATGAACAGAGCAGGGAGGAAGAGCAGGAAGAAAAGATTAACATTAAACAGAGACATGAGATGGGAGGGAAAGGGAGAGAAAAGGGAAATTGCATGGAAATGAAGGGAGACCCTCATTGCTATACAAAATTACATATAAGAGGTTGTGAGGGGAATGGGAAAATAAACAAGGAGAGTAATGAATTATATTGTTATTTCAATATTCTCAAATGTCTGCCCTTCTATTAGTAGCTGCAGGACCCACAGGCTCCTTTCTCCCTACACTTGATCTCCAGGAGAAAAGACCTCTTCTATTTGCAATAGAAAAACACTTAGGAGATGATCACAAGAGCTCATTCCTATTTCCTTCCCAGCCCTTCATCTTCCTTTATTTCTTAGTGGCTAATGTCTGAATTGTCAGTTTTATTTTTACTCATTATTTTTTAATGATAATATATATCAGTGGCAGAACCATTAACAAGAACCAAGTTAACTATTTTCCCCATAACACAATTCCTCCCAATAAATACTCAGAATCCTCTTGAATAAAGATTATCACTTCAGAGAACTCTTAACTCTCAGGCAAAAAAAAAAATCTTAAATCCATCAATTACAGTCATTATTGCTTTCTATATATTATTATTTAATGGCAATAAGTTTGATAAAGAAGTAATATTAATAATGGTTAACATTCATCAAGTATCATTATATACTAAGAATTGTTCTAAATGCTTCAGATGCATTAATTCACAAAATATTCATAAAAACCCTAAGAAGAAGGTGGCATTATTACTCCTGTGTTACAGATAGGGGAACTGAGACACAGAGAGATTAAACAAAGTCATACACCTAAGTCATACACCTAGAGTGTGGAAGAGTATGGATACTAACCTAAGCAATCTAGCTTCAGAGTGTAGAATCTTTTTTTTTTTTTCCCAGGGGGAGGATACTGAGGATTGAACTCAGGGGCACTTGACCACTAAGCCACATCCCAAGCCCTATTTTATATTTTTATTGAGAAACAGGGTCTCACTGAGTTGCCTAGTGCCTCGCTGTTGCTGAGGCTGGCTTTAAACTTGTGATCCTCCTGCCTCAGCCTCCCCAGCTGCTGGGATTACAGGCATGTGCCATGGTGCCCAGCTCAGAGTGTAGAATCTTAACCACTACTCTATTAAGTCAAGTTTTTGTTGGACACTTCCAAACATTCAAATTTTAAAGAACAAAAGAGAGAAGGAAGAATTACACCATATCTCTTTATGTTCTGTCTTTTCTGTGTTAGAAAATTATCATTTGTTGGTCTGGAAGGGGTAAAGCAATTATTGATTATTTTATCTGAAAATGAGTAAACCACCTATCAAGACAACATCTATATACTCTGAAATTAAATTGTAAGGACCCAAACCAATTGCCCCATTGACTCTTTGCTCTATTAATTTCCCAGGCTCTCTTCTTGCTGACATAGCTGCAGGTAAGGTCTGCCAATAGGAGGCACTGGTAGGAGATCAGAAGGCAGGAAAAAGGCACGTTTCTTGCTTTTGGCTCAGTGTATGGGTTGACGGCAGGAGCCCTAGTAGTTTTCAGCCATGTCTCTAGTGGTACAAGTAGTGTATCAGTATTAGTTTCTGATCTCTGAGCATCATTTCTTCTTCTTTTGCCCCTGTCCTTCTCCTTTTAACTCTACCATTCCTTTTTTTTTCTACAATTTCTTCTAATTCTTCTTTGTATCTAGTTCTTTTTATGAAACTCCCTATTTGAAACATCAAGAATAATTTCTCTTTACCTGCATGGATCCCAAAGAACTTATGGATAATACTGAATCCCAATCAATTGCTCAGAAACAGAGACAAAGGAATAGCTTCAGAAATCTGAAAGCATTAAAGCATCATGCTGCTGTACACTTTTTATATTGTAAATAATAACATATACAGCTGGGTGTCATGGCTCATGTCTATAATCCTAGTGGCTTGGGAGGCTGAGGCTGAGGAGGCCAGCCTCAGGAACTGAAAGTGAAACCCCAAACATCTTAGTGAGACCCTGTCTCAAAATAAAAAAATAAAATAAAAAAGGATTAGGGATGAAGCTCAGTAGTTAAACAATCCTGTGTTCAATCCCTGGTACAAAACAACAACAAAATAACATACAGAAAAGGAAGCACACGGAAATACATAGTTCAGTGGTTTACCAAGAATTAAACAGCCATGTAACCAGCACCCAGATAATGAAACACACATTTTTATACTAGCTCCCCAAAATTCCAATCATCATTGAGTCCTTCTCATCCACAAAGGTGATCGTTAGACTTACATTTGTGAGAATTATGTCCTTATCTTTCTTTATGGCTTTACCACTTAAGCATATACCCCTGAACATTAATGGTTTGGTTTCTTAGTTTTTGAATTTTTATACACATGTAATCAAATAAGACATATTCTTGTGTGCATGGCCTTTTCATTCAACATTATGTTTGTGAGATTCATTCATTCTGATCAATAAACTGCAATACATACTTTTTATTGCTGCATAATATTCCATTGTGTGAACAAACATGATTTGAGGTTATTAAAAAGTAGATAACGTTAAGTAAAACATCAATAAACTAGACAGCATGTTGAGGATAACCAAAAGAGCAAAAGCGTAGTTATTTACATTCAAAAAGGAGAATGCTTAGGGCAAAGATGAAAAGGAGCCACAGCCATCTTCTCCAAGACAGAGAAGAGGAACTGAACTTATTCTTTGACCTTCCAGAGGGCAGAATTAGGACCATAGGTACAGTGTATAAATAGGTATACTTCAGCCCTCTTGTCATTATATTCTTTTTCATATAATACCATAAATTTCTTTGAGAGAGAATCTGTTCAAATAGGCAGGCTATAGCAGAACTAAGTATAGACAAACTAAAATTATCAGCATGACTAATTGCCTTAGCCCAGTTTCAAACACAATAAAATACTTCTAGAAATAATCCTTAGTATTCCCCAAAACCTTGCAATTGAGAGAGACTTTTCAGCTGGTGCAAGAAGAGGCAAATCAATAAAAAGATAGACTGGGAAATGTAGTAGATACTATCTGTGTATGAATAATGAGAACTAAATAATGTGGATATCACTAAATTAGAAAATTTGGATGCCCTTTGAGTTTTACAGTAATGTTAAAAATTATTTTCTATACTAGATCATGCTGGAAACTTTCTAAGAAAAATGTGATTCTGAATCTATAAAGTTAGATATGTCCCTCAGTGGACAAATGGATACAGAAAGTGCAGTATATATACACAATAGAATATTATTCAGTCATAAAAATGAATGAAATTCTGTCATTTGTGGCAACATAGATGCATCTGGGAGACATTATGTTAAGTGAACAAACTCAGGCACAAAATGATGAATACCACATGTTCTCACTTACATGTGAAGACTTAAAAAGTTGATTTAAAAAATGTACAGAGTAGAATAGAGGCCATTAGAGGCTAGGAAGGATGGAGGTAAGAGGAACAGAGAAAGGTTATAAAAAAGGGTACCAAAATATAGCTATACAAAAGGAATAAGCTTTAGGGCTAGGGTTGTAGCTCGGCAGTAGAGCGCTCGCCTAGCACATGCGGGGCACTGGGTTTGATCCTCAGCACCACATAAAAATAAAATAAAGGTATTGTGTCCAACTACAACAACAAACAAACAAAAAGGAATAAACTTTAGTGTTCTACAGCACATAAAGGTGACAATCATTTAAAACAATTTATTATATATTTTATAAAGAATGAGAAGAAAGAAGTTTGAAGGTTCCCCAACACAAAAAGATAAATTTTTAAGATGGAAAAAATCATCACCCTGATTTGATCATTAATAATTGTATATACAATTTTCCCTGTATCCCATAAATATGCACAATTATTATATGTCAATTTAAAAATTATTTAAAGAATCTCTTGTACATTTATTTGGATCAGTTACAAACTAAAATCTCAATAAATTGAAATCCTGTAGTGTGAACCAGATGTGGATTTATCCATTTGTGGTCTTCTTTGTTTTTTGTTTTTCATATTTTTATTAATGCATTTTACCACTCCTAAACTCTTAATTTTTTAAAATTTATTTTAATATTCATATTTTACTATTCATATCAGGTTAAACATATTAATTTCCTCAGACATTATCACCTCTCTATGGTGAAAACTTTCAAAATCCTTTCTAGCTTTTTGAAATGTTTAGTACATTATTTTTATCACTAGTTACCCTACTGTGCAAAAGCAAACCATAAATTCTTGCTCCTAGTATACTGATCAACCTTTCCCCATTCCTCCCATCCTACTCTTCCTAGTCTCTGGTAACCATCATTCTACTCTCAACTTCCAAGAGATCCACTTTTTAAGATTCCACATATGAGTGAGATTATGTGGTACTTTCTGTGCCTGGCATAATGACCTCCAGTTCCATCCATGTTCTTGCAAATGACAGGATTTAATTTTTGTGATGAACAAGGAGTATTCCATTGTGTATATGTACCACATTTTTTAATCCCTTCATTAGCTGACAGACTTTAAGTTGTTTTCATTTCTTGGCTATTATGAATAGTTCTATAATGAACATGTGGATACAGAAGTCTCTCCAACATGTTGATTTCATTTCCGTAGGATACATACCCAGTAGTGAGATTGCTGTATCATATGTGGGATAAAGTAATTTCACAGAAATTTTTTTTTTTTTAGAAATTAAGTATGTTCATTACTGGGATGACCACGTTGGAAAGGCTAATGGAGTTTGGGTACTTTACATGTCTTGTTCAGTGCTCTTTTTCATTTCTCTGGGAGGTTTTATGTAACATAATTTAACCAAAGATAGTATCATTAAAAAGCTATTTAGAATACAGATGGTATTACTGGCTGTAAACATTCTGCTCTCTTGAGTTGAGAGTCTTAGAACTAGTCAATATAGCAGTTAATTATGAGTATCATTTTTCATTTTATGTAATATTATAGGATTTGGATGAATTATTTCTTTACTGTCAAAGACTTTAATTTAAATGGTCTACTTACTAGCTATATCATTGCTGTTAAAATTTTAGCACATGATAATGTATTATTCATTAATAAAAAATAATCCTTGAGGTAATGTCAATGAAAATAGCACAGTAAAAACCCCCCAAAATTCACTCCTTCATAAAAGTAAAAAAGCCTGGCAAAATTAGTCAGGATCAACATTTTCAGAACTGTAGAAATTAATCAAAAGCTTAATTAAATGGGGAACATGTATTCAAGCACAACACCTAGGGGGTTGGGGCACTTGTCTAGCATGCACAAGGCTCTGGGATCAGTCTCCAGCACTACACACATATAAAAAAACCTGAATCTCCTTAATAACAATGAGCTTTAATGTCATTTTATCTTATCTCCCACTCTCCAACTCTTTGGTAGCCTTAAAAAATTATAGCCCAGCTGGGCATACTGGCTCATGCCTGTAATTCCAACAACTTGAGAGGCTGAGGCAGGAGAATCACAAGTTCAAATCCAGCCTCAGCAACCCTAAAACAACTTAGAGAGACCCTGTCTCAAAATTTTAAAAAGAGCTGGGGGGGGGGAGGCTGGGGTTGGGCTCAGCAGTAGAACACTTACCTAGCACATGCGAGGCCCTGTGTTCAATCCTTAGCACCACATAAAAATAAATAAATAAAGGTATAGTGTCCAACTACAAACAAAAAATAAATATTAAAAAAGAGGGAACTGGGGATATGGCTCAGTAGTTAAGTGACCCTGAGTTCAATCTCCAGTATAATAAGCCCATATTTCTAAGAAAACAAGCACCCCAGGAGACACACAGACACACAAGGAAGCAGGAAAGGGCTGAATATCTTTCAAAGTCTCATCCCTAGACAATTGCCACTATTGTACATGTCTGGTGGTTGGTTCCCTGGAAGACAATACTTAAAAGAAAGGAAAAAAAAAAAAACCTGTATTTTACCTAATCCAGAATTAATGTAGTGCAAAAAGTCTCCACCAGGGGAGTATTTGTCAAAAACAAATACAGTTTTCCAAGGACTCTCCATACTGCTTTCCAGATTGGCTGCACCAATTTTAAGTCCCACCAGCAATGTATGAGGGTGTCTTTTCCCCCACATCCTCGTCAAGACTTATTGTTGTTTGTCTTCATAATGGCTGCCATTCTGACAGGAGTGAGATGAAATCTCAGAATAGTTTTGATTTGCATTTCTCTAATTGCTAGAGATGATGAACATTTTTTTCATATATATCTTGATTGATTGTATATCCTCTTCTGAGAAGTGTCTTTTCAGCTAAACTGTGGAACCAACCTAGATGCCCTCCAGTAGATGAACGGGTTAAAAAAATGTGGCATATATACAAATGGAATATTACTCAGCAATAAAAGAGAATAAAATCATGGCATTTGCAAGTAAGTGGATGGAGTTGGAGAAGATAATGCTAAGTGAAGTTAGCCAATCCCTCCAAAACAAATGTCGAATGTTTTCTCTGATATAAGGTGACTGACTCATAATGGGGTAGGGAGGGGGAGCATGGGAGGAATAGATAAACTCTAGATAGGGCAGAGGGGTGGGAGGGGAATAGAGGGGGCAGGGGATTAGCAATGATGGTGGAGTGTGATGGACATAATTATCCAAAGTACATATCTGAAGACATGAATTGGTATGAACATACTTTACATACAGAGATATGAAAAATTGTGCTCTATATTTGTAATAAGAATTGTAATGCATTCCACTGTCATGTATTTAAAAAAACAAATGCAGGCAAATGTTTTAGTTTTTCAGCTGTCTGAGGCCATGGATAACAGCTAAGGTGCATAATAGACTAATCAAAAAATTTAAAGGGAACAATTTGAGAAGATATCTATAAACACTTGTAAAAGCTCCTACATATTCTGGGAATCTAGAAGGGCATATGCATGTATAGGACTATGTGTATACTCAGAGAAGACCCGAAAAAGCTAGAATCATGTCTGGATGATCTGGAGAACTTGCACAATTAGGAAGTGAAGAGTAAAGTAGTATTGTCAATGGCTTGGTTAAATGTTGAAAGTGCACTACAACATGCACACAGAAGTCACTTGGAAGAGTAGATTTATTGGTTCTAGATATTTAAGAAATTCTATCTAATCATGAGCTGACCTCTAATCTAATTGAGTAGAGACTTCAGGCGCCATACATGACAAATAATGCAGACTTTACAGAGTAATGAGGAAAAGTCACTAAAATAAACAACTAAAACAACTACAGCTATAAAAAAAGCATAAACAACAATAAACCTTGGTGATGGGGGAGGATCTGATTTCCAGAGTTGCTACATCACATTATTCAAAATGTCTAGTTTTATTTTTTTTAATTTTTTTAGTTGTAGACGGACACAATACCTTTATTTTATTTTATTTTTTAATGTTTTTCTGGGAATTGAACCCAGTGTCTCACACATGCTAGGAAAGTGCTCTATCACTGAGCCACAACCCCAGCCCCCCAAATGTCTAGTTTTCATCCAAAAAAATGTTAATGTTTGAAATATATAGGGTCTCTTTGAGTTTATACTACTTGGAGTTCATTGAGATTTTTAGATATATAGATTTTCTTTCATCAACTCTGTGATAAAATGGGCCATTCTTTCTTCAAATGTTCTTTCAGCTCTTTTTCTCTTCTTTTTTCTAGAATTCCAGTTTTGCATATATCAGTAAGCTTGATGGTGTTCACAGGTATCTTTGGCTCTGTTTCTTTTTTTTTCTTTCTTTATTCTCATATTAGATAATCTCAGCTGACCTTTAAATTTGTGATTTTTCTTGTACCTGCTCGAATTTGCTATTAAATACTCTGGTGAATTTTTCATTTTGATTATTATGTTTCAACTCAAGACTTTCTGTTTGGTTCTTTTAAAATAATTTCTCTTCATTAATATTCTCTATTTAGTGAGTCATCATTTTCATACTTTAGTTTTTTAGATAAGGTTTTTTTTTAGTTCTTTGAACATATTTTTGATAGCTGATTCTAAGCCTTTGTCTAATAAGCCCAATTATTTTCCTGAGACACAATTTCCACAGATTTCTTTTTCTTGTGTATAGGCCATGCTCCCTTATTTGTTTGTTAGCTTATCATTATTCATTTGAAAGATGAAATAAAAACCTTCCATGATAAACAAAAGTTACAAAAATTTATAGCTAGAAAACCGGCACTACAAAACATTCTTGGCAAAATATTTCATGAAAAGGAAATAAAAAACAACAATGAAAACCAGTAGAGGGATGTAGGACACTAAAGGAAAAACTAATCAAAGAGGAAAAACAAGTCAAGTTAAATAATAAAAATAAACAAATATGGCTGGAAAAAAACAATCCATGTCTCAATAGTGACCCTAAATGTTAATGGCTTAAACTCACCAATCAAAAGATGTAGGCTAGCAGATTGAATTTTAAAAAAAGATTCAACAATATGCTGCCTACAGGAGAATCATTTGATAAGAAAAGACGTACACAGAATGAAGGTGAAAGGTTGGGAAAAATCATACCACTAACATGGACTTTGGAAGCAAGCAGGAGTTTCCATACTTATATCAAATAAAGTACACTTCAAGCCAAAGTTAATCAAAAGGGATAAAGATGAAGATTACATGCTGCTCAAGGGACCTGTACACCAACAAGACATAATAATCATAAATATATATGCCCCAAACAATGGTACAGCTTTGTTCATCAAACAAACTCTTCTCAAGTTCAAGAGTCAAACTGACCACAAAACAATAATCTTGAAGGACTTTAACATACTTCTCTCACCACTGGATAGATCTTCCAACCAAAAGTTGAATAAAGAAACTATAGAGCTCAATAACACAATTAATAACTTAGACTTAACTGACATATATAGAATATATCAACTGGCATCAAGTACATACACTTTCTTCTCAGCAATACATGGATCCTTCTCAAAAATAGATCATATACTATGCCACAGGGCAACTCTTAGCAAATACAAAGGAGTAGAGATACTACCATGCATTTTATCAGATCATAATGGAATGAAATTGGAAATAAATGACAAAATAAAGAATAAAAATTTCTGCATTACATGGAGACTGAACAATATGCTACTGAATGAACAATGGGTTACAAAAGGCATCAAGGAGGAGATTAAAAAATTCTAAGAGGTAAATGAGAACACGGACACAATATATCGAAATCTCTGGGACACTATGAAAGCAGTACTACAAGGAAAATTCATTGCATGGAGTTCATTCCTTAAAAGAAGAAAAAGTCAACAAATAAATGACCTTACACTACATCTAAAAGCCCTAGAAAAAGAACAAATCAGCAGAAAAAGCAGTAGAAGGCAAGAAATAATTAAAATTAGAGCTGAAATCAATTAAATTGAAAAAATTGACAAAACTAAAAATTGGTTCTTTGAAAAAATAAATAAAATTGACAGACCCCTTAGCCACACTAACAAAGAGAAGGAGAGAGAAAACTCAAATTACCAGCATATGTGATGAAAAAGGCAATATCATAACAGACACTACAGAAATACGGAAGATAAGTATTTTGAAACCTTATACTCGGGCTGGGGATGTGGCTCAAGCGGTAGCGCGCTCGCCTAGCATGCGTGCGGCCCGGGTTCGATCCTTAGCACCACATACCAACAAAGATGTTGTGTCCGCCGAGAACTAAGAAAAAATAAATAAATGTTAAAATTCTCTCTCTCTCTGTCCCCCTCTGTCTCTCACTCTCTCTTTAAAAAAAAAAAAAAAAGAAAAAAAAAAGAAACCTTATACTCTAATAAAATAGAAGACATTGAAGGCATCGATAAATTTCTTAAGTCATATGATCTGCCCAGATTGAGTCAGGAAGATATACACAACTTAAACAGACCAATATCAAGTGAGGAAATAGAAGAAGCCATCAAAAGACTACCAACTAAGAAAAGCCCAGGACTGAATGGATACACAGCCAAGTTCCACAAGACCTTTAAAGAAGAACTAATTCCAATACATTTCAATTTATTTCAGGAAATAGAAAAAGAGAGAGTGCTTCCAAACTCATTCTATGAGGCCAATATCACCCTGATTCCAAAACCAGACAAAGACCCTTCAAAGAAAGAAAACTTCAGACCAATATCTCTAATGAACATAGATGCAAAAATCCTCAAAAAAATTCTGTCAAATCAAATACAAAAACATATCAAAAAGATTGTGCACCATGATCAAGGGGATTCATCCCAGGGATGCAAGGTTGGTTCAACATATAGAAATCAATAAATGTAATTCATCACATCAATACACTTAAAGATAAGAATCATATGATTATCTTGAAAGACACAGAAAAAACATTTGAAAAAATACAGCACCCCATTATGTTCAAAACACTAGAAAAACTAGGGATAACAGGAACATATCTCAACATTGTAAAGGCTATCTACACTAATCCCCAGGCCACTATCATTCCAAATGGAGAAAAATCAAAGGCATTCCCTCTAAAATCTAGAACAAGACAGGGATGCCCTCTTTCACCACTTCTATTCAACATAGTTCCTGAAACACTGGCCAGAGCAATTAGATAGATGAAAGAAAGGGATAAGTTAGGAAAAATAAGATCTTAAACTAGCACTATTTGCTGATGATATGATTCTATACCTAGAAAACCCAAAAACTCTACCAGAAAACTTCTAGAACTAGAAAATGAATTCAGCAAAGTACAGGATATAAAATCAACACCCATAACTCAAAGCATTTCTGTATATCAGTGACAAATCCTCTGAAATGGAAATGAGAACAACCACTCCATTCATAATATCCTCAAAAAAAAAATAAGAGGTGAAAGATCTATACAATGAAAACTACGGAATCCTAACAAGAGAAAACAAAGAAGACCTTAGAAGATGGAAAGATCTATCTTGCTCACGGATAGGCAGAATTAATATTATCAAAAATGACCATACTACCAAAACCACTATACAGGTTTAATGCAATTCCAATCAAAATCCCAATGGCATTTTTAGAAATAGAAAAAGCAATCATGAACTTCATCTGGAAAAATAAGACACCCAGAATAGCTAAAGCAATTCTAGGCAGGAAGAGTAAAGCAGGTGGTATTGCTATACCAGACCTTAAACTATACTAGAGAGCAATATTAACAAAACAGCATGGTATTGGCACCAAAACAGGCCAGTAGACCAATGGTGTAGAACAGAGGACACAGAGATTAACCCACAAAATTTCAATTATCTTATATTAGACAAAGGTGTGAAAAACATGCACTGGAGAAAAGATAGCATCTTCAACAAATGGTGCTGGAAAAACTGGAAATTCATATGAAACAAAATGAAATTAAACCCCTATCTATCACCATGCACAAAACTTAATTCAAAATGGATCAAGGACCTAGGAATTAAACCAGACACTTTGCATCTAATATAAGAAAAAATAGGCCCTAATCTTCATCATGCGGGATTAGGCCCCAACTTCCTTAATAAGACTCCTATAGCACAAGAATTAAAACCAAGAATCAATAAATGGGATGGAGTCAAACTAAAAAGTTTTCTCTCAGCAAAAGAAACAATCTGTGAGGTGAACAGAAAGCCTACATCCTGGAAGCAAATTTTTACCCCTCACACATCAGATAGAGCACTAATCTCTAGGGTATATAAAGAATTCCAAAAGCTAAACACCGAAAAAACAAATAACCCAATCAACAAATGGGCCAAGGACCTGAACAGACACATCTCAGAAGAGGTTATGCAATCAATCAACAAATATATGAAAAATGCTCATCATCTCTAGCAATTAGAGAAATGCAAATCAAAACTACTCTATCATCTCACTCCAGTCAGAATGGTAGCTATTATGAATACAAACAACAATAAGTGTTGGCAAGGATCTGGGGGGGAAAAGGTACAATCATACACTGCTAGTGGGACTGCAAATTTGGCACAGACAATAGGGAAGCAGTATGGAGATTCCTTGGAAATCTGGGAATGGAACCACCATTTGACCCAGCTATTCCTTTCCTTGGACTATACCCAAAGGACTTAAAAACAGCATACTACAGGGATACAGCCACATCAATGTTTATAGCAGCACAATTCACAATAGCTAAACTGTGGAGCCAACCTAGATGCCCTTCAGTGGATGAATGGATAAAAAAATGTGGCATATAAACACAATGGAATTTTATCAGCATTAAAAAAGAAAAAAATCATGGCATTTGCAGGTAAATGAATGGTAATGCTAAGTGAAGTCAGCCAATCCCAAAAACCAAATGCTGAATGTTTTCTCTGATATAAGGAAGTTGACTCCTCATTGGGTAGGGAGGGAGAGCAGGGGAAGATTAGATTAATTCTAGATAGGGAAGAGGGGTGGGAGTGAAAGGGAAGGGTCAGGGGATTAACAAGGATGGTGGAATGTGATGGACATCATTATACAAAGTACATGTATGAAAACTTGAATTGGGTGTCAACATACTTTATATACAGAGATATGAAAAACTGTGTTATATAAGAATTGTAATGCTAAAAAACCCCAAAGTACATGTATAAAGGCATAAACTGGTGTGAACATACTTTATATATAGACACGAAAAATTGTGCTCTATATGTGTAATAAGAATTGTAATGCATTCCACTGTTGTCATATATTTAAAAAAATAAAATCAATAAAAAGATAGTTCAGAATTACAAACCAAAAGGAGACTTCAGAACAAATAAAGACATGAATAAACCCTACTCTTGTACTCTTTTAAAAAATATTGGTGCATTATAATTATACATAAGAATGTGCTTCTGTATTCCATATCTGTAGATGCACATAACTTGACCCAGCTCACTTCCAGTAACTTCCCTTTCTCACCCCTCCTCTGCTTTCTTTACCTATTATTATTATTACTACTATTGTTTTGATTAGTGTGCTATATGCATATGTGGGATTCACTGTAGTATATTCATACACTGACATAGCATAATTTAGCAGTTTGTTCCCCAGTACTACCTCATGTCCTCCCCTCTTCCCTCCCATTTGATCCCCTTCCTCTCTCTATTGGTCTCCCTTCTACTTTTGTGAGATTCTCTTTTCCATTCCTTCTTTTCTGTCTCTAGCTTCCACATATGGGAGAAAACATTTGATCCTTTTCCAGTCATCTTTTTAAAAATTTCCTCTATGTGAGAGAAAAGATGTGATGCTTGTCTTTCTATGTATACATACCATATTTTATCTAGTTATCTGTTGACAGGCACCTAAACTGATTCCATATTTTGTTTATTGTGAATAGTATGATGATAAACATGGGTACGCAAGTGTCCCTTTTGTATGCTCATTTGTATGCTGACTTCATTTCCTTTGGATATATACCCAGGAGTGGTATAGCTGACTTATATAGTAGCTTTTAGTTTTTTTAAGGACCCTCCAAACTATTTTCCATTGTGGTTGTACTAACTTATATTCCCAAACAACAGTGTATGAAGATTGCTTTTTCTCCACATCTTTGCTAGCATTTTTTTTTTTTTGCAGTACTATTCTAACCAAAAGAGATGGAATCCCAATGTAGCTTTGATTTGCATTTTTCTGTTGGCTAAAGACATTGAACATTTTTTCATATATTTACTGGCTATTTGTCCTTCTTTTGGGAAGTTTCTATTCAGGTTACTTTACTAGTATTTTTATTAGATTGCTTTATTAAAAGTTTTTTTCTTACTTCTTCACATATTCTGGACATGATAAATAAATAGGTGGTACATGTTTTCTCCAATTCTGTAAGTTGTCTCTTCCCTCTGTTGATTATTTCCTCAGCCATGAATAAGCTTTTTAATGATGCAACCCCATATGTCAATTCATTTGTTTCCTGAACTATTGTCACCTACCAGGAAATTGTTGTTCGTGCCAATATCTTCAAGTGTTTCCTCTATGTCTTCTTTTAGTGGTTTCAAAGTTTTACGTCTTACATTAAGTTCTTTGATTCAGTTGAGTTGATTTTTGTACAGGGTTAGAGACAGGGATCTGGTTTCAATCTTTTACATGTGGATATCCAGGTTTCCCAGCAACATCTGTTGAAGGGGCTATCCTTTCTCCAATGTAAGTTTTTGGTACTTTTGTTGAGAATTAGTTGGCTAAAGATATGTGAATTTATTTCTGAGTTCTGTATTCTGTTCCATTGGTCTACATGATAATTTTCATGCCAATACCATGCTGTTGTGTTATTCTGGCTCTGTATTATGTCTCAAAGTCAGTTATTTTGAAACCTCAGCACCTCTCTTTTTGTTCAGGATGACTTTGGCTATTCAGTGCTTCCATACAAATTTTAGGATTTTTTTCTAGTTCTGTGAAGAATGTCATCAGTATTTTGATGACAAGGGCATTGAATCTATAGATTACTTTGAGAGGTATGGCCATTTTAATAATATTGTTTCTCCCAATGTAAGAAAATGGGTAGTCTTTCCACCTTCTCGTGTCTTCTTCAATTTCTTTCTTCAGTATTTTGTAATTTTCACTGTAGAGGTTTTTCACATCCTTAGTTAGGTTTATTCCTAGGTATTTTCTAAATGCTACGGTGAGTAGGATTAAATTCCTGATTTCTTTCTCAGCAGATTCATTATTGGGGTACTGAAAAGCTACTGATTTTGGATGTTGATTTTGTATCCTAATACTTTACTGAATTTACGTATAGGTTCTAAATGTCATTTAGTGGAGTCTTTTGGATTTTCTAGTATAAAATTTAATCATCAGCAAAGAGAGATAGTTTGATTTCCTCCTTTCTTATTTATACACCTTTTCTTTCTCTTGCCAAATTGCTCTGGCTGATATTTCTAGTACTACATCAAATAAGTGGTTAAGAGTGGACACCCTTTTCTTATTCCTAATCTTAGAGGAAATGCTTTCATTTTTTTCCCTATTTAGTATGGTTTTGGCTAGGTTTGTCATATATAGCCTTTATTTTGGAGGTATGATACTTTCATATCTGATTTATTCAGGGCTTTTATCATGAAAGCATGTCCAATTTTATTAAAATCTTTTTCTGCATCTGTTGAGATGATCATGTAATTTTTACACTTGATTCTATTCATGTGCTGTATTATGCTTATTTATTTGTTATATTGAGCCATCATGACATCCCAGGAATGAAATCAATTTTTAAGTATTTTGGAGTGGAGAGTGATATCTTTATTCTTTATTTATTTTTTATGTGGTGCTGAGGATTGAACCCAGTGCCTCACATGTGCAAGACAAGTACTCTACCACTAAGCTCAGCCCCAGCCCTGAATGAAACCAACTTGATCATGGTGTGTGACCTCTGCAATGTGATGTTAAATCTGATTTATTAGTATTATTATGCATATGTTTGCATCTATGATCACCCAAAATCTTGGTCTATTTCTCTGTGTTATGTCCTTATCAGGTTTTGGCAAGAGTAATGTTAGCTTTGTAGAAGGAGTCTGGAAGGGTTCCTTCTCTTACTATTTTATGGAATGGTTTGAGGAGTATTGGTGTTAGTTTTTCCTTGAAAATCTAATGAAATTCAGCAATAACTCCATCTAATCCTTGGCAGTTGTTGGATGGAATATTCTGTAGATGTATACTATGTCTATTTGATCTATAGTGTAAGTTAACTCTGATGCTTCTTTATTGAATTTTTGGCTGGATAATCTACTGGTAAGAGTGGGGTATTGAAGTCACCCACTAATATTGTGGGTGGCCTCTCTATGTCTAGTAATGTTTGTTTTATAAAATTTGGTGTTTTGATGTTTGATACATATAATTGCTATATTCTTGGTGAATTGTTCCCTTGTTCAATATATAGTGACCTTTGTGTCTTTACATTGTTTTAAACATACTGTTTTGTTGGATAAGTATAAATACTCCTGCTTGCTTTTTTCATTCAGTTTAACTGGAATACCATTTTCCATCCTTTCACTTGCAGTCTGTATGTCTTTGCAAGTGAGGTGAGGTTTCTTGTAGAAACCATATTGTTGGGTCTTGTTTTTCAATACATTTCTCCAGTCTGTGTTTTAATTGGAAAATTAAGACCATTCACATTCAGGGTTAATGCTGAAAGATAGGCACTTGTTTCTGTCATTTTATTGTTTGTTTTAAATAATCTATATAAACTTATTCCTCTCATATTCATCTTAGAAGTCTGATAGTACACTATATAGAGTATTTGATTATTTCCTATTTGTTTTCATGTCTATTTTTAGTGAGATTTATTCTTTCATGTGCTCTTATAATTATGCTTACATTTTTTCCTTTTCTGGTTATGGGATTCCCTTAAGCATCCTTTGTAATACTGGCCTAGTAGTCATGAATCCCCTTAGTTTATGTTTATCTTGGAAGTTTTTTTTCTACATTGGTTTTAAAACATAACTATGCTGGACATAGCAATCTTGATTGGTAGTTGTTGTTTCTTCAGGACTTAAAACATATTATTCCATGCCCTTTTGGCCTTTAGAGTTTCTTCTATGAAATCTGCTAAGTCTAATGTGTTTGATCTGAAATATGTGGCATTTGTCTCTTGCAGATTTTAATATTCTTTCTTTGTCCTATACTCTCAGCAACTTAACTATAATATGTCACAGAGAGGCTCTTTACTGGTCATGTCTATTTGGGGTTCCAAATGCCTCTTGTACCTGACTGCCCTTGTCTTTTCCAAGATTTTGAATTTTTTTCTATTATTTCATTAAACAAGTTTTCTATGCCTGCAGCCTATAGCTCTTCTTCCTCATTTATTGTAATTATCCATAAATTTTATATTTTAATGGTGTCCCAAAGATCTTGTCTACTCTGTTCATTCTTATTTTTTTATTATAGTCTGAATGTGATATTTCATCAGGCTTTTCTTCAAGATCTAATATTTTTTCTTCCAATTGATTTAGTCTGTTGGTGAGGCCTTCAACTGAGTTTTGATATGAAATTTTCATTTCCAAGATTTATCTTTGGTTCTTTTCCAAAATCTCTTTCTCAAGTTCATCATTCATATCCTGCATTACTGTGCTTAATTCAATTGTTTTTCTGTATTTATGTTGGACTTGAGGTTTTAAGAAAATCATTTGAGTTTTTAAAAATATTTTTTAATTATAGGTGGACACAATATATTTTATGTGGTGCTTAGGATCAAACCCAATGCCTCACACATGCTAGGCTCTACCTCTGAGCCACAACTCCAGCCTCTTTTGAGTTCTTTACACAACATTTTATATAACTCAATACCTTTGAGTTATATAAATATGTAATCTGTTACTACAGAATTAGTATATATTTAGTTATATAAATTGTAATCTGTAACTACAGAATTATGAACTTTAGGAAGTGTCATATTGCCTTGTTTCTTCATATTGCTAATGCTCCTATGCTGACATTTTAGCATCTGTTGAGATGGATATCTCCTGCACTTTTTGTGAAGGCCTTATTAATAAGTGCCTTTCTTTCAATAGTGTGATTTGACTGTTTTTTGTAGTGTTCAGTTTAATTCCAATTTTATTTTGCAGTTTAACCTTGCTGTGGCTTCTTTGGCTGCAATTAGTGGGTTTTGACATGAGTATTGTGTCAAAGCCTGAGGGATCCACTTTATTTGTGGGTTTTGCAAGAGTGGATCTCTCTGGTAATTAAGGCTGGCATGGTATATACAGTAAAGCATGTGGGGGACATACTTGGTGGTTATGCCTATAGTGGGAGTGGAAGTCCTTATTAGATGGTGGGGATTACCATGGGCACTATTGATATTTGGCTCTGTTACTTGAAAATGATACTGATATTGGCTGTTCCAGTTGTGGTGAAGGACCTGAAGTTTTTAATCCCCTGCTTAGACACTAGTGCAGTTCCTGGTATTTCTTGTAGAGAGATGAGGGCCAGGATCAGAGCTCTCCCTCTGTGGCACTCACATCCAATGTTGTCAACGAGGAGCTGTCTGACAGGGTGTGGAAGTGACCAATACTAAGGACCTTTGTATGTGTGGTGTTCTCAACAGTTGTGTTATTTCTCTTTGCTATTATTGAGGGGAGTGATAGTCTAGAAGCAGGGTTGTCAGACCCCCTAGCTGTGCCCCACCCCAATTCTTTAAAATGAACTATTTGCCAAGGTTCAGGCAGGACTAGGTTGTGGCTGGAGCTACATCAATTCCTCTCAGCTGAGCCTGGAGTGTAGCTCAGTAGCAGACTACCCACCCAATGGGTACAAACCCTGGGCTTGATCCAGAACTAGAACTACAAAAATAATAATAATAAAACAAAAACAGTAAAGCAATAACAACAGAATAAATAAAAAGAATAAAATAAAAAGTGATAAAAAGTTAAAAAAAATAAAACAAAAACAAAAGGGTAAGAAAGTATAGAATTAAGATTGGCAAAGGGGGCTGGGGTTGTGGCTCAGTGGTAGAGCGCTCACCTAGCATGCGCAAGGCCCTGGTTCGATTCTCAGCACCACATAAAAATAAATAAATAAAATAAAGGTATTGTGTCTAACCAAAAATCTTAAAAAAAAAAAGATTAGCAAAGGAAAATTAAAATTAAAAAAAGCAAAGAGTTTGAAGTAAAATATGAAAAAAATAGAAAAATTAAAATAAAACAAGAAGAAACAAAAATAAATAGAGTGAAGGCTAAGGGTTATTTGCTTCCCATGTCTTAACCTTAAACTCTGCCAGGTGACTGGCAGGAGTGATTTGTGGCTGAAGTTATTTTGGAGTTCCTCTTGGATGCTTTACACATTGGAAGGAGCTAGTATGGAATGCAAAACTCACTAGGCAACAGTTCTGAGTAGTCCTTTGTGCTGCTCCAGTAGGTTCAACACCTTGGCTGCTGCATGTTAATAAGCCAATTCAGAATGTAGATTTAGTTACCTAAGATTTCCTCTGCAGCTTTCTGGGCTGCACACTCTGAGGGTGAGGCAGACACTGGCACTGTGGCAATTCGGAATCAGCACAGAATGCTGAGCTCAATTAAGTGAATTTTCTTCCTGAGCTGTGTACTCTGAGGGCAGGACTAATGCTGAGGTGCACCTTTCTACCACAAGAGTCCATGGGGGAGGTAGCGGGGCTGGGGTTGTACTCAGTGGTAGAGGGCTTGTCTGGCACATGTGAGGTCCTGGGTTCGATCCTCAACACCACATAAAAATAAATAAAACAAAGATATTATATCCATCTAGAACTAAAAATTTAAAGAGTTCATGGGGCTGCAAAGTTTTGTGTGGATCCTGTCTTTGACATTGCTGTTTATTCACATATTTGTTTGGTAATTTGGCTAGACTAATTCTGTGAAGTCTGATCTCCCACTGTGCAACCTTCAATGTCCTTGCTTCCCCCACCCCTTGTTTTTACCTTTAAATCTGGCTTTCAAAAGGTGATTCTCAGGTTAGTACAGTTTAGCAGTAGGTCACTGATTGATTAGAAGTTATGTTAAGCCCTCTGGGCCACTAAGGTTTTCATTCTTTACTATTTGTTCTGTGTAGCTTGGAGACTGCTTTCATACTTCAGGGAGTTAACAAGGTTTTCACATTTAGTCAGGAACTAATCACAAAACAGTTTCCTCTTCACTTGCTCCTGAGAGAATGCAACTGAGTTATACACACATTTTTCCATATCATCAGATATGGCCATGAGTTTAGCAGGGTTTCCTTTGCTCTTTCTCTGATGTTCCTATTAACTTCTGGTCTTCTTCTTGGTACCATGGCATACTGTTAGTCTTTACCTGTTTAATTGCTTTAAGCAATTCCCTGGAGGCATAAGTTCCTCCACAATCAAAACAGACAGGCCCCTTAGGCAGGGGCAGGTTCTTTCCAGTCAATGAGGGTTTCTTTCAATCTTGCATTGGCAGAACCTCTATATTTATGAAGCAGTATCTGGGGGAGATGGGAACTATCACTTTGCTGCTATGCACACTAGAATACATATTCCACAATAGCTCATCTGCAACATGGAATTGAGTGGGGAAATGGGCATAGCCTCTAGCTCAGATGTTATGGTTTCCTACTATTGTTAATGAGTTCTGCAAATTTTGAATACAGTTTTTGGTCACTCCCCAGAGAACCTGAATAATCACCTTTGCTAATTCTGATCAATTAAAACAAATATTTCTCTGGGGAGAAGTTCCACTGAGCTCTTTGCTTGTCATCCAGAGATCCTCCACATTACAATTTTCAACTGATTATGCAGAAACTGTTGATCAAGTTTTGGAATTTAACCCTAGTCTACAAAGCTGATTATAAAAAGAAAAAATGATTCATTTCTAATTTTACAACACTGGAATTAATGGCTAATAAAAAATTGCATACTACATTCTTCCTCATTGTTCCAGGTAACAAAAAAGTTGCCTACATATAAGGGTCAAGGTACAGAACACAAAAAATTAAATCTTGTTCAATTTCATAGGTAAAATTGAGTCATTGTATCCAGGATTGGAATACTCATAAATATCTAGGATGTTAATCTATTAATTAATTGCTCATCCAACCACACCTTTAGCCCTTCATCCAGAAAGGCTCAGGTAACCTATTCACACATAAAGATAAATGATAGAAAATGAAAAATGATAGAAAATGAGCTACTACCTTCTGGGATAGTCTTCAAATACATTTATATGAGTCATACTTCAAAGGCAGGAAAAAGTTATAGATCTTTTTTCCCCTATTTTAATAATATTTTAGTTTTTTAAATCATTTTCTATATCAAAGCTTGGAAAGATAAGACATTCAAATATAAATCTCACCAAAGGGGATATCAGGAGGCAAAATAGTTAACCAACTTTTCCAAGGTCATACATTCATTAATGACATAAACCAGAAGCAACAAAGGACTTTGGCATCTACAATCCAGTTCTGTGTACCAAATCTAGATAGATACGCTAATGTTCTTTCTGATGAGCTAAATAAATTTGTGTTCCTGTTACATACTTAAAAGTAGACTTTAATTTACATGTATTACTATGTCTCTTAGAAAGACATCTTTTTCTGAGTATTATAAAAATAAAACATTTGTCATTTGGGCCAATGATACACTCCATTAAATGCTATTGCCCATCTTTAGTAGAATTTTTACTTAACTAAAATACAGGCTCTCTAGATTAGAAAATCCAGTAATTTAAAAAAAAGGAGGGCTGGGGATGTGGCTCAAGCGGTGGCGCTCTCGCCTGACACGCGTGCGGCTCGGGTTTGATCCTCAGCACCACATACAAACAAAGATGTTGTGTCCGCCGAAAACTAAAAAATAAATATTAAAAAATTCTCTCTCTCTCTTTAAAAAAAAAGGAATAGTAGTACCAACTGAAAAGACATCTTAAAAATATACTACTAATTTTAGAGAATATTGTTTTTTTAATAAACCATTCTCCTATGTTAATAAAAGTTATAAAAGGCACCATAGACTTAGCTACTTTTTTCCCAGATCAAAAGAAAGGAAAAGCTATAATACAAAGGAAAATAAGATGTTAGAAATCAATGCTGTGTACACATATGAATATACCACAGTGAATTTCATACTTATGTATATTTATAAAGCTCCTATTTAAAAAAATATATAAATGAATAGAAGGAAGACCAGTACAGGAAGGAGAAAAGGGCAAAAGAGGAATGAAGGGAAGGTGGAAATACTGGGGACTAAAGTAGACCCAAATATATTTCATACATGTATGATTATGTCAAAATGATCCCCAATATTATATGTAACTATAATATACTAAGGAAAATATAAAAAACTGTAGATGTTGGATTTTAAAAGAAGAATTGGAAATAAAATGGAACATGCCCTGGATTCAATCTCCAATACTGAAAACAGCAACAACAACAACAAAAAAAACCTCTAATATTAACTTTAGTGTTGAAAATTTATAAAGCCAACAATTTTACACAAACATTGGGTAAAGAAAGTATTCTTGAGATCCAACATGGCGGCGGGTGCGGAGAGATCAAGTCTCTGACCTCTTCAGCTGTGCAGGCATAGGGAGTCGTAAACAGTCTAAATACTGTTTGTTCAGGATCACTAGGCAATGCTGAGCTGATGTGGATCTGGGGCAAACAGTCTGGGCCCCTCAGAACACACACTGAGCCCGGATTGGCTGAATTCAAGCTACTGTTCGCATGCTTCCCGCAGACAAACAGCTGTGACTCAGCACTAATCCATCCTGCTGAAATAACTGGTCAGCCCTTCTGATCCTACGGAGGTAATTGCCAACCGAGCCTTCATAGGTAGTGGCCACAGGTATGAAATGGGGCTTGGGAGAGACAGTAAGTACCCACCCATTGCATTGGTCACCCGGCAAAGGGAAACGAACTGTCGCCATTTGCAAGAGATACCACCATGGCAGAGAACTGACGTCACCAGACTGCGGCGGAGGAGATAACTTCATTGAAACCTGCGGCTACAATGACTTCTTCCCTTCCCTTCTAATACCTTTCGTCCCAAGCATCAAATAAATTTATAGGAGTAAACAGTAACTCAGCAGTCAAACAGAACAAGAAGTAACATGAGCAGCTTCAAAAATAAAGGAAGAAAAGGAGTACAAACAATGCAGGACAGCCTAAATATTCAGGAGGACCTATAGTTATCAGAAAAATGGTCATATAAAGAACTCAAGAAACACCTTAGACAGACGGAATGGAACCTTAAAGAGGATATGAGACAGCAAACTCAAACAGTGAAAGAACACATTGAAAACGAATTACATAAACAGATAAAAGAAGAAGTTAAGCATCTTTATCAGGAGATAGAGATTATAAAAAAATCAAACAATAATTCTAGAAATGAAGGAAACTATAAACCAAATTAAAAACTCAAATGAGAGTATCACTAACAGAGTGGAGCAAGTAGAAGCCAGAACATCAGATAATGAAGACAAAATATATCATCTTGAAAAAAGTCTAGCCAACTCAGAAAGGCAGGTAAAAAAATCACGAGAAAAACATCCAAGAGTTATGGGATAACATAAAAAAAACAAACTTAAGAGTCATCAGGATAGAGAAAGGTATAGAGATTCAAACCAAGGGAATGAGTAACCTGCTGAATGAAATAATTACAGAAAACTTTCCAGAAATAAAAAAGGAAATGGATATACAAATTGTAGATGCATACAGGACACCGAGCATACAAAAATCACAGTAGACCAACGCCAAGACACATTGTTATGAAGATATCCAATATACAGAACAAAGAGAAAATATTAAAAGCTACAAGAGAAAGGAGGCAGATTACATTCAGGGGTAAACCAATAAGGTTAACAACGGATTTTTCATCACAGACGCTGAAAGCAAGAAGGTCATGGAACAATGTATTTCAAACACTGAAAGACAATGGATGCCAACCAAGAATTCTGTATCCAGCAAAATGAAGCTTCAGGTATGACAACGAAATAAAAATCTTTCATGATAAACAAAAGTTAAAAGAATTTGCAGCCAGAAAACCAGCATTGCAAACATCTTGAGCAAAACACTACACGAGGAAGAAATGAAAAACAATAACCAAAACCATCAGTGGGAAGTGCCTCGGTAAAGACAGAGGTCGGGGAGAAAGATAATCATGGAGAAACAAACTAAATTTTTAAAAAAGGATAAATAATCAAACATGGCTGGAAGTACAAACCATATATCAATAGTAACTCTAAATGTTAATGGCTTAAACTCTCCAATAAAGCGACATAGGCTGGTATCATGGATTAAAAAAACAAATCCAACAATATGCTGCCTCCAGGAGACACAACTGATTGGAAAAGACATACACAGGCTGAAGGTGAAAGGATGGGAAAAAATATACCACGCACACGGTCCTCGTAAGCAAGCAGGGGTGGCCATCCTCATATCGAATAAAATCGACTTCAAGACTAAGTTAATCAAAAGGGATAAGGAAGGACATTATATAATGTTAAAAGGAACCATTCACCAACAAGACATAACAATTATCAATATTTATGCACCAAATAATGGTGCTGCGACATTCATAAAACAAACTCTCCTCAAGTTCAAGAATCAAATAGACCACAACACAATAACTATGGGTGACTTCAACACACCTCTCTCACCATTGGACAGATCCTCCAAACAAAAGTTGAATCAAGAAACTATAGAACTCAATACCACAATCAATAACCTAGAAATAACTGACATATATAGAATATATCAACCATCATCAAATGGATATACTTTTTTCTCAGCAGCACATGGATCCTTCTCAAAAATAGACCATATATTATGCCATAGGGCAACCCTCAGTAAATATAAAGGGGTGGAGATAATACCATGCATTTTATCTGATCATAATGGAATGAAACTGGAAATCAATGATAAAAGAAGGAAGGAAAAATCCTACATCACATGGAAAATGAACGATATGTTACTGAATGATCAATGGGTTACAGAAGACATAAAGGAGGAAATAAAAATATTCTTAGAGATAAATGAAAATACAGACACAACATATCGAAATCTATGGGACACAATGAAAGCAGTTTTAAGAGGGAAATTCATCGCCTGGAGGTCATTCCTCAAAAAAAGAAAAAAACAACAAATAAATGAGCTCACACTTCATCTCAAAGCCCTAGAAAAGGAAGAGCAAAACAATAGCAAATGTAGCAGAAGGCAAGAAATAATTAAAATCAGATCGGAAATCAATGAAATTGAAACAAAAGAAACTATTGAAAAAATTAACAAAACTAAAAGTTGGTTCTTTGAAAAAATAAATAAGATTGACAGACCTTTAGCCATGCTAACGAAGAGAAGAAGAGAGAGAACTCAAATTACTAACATACGGAATGAAAAAGGCAATATCACAACAGATGCTACAGAAATACAGAAGATAATTAGAAATTATTTTGAAAACCGATATTCCAATAAAATAGAAGATAGTGAAGACATCGATAAATTTCTTAAGTCATATGATTTGCCCAGACTGAGTCAGGAGGATACACACAATTTGAACAGACCAATATCAATGGATGAAATTTAAGAAGCAATCAAAAGACTACCAACCAAGAAAAGCCAGGACCGGATGAGTATACAGCGGAGTTTTACAAAACCTTTAAAGAAGAATTAATACCAATACTTTTCAAGTTATTTCAGGAAATAGAAAAAGAGGGAGCTCTTCCAAATTCATTCTATGAGGCCAACATTACCCTGATTCCGAAACCAGACAAAGACACCTCAAAGGAAGAAAACTACAGAGCAATATCTCTAATGAACCTAGATGCAAAAATCCTCAATAAAATTCTGGTGAATTGAATACAAAAACACATCAAAAAAATTGTGCACCATGATCAAGTAGGATTCATCCCTGGGATGCAAGGATGGTTCAATATACAGAAATCAATAAATGTTATTCACCACATCAATAGACTTAAAGATAAGAACCATATGATCATCTCGATAGACGCAGAAAAAGCATTCGACAAAGTACAGCATCCCTTTATGTTCAAAACATTAGAAAAACTAGGGATAACAGGAACTTACCTCGACATTGTAAAAACTATCTATGCTAAGCCTCAGGCTAGCATCATTCTGAATGGAGAAAAATTGAAGGCATTCCCTCTAAAATCTGGAACAAGACAGGGATGCCCTCTATCACCACTTCTATTCAATATAGTTCTCGAAACACTGGCCAGAGCAATTAGACAGACAAAAGAAATTAAAGGCATAAAAATAGGAAAAGAAGAACTTAAATTATCACTATTTGCGGACGACATGATTCTATACCTAGAAGACCCAAAAGGGTCTACAAAGAAACTACTAAAAATGAATTCAGCAAAGTGGCAGGATATAAAATCAACACGCATAAATCAGCGACAAAACTTCTGAAACGGAAAGGAGGAAAAAACACTCCATTCACAATATCCTCAAAAAAAAAATAAAATACTTGGGAATCAACCTAACAAAAGAGGTGGAAGATTTATACAATGAAAACTACAGAACCCTAAAAAGAGAAGTAGAAGAAGATCTTAGAAGATGGAAAAATATACCCTGTTCATGGATAGACAGAACTAACATTATCAAAATGGCGATATTACTAAAAGTTCTCTATAGGTTTAATGCAATGCCAATCAAAATTCCAACGGCATTTCTTGTAGAAATAGATAAAGCAATCATGAAATTCATATGGAAAAATAAAAGACCCAGAATAGCAAAAGCAATTCTAAGCAGGAAGTGTGAATCAGGCGGTATAGTAATATCAGATTTCAAACTATATTACAGAGCAAAAGTGACAAAAACAGCATGGTACTGGTACCAAAACAGGCGGGTGGACCAATGGTATAGAATAGAGGACACAGAGACTAATCCAGAAAGTTACAACTATCTTATATTTGATAAAGGGGCTAAAAGCATGCAATGGAGGAAGAATAGCATCTTCAACAAATGGTGTTGGGAAAACTGGAGATCCATATGCAACAAAATGAAACTGAATCTCTTTCTCTCGCCATGCACAAAAGTTAACTCAAAATGGATCAAGGAGCTTGATATCAAATCAGAGACTCTGCGTCTGATAGAAGAAAAAGTTGGCTCTGATCTACATATTGTGGGGTCGGGCTCCAAATTCCTTAATAGGACACCCACAGCACAAGAGTTAATAACAAAAATCAACAAATGGGACTTACTTAAACTAAAAAGTTTTTTCTCAGCAAGAGAAACAATAAGAGAGGTAAATAGGGAGCCTACATCATGGGAACAAATTTTTACTCCTCACACTTCAGATAGAACCCTAATATCCAGAGTATACAAAGAACTCAAAAAATTAGACAATAAGATAACAAATAACCCAATCAACAAATGGGCCAAGGACCTGAACAGACACTTCTCAGAAGAGGATATACAATCAATCAACAAGTTCATGAAAAAATGCTCACCATCTCTAGCAGTCAGAGAAATGCAAATCAAACCCACCCTAAGATACCATCTCACTCTAGTAAGATTGACAGCCACTATGAAGTCAAACAACAACAAGCTGGCGAGGATGTGGAGAAAAGGGTACACTTGTACATTGCTGGTGGGACTGCAAATTGGTGCGGCCAATTTGGAAAGCAGTATGGAGATTCCTGGGAAAGCTGGGAATGGAACCACCATTTGACCCAGCTATTGCCCTTCTCGGACTATTCCCTAAAGACCTTAAAAGAGCATACTACAGGGATACTGCCACATTGATATTCATAGCAGCACAATTCACAATAGCTAGACTGTGGAACCAACCCAGATGCCCTTCAATAGATGAATGGACAAAAAAAAATGTGGCATTTATACACCATGGAGTATTACGCAGCACTAAAAAATGACAAAATCATGGAATTTGCAGGAAATGGATGGCACTAGAGCAGATTATGCTTAGTGAAGCTAGCCAATCCTTAAAAAACAAATACCAAATGTCTTCTTTGATATAATGAAAGCAACTATGAACAGAGCAGGGAGGAAGAGCAGGAAGAAAAGATTAACATTAAACAGAGACATGAGTTGGGAGGGAAAGGGAGAGAAAAGGGAAATTGCATGGAAATAAAGGAAAAGCCTTATTGCTATACAAAATTACATACAAGAGGAAGTGAGGGGAATGGGAAAATAAACAAGGAGAGAAATGAATTACAGTAGATGGGGTAGAGAGAGAAGATGTGAGGGAAGGGGAGGGGGGATAGTAGGGGATAGGAAAGGTAGCAGAATACAACAGTTACTAATAGGGCATTATGTAATATTGTGGATGTTTAACTGACGTGATTCTGCAATCTGCATTTGGGGTAAAAATTGGGAGTTCATAATCCACTTCAATCTAATGTATGAAAAATGATATTTCAAGAGATTTGTAATGTTGTGAACAACCAATAAAAAAATAAAAAAAGAAAGTATTCTTTATGTACAGTTGCAATAAAACCAAAATTTCCATTTTCTTCAGATATCTTTTGTACTGACGCAAAATAACATGTCTTATTTAAATCCATTTTTTGCCATGAAGAGTTTTCAAAACAGACTTTTGAAATAGCTAGACTTAGCTTATTTACACTGCCATATATCTAATCTTGAATGGTTCTAAAATTGACCAAGAGAAATATGAGCAAAAAAAGAACCCACTGAGCCTGGAGGGGTGGTGCGTGCCTGTGAGCCCAGCAGCTCCAGAGGCTGAGACAGGAGGATCATGAGTTCAAAGACAGCCTCAGCAAAAGCATGGCACTAAGCAACTCAGTGAGATCCTGTCTCTAAATTAAAAACAAAATAGGGCTGGGGATGTAGCTCAGTGGTCAAGTGCCCCTGAGTTCAATCCCCAGTACCAAAAAAACAAAAAACAAAACAAAACAAAACAAAAAAACACACCCTTGGATCATTAGTGAACAAAAGAACAAACCCAAGAAAAATTTTTTTCCTCCTGGAACATAAATTTAATTTTAGAAAGTTTCTTCAATGACTTGAAGATTGTAGAAGTTAAATTTAATGGAATAAAAAGAAACCAAATCCCTTCTCATAATTGAAAGTTCTACATAATTTTAAGGACCAAAACAACATATTCTGCAAATAAGATGGAAAGTTATTTAGAGTACTAACTTTGAAATGATGAGAAATCTCTAAATGAGAAAGGCTGCCCTTTGGGGAAGCCATCACATTTATGACAGCTAAAGCTTCTTTTTCTAAGGTATACAGGTAATATTCCACACTGGCAAAAATTCTTGTATTTGGAAATTGAATTTTTATTATTTGATTTAAAATATTTAATGACACATAATCATACATATTTATGGGGTACAGTGTGATATTTCAATAAATATATACAAACAAGTATAATGATCAGGGTAACTGGCATATATATTACATCTCAAATATATATCATTTCTTCGTATTAGGGAACATTCAGAATTCTCTTTAGGAGCCATTTTGAAATATGCAATTCATTGTTGTCAAACACAGTTACCCTACAATGCTATATAAAACATTAGTTCCCCCTCCCTTCTGCACCCCTACATACCCCTACATACTGATGGTTTACATACTGTAAACCATCCTCTCTCCAAACTTCACTCCCCAACTCTTCCCAGCCTCTGCTAATCACTATTCTACTCTCTCTTATGAGATCAACTTTTTGAGCTTCTACATGTACATGAGAACATATAGAAACATTCCCACCTTTTTGAAACCCTTTTGTTACCTGGTTTCCAGCATACCAATCTCCTGATTTTTCTTCTAGTTCATTGCAGTCTTTTATTTGTTATTGTTCCTATTTTCTACTTCTTAATGTTAGAATACTCCAGGGTTAGGTCCTTGGCCATTTTCTCTTTTTCAGCTGAATTAAGTGATTTCATCTAATGCCATGGTTATTCCCTAATGACTGCCAGATTAATTTTCAAGCCCTAAATTATACTCTGAAATCCCATTGTCTATTCGTCATCTACAAACCAACATGGACAAAATAGAGCTCAATTCCATGCTTCTCCAAACCTGTTCTTCCTCTAGTATGCCTGATCTCTATCTTAGAATTCACCCAGTCGTTTAGGTTGAAAAAAGATCTAGGAGTCATCCTTTACTCTTCTCTTTCTTCTTCCTAATATCCAAGCCATCAGTAAATCCTAACTTCCTTTACCTTCAAAATAGAGACTAAATCCAACATCTAACCACTTCTCCATCATCTCTAAGGCTACCCCAAGACTCTTGCTTGGAATACTGTAATAACCTAACTGGTCTCTCTGCTTTCCACCTCAATCCTCCTCAGTCTAACCTCCACACTGTAGCTTCATATTTCATACACGTAAGCCAAATTATGCCACTCCTCTTCTCCATCTCACTAATGGCCTCCATTTACATATCCATACCAGGCTAAATGAACCTTTCATAAAGGTCTTATCACTCTTTTCTCTAATCATTACACTATAACATCACCAGCCTCTGCTTGTTCTTAAATATGTAAGTTAACATATTAGGGCCTTTTCACTTGCGTTTACCTCTGTGAAGAATGGTCTTTCTCAGTCACATGGCTCATATGCTTATGAGGCTCTCTACCTATATCACCTCTTCAGACAGATCTTTCCTAACTACCTTATATATAGTAACAACCACCTCCACATTTTGTCCCTATTCCCTGCCTTTTCTTCTTAGCACCTGATATTATACATTGCTTATATTGCTATTGTTTGTCTTCTTCATTAGAATGTAAACCCCATAGAAGTAGGTACTTTGTATGGGATACAGCTGTATAACGAGCATACCAAAGAATACCTGGCACATAGTAAGGAACTCAATACCTATTTTTTCAGGGATACTGGGGATTGAACTCAGGGACACTAGACCACTGAGCCACATCCCCAGCCCTTTTTGTATTTTATTTAGAGACAGGGTCTCATTGAGTTGCTTACTGCCTCGCTTTTGCTGAGGCTGTCTTTGAACTCGCAATTCTTCTGCCTCAGCCTCTCAAGCTGCTAAGATTACAGGCATGCGCCACTGCGCCCTGCTCAATACATAATTCAATTTATGAATGAATGAGTGGGATTTTTACAATCCAATAGTATAATTTTCATTTTAATGAATACAAAAAAATGAACAATAAAAATGTGCGCCCTTAAAAACAAAGGTAAATTTAGCTTCATTCCTCTCAAATGATATGAATTTTATTAAGAGTAGGAGAGTTCTTTAGTAGCACTGAAGCAAATGTTTACATTTTCAACAAGACAGTTAAGCTGATATGAAATCATAAAAAGCTTCAGAATTACTTCTGAAAGTAAAGCTGCAGTTAATTTATTACAACCTGAATATTTAAAAAGTAGATATATACATACACATATACACACAAATAAAATAGTTTCATGAAACCATATCAGCATAAACAGAAATGTCTTGATTATCCCCCCTCCCCATCCTTTCCCCTTCCTTCCCTCAACAGATTCCTACCAGTGAAGGCCCAGGAGGCCTTCAGCTACTCAGGGCTCTTAGAGTCATAGGTGTTGTATCCTATTAATTTGGTGCTGCTGCTTTTATTCACGTAAGAAAAAAATGGCAATATCCATAGAGGTTTCACAGAGGCAGCAGGGTATTCTGCATGAGTATGTCTATGGATTATCTACCACTATGTTTGATCTGCTCTCTTCTATCAATGCAGCTCATAGTATACAAAAATGTGAAAAATCCCACCACAAAGCAAATGTGTCTCTTCACGTATAATTTGTTGGAAGACAGAGCATGATGAAGAAGAAGTCATTTTTACCAGTAAGCTAAAAATCTAAATCACAAAATGTTAGCCGCACCAAGGCCCTCCTGAGCCATGGACAGAAGGCCACTCTGAGTACTCCTTGAAAATGGCAGTCCATTAATGAAATGGTTAGGGAAACACAAGTTGAGCTACTTGTCCTCTCTAGCATTGAGGAAGGGATTTAGTCCAGCAAGTTCGGTGTGTATGTAAACATTCATTTAATATTTACCATGGACAGCTCTGATCATGGGACAGAAGAATGATGAATATTACTTCCTATGAAAAGTTTCAAGCCTTGTAACCCCTCTGAAAATAAATATTCCAAATACCAGTTCCATTTCTTCCCCTGTAGGCAGAAAAAAAGAAAACGTACTTATGAAATACATATGCTTATTTTCTACTTCCTCTTCTTTCCCTAGGAAAAGTTCACAGCATCCTAGATACACATAAGAGTTAGCTCAGAAGAAGGGCCAAGTTTATAACAGGAGCTGAGTCACTAAGTAACATTCAAACCAGAAAGTTCCCAAAGTCTAAGGGCTAAACATCCCTTTCATTATATTGGCAAAAACAATCTGTTCAACTAAACAAAATACTATGAAAATTGCCACCATTTCCACATTCTAGAAATTTAACAACTAAAATAGATAACACAGGAGCAGACATTATTACACTATTGCCTATAATACATAAATAATAGGAAGGAGTTTCTATAATAATCAAACAATTGTATAGAGTTTTGTTAAATTAATCTCATTACAGGTAGTTTGTATACATACAACTATACTACTAAATGAGACAATGCATGATCACAACAGCAAGTATTAAACAATGAAGAGTTACATCCTAGAGAAGAATAAAGAAGGTATGTGCCAATAAATCCATATAAATCACAGGAATGAATTCAGAATGCAAACATTTCACTTTGACTTTGTAGAGGCACCAGACTTAAGATTTGGAAAACAGTAAAGGTATACAATCTCTTGACGACATTAAGCTACATGAAATCTCTGACCATAATAAAAGTAAATTCATTTACCCGAATAGAGCCCATGTTTATTGTCCTTTCTTCCAGGTTTTCCTTTAAAAAAAAGTGGGGAGACATGGGGATGAAAATATTTAGTTAGCAAAAACACTAGAAAATCAAGATGGTTCTTCACTCTCTGATTCATTTTACTAAGTCCTATTCCAACCATCATTCTTGGATTCCTTTTGAATATATACCCACCTCAACCCTCCATATTTCCCTTTTACAAATAGAGAGGAAACAAAATCACAGTAGAAAAAGTGAACACCATTTTGCCAATCTATGGTCTCATTTTTTCATTCTGTACTTAGCCATTAGACTAGAGATGCAGGGTGTTATAAAAAAGTTTTCTCAGGAATTTGCTGAGTGCTAAGCATTATGCTGAATCCACATGAATGAAGTAATGTATAGGTATACCCTACTGAAACCTCCCTCCATTTCATAGACCCTAAGTCTCTCCCCATCAATCATTATTTGAGCAATGTTCACCTTGCACCAATGATTATACGTACAGACTTTTTTCTTGTCTTTATTCCCTAACCAATATGTAAGTATCATAAGTATTCCAGAGATGATCAATTTAACCATGGTTCAACTTAAGATCTTTTGAGTTTATAATGGGTTTATTGGCACAGCATATGTATATAGGAGGATATGTGCAGGTTATATACAAATTCCCACATCATTTTATATTAAGGACTTCAGCACCTGTGACTTTTTTTTATCTGTAAGGAGCCTTCCTGGAACCAATCCCCCAAGGATACCAAGACTAAATTTTAAAACCTCCTCCCAAATTATTCAGGTTTTGAGGGTTAAAACAGTGCTCCAACACTGACTCCAGACTCCCCCTACCAAACTGCTAACATTCATTCTACACAGTCTGATTCTAGAATTCTGCCTGTGCATGCTTGAATAGCAAATGACAACTATATCATGATTATTAGCTAACTGACAATGATGACAAGATGTATCCTGATCTCTGAAAAGTCAGAAAGTTAAAAAAAGTGTTTTTGAAATTGATGAAATATAGTACAGGCTGATGAACTCCATATTATATTTTTCTAGTTTCAATCTCTCTCCTGAGATCCAAGCCTCTATTTCAAACTGTCCACTTAACATTTTTTGGATGTCTTAACAGGCATTTCAAACTCTATAAAGAGAACTCAATTCTAAACTTATTCTCCCTGTCCAAATGAAATAACCTCTCCATTCATGCATCAGTATTCCTCTCTTTAACAAATGGAACCACCATTGACTCAATTGTTCAAGTCAAAAACCCCAAAAGTCCTTTTCTAATTCCCACCTCCAATAAGCCACCATCAAAAGTCCTGCCTGTTCTACTGCTACAATATACTGCAATATCAGTCAATTTATACCCATCTCCACCACCACCACTTGCATAAAAATTACTATTAATCTCTCTCTCAACTCTAGCAATAGCCTCCTCCTGGGTATTCCTGCTCTCACTCAGGCCTCCTCTTTTAATTCATCCACCACAAAGAAGCCAGGGATCTTATTAAACATCAACTCAAACCATATGGCAGCCCTGCTTAAATTTCTTTCCATTGTCTCCCACTGCATTCTTAAGACCTGGAAGGCAGATGGCTCTCAAGTCTCTTCAAGCTTTCTTCATTCCATTCTCCTTCTTGTTCCTTAAGTGCTAAGCCACACTGGTCTCAGTTTCTTTGAAATCTTTGAGCTGTTCTAAGTTCCAATGCCTGGAATGCTCATTCTGTACCTATTTCCAAATGCTCATTCTCATCTCTCAGAAGAAATGTCAGCTCTAATGTCACTTTACCCAAAAAGGCCTTCGTTGATCACCCATCTCTTGACATCTCCCTAGCCCTTCTCACTTCATCCTGTTTATTTCCTTTGCAATATTTATCAAACTTTAAAATTATCATGTTTACTAATTTTATTACTGTTAATCATTTGCCTTCATTAGGAGTAAAATCCACATGGGAAGGGGTGTATTTGTCTTTTTCAGTATTATATTCCAGTGCTAGAAGCACAAGGGGCACCAAATAAATATTAGCTGAATGAATAAACAAACAAGGAAACAACTAGTTACTAATTCAAAGGAAATTTATGATTTAAAAACAGCTTTGCCAGGTACAGTGATGCATGCCTCTAATTGCAGGTAATTGGGAGATTGAGGCAAGAAGATCACAAGTTTAGGACCAGCCTAGACAACTTAGCAAAACCTTGTCTTAAAAATAAATACATAAATACATACATATATACATAACACAACATAAAGTTAGTTGGGGATGTAGCTCAGCAGGAGAATGCCCCTGGGTTTAATCCCTAGTACCCCCCAACACCACACACGCAAAGCTTCAGAATTCCCTGAAATGTAGGCTGTATACATTTTCTGAAAACTAATTAGCCAAAGTACATTTTATTAAATTATCTCTAAAGAACATGGCTAATAAGAAACACTTATAATGGAATAATTCAGTAAAAATGATTGTCAGACTTAAATCATACTGCCATGGTATCAGAGGTTGTATATACCACCTCAAAGGTAAGTAATCAGTAATCACATAGTAATCAGTTACTTGGTGATTGGAAATCAAAAGGCATTCTTTTAAAGAAAAGTTAATGTATTAATTTTAAAGCCTAGTATTTCTGAACCATATGGAAACAACATTAACTATAGAAATGACAGTTTCACATTTTGCCAAATATATTACTCTATGCTGCCAAAATTTAAACTTCCAAAACTAATCTTCCTTAAACATTTAGAAAATGGTTTTGATTTAGCTGGGTGTGGTGTTGCCCACCTGTAATTCCAGTAGTTCGGGAGGCTGAGGCAAGAGGATCACTAGTTCAAAGCCAGTCTCGACAATGGCAAGGCACTAAGAAACTCAGTGAGACCCTGTCTCTAAATAAAATACAAAAATGGGCTGGGGGTGTGGCTCAGTGGTTGAGTGGCCCTGAGTTCAATCTCTGGTACTCCCCCCCCACCAAAAAAATGGTTTTGATTTAAAACAGTGTATCAATTACTGATCCCCCAAAACAAGTTTGCTACCTATGTTTAAGTTGATAAATTAACTACTTTAGAGATTAAATCTTGTAACTAAGTGTCTTTCTCTTTCTGTTCCACCTCCCCCTTAGAGGAAAAAACACACTGATTTATGAAGATCAGTTATGCTTTATCTATGATTCATTATACACTTTTCCAATTAAGAATTATAGGAAATGCATATGTTGACTGAGTATGGAGAAATGGAAACCCATTCATTGCTTGTGTGAATAGAAATTGGTCTAACTTCTACTAAAAGCAATTTGTTGAAAACCAAAAAAATTAAAAACTGTTCCCTTTGAAAGCAATTCTTCTTTAAGTAATTTTATCTAGCAAACACACTAGCACATGTGTAAAACAATATATATAATTCAAGAGTACTGGTTAGAATAAATAAGATTGTAAACAACTTAGATATTCAATAAGGGATCACTTTAACATACACTAGATTCATACAAGGGAATGCTATGCATACACTGCAAAGGAATATGGCAGTCTTTTATGTATTAATAAGAAACAAAACCTCTTACTTAGCACCACCTTTACCCGAGGAGAACTAAACATTTCCTTATCTTTCTCACAACTACCTTTTCTCACTTCACCTCACTATGCTATATTAATTTGTTTACTAGTCTGTCTTCACTATAAGCCCAAGCTCTCTTGCAAGACAGAGAATTATTTAAGTTAAATGAATCCCTAAAGCCTACCACAATGCCCAAAATTTAATTGATACTAGAAAAAATACTGAATATGTATTATAATTCAGACACACTAAATTTGTGGCATTTCCTATTTTTGACATTATAGTATCACTATGTAAAATCTAAGTCTTTTAAACGCCCTTACCTGCAGCAAAAAGGAGGCAGCATAGCTTAATAGAGAAGGGTGACAGACTAAATTTAAACTGTTTTTATATTCCATTATTCCAGCACTTTCTAGGATTTGGAGGTCAATATATGTTCCTTTCTCAAAGGGTTTGGATGTCCACAGACAACCAACCATGGTTGTCAAATACTGATTAAATTGTTGATAGGTCTTGCTGCTGAAATTGAACTCTGATTTTGCCTAAAGAGTCAAAGAAAGAAATAAAATTGTCATTATTATCTATTCTTCCTTTCCGTCTTATTGTGAACAGGTCAGTTTTTAAACAACAGTGATTTAACACAGAGATTTATCACTCATACCTTTTGTACCAACTCATTTTTCTTTGCTGCACTCAAATTTTTATGATACCTAATGTTAAAAACAAATAGAATGAAATGTTTAACATGCCTTTAGATACAATGCTTTTGAAATACAAGTAAATAAAACCTTACATTTTAAATGCAAATGTATGTAAGTCTATACAAATATTCAGTTGTCTGGTTGATGATTTTATCATTTTATGACACATTCTACTCAAAGAATTTTAAAAATAGAGATTCAAAACTGAGTTGTACATTTAAGATGTGCATTTGACTATATGTAAAATGTACCTTATTTTAAAAAAGACAAAACAATGACAGACATGCTTTTTAAAAAATATATACTTTTTAGTTTTAGGTGGAAACAATACCTTTATATTATTTTATTTACTTATTTATTTTTATATGGTGCTGAAGATTGAACCCAGTGTCTCACACATGCTAGACAAGTGCTCTACCACTGAGCCACAACCCCAGCCCAACAGACATGATTTTAATGTTTCACTATTAAAAATTAATAAAGGTGGGCTGGGGTTGTGGCTCAGAGGTGGGGCACTCTCCTGGCATGCATGAGGCACTGGGTTAAATTCTCAGCACCACACAAATATAAAATATAAAATATTGTATCCACTTATACCTAAAAAATGTTTTTTTAAAAGAAAAAAATTAATAAAGGCTCAGTACTATAGCTCAGTGGTAAAGCACTTGTGTGAGGCATGTTTGAGGCACTGGGTTCAATTCTCAGCACCACATAAAAATAAAGATATCGTGTGTCCATCTACAACTAAAAAAAATTTTTTTTAAAGTTAATAAAGGCTCAAAAGCACTCAGCCACTGACACAAAATGTATTTTCATCATATTAAAAAAGTCATAACAGAAAAGAGAAAATTAAGAAATATTTTTTTTGCCTGAGAACAATGATCTAATTAGTTTTAAAATATTTTAACCTTGACACAGTTCTACAATGTAAGCCAAAAAGGGTCTACACTTATGATTGAAAAAAGTAACTTCAGTCCACAAGTGAAAGAAAAGAGGAGATCAAAAATTATAATTAGAAGCCAGGAGCAGTGACACACACCTGCAATCCCAGCTGGTTGGGAGGCTGAGACAGGAGGATTGTGAGTTCAAATCCACCCTCAGCAACATCAAGGTGCTAAGCAACTCAGTGAGACCCTGTCTCTAAATAAAATACAAAACAGGGCTAGGAATGTGGCTCAGTGGTTGAATGCCTCTGAGTTCAATCCCTGGTAATCCCCACAGAAAAGAAATAACACTTAGAGTGTCACATAATAGCAATAGCTCCTCTTGTCTCCCAGAAAATCTACATATACTTAAATCAGTTACCAACACAAAAATTGGAATTAACAAAGCTGAGTGTAACTATACCTTGTACAACAGATCCTTAACTACGATTTTTTTTTTAAAAAAGTTCCATATCCCTTGTAATGGGGGACTTACAGATAACACAGCTATCTTATCCCCATATTGGAATTTTGTATCCAAAAGAAAGTCATGTTTCCTATTTCACATGCCTTGGCAGAAAATGAATAGGAATATTTATTGTGTTATACTTGAAAGATAAGACAAAATTATGATGTAGTAAGCATTAAATGGTAAAAAGGCTTGTACCTGTGCATAATATAACAGAGCTGGTTCAATATACTGGTATCCAGGCTGAGGAGTGCAGAGTGGAAGATCCCAGGAGGAAATAATACCACTAATGGAAGGTTATAATTTACATATATGTCACATACCTTTTGGGGAAAATGATAACATCAGCACATAGATTATTTGCCAGAAATCAGCCAAGTTGTTCCAAAGAATTATCAAAATAAATAATAAAAACATCAGGTTTAGACATGCCTGATTCCTAAACAGAATAGGTAGCCATAAGTTTGCTGAAAATAAACTTCATCAAATATCAACCTTGCAATGGAAAATTATTTCTAGAACATCATTATTAAAGGATTTAATTTTTTTCTGGGGGGACATCTTTGAATTTGGGAACAGGGTAGACAAAGGAGCATTTCTTTCTCCTTAAGTCCCATGAATACTTATTTATCATATTAGTCAGCAGTTGACCTGGAAAGTGAAGGAAAGCATGCTTCTAAGCAAACACATAATACAAGACAATGAGGTATTAATTAAGGAAGAAAGCCAGAAATATGAGATTATAATGGGTGCTTCATGGTAATAGTTCTATAGTATTTAGTTCTACCTAAATACTATAAAACAATTAAGAGTACTAGTATCATAAAGGCACTAAGTACCAGAATAATATAGGTGGTTGAAAGGTAGGAGATCTGAAGAAACAAAATGATATCTTGGTTTTTGCAAGAGGTTGGTGATATACAGTGGATAAACAAAAAGTGATGCTAGAAACAGACTTCTGTCTAAGGCCAGTATTATTATAGGTCAGTGTATATTAAAGTGGTAGGTAACTAGATCAAAAATAAAACACATTTGTTTTTATACTTTATTTTATGAAAGTCATTTACTCAGATGAAAATACAATAATCAACTTTAAGATGTTCAGTTATCTTAACCATGCTAATAAGTTCATAGCACACCTTGATAGTTGTCCATGAAATTTAAATAATGGGCTAGAACACTTAACAGCTATCACAAAATCTAAACTGGAAAAATGCAATGTGTGCTACCTTCTCATAGAAATCCAAAATGAAGTGCAACAAGAAAGTACTGTTACTCTCCAATCGCATTGCAGTAGTGGACAGCCATCCTACATAGTCAATCAGTTTAGACACAGAGTCCATGGATCCACCCAAAGTTGTCTCTCTGCAATAAAGAAATGCATAACATTCAGATACAGAACAGAGAAAGTGTTCACAATTTCCAAGCTAAAAGAAGATAACATACGGCAAGAAGCTGATAGGATACAAAATGAGGACTATCAGTACTCCAATGTATAATTCCCTTTAGAAAATCACAGGGATGAGAGCTGGGGTTCTTGCTCAGGCCCTGGGATAGTTCCTCAGCACCACATAAAAATAAATAAATAAAGGTATTGTGTCAAACTAAAAAATATTAAAAAAAAAAAAACCACAGAGATGAATCATAAAACTACACTTAGCCCTCTAAGGAACCATTAAGATCAATTCATAGAACATCCTCAATAACCAGACTCTACTAGTAATTATGAGAGGTGGGGAGGATTAAGTTCTAGATAGATTTTAAATAATATTACCAATGTGTAGGGATCCTAATAGGATATTTCTAGAAATTGGGGGGAATGAGTTCATGACAAAGCAACATGAAAAATTCAGGATAAAATCAGAAAATAAACAAAATGATAAAGCAAGCCAGGAAAAAAATCATGAAGACTAATTAATCTCAACCAAATCATAAGTGGTTTAAAAGGATAAACATTAAAATGACTTTGAGAATCATTTCTTATGCCAGTACCATTGCAAAACAATGAGTAAAACTTAATACATAAATCAAAACCCAGTTTTGCCTGAATTCTTCAGCTGAAGATGTTGTTAAAATATTTTCACTTGACCCAGGCATGGTAGCATACACCTGTAATCCCAGAGACTCAGAAGGCTGAGGCAGGAAGATCACCAGTTCAAAGCCAATCTCAGCAACTTAGCAAGGCTCTAAGCTACTTAGCTAGACTCTCTCTTAAAATAAAAACAAAACAAAACAAAACTGAAAATGTGACTCAATGGTTAAGCACCCTGTGTTTAACCCCCAGTACCTATATGTATATATATTTCCCACTGAAATTCAATCTAATACTAATATTAAAATAACAAAATTTTTGGCATCTTTCATTCTTTTAGTAAAAAGCAGATCTGGGTAGTTTATATTCTTCCCAAATCAATCTCTTTAAATCACACTGGGCATAATTAGTTCAACCTATCCATTTCTCAGACTTTGTTTCAATCTGCTGTTAAGCAGATTAGGAAAAGACCTGCAATGTGAATGCATAGCTTTACCCTCCTATCCATGTAGTCAATAATGTTTAAGAACAGAAAAAAAAATAATAACTTAGTGTGTGTGTGTATACATACATACATATATATATAGTCTCAAGCTTGAGAGATGATGATTCTACCACTTCCACTGTGTTGGTTCAGTGTCAGAACAAGAAAGGAAGGATTAGGAGACTTTTCAAATAGTTGGCATCCATACAATCAGCTGGCTACCTGCAAAGCTGAGTTTAACTATGGTTTTTGAGAGCACTTGGCAAGTGTGTCTGAAATAATTTGAAATTATGTTGATTGCTCAGAATATCTTTAAAAAAATTTTTTTTAGAAGTTCTGGGGATTGAACCCAGGTCCTCACACAAGCTGGGCCAGTACTCTACCATTGAATAGCCTCTTCTGAAATGTCTTACCACAGGGCACTATTGGCATTTTGGATGAAACAATTCACTATTCAGGACTGCCTCCTACTCCCTCACAATTTCAGCATTTTTTTAATATTTAATTTTTAGTTGTAGTTGGACACAATACCTTTATTTTTATGTGGTGCTGAGGATCAAACCCAGGGCCTCACATGTGCTAGGTGAGTGCTCTACCACTGAGCCACAACCCCAGCCCAGCAATTTCAGCATATTTAGCATCCCTAGCTGCTGCCTACTAAAAGACAACAGCACCCTCTTCCTAGTCACTGTGACAATTAGAAATGTCCTTGGAGAACCACTACTGAAAAATGTTTCCTATCATTCTCTAGTTGTGGTCTAGAACTACAGTTTACTTCCTTTTTGACAGTTACATGACATATGATAATATGATAGAACTATAGCATTGCATTCATCTCTCTAAAAGGAATTATTGAGAACTAAAGAGCTAAACCATACAATACCAAATATTATAATGAGAAGTTTTATATATATATATATATATATATATACACACACACACACACACACACACATATATATTCATTTATTTGTTTGACAAGTTTTAGAAAGCACTCCTCCTTTGTAGATGTTCTCCCTGAATTTATAACACTAATAAAGAAAGATCCTAGGATTCTTGAAAAGAAAATATAGAAACTGCAAGGTACCTATTTCAGGGGTGTCTCAGGGGTGTCTGAGACTTATATTGCAAGTTGGCCAAAGTTTATAGAAACAAATACTCTTAATAGAATTTCTTCATAATAGTGAATCTCAAACCTTAGTTTACACAAGAATTATGTAAGTATTAAAAAAAAAAGATTACTGGGCCACCTCCAGAGTTTTATCCAGTATATCTAGGGCAGAGACTGAAAATTTTAATCTCTAACAAGTTCCCAAATGATGCTGACACTACTGGTCCAGAGACCACATTATTGAGAAACACAGCATTACAAAACATTTTCACTATCCACTAATAATCCATTTTAATCTAAAAACAATCAGGTATATATGTAAACATTACAATAATGGATATGATTAATTAAAAACAAATTTTCATGCTACCCTCAAGAAGGTTCTATCCTCTATTCCTCTAAAAAAAATGAGAACACTATAGGGATAAGGATATAAGGAAAATGGGCCTGAGCTTATATTTTAATCAGTTATATGCAACTGAATCAAAGGGGAATTTGAACACCAGTTACATATTTGAACATATTAAGAACTATTAGCCAGGCATAGTGGGGCATACTTGTAATCCCGGCAACTCGGGGGTATGAGGCAGGGGTATCACAAATTCGAAGTGTGCCTCAGTAACTTAGTGAGGCCTTAAGCAACTTAGCAAGATCCTGTCTCCAAAAAAAAAGGGGAGGGCTGGGGATGTGGTTCAGCACACCTGGGTTCAACCCCTGGTACCCTCCCCCAAAAATATTAAGAACTATTAATTTTTTTAGATATCATAATGGTACCATTATTCTACAGTTGAGATGGTATCTGAGTTTTACTTTAAAAGTAAAAGGGAGGATGTGGAGAAAAAAGAAGACTTTATAGTCATACATGATAGTATAATCTATTTTGACATAATAATAAAAAGGAACACTTTTACATTGTTGGTGGGATTGTAAATTAGTATGAGCTCTATGGGAATCAATATGAAGGTTCCTCAAAAGACTAGGCATGGAATTACCATATAATCAATGTATACCACTCCTCAGTATTTATCCTGAGGGATTACAGTCATCATACTACAATGATACATGCATACCCATGTTTAGAGCAGCACAATTCACAACAACCAAATTAGGGAACCAGCCTAGGTGTCTATCAATGGCTGAATGGATAAAGAAAATGTGGTATATATACACAATGGAATTCTATTCACCCATAAAGAAACATGAAATTATGTCATTTGTGGGAAAATGGATGGAACTAGAGACCATCATGTTAAGTGAAATATGTCAAACTCAGAAGGTCAAGGTAGTATATTTTCTCTCCTATGTGGAACCTAGAGAGGAAAAAGGAAAGGAAAGGTGGGAGTGGATTTCCTAAAAATCAAAGGGAAACCAATAGAGGGAAAGGAACAAGAGAAGGTAGGTGGAGAAGAAAGAGTGAGTACTGGGGAGTGATAGTCGACAAATTTTATCATTATATTGTGTGCATGTACAAATATGAAACAACAAATCTCACCATCATGTACAACTATATGTATGAAACATGATATGTCAAAAGCTTTGTAATGTTTTGAACAACCAATAAAAAAAAAAAAGAAAAATCTATTTACAGGAAAAAAAAATGTGGGGAGTCAGGCACAGTGACATACACCTGTAATCCCAGTGGCTTGAGAGGCTGAGGCAGGAGAATCATGAGTTCAAAGCCAGCCTCAATAACTTAGGGAGGCTCTCAGCAACTTAGAGAGACCCTGTCTCTAAATTAAAAATACAAAAAAGGGCTGGGGATGTGGCTTAGTGGTTAAACACCCCTGGATTCAATCCCTAGTACTATCCCCCCTCCTCACCCCTGCCAAATGTAGGTGGAAAGTAAACAGGAAGTAAAAGAAGCCAGATGCAAAAGGCCACATTTTGCATGGTTCCATTCATATGAAATTGTCAGGAGCCACTCTGGGAATACACGTGCTTAAATCCTGAGCAAGAGATACTGAACAATTATTGCACCCCACAATAACGTAGGCTTTACCTCTGCTCAGGCTTGGCTCCAGGAGCAGGCATTTCCTGGTGGGGTTGAGTTACACTCACCTGTTCCTTTGTAATACTGCCCCTTGCCCTCAATAAAAGTCAACTCCAGAACATGTACTCCCTCTCTCTTGTCAGCATCTCATGTCAGCCTCTTGTTCTCCTTGTGGGAGCCTGAGGCCGGGAGCCAGGGAAGCTATCCTGAAGCTTACAAAAAGGTATTCCATGTCTGGATGATATTTTGTGTCACCCCAAAATTCACATGAGTGACTCTGGTTCAGTTGCCTGCGCTAGACGGGGGCAGCAGATTGGCACCAAACGAGAGGCACTCATTGTGAGTTTGGCAGGTTGACTTTGGTTAAGCGCACTTAGAAAATAGAAAACATATTGCAGATGGAGAGTAAAGAATGCTAATCTTGACAGGGGACACTAATCATAACATGGGGAATTCAAAGTCTTCAGAGAGAAATCTACTTCATGATCCTAGAGACGTTAATTAATCGTAGGGGAAAAACAGATCAAGAGAGCCCAGCTCACTAAATTCCTACAAATAGTCAATGATGTCTGTCCATCGTTTTTCTGAGGAAAAATTGCCTAATTTACATACTTGGGAGAGGCTAGGTAGAAAGCTGTTTAAAGGTTGCCTCTCCGCTAAACTACCCAGAGGTACAATAGAGAATATTCAGAAAGTCTGGACTGCCTTACAAATGTGTCTTTTTGTGGACCGAGAAGAGGACCACTGGTCCTCCAAGGAATTGTTGGAAGGGCTGCAGAATGCAATTAGGACCTTTGAACATGACAGCCTTGTGTTGTTCCAAGACGAATTTCTCGGTGCCTGGGCTTAAGGGTGGAGTCAAGTCACGCCCAGTCTGTAGCTTATAAACCTCAGACAGAAAGGCTTGGGGCAAGACCTAAGACTATTCAAATTACAGCAGATGGGGCAAAGAGTGAGAGTTTGGCCACATTCACTCTGACATGGCTGTGGCCAAACTCACTGCTCTAACGTGGCTTTAAGGGTGCATTGGGGGAAGGAGAAGACATTACAGGTTTCTAGCTTTTTCCAGTTTTTCAGCAGGTAGACAAGCAAAACCAGTGTGTTTGAATGCACACTGTGGTTCCTTTTAAAACTATGAAGGAGCTGAAAAATGCTTGTTGCACTTATGCTCCAAGTTCACCTTTTGTTCAGAGCTTGATTGAATTAATCTGTAGTAAGCCATTACCACCTCATGACTGGATTACGTTAGTCAAAACATATCTATCCAGAGGTGATTTATTATTATGGAGATCAAACTGGACGGATTTCTGCACTGAACAAGCTGATAGGAATCACAGACATGGTACGGACAATCCCATAGAGATGTTAACTGGAATGGGACCATTTGCAGATTTAGAATAGTTAAATTATGATTTATCAATTTATGATCAATTAGTACATGTGCTAGGAGAGCCTGGAGAGAACTACCAAACAAAGATGAAAAAATTTTAGATTTCAGTCAGATCTGGCAAGGACCAGAGGAGAAATTCTTGGATTTTGTAGTTTGCCTTTACCAGGCAGCTAATAGGACAATCGGTGACTTAAATGCATCTGAGGTTTTGGTCAAACAATTAGCTTTTGAAAATGCCAAAAGTCTGCCAGGAAATTATCCAACCCCTTCGGAAAAAAGAAACTCTTTCTGAATTTATTTGCCTTTTCTCTGATGTGGGTCCTGTGCAATCACAAGGTTTGACTATCACTGCGGCTTTAAAGCAAGTTTTATATCCTCAGTCTAGGAAATGACACTCTCAGAGGCAATGTTTTAACATTGTAAGACTGGGCACATGGCTAGGGACTGTGGGTCATCATGCAGCCAGGGAGATCCACCTGGTTCCTGCTGGCGCCATTGAAGAGGTGACCATGTGGCGTGGAGAGGCTCTGGCAGGCATTGCAGAGGTGGCCAGCTGCCATTTGTGGCTCCACTTCCATCTTTACTGCCAGGGAAACTGGACATGGGGCCTGCCCCAGCCCCACCAAACAGTAGGGGCACTGCAGTATACACTAAAAGAGGAGCCTTGGGCTCACAGTCGGACATCATCAAGCCTAGCCCAGCTGGCTCAGCATTACTATGCTTCCGGGATGCTTCCACCCCAGGGGCCGAGAGCTTGGGACTCTGAGTAGCCATGGGACTAATTTTAACTCCTGAAATGCGCCCACAACAAATTCCTACAGGGATTAATGGGCCTCTGCCACAAAATACCATAGGCCTAGTGTTAGGAGGAAGCAATTTAAGTCAAAGAGGAATTCAAATATTGCCAGGTGTTATTGATCCAAATTTTGAAGAAGATTGTTGAGAGCCACAGTTTAGTGGGAATGAGGCCTGGCATTTTGCTAGAGGGAATGGTTGAAAGGTGACCCTTCTCCGGGATTAGGGCGGATCCTGCTGCCTCAGGCGCCAGCTACTTTTTGAGTTCTCCTGGGGGTTCTGAGAGAATTGGCACACGGAGCCTGGTGGAGGGAGTGTGTTCCCAGAAAGTGTGTGTAGAGTGCCGGTGAGAGTTCGGGAATAAAGGGTGGCTGTTTGAACCTACAAAGCTTTGTGGCGGCTTGGTTATTTATGCCCAGACAGACTGCGGCAAGAGATCAGGGTTACTGTTCAATCAATTGATTATTCAGCTTTCTCCAAGGGATGTGATAGCACAATTAATATTCTTGCCTTGTCACTCCTCCAATGGCCCAGGTGAAAACCCAAGTTTCAGGTCCCTGGACCAGGTGTATTAGGCTCAATTGGTTAGACAGGAGCGCCCTCTATTGAATCTTAAAGTCAACCATAAAAATTTCAGAGGTGTGTTTGATGCAGGAGCAGACAGTTATTTCTAGCAGGTACTGGCCAAAGAATGGCCTTTACATATGCACCTGCCAGCTTAGATGGGATTGGTTAAATTTCTCAACCTGAACAAAGTGCTCAATATCTTTGGTGAAAGGATAAAGATGGTAATTGTGGAGTCTTTAAACCTTATGTCCTAGACACCTTGCCAGTAAATTTATGGGGTCAAGATATTCTAAGCAGCTTGAGCTTGTTATTAATAACAACTCCAAACTCCATTGTGTCATTTCAGGGACTTAATCAAAAATTTATTTCTCCTAGGAAATTTGAAGGGAATTCACATGAAGGGTATGTACCTATAACCTAGTCTCCCCAGAGAAGACTAGTTAATTCATCCAGCCAAAACTTTTGGCAGGGGCACTGACTTTCTTCCCAGCACCCCCCTCCAAAAAAAACATCAGAAAAGATTAACTGACTTATAGAAGAGCAATCTGGGTTTGTCAGTGGCCCTTAACAAGGGAGAAACTTAAAAGAGCCAATATGTTGGTCCTGGAACAACTTCAGGCTGACCATATAGAACCTATTTTTAGTCCAATTTTTGTAATTAAGAAAAAGTGTGGTAAATGGAGGTTGTTGCAAGATCTCAGGACAATTAATCTTGTTACCAAGCCCACAGGAGCTTTACAACCACAGCTTCCTTCTCTTAAAGGCATTTCTTTAGATTATCATCTAATGATGATAGATCTAAAAGATTGTTTTTTCACTATCCAGATGATTGTAAAAACATTTGCTTTTGATGTTCCAGCAATAAATTTTAAAGAACTAATTAAGAGATATTGCTGGAAAGTATTATCTCAGGGTATATGTAATAGTTCAACTCTTTGTCAAAATTTTGTGGCACAAGCTATCACGCCAATAAGGGAAAAATTCCCTGATGCATACATTATTCATTTAATGGATGATATACTTTTAGCTCATGCTAGTCCAGATATACTTTTAAAAGTTTTTGCTCAATTAGAAAATTCACTTACTGCAATGCATTTGTGCATAGCACCTGAAAAGGTGCAAAAACATCTCCTTTTCGGTATCTAGGTAATATAAAAGAAAGATGCACAATTCATCCTCAAAACTTACAAGAGTCAAAGGATTATACACCCTTAATGATTTTCAAAAATTATTAGGTGATATTAATTGGCTGAGACCATATTTAAAACTAACAGATTTGAGTCTTTTGTTTCAGATTTTACAGGGGGACTGTTCTCCGACTTCTCCTTGTTAGCTCTCAACAGAAGCAAGAACAGCCTTAAAGAAGGTTGAATTTGCTATTAAAAGTGTTCATCTTACAGAATTAACCCACAGGAGCCTACATATTTATTAATATTTCCCACTGCTTATGCTCCTACAGGAGTAATATGGCAATCATTGGGAGATATTGAATGGATCCACTTAGTTCATTCTCTTCAAAAGTCATTAACTCCTTTTCATGATTTTGTTGCTAAGTTGGTTATTAAAGGCAGAACTCAAGTTTTACAGCTGGTTGGATCATAACTTAATATTGTTTTTATCCCTTATTCTACTCAACAAAATGATTGGCTTTTCCAAACTTCTAATACTTGGCAAGTAGCTTTTGCTAATTTTCCTGGTCAGATAGGAAGTCACTATCCTCATGATAAAATTATTCAATTTGCCTTAGTAACTACATTTATTTTTCCAAAATTGTGCATGCTCAACCAATAGATGGAGCACTATCCATGTTCACTGATGGGTCAAGTTCAGGTGAAGCAGGTTTATATAGCCATGCTCAGACAGAGGTAATCCTGCACAATGAGCAGAACTTCAGGCTTTCATGTGTGCTTTAAATCATTTTGCAAATGAGTCAATTAATATTTATTCTGATAGTTTACATGCAGTTGGAGTTACAAAAAATATTGAAACTTCACCTACTGGGTACACACCATCACAAGTGTTATTCAATTTGTTTCATACCTTGCAGAAGACAGTTCAAACACATCAACATGCATGTTTTATAGGCCATACACAGGCCCACACTAATCCCCCAGGGCCATTAACATCAGGTAATGATAAGATTGACAAACTGGTTGCTGTTTGTCAGCAACTGTCTTTGTATGACTGTGCACAGGCTTCAAGTTCATTACATTGTCAAAATGCTTCTAGTTTGCATAAAAATTTTATTATTACTAGAGAGCAAGTGCGTCAAATTGTACATCAATGCCCACAATGTGTTGTGCACATTCCATCTTTACCATCTGGGGTAGACCCCCACGGGTTATGACCAAATCAGTTATGACAAATGGATGTAACTCACATTCCTCAATTTGGCAAATAATGTTATGTACATGTAATTGTAGATACTCATTCCAGATTTATCTTTGCCACAGACATGCAAAAGAAAATACGCAATATTTTATTTCTCATTGCCTAGCTGCCTTTGCAGTATTAGGATGTCCTTTACAGATTAAAACTGATAATGCATGAGCTTATACTAGCTCTTCTTTTCATCAGTTCTACCAACAGTTTCATATTGACCATAAAACAGGTATTCCTTACAACCCTCAGAGTCAAGCCATTGTAGAATGAGCTCATTTATCTATTAAACTGTAATTACAAAAACAGAAAAGGAGAAATGGGACCCCTCCCAAAATAACCTTAACCATGCCTTGTTTGTTTTAAATTTTCTAAATTGTGACTCAGAAGGTCACATTGCAGCTGAGAGAAACACATCTTCCACAGTAACAGATTCTTTAAGCCAAGTTTGGTGGAAAGATTTACAAACAGGTCAATGGAAAGGACCAGATCCAGTGATGATATGGGGTAGAGGTCATGCTTGTATTTTCCCAGAAGGTGTATTTTATCCTACTTGGATACCTGAATGTGCCATCAGACATGGAGGACCTAGAGCGAAGGTTCAAATGACTGAGGATCGATCCAGAGATGACTCCTTACAAGAAGAGGAAGGATGAAGGGGAAAAAAAAAGATGACCCAGAGAGACCCAATGGTGAAGCTACCCTCATGGAAGTTGCTGAAAAATCTGACGCTGCAGATGATCCAGTAGCAAGGAAGGACTAAGTCTCCAGCTATGAGCTTAAAGTAATGCTAGCTGTATTGAGCTGCCAGGTAACTGGGACACAGGGAGAAACGTATCTACATACTTTCCAGATCCACCTTTAGTACACCCAACGGTATGGACTAGAGAATCCATCCCACTATTTACTAATGACTCACATATGATGGGAGGTTTTACAGACACCCATAATATTCCCATCCAGATGACTGGATTTAATTATTCTGGCTGCAGCAGTCAGTTACCTATGTGTTGGTCCCTCAATAAATATGCTGGCTGTCTAAAAGTGTCCTTTGAGGAAAACAGCAGTTGGGGGGCCTAGACCAGCTAATCATACTGGCCTCAAGTACTCAAAGCCATATTAGAACAGTTATTAAAAGGGATTCTCTCATAACAAGCAAGTCATTTCGGCAGAATGTTCATTAATACCTCACTGTCCTAACCGTTCTGCAATAGAAATTGGCACATTCCCTAAATGGATGGATTGTATAAATACCTTCCCAATACAGCATAAATTGTCTAGAAATAGTGGGTATATTTTAGACTGGTCTCCGAGGACTGACAAAAAACAATTACATAAGGGTGCTGCCATGACCCCTAGAGGATTTGTTAGTAACATCTTGATCTTCAGCAAAGGTGGCATTCAGAAAGATGGCTGGCATTTGATTGCAGCCTCAGAATGTTTACATTTTACTGACAAACCTTTACCTGACTTTGTAGGCAGAAATTGTAGTAAGGAAGGTTCTTATTATGGCCTGTGAGCCTGTGTTCAATCTCCTTATGTTTTAATTACTAGAGATGTGAAAGTCAAAAGAAAAGACAATATATATCTTGTAGCCTGTAATAAATGTAATTTAACTAATTGTATCACCAGATACAATACAGAGAAGGGAACACTGATACTTCACCAGCCCTCTTTTGTTGTATTGCCAGCTAATATCTCAGAGCCATGGTATGCTGATCCTGGTTTTTCAAGTGTTACAACAAATACATGCCCAGCTGACTAGACCTAAGTGAGCTCTTGGACTTATAATACGTGGAGTGGCTGCCTTAATTTCATTTATTGCTTCCACGGTCACAGCTTCAGTGGCCAAAATATTCAGCATGCAGATTTTCTTAATAATTTGGCTTAGAACACTTCCAAAGCTCTTTATAATAAGATAAATATTGAGGAAAGGATTGAAACTAAGCTAAATGCCTTAGAAGCTACTGTCATAAATATTGATAATGAGCTTTCAGCTTTAAGGTTCAAGGAAAGACTCAAATGTCATACTGATTATAAATATGTGTGTGTTACTGCTGCCAAATACAGTGCTTCCCAATGGAATTGGGAAATGGTTAAAAACCATTTATTAGGTATTTGGCAGAACAATAATAACAACTTGGATCTTTTGGAGTTACATCATCATATCCAAGATATACAAAAAAGTAAGATTAATTTTTCAGATCCTACCTCTTTACCTGATCAAATACTTCAAGAGTTGAATGGTTTTAACCGTGGAAACATACTAAAACATTCTGCATGGTATAATATTGGACTGTTCTCTTTGCTATTAATCTTCTCTTGCAGTCATAGGATGTTGTGCCTTCAGAACAAGAATTCTAGATAGCGACTCATCACATACTTTTTCAAAGAAAGAAGGGGGAATATGTCGGGAGCTGCTCTGGAAATATGCCCTTAAGTCCTGAGCAAGAGATACTGAACAATTATTGCACCCCACAATAACTTGGGCTTTACCTCTGCTTGGATAATTAGGCATGGCTCCAGGAGTAGGCGTTACCTGGTGGGACTGAGTTACACTTACCTGTTCCTTTGTAATCCTACCCTTTGTCCCTTTTTTCAGATAGGATGTTCTAGGAAACAGCATCCCCCAATAAAAGCCAACTCCAGAATGTGCACTCCCTATCTCTCATCTGCCTCTCATGACTTTCTCTTGTCCCCCTGTGGGAGCCTGAGTCTGGGAGCCAGGGAAGCCATCCTGAAACTTATAAAAAGTTATTCCTTGTCTGCATGGTAGGCTGGATGGGAGCAGCATGAAATGCTCAAAAAAGGTAAATTAATTGATAAAAAAGTAGATTAGTTGTTGCCAGGGCACAACAGGGGAATGTCTGCTAATAGGTATAGCATTTCTTTGAGGGAATAATGAACACATTCTGAAATTAGATGTACAACTTTGTGAATATACTAAACCCCAAGAAATTGTGTACTCATAAGGATAAACTTTATGCTATGTATATTAATTATATCTCAAAAAACCCTGATATTTTACAAAAATGATCCAGGAAGTAGAAGGATTTATAGATTAAAAAAAGGTTAATCATAAGTTAACTTTTGAAGGTGGATGAGTACCTAGAGATAACAATGCACTATTTTCTCTACTTTTAATTATGTTTGCAACTTCCTATAATATAAAGTTTTTAAATGCTATAAAATAATGTGGCTGATAATAGAATAATATGATTATGTATTTCCTTGAAATCCAGTCTTTTACTTCCACTTTTAGGGTAAAGCACACATTTAATGGAAATTTGGGCTCTTTAACCCAAAAGTCAAGATAAATTAATACACCTAACCAAATTACACCAGAGGAATGTAAAAATCAAAATTGTACGGCAAAAATTACCTCAAAAAATTTCTACTACTCATCAAAATTGGCTTTACATATATAAGAATACATTTTATAAAGTGAGTTAGGCTGAATGGAAGTCAAAGTTGCAATGCTAATCTCAGCTCTCCAGTGTTTTGCTAAGTAACTCATACCAAGTGCTGTGAGGCTAAAGGGCTGCTTTCTGACATATAATAGGAACCTGGAGAATTAACTTCTCTTTTTGTGGGGAAGAAGAGTGAAAAGTAACAAAAAAAAGTATTTCAGAAAAGTACTACCAAGCATTTATAAGAAACCATAAGGTTTCATGACACACTATTAAACTTCATATGCGAACATTTTTATATAGATTATCTTTTCTTAAGATAACTCACAGAAGACTACTTGTCAGAGGTTTCATGCGAATGTCCACAGAAAGCCACAACAGCCAGTTCTGCAGTAGCTCTTTCAGACTCTGAAGAACACTACACTGTGGGGGCAAAACAAAACAAAACAAAAAAATTCATTCAAGATATCATTCAGACATAACAATGTTCAGAACAGAGGGTAGAGGCAGAAGGGACCATAGAGACGACTGTCTTAGAACTCAATAGGTGCTGCTCCAACATGGTAATTCTCCAGGTGACAGATGACCTCAAACACAAGTTTATTTTGCCATTTTCTCTACAAGAAACTCACCTCAACAGGACTGGCCTAAAACAAGACTTTTTTCTCTAAATTATATTCATTTATAATAAATATTATATCATCAATTAAAAACATCCTTTCCAGGAGTAGTTGAGCATGCCTATAATTCCAGCTACATGGGAGACCGAGGCAGAAGGAGCTCAAGTTCAAGGCCTGCCTAGGCAACTTAATGAGACCCTATCTCAAAATAAAAAGGGGCTAGTGAGAGGATGTGAAAAAAAGGGACAATTTTACACTGTTGGTGGGACTGAAAAATAGTACAACCACTATGGAAATAAATATGAAGGTTCCACAAAAGATTAGACATGGAGGACTGGGGATATAGCTCAGTTGGTAGAGTGCTTGCCTCACATGCACAAGGTACTGGGTTCAATCCTCAGCACCACATACACACACACACACACACACACAAAAAAAAAAAAAGACTAGACATGGAACTACCATATGACCCAGCTATACCAATCCTTGGAATTTATCCTGAAGAAGTAAAGTCATCTTACTTCAGCAATACATGCATATCCATGTTTATAGCAGCACAGTTCACAACAATCAAATAACCAAATTAGGAAACAAGCCTAGGTGTCTATCAATGGATAAAGAAAATGTAGTATATATACACAATGAAATTTTATTCATCCATAAAGAAACATGAAAATTATGTCATTTGTGGGAAAATGGATGGAACTAGAGACCATCATGTTAAGTGAAATATGTCTAACTCAGAAGGTCAAGGGTCGTATTTTCTCTCCTATGTGGAACCTAGAGGGGAAAAAGGAAAAGAAACGTGGGAGTGGATCTCCTAAAAATCAGAGAGAGATCAGAAGAGGAAAATGAACAGGGGTGGTGGGTAGACAGGGAGGAGTAAGTATTGGGGAGTGATAGTGGACAAATTATATTGTTACAATGTGTGCATGTACAAAGATGTAACAACAAATGTCATTATTGTGTACAACTATAATGCACCAATTAAAATGTGGGGGAGGGGCTGAGGTTGTGGCTCAGCGGTGAAGCGCTTGCCTAGCATGTGCAAGGCCCTGAGTTCATTCCTCAGCACCACATAAAAATAAATAAATAAAGGTATTGTGTCCAAGAATAACTAAAAAAATATTTTAAAACATGTGGGGAAAAGGGGCTGGGATAAGCCAGGCACATTGGTGCATGCCTTTAATCCCAGAGGCCCAGGAGGATGAGACAGCAGGATTCCAAGTTCAAAGACAACCTTAACAACTTACCAAGGCCCTAAGCAACTCAGTGAGACCCTGTCTCTAAATAAATAAAATTTTAAAAAGGGTGGGGATGTGGTTCAGTAGTTAAGTGCCACTGAGTTCACTCTCCAGTACCCAAAAAAAAAAAAAAAAAACGGGTGAGGGCTGGGATATAAAGTAGAATGATATTATGTAATTTGTTGATAAATGGATGGAACTGGAGAACATTATGCTGAGTGAAATACGCCAGATTCAGAAAGTCAAAGTTCTATGCCACATACAAGTATGAACATATTACAATGAATTCCACTTTTTTGTATAAATATAATACACCAACTTAAAAATTAATTTAGAGTTCTAGGGAGTGATAATGGCCAAATTATACTGTTACACTATGTGTATGTATGAATATGTAAAACAACTCTCAACATTATGTACAGCTATAATGTACCAATAAATAATGTGGAAAGATTATTTTTAAAACCTAAATAAAATTAAAAGGGGTGGGGATGTAGTTCAGTGGTAGAGAGCCCCTGAGTTTAATCCCCAGTGGACACATGGGAACCAAACAAACAAAAACAAAAAAAAATTATCATTATTGTCCCCGCTTAGAGATCCTTTGAAGTTGCTACAGATGAGTTTCACACCCCTTATACCTTGTGATCCACAACTGCAAGTTACTTTCTTAATATTTATTTTTTATTTATAGGCAAACACAATATCTTTTTTTTTATTTTTATGTGGTGCTGAGGATTGAACCCATTGCCTCACACATGAGCCACAACCCCCGACCACAAGTTACTTTCTTTTTGAAGGTCATAAAATTTATCTTCTCTGACTTTGAAAATCAAATAATTCTAATCTTTCCTTTCTCAGGCTTTGCCTTGATTTCCCAGGATTGCCTTCACATATAAAAAGTAGGAGTCATAATAAAAATTCACCCAGGTATTAATGATTATAAACTATAGAATCTATAAATCTAAAACCTTTCTTAAATATCTTTAATAAAGAATGGCCTAGTTACAGGAATATTTCCAGCAATAGGGTGCATTCTACTACTTCACAGAACAGTTCAATTACTTTTTTTTCCCTAGAAATTGACACTTCAGTCCAACATGGTGGCCCACACCTATAATCCCAACAACTTGGAAGGCTGAATCAGGAGTATCACAAGTTTAAAGGCAGCAATTTAGTGAGACCCTGTCTCAAAAAAAAAGGGCTGAGGATAGAGCTCAGTAGTAAAGCATCCATGGGTTTAATCCCCAGTACCCACCCCTACCTACACACACACACACACACACACACACACACACACAAAGAATAAAAAGAAAAAAAAGAAACTGATACGTCATATTCATATTAAAAATATGTCCAAGTTGAAAGCAACTTGGGTCATCTAAAACAATATTGATTTAGAAAATCCCTCTGCCAGGGAATTTTATAATTTGAAAAAAAATCAATATTACAATGCTAAATATACAAATCAAAAAGGTTTATTTCCCCACCCACCTACTCTATCCCCACAACAAAGGAAGGTTTTCATGTTTATGGAAGGGGACATGGTTTAAAAAAAAAAAAGGTAAGAAGATGTGTATGTAGAATCTTTTCTACATACACATCCCTAGTAGACAAATGTTAAACCTCTGCTTGACCTCCTCCACTGTTAGGAAATACATACTACCTGTGAAAATCCTTTATTCCTTTTTAAGTCTGCTCTACCTGTAATAAGATGCTGTCTTCTAAGCCAGGCATAGTGATATACACTTGTAATCCCAGCAACTCAGGAGGCTGAGGAAGGAGGATGGCAAGTTCAAGGCCAGTCTCTGCAATTTAGCAAGGCCCTAAGCTACTTAGCAAGACCCTATCTCAAAATAAAAAATAAAAAGGGGTAGGATGTAGCTCAGTGGGAAAGCACCCCTGGGTCCAATCCCCAGTACCTAAATAAGTAAATAAATACTGCCCTCTAGCTAACTCTGCCTCTTATACAGAGAACTTCCATGTAAAGATCCTTTAAAAACCTGAAAGGAACCAAAAGATCTTACTCTGTTTTTCTTCCAGGCAAAATCTCCCTAGTTCCTTTACTATCTCAGGATAAAAAGTTTGAAGTTATCTTGTATCCTTCATGCTTTATTTCCAGTCACCAAATCCTATCAAGTTTTTCCTTCAAAATGTCCAACTTATTCATTTCCTTCCCAATTCCACTATAATTACCCTATACCAGTCCTTCACATCTCTATTCTCCTAGCTAGTCTCCCATATTCTAGTCTCATCTCCCAAACCCTAATTCTTTCTCCATGGCTGCTAGACCCTTGTATTTGAAGCACTCTATCAAGTGCACATTGCAGTGCTTAATGCTTTAGCAAAGGAACAACAGTATGTATATGTCACATGAAGATGCTCAAGACAGCTATCTATTCCTACAACAGAAACTAAATAGAAATAATAATGGAGAAATGACTAAATAGATTGTAGTACTATGACTATGGTGCCACTATTAGAAATATTATGAAGACTATGTGGAAAAACATGGAATTGTTATGCAATGATAACTTTGTATTTGGTTTTTAAAATTTATGTCCATTATGTCTAAAACTGTATAGAAAATGATAAATCAATAAGAACAAAAATTGAACAATTAACGTTCCAAAGCAAAGACATCATGGTTATGGAGGGTTTATGGGGCTTTTCCTATGCAAAATTCTACAATGAAAAAAAAAGTTGTTTTTTTTTTGGGCTGGGGATGTGGCTCAAGCGGTAGCGCGCTTGCCTGGTATGCGTGCGGCCCGAGTTCGATCCTCAGCACTACATACCAACAAAGACATTGTGTCCGCCGAGAACTAAAAAATAAACATTAAAAAAAAAAAGTTTTTTTTATGACAGACATAATCAATCAGACACAAACAAAACGTACTAGAATGTTAAAATACTTTTATAGATTTTAAAATAGTATTCATTTATTAAACTAAGGTGGTAGTCAAACCATACAATAATAAGGCAATAATAAGTTACTATAAAGCCTCTGAAACTAATTGAATTTCTAGCTAATTCTACCCTATTTCATGTTTCTATTATTCTTAGTCACCTCCTAAAATATATGCTCCTTTGGATATTTATCCTTATATTTCTCTGTGCTTCATGTCCCCTTTCATTAATCCTACCCTTCTAAAATCTCTCAGTTGCAATACCCTAAACTTTTATTCAATGTTAACCTACACCCACACATTCATATTCTAAAAGTATGCTTCTCTTTTCACCATAATTATATTCTGATTCTGGCTTAGTGGTTAAGAACTTCTGGGTTCAATCCCTGATACCAAAAACAAAACAAAATAAAAATCAAATAGACCTTGTATTTAATCAGGTGACACAGGGGAAAAGTTTCTCCTTGTTTCAGAATGTTTACAAATATTTTATCAGTTACAGAACCTCATAAGTCAAACATCTACCAACAGATGAATTAAAGACCCCCATTTTAGATTGCATTTTGCTAGTTTTTCTCATGTCTGACTATTCTTTGGTTTTCAAAACACAAAATTGTCTATCTCCAACATTATTTCCAAACAATTATTTCTCCTTCCTTGTGTAAAAAACCCTTTCTCCTCTGATGCTCACATTATCCAACTACACTACCATTTACATTTTTGTTTGTTTGTTTGTTTTAGCAGTGCTGAGGATAAAACCCAGGGCCTTATGCATGGTAGGAAAGTGTTATATCACTGAGCTATACCCACATCCCCACTTTATTTCCCCAAATCTCTACTATCTATCTCCTGGAAACTCATCCACATTCATTGAGGACCTCAACACTCTGCTTCGTATCCTGCCATTGACAACTCAGTTATGTCAGTGTCCCCCCAAAGATAATCCACTCAACACTTCAGCTTTATTTTCTTGACTTTAAATCAAACAGCCTTCACTTTCACTTACCTTACCTACTTCTACAGCCACACACTAGATTCTGTCATAACCTAAATTGAACCACCACTGAAATCTACTACTTTTGTGTTGTAACTTTCTATTTTTCCTGCTTTCCTATTTTTCCTCACACCCTCAACTCCAACTAACTATACTCTTGCTATTCAACTTCACATTCAATCCTTTGATTACTTCATTTTAACTTCTATTTTCAAGCTTAACCTTCTCTTATCCTTATTTCTCTATATAGAACAGACCACACTGTCAATCATTCTCAATTCTCTTGCACTCCATTCAATCATCAAAACTCCAGATTCATTCAATTTTTTTATATTTATTTTTCAGTTGTAGTTGCACACAATACCTTTATTCATTTATTTTTTTTAATGTGGTGCTGAGAATCGAACCCAGCCTAGCACATGTTAGGCTCTACCACTGAGCCACAACCCAGCCCCAGATTCATTCAATTTCAATACATATTTTCTCTTCTACATTATTAAGCTGAAGAAAATTACAAAACTATACATGTTAGTGCCACTCCAAATTTATGTTCTCCAACTTCAGCAGGACCCTTAATGAAGCTCAATAATACTTTGTCTTTGATCAGCACATGTTCTTGCTCCCCTCCCCATCTGTGTAGGCTGTCCTACCTAGATAACCACCCCAAGTCCTTCTTCTTTTTTTTTTTAAAGAGAGAGACACTGAGAGAGAGAGAGAATGAATTAATTTTAATATTTATTTTTTAGTTATCGGTGGACACAACATCTTTGTTTGTATGTGGTGCTGAGGATTGAACCTGGGCCGCACGCATGCCAGGCGAGTGCGCTACCTCTTGAGCCACATCCCCAGCCCCCCAAGTCCTTCTTCTTAATTCTTTCCTTTGTAACATGCTTCCTATTTTGAAAACTTCAACAGTCTTAGGCACAAATTATTTTATTTTCTTGCCCTTTCTTCCAACTCTACAAATATATCTACATATCTACCTAACCATATGTCCTTCCCCATACAGTTTTAGAAGATAAGTGGTGCTTCCCATTTCTCACCATCCATTCAAGCAAACCCCTCTACCTAGTCCCCAACCCTTGTTTTAAGTTTTTATTTAGAGACAGGTTCTCACTGAGTTGCTTAGTACTTCACTAAGTTGCTAAGGCTGGCTTTGAACTTGCAATTCTCCTTCCTCATCCCCCCAAGCAAGCCACGGGGATTATAGGTGTATATCACCATGCCTGGCTCCTCTACCTAGCCTTAATTCAATACTTTCATGTTTCTTCTGGAACCTTATATCATTAACTATCCCCTATCTTTCCTCAGTTTTCAGCCTGTCCCTGTTTTTAACTAGCTCTTTCGGCTCTATTTATAAACACTCAGGTTTCTCTCTCTCATTCTGGGGGAAACAAACAAGCAAATACAACTTCCTTTCAAAGTCCCAATAAAAATATCTCTTTCTGAACCTCTTCTTTTTAGGCAAATTTGAAGCATGCTCTGTAACGAGTGTCTTCACTTTTTTTTTTCTACAATGCTGGGGATCAGCCCAGGGCTTCGCACATACTAGGCAAACACTCTACCACTAAATTATATCCCCAGCTGTCTTAACTTTTTCACTTTGTATTCACCCTTCAAATCTCACAACCTGGCTTCTGGATCCACACTGTATTAAAATTAGTCACAAAGTTAGGCAAAATCTCGGTATTGTTAATTCCAAAAGAAAAAAAAGAAGTGGCATCTTTCCTGGAATATTTGGCAACAGTATTCCTTCACTCCTTCATGATATCCTGTATTCCCTTTGTTTCCTTGCATTATTCTTCTCCTAGTTCTTTTCATACCTCTGTTAATTCCTTAAGGTAGCTTTACAGACTCTCCTCATTTTTAGCTTCAGAATTAAATACTGAATATTCCCTTGAGTTCTATCCTTGAAGACTGTTTTCCGTTCCATCTTCCCTCCCCCATCCCACCTCTCACTTTCATAGAAATACATGTATGTATGCATAAATGTGTATGTGCATTTTTGGTTTAACCATAAGAAACTGCTAATTGTCGACCATCTTTGACCTACATTTGGCAGTTGCGTATGGTTCAACCCAATGTTTATAGATAAATAGCTCTTTAGTGGAATAAGATAAAAATATAGAGCTGGGGCTATAGCTCAGTGGTAGAGTGCTTGCCTAGCATGTGTGAGGTAGTGGGTTTGATCCTCAACATGGCAAAATATAAATAAATGAAATAAATGCATTGTGTCCATCTATAACTACACACACACACACACACACACACAGAGAGAGATAAGAAAAATAAACAGAAAAACTCAAATAGAAGATTAAGAGAAAATTACAAAAAATAAACTACAAAATAGAGCCCCTGAAAATTTATTAGCTGAAAGAATTGGTGTGTATTTTCATATGAATGATAACACTGAACAGGTAGTAAAAGTTATAAGCAATATAAATAAATCATATACACTGGGTTGGAAGGTGGTGGAGTAGAGGTGGCTACATTGTTAGATGCACCATGGCATGACACCAAAGTAGCAGGCATACAGTTTTTCAGTGAGGTGGGTGAAAGAGGGATTTCACTTAAGTGCTTAGGGACGCCGAAATTTCAGTACAGGAAACAAAGAAGAAAGCCTACTACCTGCAGCCGTTGTAACATACTCACCACAGACAAAGGGAGGGGAAGTAAAGGAAGCCACATTCCAAGCTGTCTTGTGCGGATAAACCTGAGATCAAAAACACTGCCTATGGGGCTTGGGCTGTGGCTCAGTGGTAGAGCACCTGCCTCTCATGTGTGAAGCGCTGGGTTCAATACTCAGCACCACATAAAAATAAATAAATATTGTGTCCACCTACAACTAATGCCTATGCTTATCTAACCCAAGAAACTGCACTATGTGCAGGTTCTTGAAAAGTACACTCAGGTGCTTAAATAAGTGAGCTCTGTGTCTCAATTGGTCATGGAGAGCTGACATGGGAGCCATTTTAGGAGAGTATGCTCCCAAGGCATCTGTGGGACTCAGGAGATAACACACACACACACACACACACACACACACAAAATATCCTGCAGGTGCCTATCGAGGGACCTAGGCAGTACCTGGCTGAACATGAGAAATGGCATTGGAGTATGGCATTGGACTAAACTCGGGGGGATTCTAGTCAGAAGGGCCAAGGGGAGTCTTCATGTCTGGTGGCTCACATGAGGGAATAGGGGTGAACACACTTAGGGACTAGTCTCCAGAAGGCTGTGCTCCTTGGGCAGCAGTGAGAAGAGGACTGGCCCATGATTAGCTTTCTTAGGAAGAAACCCACATAAGTGATCTGCTAAAGTCTAACCTTAGGAATGGAACAATCCTGTCTTTCCAAAAAAGGTACCATTCAACAAAGCCAAATTAGACCTGAAGCCCTGAGGAATGGAACCAGCTGTCCATGAATTGAGACCACTGAAACTGTGAGCTCTCAAATTAACTCTTCCTCCTCTACAGCTATGCTAATTGGGTCATTTTGTCACAGCAGTGATGAAATAGCTGACTAATACATATATCAAACAGCTTCAGTATTAGGCCACTTCAACAGGTAATTCAGAAAGCAACACAAAAACAGGAGGAGGTTAACATCCTCCACCCCTTGTTCTATCAATACATAGCTCAAAAAAATGGAAAGAAAGACTATTCGACGTAGACAAGGACCACCTATTCTGGTCAAATATTTTGACCAACTCAATGGAGAAGCTCTCTTCAATCTTCACCAAGATTTGGAGGGAAAAAAAAAAAAAAATATATATATATATATATATATATATATATATATATTGTTTTTAAATTTTTCTTTCTACTCCTTCCATGTATTTGTATGTATGTGTGTATATACATGTGTGGATGTGTGTGTGTGCATGCATGCAAGCATGTGAATTCTGGCTGTCCTGTTTCAGGGACATATATGAATATACTTATTTGTCTTTTTTTTCTCTCACATTCAGAATTTTAAAAAATGTAATTACCTTTTCCTAGCATTGTTGTGTGAAGGATTGGGTTCTTTAAACTGATATTATATGATTTTCATGTGTTTATTTCTCTTGTTTCTCTATCTTCTCCTGCTAAAGGCCAAATTCTATTGTTTTCCATTGTTCTCTCCCAAAACCTTGCTTCTATTATTTTCCCCCTCACTCTGTATAAAGATCACATGACATACTCTTCTGTATCCTGTTCACTTTCTGAAACTGTAGTCTTTTTTTTTTTTTAAAGAGAGAGTGAGAGAGGAGAGAGAGCGAGAGAGAATTTTTTAATATTTATTTTTTTTTTAGTTCTCGGCGGACACAACATCCTTGTTGGTATGTGGTGCTGAGGATCGAACCCGGGCCGCACGCATGCCAGGCGAGCGCGCTACCGCTTGAGCCACATCCCCAGCCCCGAAACTGTAGTCTTTTCTAACTTCCTAACAAAGTTCCTGTATTTTTACTCTCGTTCAGAACTAAATGGTTTATATAACTCCTGCCCCCACAATAAATGCTAACACCATCATTACTACTGTGGATGATCTAATTGATGCCTGCTATTTGCTTTAAAGGCAGACTAGTTCATGGTTATTGTTTTCACTGCTGATAATTGCTGAATCCACTCTTCCTTCTTCACCCATTGGCTTCTACCCATACATCAAAAACAGAGAGAAGAGGAACAATGGTTTTCTTGAGAAGCACTGATGTGACATTTGAGTGGTAAACTAAATAGTTGCTTTCTTCATGGAACATAAAACTATTGACAAACTAAACAAAAACAAAAACAACGAGGGAGAAGTCCCAGAACAAATAAAATAACTACACACAATAAAAGAGGTAGATCTCTGAAAACATGAGAAAAGAGGCAAACAAAATCTATAAACCCCCAATAAAGGATCCCACTGAGAGTAAGGTGGACAAATACCCAGAGAAAGATTATAAAAACTGATCCTTATAGGAAGGAATTAAGAGAGCAATTATAGGCCAGGTGTGGTGGTACATGCCTATAATCCCAGCAGTTCAGGAGGCTGAGTCAGGATGCTTATGAGTTCAAATCCAGTCTCAGCAATGGCAACACGCTTAGCAACTCAGTGCGACCCTGTCTCTAAAAAAATACAAAATAGGGCTGGGGATGTGGCTCAGTGGTTGAGTGCCCCCAAGTTCAATCCCTGGTACCAAAAAAAAAAAAAAAAAAACCCACAAAGAGAGAGAGAGACAGCAATTACAGTAGATAAAAGACCACATCAATAAACAAATAAAATAGTGAAAAGAAACCAAGCAGAACTCCTAGAATGAAAGACACAATCAAACAAATTAAAAGCTCACTCAAAGACATCACTAACAGATTAGACTACAAAGGAAATAGAACCTCAGCTGTCAAAGACAGAACTTTAGGCACTGAAGACAGGCTATATGAACTGAAGTACACAGAAGGCAGTAAAAGGGAAAAAAATTACAGAAAATATAAGAACTCTGGGACAACTTTAAAAGATCAAACCTGAGACTCACTCAGCTGAAAGAGAATAAGGAGATACAAAATAAAGGCCTAAAGGCATAAAGAACATTTTTCAATGAGATAGTTACAAAAAACAAAAAAAACAAAAAAAAAAAAAAAAAAAAAAAAAAACTTCTCCCATAACCAGAAATGAGATAGACATTCACATACAGGAAGCTTGAAAGACCCCAAATAGATGTAGTCAAATAAGAAGCCCGCCAAGACATATCATAATCAAAATGCCTAACAGAAAATAAGGAAAAGGGCCAATGCTGTGACCACTAGCACTGAGCCACCTACCACTGTTGCCTCATCTACCAATTGCAGCCACCTTAGGACACTTCAACCGCCACCATAGCCACCTCAACGTGGTAGCCTCCACCTTGGGGACACTTATCTGCCACAGCACTGCCCGCCACAGCACTGCATCTCTGAATGGGGTCACCCACTGTCACCACATGGCCCTTCCTCACTGCCCCATTTCTGAAAGCAATCACCTCCATCTTGGGACACTTCTGCCACATGGTGGAATACCTCTGCCACTACCATTGCCATCTCAAGCTGCAACAGCCTCCATCTTGGGACACCAGCCAGGGCCTAGAAGCCCAACATCAAGGTATCTACAGGTTTGCCACCACCATTGCCACCAACATATAGGGGCATGTCCACTTCAATCTAGTAACACCAGCCAGCGCCTGAAAGACCATCATCAAGGTACCTGCAGTTGTGCTAATAGCCACCATCTTGCTGCAGAGGCAGGAGAGAGTCTTGCACGGGGTTGGTAGATTGGAAGAGGGTGTGACAGCATCTAGCTTTTGCCTTTCATCTTGCCCACCCAACCAGTCTAGCACCCATCAGGATTCCACAGCTAACAAGAGCCGACACTTACTGGGACCCAACACCAGTCCAGTCACTGACTCCCAATCTGGCATCTACTGATCCCCTGGCCCCACCAGTTTGGCAATCAATAGGGCCCTCCAGCTCCCCAATCCCTAGTCCCCCAACCTCTCCCTAGCCACCAACCTGGCCCAACACTTGCAGCAATGTGACTGGCCCAGAGCTCTCAATGCCTGGTCCTGATCTGCCCAATACAGAACAGCTCTTCACAACAGACACACAGGTCCCAGTACTCAGCCATTAGGACCTCTAGAGAGAAAGATACCTAACTGGGAAGTCAGGGCAGGGGTGTGAGAGATACAATTTAGAGACTAAATTAGACACAGGAATTTTAGGGCCCACAAGCAACATAAGGGGCTAAGATCAGGCTCCTACATCACACAAGTGGACCCCAAAGGAGATTCCCAGGGTGCAGTCTTCCAATGGAGACTGGTGATTGCTATACCCTGCCTCAAAGAGTTCCGCCTCCAAGATCAATCCACCCACCAGTAACCCTCACATTCCTGAAGATGGAGATACCATCAAATTCCAGACAACCCCATCTATGAGATGAGAAGGGAAGCAGAGAAGATACTGAACTTCAATAGAAACAATTGTTTGATTTTCCTTAGATTTTTTTTTCTTTTTCTGGTTTTCACATCCACACCATTTTTAAATCAAGTACTTTTCATACATCAGGATACTGAGGACAGAGATGTCTGAATGGTATATTACAGTTTTGTTGTATATTCTTTAATTTTTACTTTTTTTCTTTTTATTCTTAATTTTTTCTTATTTTATTTATTTATGTTTACTCTTTCTCTATATTTTCCTGTCACTTATTGGTTCCCCAGATTCTCTTCTCTTTTTCTCCTGCAAACAGCAAACTTCTATTGATTCCTCCCTCCCTTTTCCTACAATCTAATACTTCTGTTTTCTCCTCCAACCTCATAAACATCACATCCTACAACAGCTCTGTTCTCTTCATCTACCATTAGAAATTGTAGAACCTTTTGCAAACATATTGCTTAGGCTGTAGGCAATACTTGAGCACAACATTTCTGTTTATTGCAACAAAACTATAAATGTCTGAATAGGAACTATTTGGTTTAAGGCTACATATTGTTTGCATTGAGTGCTGTTAATATTGATCTCCCCATGAAAGACAAAGTTTTGGAAACCTGCAGGGTGGAAACTATAATACCTTGGATCTGCACTGCTAGAGGGGAAGACACAAGAACATGAAAAAACAGGGGAAGAAAGTGCCCCAAACAAACCAAGATGGTATAATAATAGACTCTATTGAAATGACAGTAGAAGGGGTTGGGGTTGTGGCTCAACGGTAGAGCGCTCGCCTGGCACGTGCGAGGCACCGAGTTCGCTGCTCTAGCACGTGCGAGGCACTGAGTTCGCTCCTCAGCACCATATAAAATAAATAAATAAAATAAAGGTATTGTGTCCAACTACAACTAAAAAAAACTATTAAAAAAAAAGAAATGACAGTAGAAGAAATGTCAGAGGAGGACTTCAGAGTGTACATAGTTAAACTGATCTGCAAAGTAAAGGATGATATAAGAGGAAAAATACAGATAGCAAAAGATCATTTCAATGATGATATATAATCAACAAATTTATGAAAAAATGCTCAACATCTCTAGCAATTAGAGAAATGCAAATCAAAACTACTCTAAGATTTCATCTCACACCAGTCAGCATGGCACTTATCAAGAATACAAACAACAATAAGTGTTTGCGAGGATGTGGGGAAAAAGGTACACTCATATATTGCTGATGGGACTACAAATTGATGCAGCCAATATGGAAAGCAGTATGGAGATTCCTTGGAAAAATGGGAATGGAACCACCATTTGACCCAGCTATCTCACTCCTCATTTACACCCAAAGGACTTAAAAACAGCATACTACAGTGTTGCAGCCCCATCAATGTTTATAGCAGCACAATTCTCAATAGCTAAATTGTGGAACCAACCTAGATGCCCTTCAATAGATGAATGGATAAAGAAAATGTGGTATATATACACAATGATATATTACTTAGCATTAAAAGAGAATAAAATCATGGCATTTGAAGGTAAATGGATGGAGTTGGAGAATATTATGCTAAGTGAAGTTAGCCAATCCCAAAATAACAAAGGCCAAATGTTTTCTCTGATATGTGGATGCTGACCCATAATGGGGATGGGTGGGGAGCATAGGAGGAATGGAGGATAGATAGGGCAAAGAGGAGAGAGGGGAAGGGAGGGGACATGGGGGTAGGAAAGATGATGTAATAAAATGGATATCATTACCCTAAGTACTTGTATGAAGACATGTACTTGGTGTGACTTGTGAACAACCAGAGACATGAAAAATTGTGCTCTATATGTGTACTATAAATTGAAATGTATTCTGTTGTATTGAACAACAAATTAGAATAAATTTAAAATTTAAAAAATTCTGGAAAATCACATACAGAAACATATTTTTTAAAAAGTGCACCACAATCAAGTGGGGTTCATCCCAAGGATGTAAAGGTGGTTCAAGAGATGGAAATCAATCAACGTAATTCATCAAATGAATAGAATTAAAGACAAGAATCATATGATCAGGCCTGGGGTTGTGGCTCAGTGGTAGAGCACTCACCTAGCGCTTGTGAGACCCTGGGTTTCATCCTCAGCACCACATAAAAATAAATGAGTAAAATAAAGGTATTGTGTCCAACTACAACAACAACAACAACAACAACAAAAATCATATAATCATTTCAACAGATGTAGAAAAAGCACTTGACAAAATACAGCACCCCCTCAAGTTCAAAACTCTAGAAAATCTAGGGAAAGTAGGAACATAACTCAACATTGTAAAAGCTATCTACGCTAAGCCCAAGGGCAACATCATTCTAAATGGAGAAAAACTGGAAAAAGAAAGGGATGTCCTCTTTCACCACTTCTATTCAACATAGTTATGGAAACTCCAGCCAAAGCAATTAGACAGATGAAAGAAATCAAAGTGATATAAACAGGAAAAAAATTCAAACTATCACTACTTGCCCACAACATGATTCTATACCTAGAGGATCCAAAAAATATTTCACCATAAAACTTCTAGAACTAAAAAATGATTTCAGCAAAATAGCAGGATGTAAAATCAACACCCATAAATAAAATGCATTTCTACACATCAGTGATGAATTTTCTGAAAGAGAAATTAAAAAACTACCCCATTCACAATAGCCTCAAAAAAAAACAAACCCACAAAACACTTGAGAATCAATCTAACAAAAGAGGTTAAAAAATCTCTACAATAAAAACTACAGAACACTAAAGAAAAAAATTAAAGAAGACCTTAGAAGATGGAAAGATCTCTCATGTTCTCAGACAGACAGAGCTAATATTGTCAAAATGGCCATACTACCAAGAGCATTATACAGAGTTAATGCAATTCCTATTAAAATCCCAATGACATTTCTCATAGAAATAGAAAAAGCAGTCATGAAAAACATCTTGAAAAATAAGAGACCCAGAATAGCTAGAACAATCCTTAGCAAGAAGAGTGAAACAGGTGATATCACTATACCAGACCTTAAACTATACTACAGAGCAATAGTAACAAAAACAGAATGGTACTGGCACCAAAACAGACTTGTAGACCAATGGTACAGAATAGAGGACACAGAGACAAACCCACATAACTTCAGTTATCTTATATTAGACAAAGGCAC